>NC_136498.1:34035227-34505227 GCF_053919585.1 Euprymna scolopes | reverse complement strand
AACATAACGTCAACCATCGCTGGTATTTTTTCATTCGTTATATATATATATATATATATATATATATATATATATATATATATATATATATATATATATATATAAATATAAATATATATATATATATATATAGTAAAACGATTCATGATTGTAAATATTAATCAGATTCATAAGGAAAAAAACAAACAATATCAACTCGAGCGTACGATCTTTACGCAAACGATGCTTTTTTTTAATTGAAATAGACGATATGTCTTTAAAAATAATTTGATAATTGATTTTCCTCAGACAATAAACGACACCATAATAAAACTAGCATGTCCTGTTGTGAGTACGGAATATATTCTTTACGTTGCCTTTTTAAAGTTTCCTGTTAATCTATTCTTTAGCATGCTGTTAAACAGTTGATCTTGTTTACTTTTCCCTTATGAAAATGGTTTAAATTCAAAATTATGAACCATTTTACTCAATATTAATATAGTTCTAGGATACAGTTAATGGGCAATGTTTTCTTATAAAAATAATTAATACATTTACTAATACATTAACATAAATTCTGCTCTTTGGACTCTAATTCCCTCTTTATGTCTAATCTCATCTATAAAACATAAAACGTATATATATATATGTATATATGTATATACATATATATAAATATATATATATATATTTATATATATAGATATATATATATATATATATATATATATATATTACATTTTCACCCCAAACAAGGGACGTTGCCACTTTGATGAAGGGGACATAAGCTACAGGGTTACTGTGTAGGGAGTTGGGCAGCAAGGTATCGGTTCGCGTTACACTTTAATTTCTGCATGTCATGACACTTTGCGAAGCAGGGAGCTGGAATGGAATTCAAAAGTCTAGCGGTTCTGGGGAAGAAACTACTGGAGAAGAAGGCTCTCTTACATCTAGTGATCTCTACCGTGAAGTGGTGGAATTAGCTGCTTGTTGGTTTGTCGGAAGTATTTAAGTCGAGGGGGCACAAGTGATTGCAGTTCGTTGGAGTATTCGCCGTTAATTACTTTAAGAACAGGCAGGTGGGTTGCAACATTTCGTCGATGGCACAGAGGCTGAAGCTTAGATTCCATTCAGGATATATCAGGTTAGCGACTCTCTTTTGAACCTTGTCTAGGAGTGAAAGACTAATAGTAGATACACGAGCCCAAATGAGACAACGATACTCCATACATGCGCGAATGGTCACCTTATAGAGGTACAGTATACTTTCGGGCGTTAGTAGCTCTCTAGAACGCCAGAGAGAACCTGCATTCTTTTCAGTGGTTTTGGCAATACTCTCAATGTAATTGTTCAAACTCATTTTTCCTGGTAACTTTAAGCCGAGAAGTTTGAAATATATACTTTCAGATAAAGAACTTTGGCGATTGCTATTGGTGGTAGAGAAGGTTTCTTGTAATTATCAAAGGAAACAATTTTAGTCTTGGCAGCATTGAATGTGACCATCCATATTTTGCCGCCATTCCACTACAGATTGGGGCTCTTCCTCTCTTGTTTCTGTCATTTCTTTTGATATCTGTCCATTTGTTTTCCTTACGTGTTTTCTATAGAGCGTGGTATCATCAGTATATATACCGATCTCACAGACAATTTTGCCATGGAAGTCATTTATGAATATTTTGAATAATAGAGCTCATAGGATCGACCCTTCAGGCACTCCCGTGTTTACATCATATTGTTTAATGTACGACTATCTTAGACAACCTGGGGTTTCTCTTATCTAGATAGGCTTTAATTATGTTAAGTATTATTCCAGTGCTACCGTATGATCTTTCCTGAGAATGCCTTCATGCCAAACCCTGTCATGTATATATATACATGCATATATATACATGCATATATATATATATATATATATATATATATATATATATATATATATATATATATATATGACGGTTGAATTTAGAAACGATGTTTTCGTTCTTTTCCGAACGAGAAATAGCCGTTCATTTACAAATAAGCATCATAGCGTTTCTCCTCATAACGTCTTATACCCTTTGAATTCTTGTTCTCTCTTGGAATAAATAATATCTTTAGAATTCAAAAGATTGATCAGTTAAACGCGCGTTTCCCATCTTTATTTACTTATTTGTCTATATATTTAAAACTGACATGGCGCCCTCTCATTGGATAAACCTCCTCCTTCTTCTCCTCCTCCTTCTTCATCCTTCCTTCCTTTTCCATTCCACTTTTCCCCGCGCATGCTCATACTTTCACTACATCGATGAAGACTGAAGGATCGGTCGAAAATTATATACTTGTAAAAAAAGTTTGTTTCTAATTTTTTCATAATATTATTTTGTATTCCTGCACGTCACCAATTGAAAACGAATAAAGAAAAGTTATAAGCTTATATACTTTCCGTATTCATTTTTATACTTTTCCATTCATATATACATATATATATATATATATATATATATATATATATATATATATATATATATATATATATATTGGCCGTATATCTATTTATTTACTAATTTGCCTATGTACGTAAATCTCTATACGTTCCAATAAGATTTCCTTTGTTTACAATCTTTTTTAAAAAATGGCATATCGTCAAAAGCGCATTTTGTGTTTAATTATTCGTATTATCCTGTGTATCGATACATGAATACCTTGAGATTTCCGTCAGCAGTCCTATTATTTATTATGATATTTTTTTGTATTAATTTATTTATACTTATTGCACGTAATCACCGTCTTTCGCATATACTCCGTATATCGATAAACGCATTTTCTGTATATATTTTCTCGTATAGTAGTACTTGGTAACATATCCCTTTACATTCACCTACACACTGTACGCATTTTATTTCATATCCCTTTAGAATTAGAAAACAAGGATTTATCACCATTCATTATTTTGTTTAGTTGATATTGGATCCTAGCGTTTTACTTCGTCAACATGTTTGGAGCTTAATACCTCGATTGAATACGATTGGTTAAGCGTTTTCAATTTACCTTTCCTTCAAGATATGTTAGCTAATGACAAATTTAAGAAGGTGTTATATTCTAGACAATGGAATAAGTACAGAATTGACTTCATTATTACGAATGCATGCTTATTGCATTAAGTCGATAGAATACCCCCATTCTTCGCAATGGATGCACATAGCCTCAGAAAATACAAACCTACATCGATATTTATACGCATGAATCTATGATTATTTCTTTGCAGTGGCTTATCTGACCGTTTCAAGAAACAGAATCTGAAAGCACCGCGTTCAGCTCAATGCTTTTTTTTCTAGTTCCTTAATGATTTTTTGTGATATTTTCAATGTTGAGCTTTGTAATCTAATGGTTTATTTGCTGAAAAGAAAATATAAGCGATATAATGGCTGTAGGGAAAACGAAATTGCAATACAAGGGATAACAAAGTAAAAACATGATCAATATCGAATAAGAACATAAAATAAATAAAGTCACAGGAAATTTACTGAAGTGATTAAAAGAATAACCGGAGAGAACATAAATGGTTTAACATTATCTTGTTCTACTCTTATTTACTTCATTCCTCACATTTTTTCACACGACATATATAACTTTAAAAATATATCTTCATCGCTTAGCTCCAAAGGATATATGATCAATTGAAAACGTAACATTTATAATATACTGCAGATTACAATAAAAATATCCTCGATATTATCATTTATATATTAAAAATATTGGATCTTTTATTGAAATATACATTTTTAATGACATACAAAATAGCTATTAAAATTTTGTAATAAGTTTTTATGATCGTCTATCCTGTCGAGAAAGAGAGAAAAGTACCTTCAAACGAAATTAGTTTTATGGATGTTTTTCTATTTTTGTCGTTTTATTTATTCAAAAGCAACATATTTAATTAAAATTAATAAAATAATTTAAGAATTTTAATGAAAAATCTTATAATCAAATTATTATTATTATTATTATTATTATTATTATTATTATTATTATTATTATTATTATTATTATTATTATTATGGTCTCTTAAGGACATTTCACACGGGCCATCAACAATCTATTATTGAAAATAACCCGGGGCGTTCCCTGGAAGCTGAGTGACAACAAGTTACCTCAGATTTCCAGTACTGCCCACCTCTTTCGACATCGTTTGAAAACGAATTTGACTTATCGCTACATCCGCTTACCAATGATTTCTGGCTTCAAGTGGTGATTGGTATCAACTAGAAGATCAGAGTAAATGATTGCCGCATTAGAAAAAATGATCAACGTGATCAACATAAAATCTTAGTAAAAAACGTTCAAACAATTTAGGAACAAGATATAGAACCAACATCAACACAATAAGAGAAACTTTACATGGTTTAAATACCAGAAAATTTAAATGTAGAAAATTGAAAGAATGTAGAGTACCAGCCATTCAGATAGATGACTCCAATGAAAATGTCAAACTGGCTAAGACCAAGTAAAAATGCAATACATATAAACTGATTTAAATATTCACGAAACTACGAGACAAACGTGTGACTAAACCAAAGTATCGGAAACCGATTAGATCTACCCCGATAGATGATAATAGACGAACTATGTTAAAAGGAATTCTGAAAAATGGATTTTAGAAAAAAAAACAGCTTGTCACGCATGTAAATATACTAACGGCACAGTTGATTAAAAAATATTTACTCTTTTAAACATCCGTGCACAATTGCGGAAAATCTCTAAAAGCTGACTTAGAGTAAAAAAGAAAGAGAAAAATAACTTGTCGTACATGGATCTAAAGTCCTGAAAAACGTTACCCCCTTCCCAAGAAAAACAAACTTGTAATGGTTTGGATGAACTACAATTAAGCCACTCAAAAGTACTCGACACCAATCCTTAAAATATTACGAAAACTATGAAAATGCAGGGAATTCAACTGAATCCTGGAGGACAACACTTGAACGTGACAGCAATACAAAGAAACAATTTAATAGAAAACTTGCTATCACTGTTAGTGTTTATCATAAGTATGTATTTGCTCAACGATATAGTGAAGAAATGTGATGCGGAATACCAGTTTTATATTTTTTCCGCCTCAACAGAATATTTTGGTCTGTGGATTCCAACTCGAACACTGTCTACTGCAAACTACTCACCTCTCAGGACTTCTGTAGAACAACGAGCCCTCAGAAACTGCTCTGAAACTAAACATGGCATACACTTCTAGAGTGCTGGACCTAGGAGATTGGCGATTGGATCTTGACGCATACATTAGAGCGAGATACAATTAGCAGATGCACTAGTCCAAATATAGCAACGGCGAATGGTGGCGGATAGAGATTATCATTCACTCCCAGTCAACGCTGGGTTGCCCTGTAATTATATATATATATATATATATATATAAATATATATATATATATATATATGTATGTATGTGTGTGTATGGATGGGTGTGTGTGCTTTATTTATTATTACCGTTTTATCTGTTTGGTTACATAAGTTTCGGATATTGGACCATGTTTACTATCCAACAGCCCCCGGAAATGGTTGTTAGTATTTGGAAGAAATTTTTTTAGAGGAAACACGAGTATGATTAACTTTCTAACCCTGTTGAGAGAATCTACTTTCTTTGCAGACGCCTTGGCAATTATAGCAATATGTTTGTTACAATGAATGCTGCATATGGATGTTAACCATGAAGTTCGGACGAAGTACATAAGAGTTGGGTATCCTTAGACAAAGCTTTCGATTATTTAGCACGTATTTTGTAGTTATAAAATCATATAAGCTTCGTCATGATAGAATTGAATGTTACCATCTATTTACGGCTCCAATCGACTACAGGTGAAGGGTTTTTTCTGCGGTTATTAAACTATTTTCTTAGTTATGTTTTTATTTATTTTTCTTTTCAGATTTTTAATAGAGTGTAGTGTGTTCATTGAATATACCTATCATTTTGATAATCAGGGAGATACATTACGTATACCAAGAATAATAATGGCCCTAGAATCTATACCTGTTATACAAACATTTACATCCTGTTGTTTTGACGTCCACTTTTTTTAAAACCACCTGAGTTTTTCTCTTATCCTAGAAGGATCACATTATGTTAAATGGTTGCCTATTCGTGTTATATATATATATATATATATATATATATATATATATATATATATATATATATATATATATATATATATATACAGTAGCGTCCAAAAGTTAAGGAACGATCGATCATTTTTTTGTTTAATAACTTCTAACTTTATCTATGAAAAAAAATTCTTGGTAAATATTCCAATGTTTAATAATGGTAGTTAAAGAAAACTTCTTTTTAAATTTTTGATTTTAATACATATTAGTTTTTTTACATATAAATAAATTTAATTAAACTACAGCGTACAAAAGTTTAGAAACGCAGAAAATTAATACAAACGTTAACAATTTTATTAACAACAACAAAATGTCGACTCCGAATATTCGAAAAAGTCTATTTGTACAAGAAAAACAGCTTATTGGTGAGCATTATGATGAAAAAGGTCCATAGGGGAGATTGCTAAAATATTGAAAATGTCTAAAAGCGATGCTTTTCGGATCATTGAAAATCGAAAAAAAAGGTTTACCATTGACGGAAAAGAAAAAATCGGGCCGACCCCGAATAACAACTAAAAGGGAGGATAGAAAAATAACTCGATCATCTCGTTCTGATCGCTTTAAAACTGCGGCTTCGATATCCCGGGATTTTACATCCGAAACTGGACACAAGATTTCCCGACAAACGATCTCACGAAGATTAAAGGAAGTTGGATTATTTTCAAGAATTCCATGCTCAAAGCCTTTAATTTCTGTTAAGAATAAAAAGGCAAGATTGTTATTCGGCGAAAAACATTGGAAAAGGTTCATTTTGCTGATGAATCTAAATTTAATCTTTTCGGATCATACAAAAGACCACGCCAGAAGAAAAATGGAGAAAGACTGTCCCCTAAGTGCTTTAAAAGTACAGTAAACTTTAGAGGTGACAGTATAATGGTATGGGGCATGATATCCTCAAAAGGAACTGGGCCCCTTCAGAGCATTCATGGAAAATTTAATGCCCGAATGTCCAGAAAATTGATTAGAGAACATGTGGTACCTAATCTTTCTAATTCTGATATCTTTATTCAAGACAACGCACCGTGCCATAAAGCAAAATAGTTTTAGTAGAGCTAAATAGATCAAATATTTGCGTTATGGAGTGGCCAGCTCAGAGCCTAGACCTGAATTCAATAGAAAATGTTTGGAAAATTATTGGTGATAAGATCACAGACCCCCCCCCCACACAAAAAAAAACTTGATAATTCATGGGAATGCATAAAAACATCCTGGGATAATATTACACCTATAATATGTGAACGATTGGTTTTGTCTTGCAGCAGAATATGTCATTAGTGTGATTAAAAACAAGGGTTTTTCATTAAATACTGAAAGGATTCTTTTTTTTTTTCATAATGAATTTCCCTCGTTCCTTAACTTTTGGACGCCTGTAATTTAATTACATTTATTTATATGTAAAAAAAAAATAATATGTATTAAAATCAAAAATTAAAAAAAAATCTTTAACTACCATTATTAATCATTGGAAAACTCACCATTTTTTTTTCTTTTCATAGATAAAGTTAGAAGCCATTAAAAAAATGATCGATCGTTCCTTAAATTTTGGCCACTACTATATATATATATATATATATATATATATATATATATATATATATATATATATATATATATGATGATGATTGCAACGTCTTGTCAGATGAGAGCCACTCCTTCAGTCACTGAAAGCCCATGTACCCGAAGATGAATTTTAGCCCTGCCAACGATTTGCACACCCTCAAGCAGACATGACACTGAACACATTCACTGGTTTGGATGAAACTAACAGCAACAGAACCTGTATAATCGCGGGCTTTCATGTGATTAGCAAAACCTGCCTTAGACAACAGAGCTGATCAGACACCTTACAGATCCAGAGATCTCCATGATTGGGCGACAAGGGTAAGGTTTTCCTACATGCTCTCTTAAGTTTCGTTCAGTCTATTTTGGCTGCTTCAAATGTTCTGCGCGCCTATATCTCAGTGACCCCCCACTCCTGCGATTAAACGCTAGAGACTCCCAACTAACAACAGGAATATGAAAGTTCACTAGAGAGACTGTCCTTGATGCTATCACGAAAACATTTTTGGGCTTGTGCTGGGGTCTTTTCCCAAGAAAGTGCTCACCATAGAACAAGTCTTTTGGGAGTCGATGGTCTTCAAGCATGATGATATGACCCTCCCAACGCATCTGGTTCTTAATAACAATGGTAGCAATACTTGTTGTTTTGACCTCATTTATGACCTATGCATCAGGGACAAACTATACCACTTTAAACTAAGAATATGTTTAAGGCAATACTAATGGAACTTCTCGAGTTATTTTATGTGTGACCGGTACAAGTTCAAAGTTTCAGATGCGTAGAGTAGGGATAGTACTACACATGCTTGATATACTGAAATTTTACTTGTCCGAGTTGGATCACCGTAAGACCAGACTCTATCTTGTAACATTCCAAAAGCATCAGCTGCCTTGCTGATTCTCTGTCTTATTTCCGCATCAAGAGTACCATCATTTGATAAGGTGCTCCCACGGTTGAAAATAATTTTTACGACTTCAAGGTGCTTTCCACAGACGAAGATATCAGGTTCCACATACAGATCAACATCAGCTGGAGTGTACATAACTTTAGTTTTCTTAATACTAACTGCCAGTCCGAAGCAAGTACAAGCATTTGTAAAGAGATTCATTGCTAGTAGCATATCTACTGGGGAGTGTGTTACCAGGACAGCATCGTCAGCATACAACAGGTCCCTAACAAGTCAATCACTAATAAGTGTTTTGGTTTGGAATGTTCTGAGGTTGAATATCTTTCTAGTCGTTCGGAATCTAATAAAAATATCCATATCGCAATCGGGGAAACAATACCAGAGCACAACAGTCACATAGACCGAAAACAATGTTGGTGCAGCTATGTCATCCTGCTTCACATTATTGAAGTTGACGTGATCTTTCATAATACGATGAAGTTGCTTGAACTTGTCTATAAAAAACAGGTGCACAGCCATATTTTTCTAGAACTTTCCAGAGAGCCTCAGGGTTTACTGTGTTGGACGCCTTGGTTAAGTCCACAAACACCTGGCAAAGAGGCATACACTGCTCAATATTTTTTCCAAAATCTGTCTAGCAGAAAACACCATATCCACAGGTCCTCGTCCATTCCGGAAGGATATCAGGACGTAACACTTTTCCAATCGGTTTAGCAAGAGCCGTGTAAATATCTTTCCAACCGCACTAGGTAGCGAGATATCTTGATAATTTCCACAATCAGACCTTGTACACCTTCTTTTGTACAACATAACCAAGATGGCATCTACCCAATATTGGGCAACCGGGTCAACCCGCCAGGCTGGCAGTATCGGAGAGTGGACAACACAATGTACATTGACACCACCATGTATCAGCAGCTCAACATGGATTCAATCCAGCCCAGAGGCTTTGTTCGAGTTCATTTGTTTTATGCAGTCAACTGTTTTTACAAAAGTGTGTTCAACATCAAGTTCTGGGCAAAGGAACATTGAGGGATACTTTCTATTGCAGCAACATACACATGGGATGGTTTATGAAAAAGATCATAAAGTGTCCATGCCGCCGATGCATAATTTCATCTGAGGTTTTCAGCAAGGTTATCCCCTCTTCACCAGGAGTGGTGTAGTTGAAGATGATTTCAGACCATGAGCCTGATGAAACAAAGTGTAGCATGTCTTGGCATCTCTATGATCGTAGGCAGACTTTATATCCCTGGAAAGGTAAGGCCAGCATTTGTTTTTTATTTGACGCACACAACACTGAACCTCACCCCGCACAGAACAGAAGTGGGCAGCGACATCTGGCTGTTCAGGGGTGAAAAGTTGAAAAGTTTCAAATAAGCTTTCCGCTTTCTATCAATTTGATGGTTAATTTGATTGAAATTATCTGCAACCCAATCTAGATGTCTGGGAAACTTAACTCCAAGAATTTCAACACCTTTTTTGTATATTGTATCTCTTATTGTCTCCCAATCACAATCTGAGAAATCCACCTGGTTGGAAGCAGATTTCAAGGAACTTCGGACGACTGGATCCTTCAATTTAGAAACATAAATACGTTTAGGCATTTTGGCACCATTGAAACGGCTTATTTTGCGAACTGTAATTTTTCAGTTTTGCTCTGTCCATTAAATGATCAGTACCACAGACAGCACCACGTATTACTCTAACTTTGCATTAATGTTCCAAGATCATCACGTATACACAGTATGTAATCAAGCAAATGCCAATATTTAGATTAGGGATGGAACCAGGTTTCCTTATTTTTCTGGTGGATAAAAAGTGTTGGTGATAAAAACATTTAGTTCGCTGCAGAGATGGAGAAACAGCACACCAATTGTAATTGACTCTACCAATGCCATATGGACTCAATGGAGACCAAGTTCCATTGTGTGATCCAACCCGTGCATTGAAGTCACCTGGAACCACAAAACTCTCAGCACTTGGCAAACCGGTGAAAACAGATCTAATCATATGATAAAAGGAAGTGATATCATCTCTAGACGAAGTAAGAGTCAGCGCATAGACAGAAAGAACATTCATGTAACGACCAGCAGCAAGGGGCATTTCAATGTAATTGCACGGTCATGTATGCCTACTGGCTGTTTAATTTTGTCATTTAAGGAGTTCTTAACAGCAAAGCCAACGCCAGCCTCACGCCTCACCTTTTCAGATCTACCAGACTAGAAGATCGTGTAGCCCGACTTACAATCAACCAGTTTATCCTCACCTGCGAAACGTGTCTCAGAGAGGGCAGCAATGTCGATATTTCATCTTTGCAATTCCTAAGTAAAAATTGCAATCTTCCGTTCTAGTTTTTTTTACCATTGTCAATGCGAGTTCTCACATTCCAGTAACAGAGCAGGAGGGGGTTTCGTTTAGCATAATATCTTCTGTTCCTGTTAATATGGACAGCCATCGCCAATAGGACATCATTTTGTTGAAACAATGTCGGAGGAAGTATCTGTACAAATATGTTATTACAGAAATTTAGCTTTGTACGACAGTTAGTCTCTCTCTCTCTCTCTCTCTCTCTGTCTCTCTCTCTCTCTCGGTAAAAAATGTTGATATCCACAACATCAAGAGCAAGATGTCCAGCAATAATTAAAACTGTAGACCAGCTTAAAACGGGTACTGGTCTACCGCTTTTCGTTTTTGTTTTAATCAGAGGTTTGCCTCTTCTAGAGGATGTGTCTTGACCATTGCCTTCTGGAGCCCTCTCCACTCCAGATTAAACAAATCCATACAACACGAAACACGTAAAACAAAACTATCATGAATCACGGTGTTTTTTTAATTGAGTGAAGCGTTTATATATACACCCAACCACCCACCCATATATATATATATATATATATATATATATATATATATATATATATATATATATATTGTTTTAATTTGTTTTACATAAAAATTTATGAGTCTGACACATTCACGAGCAGTAACTTATCTCAATTTTTGTATAAAGAACATCGCCTGAAGAGGTATCTAGTTACTTGTTACTTTCTGGCCGAAATATGCTACTGAAGGTTTAGCGGCATACTAATGTTTATTTTAACCCAATTAAAAGCTTATATTGCATTATTTTGCTTTGTACATTCTATTAATAATCTTATTACAACTTCATTGATTGTTGGTTTCTGTAAAATATTAAAACAGACTCTCTCTCTCTTTATATATATATATATATATATATATATACATATATAAATATATATATATATATATAATTTATGCGTGTTTGCAATTTTGTTGCCTATGTAAAATGTGCGGCGTTCTTTTGGAGAAAATGTTTTGGTTGACCTTTCCCGCCTATCCATAATTATTTTTAATGAAGACTGAGTCTTCTTTCAATGTCTATTAAAAGATGACCTTATTAGAAAAATATATGATATTATATATAATTACAATATATATATATATATATATATATATATATATATATATATATATATATATACTTATACATATATATATATATATATAGTTATATATATGTTTGTGTTTAATTATAAATATAAGTCCATATTTACTCTTAATAGTAATAGTTTTTCGGTTATAGTTCAATTATTCTCAATATACACACATTTTGTTAGTGATAATATAACGAAATAATAACGCTATATATAGATTTATAGAGCGCCCCTAAAGCTAGTAAAATGTATTAGTAATTATACTCCGAAGGTTTACTTAAATCTATTTTTAATTATTATCCATAAAATCAAGTAAAATGTTTGCGTACCCTTTTTGTAATCCCACCAACGCGACTCATTTATGTAAGATATATATTTAGAGGGATCTTAATTGCATTCGACCTGTAAACAATACAATCACAAATCCAGAATTGTACATAGGTAGCATATCTGCTGTGCTCTATCTGTTATTTTCAAGTTTATCATATACTATTGATTTTTAATGAAGAAAGATTGAGGGCTCACGACAAAGTTGACACCGATATATATTCGTGAAGTATATTTTATTTAATGTATTTTTTGCAATGTGAGATACCGCATACACTATTTAATAAAAAATTTAATTTATATTTTCGCATATCGGCCCATACTATATTTAACAACTACCACTATTTCTGCAAAATTCCCTTTCTCTCAAATCTTCCTAATTATATTGCTCTCATGGTTTCTCTCGAACATTTTTTATTGGAAAAAAAAACACTTTCTGCTGGCGAAAGCAATTATTTTCATCTCTAAAATCTGGTGGAGATTGTCGTCAATGTCTTCAATAATTCAGTTTTCATCATCGGCAGCAGGTGTCACTTCTCGGTTCTGGCGCATCTCTGTAAAGCATTGCAAGAATATTTCCAATTCTTCATTTTATTTTTCTTGAATCTTAATATTTTTTTTAACAACATTGCATCCGAAGTTGCTTTTATTAAATTTCATCGATTGCTACTCGCAAATAAACAATATCCTGGTTTGAATCCATAAAAGCACCTTAAAATAAAAAATAAAAAATGCCAAATTATAATAACATTTTCTATATCACATATGGCCACTATTCTAAGAATTGTTTGTAAATATATTTTATAGAATTGTTACATATTATGGACCATGTTTCTGTTTGGTTGTTTTGTTTTACGGCATATCAGACCTTTTCGGGTTATTTAATGCTAAATCCAGTAATTTTGGAAACTGTATTCATATTGTCACCAGTTGTTTTGTAGAAGGTTTTAGTGTTCAAGCAGTTTGTATCTTCAATCGCTAGTTTGTAGTATTGGATTTGGTTGTTTTATAGTGGAGTTTAATGTTTTTGTTCCCTGCCTTGTAGGACCTGAGGTTTGAAATGGGAGGAGAGAAAGGGTTACAGTATTAATGTTTTGTTCATTTTATGTTAGGAAACCAGTCAGGAAGTGGAGGAGATAGACATAGAAAGGGGAAATGGGAAGAAAGAAAAGGCGAGAAATAGGCGGGTTATTGTTTTTGTTTCTTGTTTTACAGAACATAAGGTTTTGCAGACAGGAGTAGAAAAACAAAAAGCATCAATGTCAGGTGCCTTTCGTCTCAGGAAGTCAATATCTTCAGACAACCTGATCTGATAGAACCAGGCCATGTTTTCTGTGGAGGTTCACTTGTTATTTATATTTTTGAAAATTATCAAACTGAAAACAAGAATAAACCACTTGGTTCAATGGATTTGTTATTCACAGATAAGTCACTATTTTTCAAGGCTTAGAAGCCACTGACCGATAACTGCTCAGTGATAGATTTTAGCAAAAACAAGAAGAATTCGACTATTTAAGGGAGCGTGATAGCAATAACCTCTTCACACTGGATTTGTAGATGATCATGTTGTTTACAGCTGGGAAAAAGATCACTTAGACAGGGTTTCACTAGCGGGAAGATCTAGGAAATGAACTTTGTTCATGAAATTTGTGTTCACATTTAGGCACTGAGAGAAGGTAGGAGGACTTGTAGAAAGCGGTTCTAGCTTAAGAATTGAATTGCATAAATCTTAGTTAAAAACCTGCACTGCAAATAAATGTAAATCATAAATATGCTCGTAAGGATTTCGGACTTGATACACCATGTTTAACGGTATTCAAAACAGTCGGATGATAAGGAATGAGGTACACTTCTTGAACTGAGAGAAACAGTTTGTTAAAATAAGATTGTCAGTGAACGTCGTCTGAATGTGGCAGCAAAAATAATTTAGAACTAATCAACTCAGCAAATGTTACTCAGGTTCCGATCTGCGACCGTAACTGATGTCAGTTAAGATAGGAGATATGAGAATACATAATGTGTTAAGATTACATTATTCCCTTCTTCTGTGTAAAAACTCTCCAAATAACCACATTTATGGACACTTTCCGGGAACTTTGTTTTTCTTTTTTTATTGTCGTGCTATTAAAACAAACGCAACAATCGACGCTCACTCCCGGAACTGCGGCAATGCAGCGAATGTCATCCCTAGATAAGTGCATATACCCTCAACACATATGAAAGACGTACTATGTAAAAATTAATATTGCTTTACTTATTAAAAATTCTACATGCATTAGCCTTTAGCAGCTGAGTAGTATTTTTTATCCCGATAAGCTTACACGGACGAAGGTAATAGATTAACTAAGACACATGGTGTCCGAAAATTATTGAAGGTATGAAAATCTTCGCGATTTTTTACGATTAATGATTATCATTTTTCTCTTTCAAATACTTTTATTTATATTATACAAATAAAACCAAAGGCAAATACAGAGATAAAATAGACTATCTACGCTTTTTTTGCATGAATTACTATACGTTCATTAGCGATGATATCAATATTTTCCATAGTACAACTCTTACGCAAGTATTTTCCAGTGCCAAATCTTTATAGTTCTAACTTCGGAGAATTAATATTAATTAATATTTCGTAAATCAAACATCGTTATTTCCTATTCAAAACATTATTAACACTTCGCAAAAATCGTGGAATATTTGATTATAAATATATAAAACAAAATATCTTACACATGTTTCTTTATATTAACGCATTGCATTCTAATATCAACAAACTGTTTCACATAATTTTATTTATAGAAGCCATAATGTCTAATCTGTTTGTCTGTCTTCACTTTTTCCCACTCTATTTCTCTGTGACGGAAGATTGCAGAACTGCACAAGGATTCAGTTTGGGCGACCGAAAATATAATTGAGAATTATTTAAGACCTTTATCCAATGATGGATGACGGGACAAGAGCATGCTTACCTCGTGTAACAAATAAAATGTTTGTTTCAAAATTCCGACCGGATGCATGGCTTAATAAAAAAAATGACCCGGTTTGGCAGGATACACCTAAACAATTAAAAGGTTTCGAAAATTGAACTGAACATGATAATGGTTGTCCGCAGAATCAAAATAATGCGTATAACCACACCGATCTTATGATTTCAGAAAAATAATCTTATTTATATTTTATATTGCAGTATTTAAATTTGTAATAAGGTTTTAGTATTTACATATTTAATCATATAAATTTTTGTGGTTTTATAAATATCTGACACTAGTTTGTAAATGTTCATAATTAAATTTTACGGTTATTTAGTTTACACATCTGTAGCGTAAAAATATATTGGTATTGATTTAGATGATAATAATATATTTCGTATTTTGGCTTTATAAATTAATAAAATTTATTCTAGTAAATATGGTATAAATCGTGATGCCATCTACTGCAACTGTATATAAATTTATATATTTCATCAACACGGAAAATAGTTGGTACGGGCAGTAAAATTTATATGATTACATTTGATTCCTATTCGTACATTACGTTCTTATATAAAATAACAAACGTTTAATATCAAGCATATTCTACATCACTATATATATATGTATATATATATGTATATATATATATATATATATATCCGTATTCCTGTCTGTTTATTCACAATTTGATTAATATATACAAAAGCTTTTTATTTGACTCTCATTTACTGCATGCATAGTATGATTCTTGACGTGTATACAATTAAGAGATCATCTCATTTCATATTTCATTAAGAAAAATAGATTTTATTTAATAGCCACATCTTAGTTAATGTTTCCAGCGAGAGATATGTTTTAAGTGTTATATTTCAAATTGTTATTAAATAAATTGTCAACAATCATTTTATTGATAATATATTTCATTTAATTTATTTGGAATTTTTACTCCACCATCGATTTTTGGAGTCATTTGCCACTAAAAACTTCAGAACGTAAACGTAGTAACCATTCACCAAATAAAATACTTCGTTAATCTCAATAAGTTTCTTGCTTAAAAAATAATTCTGTGTAGATAAAAATGTTTGGCTTTTATTTTTTTTTTAACTAGTCAAACAAAAAACGCGAAGAAACTGAAAAGATTTCATTTGTTTCTTTTTTATTATTCTGTAAAATATTATTAGGAAATAACCAAATTATTACGACGTGTTCCTCCTTCGTTTTACACCTAAAAAAATAAAGATCTACTGCCCCCCTAAATTCCAGTGTTTACATTTTAAAAACACTTTTCATGGTAATCTCATCGATTACAAACTTAATATTCTAATTAAAATAGGTAAATTTTACGACGTGACCCAGCGTCGTTTAACCATTAAAAATGAAGATCTACTTTCTTTTTTAATTACATTTTCACACCAAATAAGGTACATTGCTAATTTGGTGTAGTGTGCTTAAGCTACTGGAGTACTATGTAGGGAGTTGGACAGTAAGATATCAGTCCACGATACACTTGAACTTTTGCATGTCAGTACAGTTAGGGAAGCAGGGAGTCGGAATGGAACTCCAAAATCTAGCGTTCTGGAGAAAAAAAACGACTGGAGTAGAAATCTCTCCTACATCTATTGATCTCCACTGTGTAGGGACAGGATTTAGCTGATGTTCGTTTGTCAAGTGTATTTACGTCGTGGGGCCACAAGCGATTACAGGTCGACAGAGAATTCACAATTAAAATACTTATAGAACAAGATAATGGACGTAACATTTCATCTGGGGGGCAGATGCTGCAGCTTTGTTGACAGTACAGAACCTATAAGGTTGGCGACTCTCTTTTGAACCTTGTCTAGGAGTGAGAGACTAGAAGCAGATGCACCAGCCCAAATATGACAACATTACTCCATACATGGACGAATGGTGGCGTAATAGAGGTACAAGATACTTTCGGGCGTTAGTAGCTTTCTGGCACGGTAGAGAAAGTCTAACTTATTCGCAGCAGTCCTGGCAAAGCTCTCAATGTAATTGTTCCAACTCATGTTTCCTGTGAACTTTAGGCTGAGAAGTTTAAAAGAAGTGATTTTAGGTAATGAATCTTTGGTCATCTAAATGCCCCCTCTACACAGTTGAGATCCATAGATGTAAGAGCGCTTTCTACTCCAGTAGTTTCTTCCCAAGAACCGCTAGACTTCGGAATTCTATTTCGGCCCCCTGCTTCCCCAACTGTACTGACATGCAGAAGTCCAAGTGGAACGTGAACCGACATCTTACGGCCAATCCCCTACATAGTAGCCAGTAACTTATGACCCTGATAGTAGCCCCCTACACCAAAGTGGAAATGTGTTTTGTTTGGGGTGAACATGCAATTAAAAAAATTGAAGCAAGATACATGAATTTCACATTTTATAATTCAATTTAAATCACTATATATTAAAAATAAGTGTATAACATAGACAGAAATTTCTTAACAGTGCAATATTTATTACAATGTACTGTGGGCTAAGTCACTGCAAGCATACATATGGGACTTTCTTCACAGTGTACCGCGCTGAGCCCTTAAGGGGGCAATAAATCGATTTGATTAAAAATGGAGAGTGATTTTACCGATTTCCATAACAAAAAATATAGTTGTGTGGCGCACTAATTGACCACTAATATACATGACTTTATAAGGTGATACTGAGAATGTAAACATTGCATGGAAGTTTGAATTATCTTACTTCACGCCAAGGTAACAGAGTGTGATATACGATATTCAAACAACGTACAAAAATCCGGTTTTAATTTTTCTAATTGAAACATCTTTCATGTTTAGAAACAAAGTAAAATTGTCATATATCATAAAAAAGTAGTCTTTGTTTGACTAAAAGGTTCATACAGTCACTCAGGCACACGCTCAAGCACGCACGCACACCCACACACACCCACCCACACACACACACATATATATATATATATATATATATATATATGTGTGTGTGTGTGTATGTGTGTGTGTGTGCGTGTGTGTATGTAAATACTAACTATCTATTCATCTCAATGTTGACTTACGCGAAACCAAATAAGAGCAGCATTCATTGTCGCTTAAGTGATTGATTCGTTTACACAGGATGTTCACTGTTCTAAACATTTGATTTGATTTTCCCTGTCACGAATTTAATTACTGTATTTTGTTGATTTTTATACCTAATATGTATAAACAAGATATTCCAATCGATCATTTAAATAATGTTTGTTTTATATAGAACAAACTTTATATACTATATATGTACACACAGGAAACGCTACCCGGCGTCGTCTGCGTTTTAAAATAAACAAATATTAAAATGGCCTGAATTGAATATTTTCGTTTACTTATATATTTTTTACCAATTTTATTTACCAAGTATTTGTTTTATTTTTACATCGGTAAACTTTTTGCTCAACTGGGTTTGAAAATGTAAAGCAAAAACAACAATTACAATAGGTAGTTTTAATTTTTCAGAATATTTAGATTAATCAGATTAATTTTCCTACTTTCGGTGTTATACTTCCATAGTTTTAGTTTATGTTTTCGATTTTCTTGAGTCGTATTTTATGGCATTGTCAGATCATATTTCTGGCCTAGGAATTGGTGATGAACTTCGGTTGGCATAATGTATTTTCACAGAGGTCACATATTCTCGTACCGTAACCAATACTATCGTAAATTAAATAAACTGCAATGGACATTTTAAAAGTTAATTATTAATACAAACAGATACTGTAATAGAAATTTAAGCCAACATTCATTTAAATTAACATGACTTATTCACTAGGGAGGCCCATTTTTATTATAAATTTACATATATCATTATAAACTAAAATTATTTTTAATTTGATATAATACAATAGTTAATAAATATGACGGCAATATAGCAGTTTACACAATGGAATAAAGCAGTGTCTTACTTTCTGACATAATTTGTATATGCACTTTATTAATATCTACTGGTGTTTTTCTTTCGTACGCAATGGAATATTTAAATAATTACAAGAATATATCGCAATCGAAAAGCAATAGAATATGTTCTACTTACTGTAATTGTTTATATTTTGTACAAATATAAATATATTTTATTTACCTCCGCACATAAAGATATATATATATATATATATATATATATATATATATATATATATATATATATATATATATATATATATATATATATATAGCATCCTAATTTAGAAAAAAACTAGATGACGTACGTCAAAATTATCAGAATATTCGATCATTTTGATCATTTTGATCTGTACAGAATACTGCGTTTGCACCGTTTTGTGGAAAACGTAATAAACACATTTACCACAAAATTAAGAACAAAAAATTGACGCACATCTGGGCTATTCTCTCCGTGAAACATTAGGAAAATATTAAATTTTATAAACACGTCTATTTTAATAAATAAGATATCATATTGAAATCTATACTACCAGAAAAATGAGATAATTTTCTTTTAAGACACTAAAATCAATAAACATTACAAAATTATCATAAAAATTTCAGGCGCAGACACCATTGCAGTCGGTATCAATAGTCTGTAAAAAAGAAGGAAATATTATATATATATATATATATATATATATATATAATTCCAGCTTCTTATTTTTAAATAAAGAAAACACGGTTAATAAAATGTTGAAGTAGAGAGCGGTATACCTTTATCTTGGTTTTTACATACGCATTAATGTGTTGCTACACATTCATGTTTTGGTAAGTAAGTTATTAGTTAGAAGAGAACTATTCAGGAGATGCAGCTTATACAAAAGTAAAGTTGGCAATGAAAATATGGACTTATCCACGTCACCGGGAGTTAATATCAGGAGGTGCCGGTAAATGTAACACATATGCGTGGATTAGGGTCGGTGTATAGATAAAGAGAAAGAGAAAAGAATGGTCACTAAAGAGTAGCTGACCGAAATATACCGATGACTGTGTAGCAACACATTACTCCCCAACTATGGTATATTCCTACGGTTTCCACGATCTTTTTGGCGTAGAACCTCAGTAAAACCGCTCTTAAGCGTTTGCATTTAATGTACTTTCGAGTTGTTTCAGCTTCATTTATGGTAAAAAATACATATACAATTGTTAGAAAAATAGATACACAAAAAATAGAATGCTGCAGAACTGCCTACGTGGTAAAAACAAAGACACATTAATTGTGGAATATAAATATTTTTAGTAACGTTGCGATCGCTTTAAAACAATACAATTAGAATATTGCGGCTGCTATATAAATAGCAAGACTTCACCGGAACGTATTTAATAGTTTACTGATAGATCGGGGCACGTATTGAAATAATGATAGTTAAGAATGTAGTACAATCATGTAATAAAAATACATACACCTGCTGATGCAACTGAAGAAAGTAAAAGATTGCAAGAGCTAATACAGTTTGAGAATCACACTAATTATACGAATAGCAGAGGGAAATCAAAATATTAGAAATATGCATGTTACCTTATATTTTACTCGTTTAAATAAGCCTCGTACAAGACATGGATAAGCTTTTAATATACGTATAAAATTGTTCTCATGAACTGAGAAAGCCAGTAATGCTCATGATAATTTGACATTCTTTTCTAATGCCAGATGTTTTTGTATTGACGCGATAGTTGCGATAAATTCAAATGTTATGAATAATTCCAATGAGAATTAATTCATTGTAGAACTGCACACATTTTTCCTAACGATACGTGCATTTTATTGCACTATTTTATTGTGGTTTCTTCTTTAATTTTCTACTCTTTTGAAAATAATTAACGCTATGTTAGGATAACTTTGAAGTGAAGACTGAATCCAATCCATATGGCATCCGCGAAAATCTAGTCCCAAGTTTAGGTGCATAAACTAATCAAGACAATACATCTAATACCAATCCCTTAGGCGAGCGATAGAATGTTAAGCAGATAAAAAGTCACCGACTGAAATCAAAGTAGTTTGATAATTTGTATATTCAAATGGATACACATACGTATACATATATAATATATATATATATATTTGCACACACACAAACATATATATATATACGTATATATATATATATATATATATATATATATATATATATATATATATATACATAAACAGAGAGAGACACGTATATATAATATAAAATTGAACATACATTATGTTTATTTATATATTCTACATTCGTAAAATAAATTGACAACCAACTTTCTCTCGAGAAATTTATAATTTTTAATGTATCTAGAAAATACATACAATTATCGAATATTTTGTCAGACATATTTAAAATACATATGCGAATGTTTAACTATACATGTGTTGTGTTAAATTAAAGATGAAATTAAGGCTTTAGAGATTAAATAAATGTCTTTGTCTAAACTCTTAATCAAAAAAGCGTAAACTAACAAAATATTAAAATATTGAAGTAAAATAGCAAGCCATTACATAAACAATATGTACGTTACCCCAAGATTAGATTAAGTTAGGGAGATTGAAATAATAAAAATAAATGAAAAGAAACCAATACTAATATCGCTAAAAATAGAAAGCCAAAATAAATCTAGACATAGTCGACTTAAAATAAGTGCACGGATTTACAATATGCGAAATTGCGGCATAATCCCGTTGATCACCGAGGGTAAACAAAGTTGAGTTTGGTCACTACCAGATTGGTGATCAAGTTTTAATTTCATGCGATGTATGTAAGAGGGCGTTGACACTTGGAAGTATTACAAAAACAACGTCGTCATCTCCCCTAACAATGATAAACAAACGATTTAGTGCCACTTCTGAATTCCATACTTGGTAAGAAGCCGAATGAACTTCAGAGGCTTTGTTTCTCCACATATTTACTTGACATATTAATAAATGTATCACCGCTGTAGTAAACAACAGAAAGGCATTAAAAGTCAGCCAAACATGTGATACGAGTAACCCTGTAATTAGGAAGTGTAAATCAATATGTATCTATGAGCGTGTTAAAGTTAATACACTCTCTTTCAACTATTTCATATGCAACCATTGGTTTTGCTTTGATAGTATTTTCTATGATTGTTTAGAGCCTTCAAATGTAAGAAATATTGGCTTTTCTATTGTTCGAAAAAATTAAAGAAAATTTCAAGTGAAATACATTTTTCATTGGAAATAAATAAACCGATTCAAGTCTAATTCTTACAGCAATCATCTGAATATAAATCATAAAATATTCATAATTTGTCCCGACTCTACCGAGACACGTTATATTGAACTTAATGATTGATATGTGATAAATAAACAGATGGTGCATTATACTACTAAATAAATTTATATAAAACTGTAATTGTTTCAATTGCTCTCTCTCTTTCTTTCTTCCTGCCTTTATCCCTCAATATATATATATATATATATATATATATATATATATATATAAATATATATATGTATATATATATATATTTGTATATATATATATTTGTATATATGTTATATAGGGGTTTCATTGAGAGAGTCTTAGAGATAAAGAGATGTTGTTGTAAGAGAGGCTTTTATTAAGAGGGATGTTGAAAGGGTCAGAGAGAGAGAGAGATGTTGTAAGAGACTTAGAGAGATTGTTCATGTTAGGAGAGATTCCTATATTTTAAATGTTCTTTCTTAGATCTTGCTGATGGAAGAAGCAGAAGAAGAAGCTCTTCGAGGGAAGGGGATAGCGTTCACATTTCGGACATTGTGTAGACATGATGTAGATTCACATTGTGGATATTAGAAGTCGGGGTGTGTATGAAAAGACATTTTATTACACAAATATATACTACAATTTCACTTTAACTTTTTGTAAGAATCATAAGACAAGACAACGTTTTTATAAAACACGTGATGGTTTATTTCGTCACCACCGGCCGTTGTTCCCATCATCAAGAATTCAAAGTTTCACATTTTTTTCTTGAAGTGACGTCTCGCTTCCTAGACGACTGACTGTCTCTCTCCGAGTTTTTTTTCTGACTGACCAACTCTAAAGTTGTATCTCTATTCCTAGAACTTTCTATTTTCCGTGACATCATACACATGCTAAAACATGTGCCTTCTTTCACGTGTTCTGAACATACGTGTCCAAAACTGTTCCTATTTCTACAAAAAGAAATTTTAACCTATACTCAGTAACCTGTTTTTCCAATATGTTAAAAATATTATCTTATAAGCTACATTCTTTCAATTTAAAATTTCATAACAAACTTTTTTTTTGTTTTACTCAATTTTCACCCCAAACAAGGCACAGTGCCACTTTGAAGCAGGGGGCTACTATTAGGGAATTAATTAGCGGGGTCATTATGAGGGGAGAAGAGTAGAAAGATGTTTGTTAACATTACACTTGAACTTCTGTATATCATTGCAGTTGGGAAAGCAGAATCCCGGAAGGGAGTTCCAAAGACCCGCAGTTCTGGGGAAGAAACTATTGGAGTAAAAGGCTTTCGTGCACCTAGGGTTCTCTACTGTAAAGGGATGAGACTTAGTAGCTTGTCGGGTTTGTCGGGGGTAGTTACGTCGGGGAGGTACAAGTGTTTGCAGTTCGTCAGAGCATTCACCATTAAAGTATTTGTAGAACAGGCAGAGGGATGCAACATCTCGTCGATGGGACAGAGGTTGAAGCCTAGATGACAGTTAAGGACCTATCAGGTTGGCGACTCTTTTTTGAACCCTGTCCAGGAGCGAGAGATAAGCAGCAGATGCACCAGCCCAGATGTGACAACTGTACTCCATACATGGGCGAATGGTTGCCTTATAGAGGTATAGGATACTGGCAGGCGTAAGTAGTTTTCTAGCACGGTAGAGGGAGCCCACCTTTCTTGCAGCAGCCTTGGCAATGCTCTCAATGTATATATTCTAGTTCATAATCCCTGTAAACGTTAGGCCGAGGAGTTTAAAAGAAGTACTTTCAGGCAATGTGTTCTGGGCCATTGCTATTGGTGGTAGAGAAGGTTTCTTGTAGTTATTGAAGGAAACAAGCTTAGTCTTAGCAGCATTGAATGTGACCAACCATTTTTGTCCCCATTCCACTACGGATTGGAGGTCGTCCTCTAGTGTTTCTGCCATTTCCTTGGATATGTGTTCATTTGTTTTCCCCTCATATCTGTTATAGAGAGTGGTGTCATCGGCAAATATACCCATCTCCGAAACAATATTATCAGGGAGGTCGTTTATGAATATCAGGAATAATAGAGGTCCAAGGATAGACCCCTGAGCTGTTCCCGCATTTATGTCATATTGTTTGGATGTATGTCCGTCGAGGACAACTTTGATTTTTCTATTACTTAAGAAGGATTTAATTACATTATGAATTCTTCCAGTGATTCCATATGATCTGATTTTCCTTAGAAGACCATCGTGCCATACCCTGTCAAAAGCCTTAGATATATCAAGGACCACCGCTCTACCCTCCCCTGTTTTATCCAATGAACGGTATATACGTTCAGAAACTACAGTTAAGATATCTGCTGTTGAACGGGCTTGCCTGAATCCATATTGTTTGTCAGTCAGGAGTTTAGCAACTGTTAGGTGCTGGACTAGGGCTTGATTAACTAAGGACTCAAATATTTTGGCGAAAAGCGGGAGGAGGCTAATGGGGCGATAATTAAATGGGTCAGACAGTTCACATTTTTTTATTGAAATATTTTGTCTATATTCTAAACAAACGTTTGTTTTACATTTTTAAATTCTCACACGTAATCTATTTCTAAACCTAAATTACGAGGTTCGAATTTCGTCTATTGCTATTTCACTTTCATTTTAACTAAACTCTCTATTTTTTATACTTACATGAAAAAGGGTACAGCCCTTATCATGTAACATATATATATATATATATTTATATATTATCTGTGTAATATAAATACACCACATATATATAGTGAGAGAGATTGTGAAACATTGTAATAGTCACCCATGGAAAATGACATGATTCTATTTCCGTTTGATGAAAACCAGTTCCGTTTTTTTGCAAATAATCTACTTGTTGATAAAACCCCGAGACATGTATGAGCGTTCTATTATATCTGAGATACACAATTTATTAAGAGCGAAATAACAGATGCGCCGCTGTACAATTCATTCTTTCTACCGATCCAAGTTATGACAACATAACGATTGCCAACACCTTGAAAATGCAAATCAAGACAGTTCAACGTTTGAGGGCACAGCCTAACCAAGTCTTCTGTCATAGTTATCGGCTTTAGTGTGGTTTTATGTGAAGGCCACATAATACAATTTTACATTATAGAATTCGGTTTAAGAATTAACACGAATGTTTACTTGGATGTACTGAGGAGTGTGGTAGTTCCTTGGTGCAATCAGTTGGCCGTTGGCAAGCTATGGGTCTAGCAGCATGACTCGAGGCCGACCCAAAAGTACAAGGAGACCTAAGCGTCGCTTTACAATAAATGTAGGACTTTCTACCATTCTCTCATTGCCCCCTCCTTCCTTCACCATAACCCACTGGACTACTTAGTTTAGACATAATTCAAGTATATCAGAAACATAACTTCCAATGATAACAAAACAGCTTGATCACCGTCCTAATCCGACTATTCGCCGAGCTTCAGTCGGCGCATCTGGAAAAACGATTCTACCCGTTACCAGACTGGTATCGACGACATGATCGAGGCTGAAAGCGGTTCCATAAAATAGATATCAGCTCTACTGCATAAACAAAGCTGAATTGATTTTTTCAATTAAAAATAAAAATTCTTAAAATAAAGTGTAAAATGTAGTGTTGTTCTCGTTAATGTGACACATCTATCGTTCCACTATGTATAAATGTGTGTATATATATTTGGGGGGGGGTAAACACTTTATTATAGCTATGAAAGAGGGAAGACTGAGGTTTTTGTATCCATGGTAAAAGTAGGACGGTGGGAAATATATAATAGAAAAAAATACAAAATGGGGAAGAGCCGGCCGAGCAGTTTTCTCCCTCTCTTTTCAAAGGCTTAATCGATTTTTTTTACATATATATATATATATATATATATATATATATATATATATATATATATATATATATATATATATATATATATATTACTAGAGAGAAACGAATTTACAAGTGAGGAGCGACTAAAATAATATCAAATTATCGGGGGTGAAGAGAAAAAAATGAGAGGAACTTCTATAATAAATCTATAGTTATGATATTGGGAGAAAACGCCTTAGAGACAAATCACGTCCAACTTAAAGGAGTGTATTTTAGGTTTGGACATGATTTTCCACTGCTTTTGATAAGTTTAAAAATTATTTGGGAAATGCTAAGAATAAGGGTTTTTAAAAAAGTGCGAAGGATCCTGCCTCACTTACTGAAGGGGGCTTCAAGAAGTCCATATTTTATTGAATATTTATTTCGATAAACCTCTCGTGTTATTCATCCCCAAACATATTCAATTGGATTCAAGTCCGGTGAGCATGCAGGATCTCCCAAGAGATGGACTCTGTTTTATTGTAGAAATCTCAAGGCCCGTTTTGCAGGGTGGACTGAAGCAATGTCTTGTTGATATAACCATCCATTTCCACACAAACGATGACACTCCCTCATCAAGGATGGTTTTGTAGCATGCAAAACTAACAAGCTGCTGTCTGACGCTCCATCGTCCCTCTGTAAGAAAAGGAATCCCATACCATTATGGACCCTCCACCACTAGGATATGTACAAACATATCAAGGGATATATGTTTGCCATGTGAATATCGCTGGAAGCCGTCATAATCATCTAAATAGAATTGTTTCTCATCAGATAACAGGACTTTCTTTCACTTCTCGACGTCCCAGGTTTGGTATTCACGACCAATTCTTAAGCGGTCATCTTTTTGACGTTAAACAATCGAGGAATTTGCTGACGCTTTTTATTTACCATGCCTTTTTGTTGTAAGTGTCGTCTGATGGTTATTGAGTTGCAATCAGCATATGTAACCGCCTTTATTTTACAAGGAGAAAGGACTCTGTCATTCACAACAACCAATCTGATTCTCCTGCTCAATTCAGGAGAAATTGTGGGAGTCCTGCCAAAGGATTTTACTTTTACATATTTCTCAGTGTTCTTTAGAAAGTTGCAAATAACAGTTTTACTACGATTTACCTTAGCTGCTATCGCTCGCTGTGACAAACCTTGTTTATTGAATCCTAGAATTCGAGGGCGCTCAACTTCGTTTAGTGTTCTTTCTTTAACCTTTTCACAGTGATTGCTAACTGAAATGTTAGCCCCCCCCCAAAAAAAAAACATTAGAATTACGATAAATCTAATAATTGATACCCTTGATCTTATTACTTTGGGCATGTGTAAAAAGCCTAATTAAATAAAAAATGCCAATTCTTAAAAAAATTATTTAGAATTAACCTTTTTGTTACCATAACTTTTTTGATTGTCTTATTAGTAACCTTAAGGCTGAACAGTTAAAAATCTATCTTTAAAAAAAGGTTTCTGTTTAAAGAGTTTAATTGGTTATAAATGTTGGATCAGCAGGGTATATATATATATATATATATATATATATATATATATATATACATATATATATATAATATATATATATATATATATATATAATATATATATATATATATATATATATATATATATATATATAAACACAGGCGCATGACGTAACCATGTCGCAATATAAGTGTAACTATTTTATGTAAATTGATGTTGATTTTTTTATAAATTATTATACAAATTTATGAATATTTAAGACCATAAAACGTGCAACAAAATGCCAATTACATTTTTATTAGTTCATAAGGCACATCTGATTGAGTGTAACTAAAATAGTTTCTTTAAATCCTAGTAGCTTCGTTTTTAAAGTTTAATATTAACAGTTTTCGGTAAAATAATTTTCCGGGTAAACATTTTTGAATATTTTTCTGTTGAGACAGAAATCTTTTTTCAGGAAAAATACCCAACTTTAAAAAATTATATATATCAACAACATTAATAACTGCAAAATAATAAAATGGCATTTATTAATTAACACAGCATGCTCATAATCATATGGAAAGTATCAGCGCATAATTTAATATGTGTTTTATTATTCAATCATACAAGAAGTGGTTTGCTGTTTTTGTTTCGTAATAACACAAAATGTGTTAAAAATAAAGTATTTTTTTTCAATAAATATATTGTTTCGTCTTTCGTGTCTTGACTCCATGACGTCGTTCCGTTCAGTTCCATTACATAATCAACCGTATCCACTCCGATAGTTTTATTTTTGCCGAACACTGATCTTATTTATTATTTTTAAAAATATACACATTTATTTTCTGTTGGAGAGGAAGGCTTTGTTTTAAACTATATCTACTTAAGTATTTTCTTTATATTTCTATTTTCAGCAATTATTGAGAATCGCAAGACTCTCATGTTGAACATTTTCTTTTGTTCTAACACTTGACACTACATTTTTAAAACTAAATAAACGTTTCAAAATAAGTTGAACCATTAAAGACTTACACAACTAGGTAGAAAATGAGCACTCAGACAATCGATTTTATATATTTAAAACAACAGTAAACAAGTAGGCATATGTTAAAATATTACGAGAGGGGCAGTCACAACAATACACCCTTCAAGAACGGTCCTAAAATGGACTTTCAATCGACACGTATTCATTAATGGAGAGTTGTCCTCCGTATCAAAAATGGACGCGTGTTTTCTAAATTTTACGCTATATCGAATTTATAATTAATTCTAAATATAATCTGCGTTAAGTTTAGCTATTTGAATTTGTAAGGCCAGTGAGTAAAACTTTGTTTCATCTGAAGGTAAATTTATTTGTGTATTATTATTATTATTATTATTATTATTATTATTATTGTTGTTGTTGTTGTTAGCAGCAGCAGCAGCAAACTAAGTAACTGTTCAGAGAATACACCACCTTTCCTCGCCTCGTTTAGTGGAGGAGAAATCCGCCTTGTCTTGTTTTTTTCTTACTAAATTAAACACTTTAAAATAAGTTAAACTACTAACAACTTAGCAACTAGGTAGAAAACTGTATTTTGAATATTTAAAACAACAGTAAATAAGTATAAATATTTAAAAATGCTACGGTGTCTGTAGTTTCGTTTTTTAACTGAATAAACACTTTAAAATAAGTTGAACAACTAACAACTTAGCCATCGAATTAGAAAAGAAACACTTAGAACATCCATTTTACCTAGTTCTAAAGTAATAGTAATTGACAAAAATTATTCTTAAAAAATATTAGGGAGTAAATCTTCAAGAGTTATTCTAAAATGGATTTATACATTTTTGGTGCCACGCTATTCGTAAATAGTGTTTTCATGTGCCAATAAATTTTTCACGACATCTGTTTTTTATTCAATTGTAATTTTTAATATTTAATTGTAAGGTGGAAGCACAGAATATATACAAAACACCTTCTCCTCTTCATGTTAAGAATGCGTTTCAAAGTAATATTTTTTTTTATTTCAGCACGGTACCTAAAGACGGACGTACACCAATGCTACCCCTATAGCGAAATACGCATCGCCTCTGATGTTGTACGTAGCTCTACTGAAAAAACCGTAATTATTTTTGCATGTAATAATTTTTGCGGGTGTGACCTAGTTTTTTTTTAATAATTTATTTATTTTGACTTCAACTTTGCGCATGCTTTTTTTTTATTTTATCTATGTTTTCTGTTTTTTTTTTCTTTTTTATGGACACATTTTTTGCCGGAGTTTATGTAATTATTAATAGGAACATTTGTGAAAGCTAAAATTGAATCTCCGCTATTTTTGAATATTATTTTCAAATTTAAAAAAAAGTGTTACGATACCTACGTTTATTTTTTATTTCAAAATAAACAAAAATTACAATTTCAAGTTTACTCGAACTTTATGGATTATTTTCTTATTATTGTTTTTGTATTCTTTTGTTATTGTTTTTTTTTTTGTTTTTTGTTTTTTGCCGGATTTAACAAACAAACAAAATGAAAGCAAAGCAAAGAAAAACAACTCCCTCAAATGGTGTCAATGCACTTATGTTACCGGAATGTGTTTTAATGGTTTAACATATTGTAAGCTTTAATTAAACTTGAAAATTCTATTTAAAAATATCGCTGGTAATTCACCTAACAATTTGATATAAACAGGTATTGTAAAACTTTAATTAAAATTGAAAATACTATTGAAAATTAGCGCGGGTACTTCCACCATACCATTTAATAAAACAGGAATCGTAAAAATTTAAGGAAAGTTCGAAATACTATTGAAAATATCGCGGGTACATTCATCGAACTATTTAATAAGAACAGGCATCGTAAAACTTTAATTAAACTTAAAAGTACTAATTTAAAAATGGCGCACATCATTAAGATGACTAGCACCAAATGACATTTCACTGCGACATTCCATGAGAGGTACGTACACGTTAAAGTGTTTTGTTTATTTTTGTTTATCACCACAAGTGCTAATTTGGATTTTAACTAATTTCCCTATTAATAATTACCTAAAACGAAAACTTCGGCAAAAAATAGAAAACATCCATCCAAAAAAAACAAACAAAAACAAAACAAAAAAAGATAAAATCATAATAATAAAATAATGCGCGAATTTCAAGTCAAAATAATAATAAAACAATATAGGGCGCATACGCAAAACTTATTTCCTTGTCAAATTAAAAACGGGTCTCTCTGTCGAACAACTTCCAAGATCGGAGCCGATGCGTAATTCCCTAGCGGGGTAGCACTCGTGTACGTCAGCCAATCACATTTTATAACTTCATCCTATTTTTATTGTTTATTTGTTAAATACGTGGTTGGTTAAAATTAAATTATAATCACATGCTTACATTTGAAATAATAGTGTGATTACATTATGCCTATTGTTCATTTCAAAATGCAAACACACTTCTGGTTAAATAAACCGATGCCGGTGTTAACGTAAAGACTCCCTTTTAAAGAATTACATTGTTCGACTAGTATTTTCAAGTTTTACCATACCTTTGTTCATTAGATTGTTGGATTGAAGTACAGAATAGTTATTTACAAGTAGCTTTGATTAAAACGAAAAGCTAGCATCAATATTCCTAACAAGCGATCAGTTAGTATACGCGTATTTTCAGCCGGCAGCTATTGTGTAAAACCTAGTATTAATGGTAGCATAGTGTTGTTTGACTGAAAGGTTAGTATAAATAGTTACAGTGGAAAACCGTAATATCTAAATTTGTAAAGTATATTTGTTCTGTTTAAATCGATAGTTTATCAAAATATATGAAAAAAATATCTCTTATAAAGCAGAATAACATGCGCATTATTGTTATCATTATTCCAAATGAATTCATTAAATATTTGGTGAAGGAATTTAATTTTTTATGGTATGCCTACAGGTTCATTCCTTTTTTCTAGATAACTCCCTCCCTCTTTCCATATATCTTTCTCTCTATTTATTTATCTCTCTCTGTAAAAATCAATGTCCAAGCGATAAGAAAATAACATGAACAATTCTAGCAAGCAGTAAGTCTTATGTTGTTAGAAATAAAGAGTATTATTTACAGTAATAGTATTAGCGTACAGTTATTAAATGCTATATTATGGTAGCATAAATAGTCGCCCAGTTGGAAAACCGAATTTGTAAAAAGATTTTTTAATCGATATTATATCAAATTATATAAAATTATATCTGAAGTGAAACAAAAGAACATGGACATTATAATTATCACTATTCCAAAGGAATTTATTAAATATTTTGCGAGGAAATTAAAAATTTGTTTTTTACAAGCGCTACCTACGGCTTCATGACTCAATAATTATCTGCAAGTAACATTTTGTTTGTCCAGCAGTTACGTGCTGGACTAATATCCGTGCTTTCAAAGGTTATAAAATATGAGTTCCGTTTTAATCGAAGCAAGCCTTACTGTCTCGTTATGATTATAGGGCTTAACCTCTCAGTTAGATGGCGATAGAGAGTATAATTAAAATTTAAACGACTTGCAGTCCTGAATGTTAAATTTTGTGCAAGGGTAAAATTAACAACACTGGACTAATGTTTTACTCGTCATACCTACAAAGGTGTATTATTGTGTTCTCAAATTTGACCTGTAAGTATCAAACATTGCCGACTAAAAACAATTTAAAAAAGTTGACTACAGGTCCAAATTCCTTGTATACTAAATTTAAAATCTGTGAATTAAATATGCAGAAATAAAAATGTGTAACTTTTTGCACGCACACACCGGCAATATATCTATATCTCTATATATCTATCTGTATATATGTCTATATATATATATATATATATATATATATATATATATATATATGTTCAGTTTTGAGGTGTTCGAAAGTAAAATAGTGCTCATTGAAACAGCAAAATATTGTATTTATTATTTTAGGGTAAACGGCTACATATGGTCGCTACAAATATCCCTCTGTTTCAGTCAAAGATACTTCCTAAGGCCACCCAGAAACTCTCGACGGCAAAAAGCAATTTTTTTTCTTTTTGAGTCGGGAGGTTTTAGGTAAGCTAATGAAGTCTCTCTGACTGAAACTGATGGCTTTTTTTAGCTAGCATGTGTACCGTTTCACCCTCAAATAATATATATATATATATATATATATATAAAGGCAGAAAGGTAGAAGATCGATATAAAGTATGTCAGGGTGGTGGAAACACGCACCTCTATAACGCGACCATTCACCCATGTATGGAGTAATTGAGTATGGTTTTTATATTTGGGCTTAGTCATCTGCTACTATTCTCTCGCTCTTAGACAAGGTTCAAGAGAGTCGCAAATCTGATAGGTCCTGAACTGTCATCTAAGATCCAGTCCCTCTCCTATCGACAAAATGGAACGTCCCTCTGCCTGTTCTACAAGTATTTTATTTGTGAATGCTCTGACGAACTGCAGGAAGTTGTGTCCCTACGGCGTAAACACCCTCGACAAACCGACAGGCAGCTAAATCTCACCCCGCACAGTAGAAGTCCCTAGATATAAAAGATCTTTCCACTCCAGTAGTTTCTTCTCCAGAAGCGCTAGACTTTGGAATTACATTCCAGGTCCCTGCTTCTCCAACTGTACTGGCATGCAGAAGTTCAAGTGTAACGTAACCCGACATCTTGCTGCCCAACCTCCTACATAGTAACGCAGTAGCTGTTGCCCCTAATAGTAGCTCCCTTCACAAAAGTGGAAATGTGCCTTGTTTGGAGTGAAAATGTTATAAAAAAGAGATATTCCTTTAAAATACTAGGCAATTATGCAAAATGTATAAACTATGCAATAGTAGCATTTGTTCGTTTATTACAGAATAATAAATATGAATACTTACTTAATTTGCTACGAATTTTGGAACAAGCTTACTTTTGCGAGGTGTCTCGTATATCACTGACTGACCTTATTTTAGAATTTATTTTGAAAAGGTTTAAATAGTAGAAAATATGGGTTTCAATATCAATGCTAGAGCGAAAAAATAACCAACAACTTATATAAATAAATCTATGTAGTATTTGTATTTTGGGAGATTATTATGGGGGGGTTATCTAGCCACAGAAACATTTCAAATTTAAATATTGGATTATATATATATATATATATATATATATATATATATGTGTGTGTGTATGTATATTATTATTACTATTATTATTATTATTATAAAAATATTATATATATATATATAGATAGATAGATAGATAGATTACTATCTAGAAATCAAAGGTTCATATGTTGTTCGAGGAGATACTATTCTGATAAGAGAAGATATTAAAGTTAAGTTGCTAAAATCATACGCAAAAACAACCCGTTAACAGACCAAACTGTAATAAAGTGAGTTACCAAAAATCATTAAAATAAAAAAAAAATAACACCCAATAGGTCGATTTATACTCGTAACTCCCAGTTCTTTGTTATATATTTTTTACTTTCTAAAGAAATAAACTAGTTTTACTAATGTGGTATTTCTCTTATTTGGGGTGGGGCGCAGTTAAAATGTTTTGCTGATCAATTCAAATCATAGGAAAACAACGAACATTGACTATGCTTTATAAACGAATTAAGCAGAAATATTTGGAGGTATGATGAACATACAATCACTAAGCAGGAAATGATGTGGGTCAGTTATATCGGAACTACAGCTACTTGAGAGAAGCAGATTCTTCAAAAATGACTCAATCCTACACCCCATTAAAGTGTTCCCGGCATTTATTTATGTGACTGACTTCTTTAAGAGAACACCTTTTTAATTGTTATTGATTTATGTATGATAATATTTTTATAAACACAATGTGAATATGATACTTTACCTGACAACAATAAGAGAATCAGACATTATTAAATGAATAAAATAAAATATACATTGAACTAAAAAGAAAACGGAAAAGGTATAGTTAAAGCAATTATAAAAACATACTGTAAGTGAGACAATAATCATTCTGTTTCAATCCCTCAAAATAATTGACTGCCATTAAATCGTTTTGTTCAGTCAATGCTTGCCTAATTGGCCATTAGGGAAGCTTGTTAGACTAACGCAAATCTCGTCCAGGAATTCCATGCTCTTCATTATTATTCGATTGGGAGAATTCATTAATAGAACTAATAGGAAACACTGGCTTTTGGGATAAGTTCCAAAAGAGTTTAGTTTTGTAAGACAATGTAAAGCTATTCTTTATATCTATAATATAAAGCTGAATGTATGTTTGCGTGTGTGTGTGTGTGTCTGGTCACAAATAGGCTCTTATATGGTTGCCTATTTTTAAAAATAATGATTGCATATAATGATAAAAGATGTATCGAGGATCAGGAATGGGTATGGTTGATCTGACAGAACAGTGGTTCATAAATATTGTGGGGCCTGCGTTCGCGCCTTGCCCCCAAAGTGTAGAAAACAAAAAATGAAAAAAAATGTTTACAAGGGTTTTTGATATAGATGTACATAAGAAAACTTTGATAAATATGTTTCAACTTAAATAGGGACGGTATAAAAAATGTGTGGGGTCTGCGTTCGCGCCTGTACTGAAATTATTGCACAAATTTTAACAAAGACTTTTCATATCTGTGTGTGTAAGTATGCTTTGATGATTATGTTTTAGTTTGAACAAATATGGTATAATAAAATTATTGGGTGTTCGTTTGCGCCTGACCTCCATAGAATGTAAATATGTCACAAAGTTTAGCAAGGATTTTTAAAAGGGGGAGCCCCCGCAATAACACTTTAATCTTAATTCACGTTACCTTTAATTTCTTTTTTTGAGTTGAATCATATTGTGCCGAATAAATTCACCTCATGAATACACGTTCTTATTAAAGTTAAAGTCCCCCCCGAAAAAAATCGAAAATTTAGACAATTCTCGACAAAAATTTTGCATAACTCTGTTTTTCCTTCTCCACTTGTACGTATCCCTCTTTTGAAAATAGATGAATAGATAAATAATAAGACTAAGAACGTTACTTTTTATCATATCAAAAGAAATTTTAAAAAAATCTGCTATCGTGATTACGTGTCTTTTTAAAAACATTTACATAACCTTTATATATATATATATATATATATATATATATATATATATATATCTGTTTAAGCTTTTTTGTAAGACTACTAGAAAGAACTCTGTTGATTACCACCCTTTTTGCGTGTTATTTAAATTACAATAGCACAACTCTGAATCCGATGTCGCAATGCCAATACTGTAAAACTGAAAGAAGCTGTTTTGTTGAAACGATCCTCATTTTTTCCTTATTCATATTAATATCGATTCTTTGCTTTAAAAAACTAAAGTAATTACATGTTTACTTTTTTAATATATCATTTTTGCTGTTTCGGGTTATTTTACTAAAGTAAGTAAAGCTTCATTATTTTTTAAAAAAAATGTTTTGTTTCTTGGTTTTTCGATATTTTGTCGATAATATTTAGTAAGAGTGTTTAGCAGGAAAGCCAACAAATGACGACCCGAAAAATAAATATACAAGAAATAAATGTTACCATAGCAAATAAAAGTTCAGTTTATGTTTTTTTTTTTTAATAGTTTTTAATGATCTTTACTTGAAATAATTTCAGCGAACCGAAATTAAATCGAAATTTGAGGCGATAACTACTTAAATTATTTTTTTTATAATCTACACATGCAATAATCGAATATTCCTCAAGCACACAAAAAACGGAAAACATCAACATATGCTTATAAATATTCCTTATGTTAACGGAACTCTCTTAAATTGTTAACACAGAATGCTCAGGTATCTTTCCTTCGAATTGAAAACGGGGTTCTCCATTTCAAAGTTGCTGCCATTTTGATTTTTTAAGCGGTTCGTGAATTAAAAAACAAACAAACATTTTTTTTAGAAACTACTTAAAAAAACAAACCAATGAATTTTTCTAGCATAAAAGTAACTTTTATTTACTATGGTAACATTTATTTCTTTTATATATATATATATATATATATATATATATATATATATATATATACATATATATATATATATATATATACATATATATATATATATATATATATGTAACATTTTCTCTTTGTAAGGAAACATCATTTTGTTAGTCACTCTTGGCTACGAATGGAAACAAAGTTGATATAAAAAATATATTTTCGCGAAAATTATCTTTACTTTCATCATGTTTTGCTAAGGGAAAATTTTTTTGATTGTCAAAACCTATCTCCTTCTAATAACCTACTATACTTTTATCAATTACAGTCCATATTTTGTATGCTGTTATATAGCCCAGTCAACGACGGGTACTTCTACTTGTGTGTGTATATATATATATATATATATATATATATATATATATATATATATATATATATATATATATATGTAAACATATGTGTATATATACAAATATATATATGTAAATGTAAAGATATATGCATGTATATATATATATATATATACATATAGTGGAGATAGTAATTAATAAAACTGAGAAAAGTGTTCAATACTGTGGTAGAGCAAATATGCGTTTGATTGTTTATTACCGTATCTTTCTGTTAAGTAACCTTATTGTTTCTGCTACACTGCCGTTTTTGGTCGTCTGTAGCGTCCTTAGACTTTTACAGACGGTCAAAACAACAGCCGTGTAGCCGAAACAATTATGCAACTTAACAGAAATATACGGTAATAAAAATAACACGCATATATATATATATATATATATATATATATATATATATATATATATATATATATATATATATATATATATATATCCAGTAGAGTTTAGTTTCCTAGAAGTACATCCAATGAAACAGCATGTGTCTACCAAAATAGTGCTCAATAAGTGAACAGAACAGGTATATTAATTTTCTTTATACAAACATTAATGGCTACATATATGCATACATGTTTCTTTAATCACCCACTTTGGGGGATTACGTCTTCAGGCCAACAATTACCGTCGAAAGTGATATTTCCACCAAATACATTTTCCTATTTCGTTTATCCAGTTAGCATGCAACCTGGGTGGGAGTCATAAAAAACGGTAAAAGGATGAGTGAGGTCTTTGAAGATAATAAACATCTTGTTCATTTCCCTTTCCCTTTCCAAGCTAACTTTTGGTAAAAGGCACCGGTCAGTACTTAGCTGACCATCGCTAAGGTTCTTAACTTACAGACTCCAAGACAAGAAAACTAAATTCTCAATTACCTTATGCCATAAAAACAAAAGTTAGCTTGGAAGGGGAAAGGGAAATGAAAAAGATGTTTATTATTTTCAAAGACCTCACTCATCCTTTGACCGTTTTTTATGACTCCCACCCAGGTTGCATGCTAACTGGATAAACGAAATAGGAAAATGTAATTGGTGGAAATATCACTTTCGACGGTAATTCTTGGCCTGAAGACGTAATCCCCTAACGTGGGTGATTACAGAAACATGTATGCACATATGTAGCCATTAATGTTTGAATAAATAAAATTAATATATACGTATGTATGTATATATATATATATATATATATACAAATGTTTATATATATATGTATTTATATATATGTATATATATATATATATATTGTGTACAGAAAGTTGTTAGTTGAGACAGATCATAGGCACTGTCGGTTTCAAGCCCGATAATAAGGTCCGTTTAAGGTGTCCTTATCCAGCTCTCTTCAGCCAATACGAATATTGCCTGAAGAGAGCTTGATGAGGATCGCTTAAACGGGCCTTATTATCGGGCTTGAAACCGACGGTACCAATGATCTGTCTCAACTTACAACTTTCTGTACACAAAATATAAATACAGTCTTACAATTGGGATTTTCCTTTTGATTGAGCACCCTGCTGGAATTATTTTTCCAAAAAAAAAAAAAACTAATCATATATATATATATATATGTATATATATATATATATATATATATATATATATATATATATATATATATATATATATATATATCGAACTCTTGGTTCGTTCGTAATTAATCTCGTGTAAATAACCACTGGGAGGATGGCTTCCACAATTTGGTATATGTTTTTGTACCCATGCGTGCTTCTATATATCTCTTTTTGATAATAACATTATACCAATTTTTTCTTTAATAAATAGGTGGTTTTCTTTGTAAGAATTAGCCCCCCCTTCGCCGCACTGGATTCCAATTAGTTTCGGGTCTGACCGACAATAACCAGATTCAGCGTAGCGTTGTTCAAATGTTGAAACACTAAACCAGCATTTTATTTATGTTTTTGCAAACAAAAGTATTTTCCCCGTTTATTTCCTTAATATATTCTGACAAAAAACACTTGCACATTTCTCTACTGTCACCTTACTATTTACAGTGTTCATATAAAACATAACATCCATCTTTTGTTTTTATAATACACATTATATTTTCAGAAAGAAATCTTTACTGTCAAATGTATTTTTAAGAATTGTGTAAGGTTTCTTTAAAAAAAACTTTCACCTAACAATTTATAGTAAAAAAATCACCTTTTCTTGGGGAAAAATAAACTTTTATTGACTAAAAAAATTGTTAACTAATAAAATAAATAAAGAATGCAAAATGCAATTTTTTATGAGGAATGAGTTCCATTTGAACAAACTAAGCCATAGCACCGCGTGGCTGGGTAGAGCTAGTATATATATATATATATATATATATATATATATATATATATATATATATATATATATATACATATATATTGATATATATATATATTGATATATATACACACACGCATATATATATATATATATATATATATATATATATATATATATATATATATATATATATATATAAACATGTCTGACTAGTTTTGAGCGTGTGTCCGTGTATATTTCCCAATAAAATAACTCAATTTCCGTTCAAGAAACTCGAGCGGTATTGGGAGTTGGGAAAATAATTTAATCGGTTTCGGCCAGAAATTTTGCTGTCAAGGTGTAAAAGTTTAGCTAATTTTGGGTTTAAACACTAGATGTAATTTATATGTAAGTTACTTTGACATGGATCAAACTGTTAGTTTGATGTGATTTAATCCCCAAAATGTTATATTTAGGGGTTAAAATTTGTGTCAAACTTTAATAAAAATTGACCTCTGTGCTTTCTAATAAATTACTCAGCTAATTTCTGGTCTTAATATTTGAAGTTTACATAAAAGGTATATTCAGAGACCGGGCAATCTTTTTTATCGGTTTGGATTGGAAATTGGAACTGCCCATGGGTCAAATTTCCTAAGAGTTGACGTTTGCGGTATCTTGAAAATTACTCAAATGATTTCTGGTTAAAAAATTTTAAATTTTACATAACGGGTATTCAGACATGCAGCAAGCAATTTATATTTGAGGCGAAAATTTAGCTGCAAATATGTCTTAGTTAAATCTTGGATCTAATGGATTTAAAATTTACATGTAAGTAACTTGGACATGGTGTATTTAAGACTAAAATAATAAATCTCAGGGGTAAAAATTTGGACCAAAGTTTCCAAACAATATCTCTGTGACCCCTACAAAATTACTCAGACAATTTTTTGTGTAAAAATGTTAAATCTTACATGAACTGTATTCACACGTAGAGCAAGTTAGGAAAAGCACATAAGTGGTATTGATATTTGCGAAAATCTTTTTAATCTGTTTTCAGCCAGAAATACGTATGTCAAGGGGTTTAAATTTTATAATTTAACCTTTGAAAACTTTACCTCCTCCGCCAATTTTTGGTCTAAACCCTTGAAATTTTAGACGTCGGTAACTTCCACATCGATCAAACGTTTTAATTGTAATAGAACCCTAAAGTTAAATTAAAATCAAATTTAAAAAAAAAATTACATCTACTGTGTCTACCAAATGCATCAACATTTGAAATGTTACATAGGGACATAGGGCTAGATTTTAATGAGTAAAATTCCACACATTATACGTTTGCGGTCTCTAGCAAACTATGAAGACAATTTCTGGTCTAAATATTTGAAATTTTACATAAAAGGTATTCAGCATGCAACACGCTTTTTAATCTGTTTTTAGTTAAAAATTTGGCTGCGAATAGGTCAAAGTTGAAGAAGTTCATATTTGAAGACTCTCTAAAACACCTCTCTCAATATTGGGTCTCAACACTTTAAATTTTTGATGTAGATTACCGTAGCATGAGTCACACGTTTTCATATATATCTATACTTATGCACATGAAGTTATAAACACTAGATATATGTCCCAAGCAACGCCGTCCTGGAATAATGGCATACATACATATGATGATTGATGATTACAACGTACATACATACATACCCTCCCCCCACATATATATATATATATATATATATATATATATATATGTATATATGTATATAAAGCTGAATTGCTGTGTGTGTATGTGTCTGCTCACAAATAAGCTCCTTTATGGTTGACTATTATAGAAAACTGATCACATATAATGATAGAAGGTGTATCGAGGCACAGGAATGGGTATGTTTGATCTGGCAGAACGGCAGTTCATTAATATTGTGGGGTCTGCGGTTCGCCCCTGGTGCACAAAGTATGGAAATAAAAAAAATAAGCATGTGTTAACTTAAATAGAAATGGTATAATGAAATTGGGGGGGTCTGCGTTTGCGACTGGCCTCCATAGAATGGAAATAGGCACAAACTTTAATAAAAACTTTTCATACGTATCTGCGTAAGTATACATTGATAATTATGTTTCAGTTTGAAGAAAGGTTGTATTATAAAATTATGGGTATTCATTCGGACCTTCCCTCCATATAATGGAAATGTGTCACAAAGTTTAACAAAATATTTTAATATAGATCCACTGAATATTGTGATAAGACGTTCAGTGTGAACAGGTATGGTATAATAAATTATGGGGTTTATCTATTTTATTTTTACTTTCATCATATTTTGCTTTGGTTTTGATACCCCCACATTCGAAGCTACCTCTTCACAACCCTTCCTTTTTATAACCTCTCATACTTTCATAAATCAGAGCCCATTTTCTGTAGGCTGTTTTTAAACCCAGTCAACGACGGGCACTTTTGGATGTATCTCTCTCCCTCTCTTTCTCTCTCTCTCTCTTTCTCTCTCTCTCTCTCTCTGTGAAACATGTAAAAACAGTTTGAAAAAAGTTAAAACATATTTAATTTAATAAAGAAGCATAAAATAAGTGGATAGTCCTTAATCCGCAAAGTTTCGAAGAAACACTTTTCTTTCTCATAAGAGGGTAAGTTTTAGCAAAATGCGGGATCGGATTTTGCTTGAAAAAGAATTCAGTGATACTACAAGTAAGTCATTGATCTTACCTTTTTTACAAATAGTGCAGCAGAGGGAACAGGGCGAGGAAAAATAGATTTCGCGTGATTCAAACGTAGACCCCTACTACCATGTCTCCTTCTCCAACATCAGGGGTCTTCGTTCTAACCTTCCAGAGGTTGAAACCCAATTACAGGAGACTAAACCAGACCTTTTATTTTTAAGTGAAACTGGCATTGGACAGGCTATTTCCCTAGATGAGTTTGCAATTTCAGGATACTCTAACTTAACTTCTAAAACTGACCCCCAAGATCGTCATGGGCATGGAATATGTGCCTATATTAAAGATAGCTTTCCATGTGGGAGGGACATCTCCAGGGAAGATCCTAACTTACCCTATATGTGCTTCCGGGTTGCTTTAGCTCACACTACTGCATTTATATTTACTCTCTATCGCCCCCACAACAGCGGAGTTACTATCTTTCAAAGCATATCTGAGAAAATTGACCAAGTCCTTTCTACTTATCCTTCAGCTAACATTCACATATGTGGAGACTTCAATGTTCACAACGTCGAATGGTTGACCCACTCAAACAAGACCGATGATGAGGGGAGGTTCTGTCATGATTTCTCCATTGCCTATGACCTCACTCAGATTGTTCAGGAACCTACCCGTGTGCCCGATAATGACGGCCAGTATGCGAGCCTACTAGACCTTTTTCTCACAACTTGCCCTGAACTATGTTCAGTTTCTGTTCTGTCGCCTCTTGGATCTTCCGACCACTCTGTTGTATCAATCAAGATAAAAATGAAATATAATAAGTCCCCAGACGTACCTCTTCATCGTACAGTATATCGATACACTAAGGCTGACTGGGATAGCTTCCGTACATTTATATCTGATCTACCTCTGCATTCCATGTTTAAAAAGGATGTGTCCTCTATAGTATTAGACCTAACTGAATGGTTAATTGTAGGTATTGACCATTTACATACCCTCTAAAAAGTTTCAGCAAAAACCTAACAGCCAGCCATGGTTCTCTCCAGAATGTGCTGCTGCCATTGCGCACAGAAATCACTTTTTCCACTGCTTCAAACGTAATAGATGTATGGAAACTAAAGCCGTTTTCAGGACTGCCAGCAACCATTGTAAGAAAGTAATAAGGAACGCAAGAGTGTTGTATGCTCAATCTGTTAAGTCCAAAGTAGCTGAGCAGCGGCTTGGTTCCCACCAGTTTTGGCAAATAGCAAACAGAATCCTGAACAGAAGCGTGTGCTCCATCCCAACTATTATCAATGGACCTGAGGTAATCTCGTCAGCATCTGACAAAGCCAAACTCTTTGTCAAGAACTTTGCAGCTAATTCTACCCTTTGTGACCAAGACCGCCAACCCCCAATATTTCCTCCTGTATCAGAAAACACGCTATGTGATATACGTATATCTGTATGTGATGTTGCGAAGCTAATCAAAAACCTTGATTCGAGTAAAGCAACTGGCCCTGACGGTATTCCAATTATAATACTCAAAAAACTTCAACCTGAATTAGCGCCCATACTTACAAAACTGTTTAAACGTTGTCTTAAGGAGAATAGTTTCCCATCTCCCTGGAAAATCTCATCAGTATGCCCTGTATTTAAGAATTCAGGTGATCGCTCATCCCCCTCTCAGTACAGGCCAATAAGTCTCCTGTGCGTCATGAGTAAGTTGCTAGAATCTGTGTTAAATACAGAAATAATCAAACATCTCAACAAAAATGACCTTCTTAGTGACACTCAATATGGTTTCCGTTCTGCTAGATCTACAGCAGATGTCCTTACAGTTATATCGCATAGGATTAGCAAATCTCTCGACGGTCGCAATCTTTCTAGGGCAATTGCTCTTGACATATCTAAAGCCTTTGATAGGGTATGGCATAAAGGTTTACTTCATAAGATCGCTAGCTATGGTATAGCTGGAAAAGTCTTCTCAATTATTAAATCATTTCTCTCTGATAGGTTCATAAGAGTAGTAGTTGAGGGGCAAAAATCAGAAGCTCACAGTATTAATGCCGGTGTCCCTCAGGGATCCATCCTGGGCCCAACTCTTTTCCTGATCTACATTAATGATCTTCCAAATCATATCCTTACATCATTTGTAGACATTTATGCTGACGACACTACCATTTATGGTAGCACATCTAAGACAGTAAACGACCAAGTTCTCTCCAATTCTCTCTCCTCTGATCTTGAGCACGTAGTACAATGGGGAAAGGAGTGGCTGGTTACTTTTAATGCATCTAAAACCAAGCTTCTCTCTTTACATCATCAACATTCTAATTCACATTTGTCATCAATTGAAATGAATGGCTCTCGTCTTCAGGAGGCCTCAAGTTTTGACAAGCTTCTGGGCTTGACCATTACTCCTGATCTTAAATGGAACACGTATATCAAATCTGTTGCCAAGGCCGCTGGAAAAATTGTGGGATCTTTCTATCGATCCAGTAGATATCTCACTGCTGATGCTATTCTCTACCTATATAAGAGCCAGGTACGTCCAAGGATGGAATACTGTTGCCACATCTGGGCAGGAGCTGCTAGAAAGGACTTGGCCTGCCTTGATAGAGTTCAAAATAGACTTCGTAGCCTCGTAGATGTCCTTTTCTCCTCCTTGCAACCTCTATCTCACAGAAGAGATGTTGCGAGTTTGTCTCTGATGTATCGTTATTTTCATGGAAAGTGTTCAACTGAGCTTCAATCTATGGTCCCCCCTCGCCAAAATTTCACAAGAAACACTCGTCTAGCTGTAAACACTATCAATAATTTCCCCCACTCTTTATCTGTGCCTAAACCTAAACGTAGATTCCATGAACAAAGCTTCTTTCTTAGAACTGCACGCCTGTGGAATTGTCTTCCGTTTTCCTGCTTTCCGGCTGACTACAATATGGTTGTGTTCAAGTCTAAAGTAAATAAGTTCTTGATGAGCCGTTCCATATAAGTTATCAAATTTACCAAATTTTCATTACTAATGATTACTATATTGACCAATTTCTACTGTACACTCTTCAACCCTTATCCTTGAGTGGCCTCTGGGCCTTGATAATGTGGTGACGCCTTTGTAAAAAAAAAAAAAAAAATGGTTGCCTTATCTCTTTATATGCCTGCAATGTGACCACCCGATATGCAAATGAGATGCTCCTGGTTGGAGATAAAAGAGGGTTGATTTTTGAGAGTGTCGTTCATTTTGAAGTTGGATTTCAAAGCAATAAGTTGAATTAGCAGACGTACGTTGGGAGTTGAGAGAAGGTGCATTACGTGTACAGAAGTTGGAAGTTTGGACAAAATTGTTAACCTTACTCAGGAAATAATTGGTGTGACAGGCGGAAGAAATAAAACTCGTTATATATATATATATATATATATATATATATATATATATATATATATATATAGAGAGAGAGAGAGAGAGAGAGAGAGAGAGAGAGAGAGAGAGAGAGAGAGGCAGACAGACAGACATACAGACAGTTAAAGAGACAGGGAGGGGAGATTAAGAGCTCCATGTATGTAGATAGCTTACGTAACCATTGAACCCTCCTTTAGATATGTATATACATGTAGTCTTCTATGCTTAAAATTCTGAATATCAGATTATTAATGCTGCTTTGCCTCTTAAATCTATTCTTATTATCACACTCTTCCTCATATTTATCAATGATTTTCAGTAGACGCATTTTATATAACTGTATACGCACCGTTTAAATTTCTATCTCTTAATCTGTCATTTTCGATACTGTCCACGTGGTGGAATGGATTAAAAGCTGCCTGTTAAGTTTTGAGACATTGTGTTGAACAAAGACGGCGGCGTAGTTCAGATCAGTAACCAAGATGGCGGCCAAGAATCAAATGCGGTCCGTGGCGTAGTTAACCTCTTAAGTTCTGAGATATTGGGTTGAACAAAGATGACGGCGTAGTTCAGATTAGTAACCAAGATGGCGACCAAGAATTTAATACGGTCCCTGACGTAGTAAACGTCGAAGTGATTGGATCCAAAATTCAACAATTTGTATAATAATTTGGAGACGTTTTTATTGGTTGTTTAGCGCAGCCGTTGGTTATAAACATGAGTGGCGAATCCATTCGTCTCATATCCCCATGCCTCGTCTGATGGGGAAGGTCTCCTAGCGGCTTCGGCTGCAGGGAGATAGGGTAGTTGTAATCGTCAAGGATTATTCTCCTGACACTCAGCGCAACAGGTGATGGGGCCCTGACACTCAGCCCAACAGTTGAGGGGCCGGGAACCGACCCAGCACCTGTTGGACTGAGGTATGCCGCCTGGCTAATATCTAGGAGGTCCACCCCGCCCAGGCCTTGCAACTGGGCTTTCCGGTGGAGTAAGTTAATCACTTACTGCCTATGGTGTCCCTACCGGGGAATGCCGACAGGTTTACTCAGGCAATTTTTACAATTGCAGGTGTGCCCCTCATTTAGGGAAGCCTTATGGATCCCCACTTTCCGGCCATGTACCACATTTTGCCCAGGTGGGCGGCAAATAAATAACTAGGAGTTCTATCCAGTCATAGATGTTTTAATGAATACAGGCTATCACCGGGAAGTAAATAAAGGGTTCCATTTTACATCATGCTCAAATTGCAGAGATCAGCAGTAACATTCCTGGTTCGATAATACACACCTGAAGAAAGCTGTAGGTTCCATTGATCGAAACGTTGTGAAATGGGTCTGAAGATGAGAACCGTAGCTCGAAGATTCAAATAATACAGACAACCAACATCTGAAAAATTCAGAAATGGGATATCTTCAATTCAATATAAACAAGTCCTTGGTATTTAGTCATCTTAATTAATCCGCTTTGATGCAAGTGCCACTAAAAAAAACGACCACTAATCTGCGTTGTCAATCATAACCTTACATATATAAACCTTACATGATAGATGTTTTCGAGACTTAATAAGTGATAACGCACGTGCATATATATATATATATATATATATATATATATATATATATATATATACATATATATATATATATATATGTCAGAATGTAAGTTTAGTCAGTCAACTACGATGCAGATTATAAAAATAAACGCATATTTATGTTAAAATGAATGATTAAATGAACATATATTTTTATACATTTATAAACAAATATTTATTTTTTTTAATTTGCGTTGTAGTAGATTACTGAACTTACATTTTGTGTGTTAACCTTATCAACGCTTCTATCACGGAGAGAACACACACAAACACACACACACATATATGTGGGAGAACGTATAGGGAGAGGGAGACAATGAAATATACACACGGATATTATGTTCGTTTTTGAGTTTAAAGAAAGGGGAGAATGCATCATGTGTAACTGCATTTAATATAATTAACTGAACAATGTAATTCAGCAATTCTTAAGCATTTTGTTTAGTGTTATCTGTCTCGATTTTCGAAGGTATATAGGCTAATGCATGATTGACGCGGCTGCTGCCGAAATACATGATGCTTTTCTATTATTTTTGCCAAATAATATGAATTAAAAAGTAATTTTAAAACTGATAGAAAAATTGAAATATGTTTAGATTCTCCAATATATCAGCTTGCAAATCAATAATCGCGATGGACAGAAAGCAGAAATCGATACCAGACAACCATCTTTTACATGTATCTTTTCTCAAGATTATTACTTCAATATAATTCTAGGAATTGATTTTCTTCGATCAATATTTATATTTCAAATCTCTGATTTGCAATTACGTATATCTGAATGCATTTTATTATATTGATGAGAAAATATTAATTTAATAAAATAAACTAATTTTTCTATACTAAACTTTATTTCTTTTACGACTAATTCGATATTATAAAATTAATTTGTATATTATACATAGAAAGACGTTTCAATAATCAGAAGTATATGAGTATCGCAGTAGTTGATTTGGAATTAAAACGGGTATAAGGCTAAAACAGAAGTGTTGATGGAGATCAGTTGTACATCTGCATACGATTTCCCAATCGATAATTCATTAGCTATATAGGTGACTTCTATTTTAAGTCTTTTGACATAAATGTTTATACATATGTAAACACGTGTGCTAATCCAGTTCTAGAGGGAAATTATTTTAACGGCTTTTATTTTAATTTTAAATTAATACCTTAATAAAATGTCTAAGAATATCTACACAGCAAAAACATATCTTAGAGTCATTATTTAAGGCATAGCTTTAAAATAGAGAGTTCCATTATGCTAAACACACCCTACATACAATGTTATACATTTTAATCCGAAATAAGCACGTGTTAATCAAATATACCCAAGCTAAATTAACGAACGTAAATGCTGAATTGTTTTAAATATAACTGATTTGTATTTAATACTTTTATTTTAGATACTCTGATTAGCCTTACAGCAAATAAATGACCGCAATATTTTCGCATTTGGCGTATTTATATGTGACAGAATTATGCCATATGTTTTCATCCGGATCTATACAGTTGGTATATTTTGAAAGATATTAGTGCAGTAAAAGTTGTTGGTTGTGTATAGAATTACCATACAGTTTTTTGTCATTGAATTTGACTAAGCGTTGTTTTTTTTATAGATCACTTTAATTATCCGGGCACCATAGAATTCTATTTGTCTAAAGTAAAACCATTGTTCCCCGCCGTTTTTTAAACTAGCTGCAGATTACATGTAGCAAATCAGAAATTTAATCAAATACAGTTACACTTATAAAATTAGAAAACTTTCCACACTATCCTTACTTTATTTATGTATCATAATAATATTCTATTCTCGTGTGTGTGTTTGTTTACAATTTGATTAATGTATGCACAATGAACACTGTTTCACGAATAGATTTTCATGCTGAAATACATTTCTTACTGCATAGTTTTTAAATATCCTATCTATTGAAAAGTAGTCACGAAGGTATTTCATTTGTATATTGCATTAAATAGGATGTGATTGTTTTTAATTAGCTCAAAAGATTGAATTCAATTTGAAATAAAATTGTTTAAAGTATTTTTTTTAGAAATATTATACAAATTTGATTAATTTAATTTAATTTAAATTTAAATTACATTGTAATTTATTTGTAACTATTATTATAACCTACATTAGCCGTATTTTACAAGAAAGATACCTATCAGTTAATCTATTAGATACTCTCCCGTAAGCTATGAGATTTATTTCCCTGTTAAAAATTTCTTGATAATGATGAGATTATTCTTCCCAAAATCTCAACTTTCAGAAAACTTGTAATAACTAAAGATATATCATATATCTTATAGAGCATACAGCTAATCCCTTTGGCCGGCATTAATTATCTTTAACATGGAAACTCACGGTATGTACATTATATTTCTTGTACGCATATCATTTATAAGAGAAAACCATTTTAAAGATTAGGTTTTAATTATATCATATAAATATTTATATGTGAATAGATTTGTTTTCCTTGCAATGCATTTCAACACTATTTCGTTGCGGGGATCCAATACCACCAGCAGCGACTACTGCAACATCATACACTGATGATTTCGGTATGATACAACACAATTGCCTGTAAGTATTGAAATAATTATTTATATTTATAACTACATATATATATACATATATATATATAATATTATGCACATATACATATATAAATGCGTGTGTACATGCTTAAATATATATATATATATATATATATATATATATATATATATATATATATATATATGGGTGCGTGTGAGTGTAACCTTCTACCAAAAAAATAACAACATTGTTTGTATTGATTGTTTGGTTTTGTTTAATGCAAAATACAGTCAATTTGTAAGACAAATATAGTTTGTGTGTTACAAATAATTAATCAATATTTGATATTTTTAAAGAAAAGACTAATAATAATTTCCAAAAATAACGAAAGAAATTTTTAGAATTAATTTAAAAAAAAACTATCATGAATTATATTGAATTACTATTTCAATACAGCAAGAGTAATATTCGTGAGACGAAAGAAGATGTAGAAATTCGACATCAAAGGCAGGTGTAATATTGTTTCGTGATAACCGTACTTCAAGTTGCTGACATTGATAACTTCTATTAGTCACTACACGTCACTTGCTTAAAGGCTAAAGCACCTAAAACTTTATTTGATACACGCCGAAGTGCCCTTTCACATCAGTTGAGAGGCTTTGACGGTAAAGTTTAAAATACATCTCCAGTGTTACTTAAGATATCTTCACTAAACATAATGATTTCAGATTTTCTTTTGATATTGTTGTAACTAACAGGCGTCAAGAGGTTGTCCGCACTTCAAAGACTAGCCAGCAATTTATAGAAATACATTCAACTACTAGATTTCTCACGAATACTACTTTTCAGTCAGAAGAGAAAATTAAATTTCTGTATTATTCATTATTAATCGCGTGATTCCCCTCATTATATGTACTGTAATGTTTTTTTTTCATTTGAAATAGAAACCTAGTCAGCAAATGTGTATATAGTTAATGTACGCATTACACTATTAATGTGCTGAGTCTATGTAGTGCTGCTTTCCCATTACGTATGCCCTGCTTTTACGAACACGATAAACAGTGGTGTAAATTAAAAGAAGTTCTTTAGTCTACAACTATAATTAAGCATCACCCAATACAGTTTCATATGAAAGTCTATTTGTGGAATGTTGTAATTAATTATTCTACAAAATGTAATAAAACTAACCCGATAATTGAGAAATAATCACCTAATTCAATAACGTTTTCCTTGAAGAAATGCCGACCACTTAAGACAGTTGATTTATTAATTGTGTAATAAACTCATTAAATATTTTAATGTTGGGCTAAGGTGTACTTTCTTTAAATTTATGTATTAAAAACTATATGAATATAGAATTAACACATAAAAATGCGTTACCATATAAAAGCAATTTTTATGCTCATCACATCTTAACCAGTAGATTATAATACATGCTCTCCCTGGATCGCCACCTTGTCGTGGTGGAGAACCTTGTGTGTTCCGATGAACCCGAGAGCGGTGCCGTCCGGAGCCTAGGCGGTAAGGTTGAAGGGGAGGTTCCAGACAAAGAGTTATCCAAAAGACCTCAACGGCTGATGCGGCGGATGATGACAATAATGACACAACGGCATTGAAGGCGGATGAAGGCTGCAACAGAAGAGAGTCTTCAGTAGTCGTGGTTCTCCATGCCATTGGAATCAGGCTGCAGGCGCATCAGTCTCCCCACGTTAAAAGACATCACGCGCAGGCGTTCTCCCGAAAGGGAACACATCCTACTCTACATCATGGATGGAAAAGTCTTGTGACAGTTTTAGTCATTAAGCTCCCGGACTGAGGCAGAGGGAGCTCTCCCTAAATTTCCGGATAGAAAAAGTCCTGTGGCGACCAGGAAGTGGTGACGGGAGCAGGACAGTGTAGTCTGGCAGCTCCTAGCTGCAACCTGGCACATAGGCGGTCGGTGCCAGATTCAGTCGCTAACCTCACGGACCGAGGCAGCAAGAGTTTTTCGGCAGCTGCATCCATGACTGAGCAGCCTTGTTTAGGATCCACTGTGCTCACCCCAGTAGGGGAGGGGGTTAGAAAAAGTACCCCTAAAAATAGTCTGCCTCAAAAAAACCCGTCTGGACTACCGCATCCAGAGGGATCACCACCACGCGGTCGGAAAAAGAAAGAAAACTTACGCCTATTTTTTGGAACCTGGAATGTGAGGACCCTCATGGACAACAAAACAAGTGATCGACCCGAAAGAAGAACTGCCATTATCTCAAGAGAGCTAAGGAGGTTCCAGATTTACATAGCTGCGCTCTCTGAAACCCGACTGGCTGACGACGGGCAGCTGAGGAAGGAGAAAGGCGGGTACACCTTCTTTTGGAAAGGAAGGTCTGCAGAAGAGCCACGTATCCATGGTGTGGGCTTTGCTATAAAGAACTGCCTCATCTGCCACCTCAATGAGCCCCCTGTGGGCATCAACGAACGCCTAATGACCATGCGCCTGATACTTGCGGGCAGCCAAATGGCCACTGTGATTAGTGCGTATGCTCCAACTCTTGATGCACATGATGAAATAACGTAGACATTTTATGCTGACCTTGACACCATTTTATCCGGGACCCCCAAGGGGGACAAGATAATCCTACTTGGGGACTTCAATGCCAGAGTGGGACGAGTCCATCAGCACTGGAGAGGAACGCTTGAAAGAGAAGGAGTTTGGAACATTAACTCAAATGGTACACTCTTACTGACAAAGTGCTCAGAACATAACCTGATCATAACGAACACACTTTTCCGACAAAAAAAAACGCATTCCAAACATCATGGATGCACCCTCGAAGTAAAATCAGGCACCTCATTGACTATGTCATTGTCCGTGCCAAAGAACGCTGTGGTGTGGTGAACACCAGGGCAATGATCAGTACAGACAATTGTTGGACCCATCACCGTCTAATTCGCTCCATCATGTCTATCCATTTAATGCGGAAGCAACGATGCAAAAAAGACAGAGCCGACCAAAGCTCAACATTGAGCAGCTGGGCGATATCACCTACCAACAACACCCCCAGGGAGCTCTTAGCGCGGACCTGTCCAAGCAGTATCCGCATGACGCTGAAGAGCACTAGGACAAGCTGTCTTCTGCCATCATGGAGTCCAGTATAAGCATTCTAGGGCAGAAAAAGCGGAAACATCAGGATTGGTACGATGAAAACGATACTGAAATCCAACAGCTTATAAACATCAAGAGTCAAATTTTTATCACCTGGCAGAATAACATAAACTGCAAGGTTAAAAGAGCTGCCAATGCCAAAGCTAAAGCGGCTGTCCAATCGACAGTCAGGAAGCTGAAGAACCTCTGGTGGATGAAGAAGGCTCATGAGATCCAGCAGTTTGCTGACTCTGGGGACACCAGACGATTCTTTGAAGCCACAAATGTGGTATAGGGCCCCGGTTACCGTTCTCTGACCCCCCCCCCTTTGATCTAAGGATGGGCTCACGCTGCTGAAAGGAAAGGGAGAAATAACAAATAGATGGAAAGAGCATTACGAGGATGTTCTGAACAGGGACACCACTCCAGAGATGGAGGCCCTTGAAAAACTCCCACAACAGCCCATAATTGAGAGCATGGGAGAACCACCCAGTCTGGAAGAGGTGCGGGATGCAATTAGGAAGATGAAAAACAAAAAGGCGGCTGGTGCTGACGGCACCCCAGCAGAAATCCTGAAGAAAGACACATCCATGCCCTGCTGCTCAAAATATGGGAACAATAGAAAATCCCTGCACAACTAAGAGATGCCCTAGTTGTCTCTATCTTTAAGAAGGGGGGCAAGGCAAACTGTGGGAACTATCGGGACATTTCTCTCCTCTCTACAACAGGGAAAACCCTAGCTCGGGTTTTGGCCAACAGGCTTACACCCCTTGCAGAAACCATCCTTCCCGTGTCCCAAGTGGCTTTCGACCAACTAGAGGCACGATGGACATGATCTTCACTGCTCGTCAACTCCAAGAAAAGTGCAGGGAGCAAAATTTACCATTATACATGGCTTTTATAGACCTTACTAAAGCCTTTGACTCTGTGAACCGTCAAGCCCTTTGGCTGGTTCTTGCAAGGTTTGGATGCCCAGAGAGGTACATTGGGGTACTGAGACTGCTACATGACAATATGTCAGCTACAGTCCTCAGTAGTAGTGGATATGAAACAGAGCTCTTCAGGGTTGACACGGGAGTGAAACAGGGATGTGTCATTGCCCCAACCCTGTTCTCCATCTTTATTACTGCTATCCTCCATCTCACGGACAAACATCTTCCCCATGGAGTTCGGAGTATGTACAGAACTGACGGGCGACTTTTTAACATCAACAGATTTAGGGGCAAAGGTCGAACGAACACCATATCCATTATGGAGCTACAGTATGCAGACGATAACGCCCTTGTAGCCCTCTCAGAAGAGGACCTACAGTGTACACTGGTTGCTTTCACGAGGGTATACAAACAGCTAGGACTAACAATTAATATAAAAAAACCCAAATCCTCCATCAATCACCACCAAACACTACTCCAGTCTCACCCCCAAACATCTCCATCGACAACGCTAGACTGGAAAATGTTGACCACTTCCCATACCTAGGCAGCATCCTATCATCAAAAGCCAATATAGATGATGAAATACAACACCGTCTCAGCTGTGGCAGTGGGGCTTTCTCAAGGCTAAGGAAGAGAGTATTTGAGAACCGTGACCTTCTGACAAAGACCAAAATCATAGTATATAAAGCTGTCTTGCTGCCCACTCTTCTCTATGGATCAGAGACCTGGACCACATACAGGAGGCACGTAAAAACCCTGGAGACATACCACCAAAGATGCCTCCGAAAAATCCTCAGAATATGTTGGAAGGTCCGACGCATCAACACCAGCGTCCAGAGAGAGGCTGACATTCCCAGTATCACCGCTACTGTTGCTCTACGCCAGCTCAGATGGACTGGTCATGTTGTCCGAATGCCGGATCTCCGCCTCCCAAAACAGATTTTCTACTCTCTGCTTGTTGAGGGAAAGCGTGTCCAGGGTGGCCAAAAGATGAGGTATAAGGACAACATCAAAGCAAATCTAAAGCGGTTTCATATGGACCTTGAGACATGGGAGGACGTGACTGTGAGCAGGTTGGCACGCAGGAGCGCTGTCCAGGAAGGTGCTGCGCTTTATAGTAGTGACCTAAATCAAGCTGCTGAGGATAAACGCAAGCACAGAAAGGACAGATTATCAACCAGACACAACCAACCCGACCCCACCACCACTACCTTTATCTGCCCAAATTGCACAAAACAAATTGGGCGTAGGATTGGGCTCTATGCTCACCTGAGGACCCACAGAAGCCACAACGGAGGACAGTCTTACTCGGACACGAGTGACCGCCGATGATGATGTTGAATACATGCTCAGTGTGTTACTGAATGGTATAAGATATCATCTTCTACCGTGTGTAATACATCGAATTTTCATTTCAATATTTCCATTTCATTTTAGGATTAAGACGTAGGTGTTTAATACGCATTTCTTTTTTCTATAACAAGTTCCCCACTCTCAATGTGTGAACTTGCACATTCCTATGAAGTTATAGTTTCCTTTTTGTTTCGTTTTTTTCCTTTGTGTCGTTTTAAAGTTTAATTGGTGGGTTTATTTAAAAGGGATCATACACTACCTCTATTTGTATTTTATCATCATTAATATATTTGTTGTAGATCAACTTTACACTTTGAATGATGTAGATAAACCACCCTATTTTGTCTTGTTACGGCACAATCCTCTCAGAAACATTTTCCAACCGGATAGTTCCATAAAAGCTTATCCCCTTTTTCATACGATTTATAGTGCGTCTTAATTTTCGTATATTCCTTCTTTCTATTTAGCAACAGACTGTGGGATATGTACGTATTTTCTTTGCATATCTAATCTCGGCAAGCGACACCTTTCTCTGTATATTTTGATTTGGCTTTATTCTGGAAAGCATCAGCAATTAAATATATTAAACACCTACGTCTTAATCCTAAAATAAAATTCAAAAATATATTAAAACTAAAATTGGATGTATTTAGAATAGTTTCTAATCGGTTTTGAACCAGTTTGCTATTTTTAGTACTTGTTTATATGTCTCGACAAACTTTTCTTAACGAGAGTTTCACGTCTGTGTTGTAATGTGCTCGACACATAATGAAACAAAACAAAGGTTAAATTAACTTAATTCCTATGATATTATTACCTATTACTCTGGTATTCTGCACTTGTAGTCGATAAAATACTTGATTTGAAGCACTTTTCCATATTTGCTGCTGTTGGTGGAAAATATATTGCCGTTTAGAAAAGTTATTTGTGATGACTAAATAAAATTATCCATTAAATGCCCCTGCGTATTTCATATGCATGAGTGATTGGCGAGGACGAAGTTCTTATTGGTCGTGTTTAGGCGTTTAATTGAACATTTCATTAATGTCGTACAGAATCCGTAATGATATGGCTCATTTTTAGCCAATACGTTAAACTTTTCATTAGTCATTTTCTGCTGGATATATAATAACATTTCGATGGAGTGCCCTATATATATATATATATATATATATATATATATATATATATATATATATATATATATATATATATATATATATATATATATATATATATATATATATATATATATATATATATATATATTTATATATATATATTTATATATATATACATATGTATATATATTTATTTATATATATACATATATATATATATTTATTTATATATACATATATATATGTATATATATATATATATATATATATATATATATATATATATATATATATATATATATATATATATATATGGGGGGAGCATGTGTGCGCGTGTGTGTGTGGGTGGGTGTGCATTATATAAACACAACCGCAGAGAAAACAAATACTAAAAGGATGGATGCGTAAAGTTGTCGTTGATGCAGTTTTATACCGTATGTATTTAATGAATAGTTCAAAACCGATGAAAAAACGATGGACCTTTATTTACATAATTATTTTTATCACCGGTCTTCATACATCTAATGTATATATTTCATAAGCTACCCCCTGAACATACAAGCTAGTTATTTTTGTATACACCGTTTAAAATTTATGTATGTATACCTAGAAAACGAATTCTGGATTGATACGCTTTTAGTTCCTGAAAATAATAAGAGATGCACAGTAAAGTATAACGCTGCAAATTACAAATATCCGTTTATTTTTATTAGATCTATATAATTAATTCTAAGAGAGACTTACTCACAAATTAAACAGTTCATTAAAGTAGATAAAATTCTTTTTTCTCAAAGGAAATGACAACTATGTATACAGCGTTTGAAACAAAGTGTATTTCGTCAACAGTGCGAAGGCATAATCATTTTTAAATACATCCATATATACTTTAATTATTGATATTGTTTGCTTAGACATATCAAGATTTCTTTTAATTAAAACTGACTATTCATTTTAAAATTGCAAATAGAATAATGTCTTAAATAACGATATTATAATTGAAATGCTGTCACTGATGATTAAGGCACCCTCTCAAACATAATTCGAAATGGCATTATATTGTATGCACTGGGATAGACTCATTAAAGCATATAATTGATAATAAATATGTATTCTCACAATACAACGCGATGAGAACAAACTAATGATGGCAGCAAAGATTATCGAACAATGCATACAAATAAATTTTGGTTGATATTGATTACGAAAATATTAGGTTCTTCATATGATATTCACACTTATGAAATAAAAGTCATTTTTAATTAATATATTTCAGATCCTTGCCTGCTGTATGTAACTATATATAACATATATAATGTTTAATGACTAAAGTTCGTATTCTTAATCGAGAACTTCATAATTTTTAATAAAAATGTATTATTTTATTGTAAGATAAAATATTTATCGACTAATTGTAATATATACCGCTCCAGAAGATATCTCACTACTGATGCAATTCTCTATCTATATAAAAACCAAGTACGTTCAAGGATGGAATACTGTTGCCATACCTGGGCAGGAGCTGCTAAAAACAGCCTATCCTGACTTGACGGTGGCTTAGTGGGGGATGCCCTTTTTTCTACCCTGAAACCTCTCTCCCACAGAAGAGACGTTGCGAGTCTGTCCTTATTTTATCGTTATATTCATGGCAAGTGCTCGTCTGAACTTCAATCTCTGGTCCCCCTTCGCTAATCTTTCACGAAAAACACCCGTCTAGCCGAATCCACCGTGAAAAATTTCCCCCACTCTTTATCTGTGCCTAAATCAAAACGTGGATTCCATGAGCAAAGCTTCTTTCTTAGAACTGCACGCCTGTGGAACTCTGTTCCGTCTGTCTGCTTCCCACCGGACTACAACTTGGATGTCTTCAAGTCCAATGTTAACAAATTCCTAATGAACCGCCGCCTTAAGTAAACACTTTATCTCCACACTAACGTACTGTACTTGCAATAACCCTTATCCCTGAGTGGCTTCCTGGCCTTGATAAGTGGTGATCACTGTATATATATATATATATATATATATATATATATATATATATATATATATATATATATATATATATATATATATCTTCTATAATACAAAGCTGAATGTGTGTGTGTCTGGTCACGAATAGGATCCTTTACGGTTCACTATTTTAAAAACTGATTACATATAATGATAGAAGATGTACCGAGACAAAGGAATGGGTATGTTTGATCCTAAAGAACAGTGGTTCATTAAAATTGTGGGGTCTGCGTTCGTGCGCCTGGTCCACAAAGTAAGGTAATACATTATTTAAAAATTTTAAAAAAAGACACCTTTACAAGTTTTTTTTTATATAGATGTATATAAGAGTACTTTGATAAGTATGTTGTAACTTAAATAGGGATGGTATTATAACATTGCGGGGTTTTTTTTTTTTTTTTTTTTTTTTTTTTTTACAAAGGCATCACCACATTATCAAGGCCCAGAGGCCACTCAAGGATAAGGGTTAAAGAGTGTACAGTAGAAGTTGGTCAATATAGTAATCATTAGTAATGAAAATTTGGTAAATTTAATAACTTATATGGAACGGCTCATCAAGAACTTATTTACTTTAGACTTGAACAAAACCATATTGTAGTCAGCCGGAAAGCAGGAAAACGGAAGACAATTCCACAGGCGTGCAGTTCTAAGAAAGAAGCTTTGTTCATGGAATCTACGTTTAGGTTTAGGCACAGATAAAGAGTGGGGGAAATTATTGATAGTGTTTACAGCTAGACGAGTGTTTCTTGTGAAAGTTTGGCGAGGGGGGACCATAGATTGAAGCTCAGTTGAACACTTTCCATGAAAATAACGATACATCAGAGACAAACTCGCAACATCTCTTCTGTGAGATAGAGGTTGCAAGGAGGAGAAAAGGACATCTCCTACGAGGCTACGAAGTCTATTTTGAACTCTATCAAGGCAGGACAAGTTCTTTCTAGCAGCTCCTGCCCAGATGTGGCAACAGTATTCCATCCTTGGACGTACCTGGCTCTTATATAGGTAGAGAATAGCATCAGCAGTGAGATATCTACTGGATCGATAGAAAGATCCTACCATTTTTCCAGCGGCCTTGGCAACAGATTTGATATACGTGTTCCATTTAAGATCAGGAGTAATGGTCAAGCCCAGAAGCTTGTCAAAACTTGAGGCCTCCTGAAGACGAGAGCCATTCATTTCAATTGATGACAAATGTGGATTAGAATGTTGATGATGTAAAGAGAGAAGCTTGGTTTTAGATGCATTAAAAGTAACCAGCCACTCCTTTCCCCATTGTACTACGTGCTCAAGATCAGAGGAGAGAGAATTGGAGAGAACTTGCTCGTTTACTGTCTTAGATGTGGTACCATAAATGGTAGTGTCGTCAGCATAAATGTCTACAAATGATGTAAGGATATGATTTGGAAGATCATTAATGTAGATCAGGAAAAGAGTTGGGCCCAGGATGGATCCCTGAGGGACACCGGCATTAATATTGTGAGCTTCTGATTTTTGCCCCTCAACTACTACTCTTATGAATCTATCAGAAAGAAATGATTTAATAATTGAGAAGACTTTTCCAGCTATACCATAGCTAGCGATCTTATGAAGTAAACCTTTATGCCATACCCTATCAAAGGCTTTAGATATGTCAAGAGCAATTGCCCTAGAAAGATTGCCACCGTCGAGAGATTTGCTAATCCTATGCGATATAACTGTAAGGACATCGCTGTAGATCTAGCAGAACGGAAACCATATTGAGTGTCACTAAGAAGGTTATTTTTGTTGAGATGTTTGATTACTTCTGTATTTAATACAGATTCTAGCAACTTACTCATGACGCACAGGAGACTTATTGGCCTGTACTGAGAGGGGGATGAGCGATCACCTGAATTCTTAAATACAGGGCATACTGATGAGATTTTCCAGGGAGATGGGAAACTATTCTCCTTAAGACAACGTTTAAACAGTTTTGTAAGTATGGGCGCTAGTTCAGGTTGAAGTTTTTTGAGTACTATAATTGGAATACCATCAGGGCCAGTTGCTTTACTGGAATCAAGGTTTTTGATTAGCTTGGCAACATCACGTACAGATATACGTATATCACATAGCGTGTTTTCTGATACAAGAGGAAATATTGGGGGTTGGCGGTCTTGGTCGCAAAGGGTAGAATTAGCTGCAAAGTTCTTGACAAAGAGTTTGGCTTTGTCTGATGCTGACGAGATTACCTCAGATCCATTGATAATAGTTGGGATGGAGCACACGCTTCTGTTCAGGATTCTGTTTGCTATTTGCCAAAACTGGTGGGAACCAAGCCGCTGCTCAGCTACTTTGGACTTAACAGATTGAGCATACAACTCTCTTGCGTTCCTTATTACTTTCTTACAATGGTTGCTGGCAGTCCTGAAAACGGCTTTAGTTTCCATACATCTATTACGTTTGAAGCAGTGGAAAAAGTGATTTCTGTGCGCAATGGCAGCAGCACATTCTGGAGAGAACCATGGCTGGCTGTTAGGTTTTTGCTGAAATTTTTTAGAGGGTATGAAATGGTCAATACCTACAATTAACCATTCAGTTAGGTCTAATACTATAGAGGACACATCCTTTTTAAACATGGAATGCAGAGGTAGATCAGATATAAATGTACGGAAGCTATCCCAGTCAGCCTTAGTGTATCGATATACTGTACGATGAAGTGGTACGTCTGGGGACTTATTACATTTCATTTTTATCTTAATTGATACAACAGAGTGGTCGGAAGATCCAAGAGGCGACAGAACAGAAACTGAACATAGTTCAGGGCAAGTTGTGAGAAAAAGGTCTAGTAGGCTCGCATACTGGCCGTCATTATCGGGCACACGGGTAGGTTCCTGAACAATCTGAGTGAGGTCATAGGCACTGGAGAAATCATGACAGAACCTCCCCTCATCATCGGTCTTGTTTGAGTGGGTCAACCATTCGACGTTGTGAACATTGAAGTCTCCACATACGTGAATGTTAGCTGAAGGATAAGTAGAAAGGACTTGGTCAATTTTCTCAGATATGCTTTGAAAGATAGTAACTCCGCTGTTGTGGGGGCGATAGAGAGTAAATATAAATGCAGTAGTGTGAGCTAAAGCAACCCGGAAGCACATATAAGGTAAGTTAGGATCTTCCCTGGAGATGTCCCTCCCACATGGAAAGCTATCTTTAATATAGGCACATATTCCATGCCCATGGCGATCTTGGGGGTCAGATTTAGAAGTTAAGTTAGAGTATCCTGTAATTGCAAACTCATCAAGGGAAATAGCCTGTCCAATGCCAGTTTCACTTAAAAATAAAAGGTCTGGTTTAGTCTCCTGTAATTGGGTTTCAACCTCTGGAAGGTTAGAACGTAGACCCCTGATGTTGGAGAAGGAGACATGGTAGTAGGGGTCTACGTTGGAAGTTGGAGAACCGGGTTTAATCGTGTATTTTTTCTTGAAACTTGTCATGATGAAATTTTGGAATTTGTGGACTAGGTCGACAGATTTACTTAAGGCAGGACAGAGAGGGGAAACTAAGAGAGAAAAAGAAACGAAGAATTTTTTTTTTTTGTACCACATGATAAGGTAAAGCCGTAACAATTACCCACTAGTATGGCATCGAGAGGCCCCACCAGAAGCTACTGCATGGTCCAGATTCCATTCACCAAATGGCAATACAGCAGCCCCAGTACTTTGCACCTGCTGATAGGACAGCCTCCTTAGTGGTTAATCCAAGGTTCGGGTCCCTGACTATCAGGCGGATAACGTCAGCCCAGACAAAACGTTTACCTCCAGCACCCTTACTAGTGACATGGCTACAAGGATAGACATAGAAACAGAAAATTTCCACCAACTCTGCCAACTGTTCGCGCAAAAATACTGCCAACCTAGAAAACAGCTTTTTCTTCTCCCTTTGTCAGAAAAATCACTCATTTAAAAATGAGGACTGAGGGACAAATAAGAAGAAGCGAGAGTAACAGGAGCTGCCGATAACGCATCCACAATGCGTTTTCAACTCTCCATTAAAAAAAAAAAAAAAAAATAAAAAAAAAAAAATAAATAAATAAATAAATAAACAAAAAATAACTATTAAGTATTGTACTTAATAAAAGTCCAACGGACCTGTTTAAGGGAAAGTATGGTGATAGATTCCCCTCCCATGAACTAAAAATGAGTACAATTAGGTAATCTATTTTTGCAATCAACTCGGTAGATAAATAAACATTTATGGACGAGAAAAAAAAAAAAAAAAAAAATTAAAGCTAGCATTTAATACAACAGAAATACATAAATTAAATACTGAAATAAAATGTAGTTATTAATATTTGAATCTTAAAATAAAAAGTGCGAATTAATAGAGAAAATCACTTATCACAACAACGCATTCCGTCTCCAAACTAGTGAAGAATTTAACTTTTAATAGCGTTCAGAAGATTTTTTTTTTAAATTAACCGTTAAGAGAAAGCGTGATTTTATTCTGAACTTTAACTAATCACGTTTTAAGCAACTTATGATATAAAACACAATCGGATGGGGGGGGGTTTCTTCCGAAGGTTAGTTGGTGACGTTATAAGTAATTGCGAGATAAGATGGGAGCCAGAAATTAGGGGTGGGGGACTGAAAATGATAATATAATGGATTCATTATACAATATTTAAGATCAACTTGGTAGATAAACATTTATGGACGAGAAAAAAAAAAAAATTAAAGCTAGCATTTAATACAACAGAAATACATAAATTAAATACTGAAATAAAATGTAGTTATTAATATTTGAATCTTAAAATAAAAAGTGCGAATTAATAGAGAAAATCACTTATCACAACAACGCATTCCGTCTCCAAACTAGTGAAGAATTTAACTTTTAATAGCGTTCAGAAGATTTTTTTTTAAATTAACCGTTAAGAGAAAGCGTGATTTTATTCTGAACTTTAACTAATCACGTTTTAAGCAACTTATGATATAAAACACAATCGGATGGGGGGGGGGGTTTCTTCCGAAGGTTAGTTGGTGACGTTATAAGTAATTGCGAGATAAGATGGGAGCCAGAAATTAGGGGTGGGGGACTGAAAATGATAATATAATGGATTCATTATACAATATTTAAGATCAACTTGGTAGATAAACATTTATGGACGAGAAAAAAAAAAATTAAAGCTAGCATTTAATACAACAGAAATACATAAATTAAATACTGAAATAAAATGTAGTTATTAATATTTGAATCTTAAAATAAAAAGTGCGAATTAATAGAGAAAATCACTTATCACAACAACGCATTCCGTCTCCAAACTAGTGAAGAATTTAACTTTTAATAGCGTTCAGAAGATTTTTTTTTTAAATTAACCGTTAAGAGAAAGCGTGATTTTATTCTGAACTTTAACTAATCACGTTTTAAGCAACTTATGATATAAAACAAAATCGGATGGGGGGGGGGGTTCTTCTGAAGGATAGTTGGTGACGTTATAAGTAATTGCGAGATAAGATGGGAGCCAGAAATTAGGGGTGGGGGACTGAAAATGATAATATAATGGATTCATTATACAATATTTAAGATCAACTTGGTAGATAAACATTTATGGACGAGAAAAAAAAAAAAAAAAAAAAAAAAAAAATTAAAGCTAGCATTTAATACAACAGAAATACATAAATTAAATACTGAAATAAAATGTAGTTATTAATATTTGAATCTTAAAATAAAAAGTGCGAATTAATAGAGAAAATCACTTATCACAACAACGCATTCCGTCTCCAAACTAGTGAAGAATTTAACTTTTAATAGCGTTCAGAAGATTTTTTTTTTTAAATTAACCGTTAAGAGAAAGCGTGATTTTATTCTGAACTTTAACTAATCACGTTTTAAGCAACTTATGATATAAAACACAATCGGATGGGGGGGTTTCTTCCGAAGGTTAGTTGGTGACGTTATAAGTAATTGCGAGATAAGATGGGAGCCAGAAATTAGGGGTGGGGGACTGAAAATGATAATATAATGGATTCATTATACAATATTTAAGATCAACTTGGTAGATAAACATTTATGGACGAGAAAAAAAAAAAAAAAAAAAAATTAAAGCTAGCATTTAATACAACAGAAATACATAAATTAAATACTGAAATAAAATGTAGTTATTAATATTTGAATCTTAAAATAAAAAGTGCGAATTAATAGAGAAAATCACTTATCACAACAACGCATTCCGTCTCCAAACTAGTGAAGAGATGCGTTGTTGTTGCTTCCGCGCCTGACGTTCATAGAATGGAAATAGGCACAGACTTTAATAAAGATTTTTCATATCTATCTGCGTAAGTACTTTGATAATTATGTTTCAGTTTGAAGAAAAGTGGTATAATAAAATTATGGTGTTTTCGTTCGCGCCTTACGTCTATAGAATGGAAATGTGTCACAAAGTTTAACAATGTGTTTTAATATAGATCCACAGAATATTGTGATTAGTCTTTCAGTGTGAAACGGTATGGTATAATAAATTATGGGGTTTATCTATTTTATTTTTACTTTCATCATATTTTGCTTTGGTTTTGATACCCCCGAATTCAAAGCTATCTCTTTACAGCACTTCCTTTTCATAACCTATCATACTTTCAAAAATCAGAGTCCATTTTCTGTAAGCTGTTTTTGAACCCAGACAACGACGGGTACTTTTGCTAGTATATATATATATATATATATATATATATATATATATATATATATATATATGTATTTATATATATATATATATATATATATATATATATATATATATATATATATATTCAGAGAAGAGAGAGAGAAAGACAGATTGAGAAAGAGAGGACACTGCATATCAGGGATTGAATTATGTTCAATAACCCTTACAACTGAAATTCTTATTGAGATAAGTGAAATATCCTATTTGTTATACCGGTATTCCTTGAATAGAGGAATTTGTACCGATTAGCACTATTAATAGCGCTAATAATTCCAACACCGGTAAGAGGGATGCAACTGCACGTCAACTGCTTGCCGAGTGCCCAGCAGACATACACGCTTTCCTTTCTTCGTAAATTATCGTTAATACACGTGTTCCTTTACCGAACCTCGACATGATTGTACTTATTTTTACTGTTGTTTCACGACACAACAGATTGGCGACTAGGAACCGAAACGAACATCGCTGCAGCAAAAGTGCACCAAAAGTGATTGAAATAAAGATTCGTAAAGTCTTTACGGCAGAACACCTTTTCAACAGATATTTGGGTACGCAAGGAATAACAGCGAATAAATTAATACAATAGTAATTTGGCGACGGGGAAAACTGGCTATCAAAATCTACAGCGAAAATCGCGAATATTTTTAATTATTTAATAATGAAACACACTTACAAAGTATTTTAGAAGGGGGCAAGGGTTCGTTTTTTCTTAACCAGTAGCAATCTCGCATTGACAAAAGCAGCAAATTCAATGACGAGTAGAAAGAGAAGAGAGATTTAAACACGTTTGAAGAAAAAAGGTTTCAACAACAGAAACGATTCGAGGAAATATTGATGAAAACACAGGAGGAACAGAGAAAAATTATGGAGGCTACAAAGCGGACGATACTCATAAAGCATTTTCTCAAACAGCTGCGTGGGCCGCTATTGAAAATTTCAATTATAATCCAGAAGACGATGCCACTTTCATCCAGTACTCTAGACGGTATGAGGACATGTTTATATCGGATTGTGTTACCTGGTCCGACGCGAAAAAAGTTAGGTTTTTGCTAAGGAAATTGGACACAGCTGAGCATACAAAGTTCGTGAATTTTATCCCCCCCTCAAAAAAAAAGGCAAAAGAGTTGAGCTTCCCAGACACAGTTACGCTACGTACAGAACTGTTTTCTGCAAAAAAAGTATCTTTTCCATAAGCGATATAAATGTATGAATGTTGCTAAAAGAGAGGAAGACCACTACACTACTTATGCAAGTATAGTGAACAAGCTTTACGACGATTTTAAACGGGATGTATTATCCGCAGATAATTTTAAATGTTTAATATTTGTGCAAATGGTGGTCTTAAATAAAGGCACTGAACTCAGGCGTCGTGTAAATAAACTCGAAAATGAACCGAATTAAAAATTAAAAAAAAAACTTAGCGGAAGACTGTGAACGGTTTATTTCCTTGAATCAAGACAGTCGTGACATAGAGGAAAGCGAAGTGTCGCATATTAAAAAGATCTAGTAAAGAAAAATTCGATTTAAAAAAAAAACTAGAGAAAGAAACAGGGAAAAGATCCACCTGTACCATGTTGGAGGTTTGGAAATAAACATTGGTACAATGAGTGTCCCTACAAATTCAAACAATGTGACAACTTCTACCAGAAAAGGCATAATACATCGCATTGTAGAAAACATCTGGTGGAAATACATCCATTGAGCCTTAGAAACAAAATAACATTTAATTATGACTTTTTAAACAATATATATTCTTTTAGTTTTTAATCTGTATTCAATTGGCTTACTAAATATACATTTTGATATATATATACATATATATATATATTTATATATATATGCATATATACATATATGTATATACATATATATATATACACCCAGTAGAGTTTAGTTTCCTAGAAGTACATCCAAGGAAACAACATGTGTCTACCAAAATAGTGCTCAATGAGTGATCAGAGCAGGTATATTAATTTTATTTATACAAATATTAATGGCTACATATGTGCATACAGGTTTCTGTAATCACCAATGTCGGGGGATTACGTCTTCAGGCCAAGAATTACCGTCGAAAGTGATATTTCCACCAAATACATTTTCCTATTTCGTTTATCAAGTTAGACTGTAACCTGGGTGGGAGTCATAGAAAACGGAAAGAGGCAACAGATCTCGTTGGATTTTATATCATTTATAATTTAACAAAAGATAATATTATTGATAGAAGGGACATGGGCTTATATCGTTATGATGGGCTCATAATAGTGAAGAATGCTACAAGTGTTAAATGTGATCAGATTAGGAGAGCAATCCATAGGGACATGAAAGATTTTGGCCTAAAAGTTGAAGTTAATTCTAACTTAAAACAGGTTAATTTCCTTGACGTTACTTTAGATCTGGATTCGAATACTTATAAACCATATATGAAGGATAATGCTTATCCTATTTATATACACCCGGAGTCTAACCATCCACCATCCATTATTAAACATATACCGTAATCTATTGAAAGTAGAATAAGTAACAATTCATCTAATGAAGTAACTTTCAATGATTGCAAAGCTATTCATAATACAGCACTTAAAAATAGTGGGTATAAGGACATAGAGATAAAATATAAAGTAACTAACGATAGCACAAATGGATCTAGAAATCGTGGTAGGAAAATGATTTGGTTCACACACCCCTTTAATATTATGTTGAAAACAAAACTTAGTACAAAAAGTTTACAGCTTATTAACAAACATTTCCCACCAAATAATATATTACATGAAATATTTAATAAAAATACATTAAAATTAAGTTATAGCTGTAGTGATAACTTAGAAAGGATTATAAAAATGCATAATGGAAGAATTTTAAAGACGACTAATAGAGAAGGGGAAAATACTAGTGCAAACACTACGGTGAATAAATGAAACTGTAAAAAGCCTGAGGAATGCCCAATAAAAAATGAATGTCTGACCTCATCAGTGGTATACCAAGCTAGGGTATTCCCGGTGGAGAACCCAAGGGACGAAAGATTCTACATAGGGAGTAGAGTACACAAATGACATTCAAAAATAGATTCTGTGGACATACACGCCCGATGAGTAATCAAACATATGAAAAGGGCACTTCCTTATCGTTATATTACTGGAAATTAGTTAGTGAAAATAAAACACGTAGTATAGAATGGAAGATTATTAGGAGGGTCAATACTTGCCACTCATTGATCTCACCGTGTCCATTATGCTTATCAGAAAACCTTGAGATAACTAGGTTTAAAGACAGAGAAAAATTAGTAAATATTAAACAAGAAACTGCTATATCATTCAAACATTTCAGAATACACGCACTAAAATAACTCTAAATTAGTATACTAGAACAACTATAAGTACAACTAACCCCCATCAAATACCCCCACAAAGAGGATGAGTGAGGTCGCAACTATGATCATACCCGTATGGTTTACGTAAGTCGCTTAATATTCTACTTCATCGAGCAGTTATGGTATTACTAACCGAAATAAGTACCTGTATGAAGGTATATTTGAACCAAACGAGTAATAGATTGTTGTGAGTGAACCTCGTAATAATGTATGCATATGGATATTTTGGGGTGCGTGCATGCATGGATATAAGATCTTTATATACCCGGGTAGGAACATTAATTTATATAAAAAAAAATTAAGAAAAAAAATGAAGAAATAAATAGATGAAAGAAAGTAAGGAATGAAGGGTGAATGAAAGAAAAGGGGATAAGGAAATTAGGGTGAATAAACAAAGATGAAGGTAAGTACTACAATATATAAGCTTGTATACTCGGTTTTTATAACCTAAATACTCTGATTTCTGTCATGTGTTATTATATATTATTATTGTATCGTGATAATCTTATGTATATCTGCCTTACCATCGACAGAGTGTTTGCTTAATATGAGGATAGGCCTATGAACTTCATGCTGAATTCAATATAAATTTTTACGTAGTGTAAATTTTTACGGAAAAAAACCTACAACTTAGGAAAATGTAACAAGCGGGTGGGGCCATAAAATATAACTATGCATGTGGAGTTTGATAGAAAAAGGGAATTTATATAGTAAATGTATTCATGCCTGTTTCTACTTTAGATGTATCATTTGGTGGCAGGGTGCATGTATACATGTATATGTCTATATTTGTGTGAGTATGTATGTATAAGTGTATTTTATGCATGCATGTATGTTTGTATATTTATATATATGTGTATCTATATATCTGTGTGTATGTTTGTATATGGATGTATTTGTGCGTGTATGTATGCATGTATATGTATGTATATGCATATATATGTCTGAACTATTAGAATAGGCTGCCTCGTATATGATTGTTGTAACAATATAGATTACAAGAATGTATGGATGTCCGAATGTTGTTTATATATATGTTATATGTGTATGTGTGTGTATATGTATATATGTATATATATATATGTGTATGTATGTGTGTATGTGTGTGTGTTTATATATATACACCCGTCTGGAGTGTAGTAGCATACTATTGCATATAGGAAGGGGTTACCACGTTACAGAAGTAAAGAAAAATGCCTTTATTTTCATCTGTATGTCTGTGATGTGTGTGTATATATGCGCGGGTGTAGCAAAGTGTATGCATTTATAAGTATATTGATATATGTATATAGGTACATGTGGGGTTTAGATAACTTTCGTGTTTTATATTTATTCATATTTTGTTTGTTCATTTGTTTTAATTTTATTTTATTTTTATTTATTTTTACTTAACTTTATTTATTTTTTTGTTTTGTTTTATTTACCTTAATGTAATTTTAACTTTATTACTGCGTAGTTTTAGAGTTATTGTCTAGTTGCAGTACGTGTGTTGTGAATAAAATAAAAGCGTAAAGCATGGATTCGCTTTTGAATATATACATTTATGTGAGTGAGTGTGTGGCGGTCTCTGTGTATGTGTGTGTTGTATGTGTGTTGCATGTATGTGTGGGTGGATGTACATTAAATGGCACCGGTAAGTACTTAGTAGACCATAGCTAAGGTTCTTAACTTACAGACCCCAAGACAAGAAAACTAAATTCTCAAGTACCTTATGCCATAAAAACCAAAAGTTAGGTTTGATAGAGGAAAGGGAAATGAAACAGCTGTTTATTATCTTCAAAGACCTCGCTCGTCCTCTTACCGTTTTTTATGACTCCCACCCAGGTTGCATTCTAACTTTATAAACGAAATAGGACAATTTATTTGGTGGAAATATCACTTTCGACGGTAATTCTTGGCCTGAAGACGTAATCCCCCAACGTGGGTGAGTACAGAAACATGTACGCACATATGTAGCCATTAATGTTTGTATATATATATATATATATATATATATATATATATATATATATATATATATATATATATATATATATATATATATATATATATATATATACATACTACCAGAACTCGGCGCACAGAATACTTAGGAAAGTTCTTTAACGTCTTTGATAGAAAATATTTAATAATAAACGGGGATTTTTCTTTTTTTTTCTTTTCATATGTATACCTATTTTACAATTACTATTACCTGATACTTTCTTTTAATTTTCTTTCATTTTAATGTTTTGAAATACTATATATATGATAACGCCTTGTTTTATTAAAACATCCTTTTACACTTTACAAGGTGTTTTACTGGGCTTACTAGGCACAGAATAGATAAAATATATTATGTCAATCATGTGTACTTTTTAATTAAAAAAAAACTTTAATCATCGTAATCAATATAGTTTATATTTATTGCATAGTTTTTTAGGAACACAGTGTCTAAATCAATTTCACATTACCTATGTAATCCGAAGAAAAATATAAAAGTTGCCAATGTGCTTCATGTATGAGTTTATCTCCCAGATGACAGAAGAGGTTATTTGATCAGTTCATAATTATATTAATTATAACTTTAATCATATCAGAATTCGATACAACTAGCATTAATTTATTTACAGACCCGGCTATAACATTAATAACGAAGTTTGTTATGCCATTTTTCGATTCTACAAACATCTGAGTGTGCCATATTTTTCTTAGCAATGTAAACATTTATCCAGTGGATGGACAGTTTTAAGGCGTTACCTGTGAAACATGAGGGTCACTTGACAATGTTATGAGAGAGAAGGTAGCACTTTTAAAAATTAAAAAAAATGTCGGTATGAATGCATTTATTTTTTCAGATAAAGGATGAGTTATTTTTCTTGAAAACATGTTTGTTTGCCTCTAAATACAAACAGCATATATTTTCACGTGTTTTTTTTTTTAATAAGTCTTCCCTTTTTTTTGGAGATGTAATAAAATCTCCCTGACTAATACGTACGCTTCAATATAAAATGGGGAGTTGTTTGTTTTGTTTTTTAAGTTAATCCTGAGTCTGGCAATTGTAAGAACATGTAATGTTAATTTACAACAATATGTAAAATAAGTGAAATGTATACGTATATTTATACTTATTTAATAATGGTATTGTGTCAAGTGATTGACTTGTGAGTTTTACTGTGTTTTTTTTCATTTTTTTTAATCGCTATAGAAATGCACTTGATAAACATATGGGTTCATGATAACTTATTTTATATTTGCTATGAAAACGTAATTCAAAATGTATATATATATACATATATATATATATATATATATATATATATATATATATATATATATAGTAATTTATGAAATATATATGGCGATTAAGCTACACTAAATATTTGGGGTTTCATCCACTCTAGGACTCCTCAGGCTTATGCGCCTAAGCCTGAGGAATCCTAGAGTGGATGAAACGCTGATTATTCAGTGTAGCTTAATCGCCATATATATTGTATAAATTACTAACCAGCTGTACCTACGTATTGATCACTTTTGAAGTAAATACTTAAAGTTCACGCATAAATCTATACTTTCATATATTAATTTTATGTGAGAAACTTAAGTAGTTATATATGTATATATATATACATACTTTCATATATGTATGTATGCACACATGCACACACACCAGACGGTAAAAGGTATTTGTAAGGTGTGAATCCTCTTACCTCAGATAATGGTACTACCATTGCAGAGGTCCACTTGTAACAGCCAACAGATCGTGAATTAGATCCTGGCCCCAAACCATCATGTGCAACTACAAAAAAAGGAAACAGAAGAGGCTTAAAAACCCAACCCTTGCCAGTTGCAATAAAGAAGGTATTATTATATTGCTACCATTATTCAAAGTTTGAAAAATGGAGCAGAAATTCGAATGAGATCCTAAAAGAGAAAATCAAGAACACTGACGTCCCTGAAGAAAAAAGCAGACAGCAGTTGCTAAGCTACGATCTCTTGTATCACAAATGAAGATATACATAACAGAAGAAGTCGAAAATAGCATCAAGCATAAAGCCCTAAAAGATGCTGAAAATGATTATGTTCGTATTCAGGAAGATAATGCCGAGAAAAAAAAACAAAGTCCAGATGGAGTAAGTACGAAAAGTGGACTTTCATTTGGGCTACGCAGTATGCGAAAAGACAATATGCAAAACAAAAGCATAGGGCAGAAACCAGGAGGGAAATTTTCTTCTATTTCTGTCCATGGAAGAAGAATACTCCACCTTGTAATTTAACATTTCAAAAATATAATATTTTAAAAGAACGAGTGTTCAAAGAGGAAGAACTTAAACACATGAGAAAGGAAGTAACAGCTATACTTAACACACAGGCTAATCCAATAGAGAAACCTATTTTGTATCCCACCGAATTTTATGAGACTGAAAATTTGAGACCGCAACATCACCACCTTAGACCAGTGCCACATTTGTCGGTAACTACTCAACAGACAACCCTTACAATGCAAAATCCAACAGAAGTGCATAACTTCATATCAGAAACCCAAATACCTACAGGATACTCTCCACCATTTCCCTGTCACTATTAAGCAGATTACACATCCTCATCTCCATCAACATGTGAAATAACTCCCTCACCAAGAAAAACTCCATCTTGTGGTTTGCTTCCAGAACCAGATAATGAGCAATTGGAAATAGAAGAAGAACTGTGTAACACAATAGAAAAAGGAAACAATATGAGCATGGAAGAAATGCTTGGTTACCTAAAATACAAGCCTCAAGATTTTTTAAGTCATTGACCATCAAAGTCAATATTGGTCTTATAAGGCTTGTTCCAGAAGAAATATACCTTAGGCCGCTAAATCACGTCACATATGCAACTGGACTGTACATTAGCAACACAACACTTCCTCTGAATAAACACCAAAATAGAAACAAAAAAACCTAATGTAACCAAAGCATCACAAAAATGGAAAGTCAAGCTGGTAAAACAAATAAGAAACCTGTAGAAAGGAGCTTAGCCAATTAAAACAGTTCGTGAAGAATCCCACAGTGGAAGGTAGACTCAAAAACAGTGTAAAAATAATCTGTGCAAAATTTAAAACATATTGTAAAAATATATGAAGTGAAGGAACTGGAAGGCAAAATACCAGCCATTGCCCAAAGAATTAAACATCGCATGACAAAGATTAATGCAAATACACAGAATAAGCTTTTGGAAAAAAATCCCAGAATCCCAGGAATCTAATAAAAGAAGAAATTAAAGTCCAAGATCCCTCCCTGTGAACAGGAATAAGACGATTACTGGACACCCTTATTTGAAAAAGAGGAAGTACATAACGAAGAGGTCCAGTGGATCGGGGATATTATCAATGCAAATAAAAGAGAAATGCCAGAGCCAGAAATAACGCCAGATAAAATAAGATCAAAGCTGGCACGAGCTGCAAATCACAAGAAACCTGACATCGACAACATATCTAACTTCTGGTTAAAACAGCTAACAGCATTGCATGCTCATTATAGCAAATGTGTCACCAGAATGTTGAAAGCTTATGAAGCGACACCATCGTGGCTATTAAAAAAGCGATACAAGCTTAATAGTTAAAAGCACAGAAACCAAAAACCCAAGCAAATTTCGCCCAATATACTGCCTAACCACGACCTACAAGCTATTCACTGGATTAATAGCTGACAGCATTTATGACAATCTTTCATCCGGAGATTATCTTGAGGAGGAACAAACAGGATGAAGGAAAACTGCCTGGGCACCAAAAATCAATTGCTCATCAATAAGACCATTTTGGAAGATTGCAGGAAAAGAAAAAGAAATCTAATATGGCATGGATAGATTATCAGAAAGCATTTGATTGTGTACCCCATTCGTGGATACTAAAATGTCTCGAATTATACAAGATCCACCCGAGCATACGAGAAATTATAGCTGCCCAAATGAAGAAGTGGCAAACATCCATTACCTTAAACCACTGCGGGGGAAGGATATCCATTCCAAATATAAGAATAAACAAAGGAATCTTCCAAGGAGACAGTTTATCTCCTCTACTATTTTGCTTAGCAATTGATCCTCTAAGTAAGCTCCTAAAGAACTGCCAAGGTGCTTATAGTCTAAGCTACAGCCGCCAAAGTGAATCTTCCAAGGTAATAAACAATTTATTTTTCATTGATGATCTAAAGCTGTATGCTAGCTCGGATAAGGATTTTCATCATCTACTACAAATTGTCCACACTTTTTCCAATTACATCCAAATGAAGCTCGGGCTGGATAAGTGTGCTAAGTTTACTCTGAAATCTGGCAAGAAGATATCTACTGAAAACATTCAGCACAATGAAAACAGTGAAATCAGAAAACTGGATGAACAGGAAACAAACAAATATCTCGGCATTGCTGAAAATGAGGCCATCCACTATTCCAAGATGAGAGAGAAACTAAGCCAAGAATATTTACGCCGAGTAAGAAAAATCTGCAAAACTGAAATCAAAAACAAGAACAAAGTTACGGCAATTAACCAACTTGCCATATAGTTTTTGCATTATTGACTGGCCCCTGACAGATATAAATTGGCTTTACACAAAGACAAGCAAAACGTTAACCTTGTACCGAGTTATTTATCGAAACCAGTGCATGCCTCGTTTTAACCTACCCAGGCGAGAAGTAGGTATGGGACTCTCGGAAGTCAATCAACAACACAGAGCCACAATCGTGAGTACATAATAAGTTCCTGTAATCCAAAGCTAATGGAAATTAAAGATAATTATGAGAACCGAGCAAGTAGTACAACATTTATAACACAACTTGCCACTCAGTTTGGAAAGGATTGCCACACAAATAATGCTTAGAACCCAAACAAGCCTGCCACTGCCATAGCTCAGAAAAGTCGGAAAAATACACTAGCCAGTTCCATAATGTTAAAACAGAAGAATGGGACAACCATAAACGGGCAAAATACCTACCGACTGAACTATCCCAATTATATACGATAGGGATGGTTCCCTGGACTGGCTCAAAAGAGGATTTCTCCATTACAACCAGGAGAGGTTGATATTGGCTGCACAAGACCAGGGCCTCATGACGAACGCCTTCAAAAAGATGAGTGGTCTAAGCAACAATAATAAATGCAGGTTCTGTAGCACTGAGGTTGAGAGTGTGGACCACCTGATTTCTGGTTGCAAAGTCCTACTTGGAGATGGTTACTATACAGATCGCCATAACGGAGTTTGCAAATACCTTCACTAGGAGATATATAAGAAACTCAACATTCAGTGTAGTAAAAACTCCTGGGAACATATACCCGAACGAACAGTTGAGAATGACAACTACACCATTCACTATGACTACATACTCCCGACTGGTACATATCTTGAAAACGCAGATGTTAAATCAGATATATTGATTTGGGACAGAACAAACAAAAAAGCGACCATAATAGAGGGCAGTGTACCCAATGATACAGGGCTTAACAGAGCTGAGAGGGAAAAGATAACAAAGTATCATGGGCTTATGCATGATATGAAACGAAATTGGAAATTAAAGGACGTTTCAATTATACCAGTCATTATAGGAGCAACTGGGCTTGTGAAAAAGAAATTTAAAACGTACACATCAAACATACGCGGTGAACCAAGTGCAAGTGAAATACCAACGATTGCACTGACAGGACGGCTAGAATCCTGAAAAGATCTCTTGGTTGGACACACTGAAATAGAGGTAAGTGTCAGACATCTGGTTGGATGCCCAACCCCCTAGAAAAAAGTTTAACAAAATTGAAAAATATATATATATATATATATATTTATATATATATATATATATATATATAATATCATAGAACATATATAATATCCAAAGAAATGCTTTTTAAAATTGAATGTGCAAAGACCGAGAAGTTCCATGTTTCGCCTGTTGTGCACCGGCTTATGTAAGAATAAAATAGTCAACAACGAGCGTGTCAGTAATATAAGAGTACTTGTAATAATATTGATAAGGGAATCATTTGATTTACCCATGGGTAACTTCTATGTGAAGTCTATGCATATTTTGTTTTTTAACATTTATGGGCACAAGAGCACAGGGGCATATATTGCCTGAGGGTATGTCTTACGTTACATATATATATATATATATATATATATATATATATATATATATACACACACACATATATATATATATATATGTATATATATATATAGACGACTCATAGTGTGTTTCCATAAGTCATCAAAAAAAGAAAACATAGCATACGAAACAAAATTCAACGCAATTTTACTTATGAAAAAAAACAACAACAACCTAATTTTTTTTTAATTCACCCCAAACAAGGCACAGTTACACTTTGAAGTGAGGGACTAATCCCGGGGACATAAGTTGCAGGGGTGTTATGAAGGAAGATGAGTAACAAGATATCTGATCAAATTACGCTTGAACTTCTGCATGATAGTACAGTAGAATAGGCAGAAGGATGAAGCATTTTGTCTAGTGGGACAGAGACTGAAGCGTAGATTACAGTTCAGGACCTATGAGGTTGGCTACCGAATTTGGAACCCTCTCAAGGAGTAAGACAAGTAGCAGATGCACCAGCCCAAATGTGACAATAATACCTATATATGGGCGAAGGGTGGCTTTATAGAGGTACAGTATACTTTCAGGCATGATTAGCTTTCTAGCACGGCGGAGAGAGACCACATTTTTCGCAGCAGCCTTGGCAATGTTTTCAATGTATGTATTCGAGTTCATGTTCCCTAACAACGTTAGGCTGAAGAGTTAAAAGGAAGTACTTAAGAATAATGTGTTCTTGACCATTGCTATTTGTTGTAGAGAAGTTTCTTGTAATTATTGAAGGAAACAAGCTTAGTCTTTACAGTATTGAATGTGTCCATCAATTTTGTTCACATTTCACTTCGAATTTAATTAGATATGTGCCCATTTGTTTCAACTCGTGCCTGTTATAGACAGTGATATCATCAGCAAATGTACCCCATCTCAGAAACAATTTTACCAGGGAGGGCATTTATGAATATCAGAAATAATAAAGGTCCGGGGATAAACCCCTGAGGTACTTCTGCATTTATATCATATTGTTTAGATGTACGACCGTCGAGGACAACCTGAATGTTTCTTTTACTTTAATAGGATTTAATTACATAATGTATTCTTCCAGCGATACCATATTATCTATTTTTTCTTAGAAAACCATCGTGTCGTACTCTGTCCAAATCCTTGGATATACAGATGGCTACCGCTCTACCCCCCGTGTTTTTCCAGTGAATGGTATATATGTTCAGGGTTAGAGTTAGGATATCTGCTTTGGAACGGGCTTGATTAAATCCATATTTTTATCAGCCGGGAGTTTAGCAGCTGCCAGGTGATGAATTAGAGCTTGGTTAATTAAGGACTCAAATATTTTGTTAAAAACGTAGGAGAAAGTTTGTGGACGAAAATTAAATCCGACAGTTCTAAATCTTGAAAACTTGTACCACAGAAGCGGTTTTCCAGCAGCCAGAAAAGCTTAATTCGTTAAGGCATTAGTTGTACAGTTTGGAGAGAACTGGAGCAACCTTAGCGGAGCATTTTCTTAATAGCACAACGGGGGTACGATCTGGTCCACATGCTTTTGATGTGTCTAGTTGTTTTTTTTTTTGTGATAGCATGCAACTGAGAAGGGGTTATTTTTAAATCGTCTAGTGTAGCGTTTGTCCGCCAAGGAAAGTCAGGGAGGCAGTGGTGTGCCGGGTCCAATGTGGAGTTTGAGGAAAACCGACTGCCAAGCAGGTTAGCCTTCTAAGTTGCTGTGGAAACAACCGCATGATTGTTGATGGTTATATATCTACTGAAAACTTACACTCCTCGAAGTGGTTAAAATGGCATTACTATGCTTTTCATTGTCGTTGTTAATGCCACTGAGGGTAAGAAGGAATTCATGAACTGGAACCAGCTTAATTTGTAACAGGAATTGTGTGAGAGAGAGAAAAAGAAGGAGAAAGAAAGAGGAGTTAATGTATTGTTTAGATATAGTTTATATGTTAGTTTAGGCGTAGGATAATATTTTTAATTATAAGTAACTTGATATTCGGAATTAAAATTTGGTACCCAAACTCTGTGTATTTAGGACGACACAAAAATAAGATGTTTGCTCAATATAGATACAAGTAACAACATTTCATTTACAGCAGCTAAGTACAGGTATAACTTAAATATTTAAAAGTTATCGCGTATTCTGTAAGTATAATAATTATAAATGGTATTATGAATATATGAAATTTTAGATGTTAAGTGTATTTGTTGTCTTCAGACTTCTAACGAAGGAAGATAGATTCGCCTTTCTTTTTAAATCCGGAAGTTTGCATTTTGTATAATAATGAGTAACAGTTTGTTTATGTATTAATTATTGCAATACTATTTCCTATCAAAAGGAAAGAGATAGAACGTTGCTATTTATAATAGATTACTTTATATCTATGTATAAGTTTACAGCTAGTAAGTATCTACTTAAAAGCTTCGCTATGGGTAAGAATATACACTTAAGCATGCCTTAGTAGCAATCTTGGAGGTTAATATGTATCGAATACGAAAAAAACAGTCTACTTACGTAGAAGGACTGGGAGATATAAACGTCTTAAAGTAACGTGCAATAGAGTAATGTAATGACAGCTTAAGAGATTGGTTAGTGATCAGGATAGAGGGTTAAAATAACAGAGTACAATAAAATTACACGTTAGGATATAATGTTTTGAGTAGAGTTTAGAAAAAAAGTCTGGCATGCAAAACAGACCAAGGCCGTCGTCTTGGATGTAAAGTATATATAGGCTATAATTGGATATATGTAGCATACGAGTAGCGGAATTGTTACAGTTTTGAGAGAAATCATAGGTTCATAGTTTCGTGGTTTATTGTTCTATTCCGTAATTTAGATCAGGCACATATAATCTCAAGGGAGTCTCCGATTATGTAACTGCGGCTGTCTAATATTGTTAATGTAGTTGAATAGAATATTATGTGTTCACCTTAGTATAAAGATGGGAAGGAAAGCTTAAAGGTAAAGTGATATTTGTAGTTAGATAAAGATTAGATGTGCGTGCACGGGATGTTGAGCTGATCGGGAAAAATTCTGTATCTATTAAGAAAATGTCTTAGTAGGGATATAAAATTGTAGAGATTTACAATACGAGGGTACTGAAAGTAAAATGTGAGTCGTTGAGGATCCAGTATAATCGATTTGATATAGGAAGCTTGATGGTCATATTTCAGTATGTACGAATTGTACATATTACCTATACCACTTAAATAAAGTTCTTTAAACTTTTTATCGTAAGAAGTTCGTTTGTAATGATTCTGTATTCTTGTTTATTTATTATTTTAATTCCCTTCTACTTTTTTGGCTTCATCTTCCTCGAGAGTTCGACTATTATAGTTTCTAGGGTTTTAAGGCCAGCTTTACCTTATAATTAAAATACAATAATGGGTATTTTATCAGTTTGAGAAGTCGGATATATTGTATTAACTTAGATAAGAGACACTCATTTCAAATCTGGTTTAAAGTAATCCAGTCTGGGTTTAGTATTAAGTTTAGACTAGTTAAAAATAATGCATACTGCAGGAAAAAACAATGTTTTCCGAGTTTAGAAAACAGTACAAGTTTTAATTTGGAAAATTCTCGTTTTTTTTTTAAATTACTTGATATACACATAATAAACAACAATAATACACTAGGTGTTCACGCCAATAGTAAACCTAATAATTAAAAAGAATAGATGCATCTCTACTCACACCACGACGATAAAGGAAAAGGTGGCACAGGTATTGGGGTATACACCTACACTCGATACAGATGTATCAACGCATATTAAAATATAGACTAACTGTTAAAATTTACAATATCTCTGATATTTTATAATAAAGGCAGCACACAACTTTCCAAATTTATTTTCCACGCAAAAAAGACAGTTCAAAATAAAGACTGAACTGACATTTATTTCACCCCAATAAACCTAACACTATCTATACAAATATAAACACGCATCGAGATATCAGAAACCACTTCTTCACAAATAAGGGACAGATTCCGTAAATCCAAATCTAGCATTGGATCCAATGTATAAGTCGATGTATACTTTCTATCCTATATTTATTTTGGTCAAATATACATAGACAACATTCAAAATTATCTCGATAATAGATATGAAAACAAGAACACACAAAACACCATTTTCTCACACATTATGGAGCATGATCAGCTCTAATTTTGGAATTCAACTCTCAGTATATTTTATAAAACAAATCAGCACGGCATTTGATCAAATATGCACTCAGTTGAAACATACAAAATACTGTTTTTACAGATTTATCCCCACTTCTGGTAACTTATTATTCAGGAAATTATGTTATAAAATGGAAAGTAATTCTAAACGTATATACATTGCCGTAATTAATTGTTGTCATCGAAAACTGTATGTTATAAGTAAACATGTCCAATAAAACAGTAATGAAAATTAAACATTCGAATGAAAAGTAGATTCATTTACACGTTTCCACCTCTCGGAAACATTTAAAATGAACTACGAAAATGTTCTTTTTACATCTTCACCGCATCTTTAATATATTCTAAGTATTTGAAAGAATTTCTGACATGGACGCTTCATAGAGCATCTGAAACGTGTTGAAAACGATTTAAATGATTTAAAACATTATTACAATGATCTAAACATAATTTTCAATGGAAAACCAAGACACGGAATAATATAATTATGTTAAAAAATACACATTGTTGGTGACTACCCCCTTATTTAGATATACATCTTTCTATCGTTAGAATTTCTGAACCAATTATATGTATATATATATATATATATATATATATATATATATATATATATATATATATATATATATATATATATATAAATAAGGGCATAGTCACCAACAATGTGTATTGTTTACATTATTTTATTATTCCGGGTCTTTGTTTTTCATTTAGAATTGAATAATTGTAATAATGTTTTTAAATCATTGAAATAGTTTTTACGCGTTTCAGACGATATCTGAAGCTTCCTCGTTAGAAATTATTTTCAAATATGTTTGAGATGTAAAAAAATTGCATTTTCGTAGTTCATTTGAAGTGTTTCCGAGAGGTGGAAGCGTATAAATGTCTACTATTCATTGGAATGTTCAATTTTTATTACTCATTTATTGAGATTTTCGAGGCCGCTGACCTCGGCTGTGGTCACTCCTTTGTTGCGTTTCTCTCTCTCTGACTCTCTCTTTCTGCTTGTGTTTTTTCTTTTCCTTTAGGGGAGGGTGTATGTGTGTGCGTGTTTTCGTTTATTGGATCGAGAATGTGTGTACTGTTGTATAGTATTATGAGGTTATTTGCTTCCCTAGGAAGGTGACTGCGATCCAATATATATGTATATTTGTGAGGAGGCGGGTAGAACCAGCACCTCTGGAATAAGGGCAGGGGTGCTTTCATGCTATTTTGATATTTATTTTTTGTTGATTCTTGGAGTTATTATTGCGATTTTTCGTTTCAGTCGTTTCAGGTGTTATTTATATTGTGTTTGTTTAGAAAGAGGCGTGTATTTAAAAATATGTATAGGCGATTTTTTAATGTTTCTATTTATTTGTCTCCACACGTGGGGATCGCCAGACCCAGGATCGGTTCCTAGTGTGGGGAAGATTTTGTTTCCCAGAGGGGAGCGACCAATTAGAGGGGTATAGGTATGGAAAGGGGATGATAGAAGGGAGTCAAGACCGTCTTAAAAGACAAGATGGCCGGTGGGTAAAAATAATTTAATCTGCTGACGTCATCACGGATAGTCCATACCGGTGACACTGGTAGTCAGCGGTAGGCACTCGTAACGTCTTGAAGTCAGTGTAATATTTCTTTTTTTTATTAAAATGCTTCACGGTGCATCGTTCCAAATTGCTAAGGAAATTATCGTAAAGGACCAAAAAGTGACAGTATTTTCATTTCCGAAAGATAAAGAATTATAATGCAGTAAAAAAAAGATTTTACACCATCTCCATTCAGCAAAGTAAGTTTTAACGTGCCCCCTGTATTTAACACGATGTAACTATAATGTAATTCAATATTATCATCCTAAATGTTTTACCATTCAAAAGAAGAAGCTTCAAATAAATTGCTAATATTTAAAAAAAAATTACAGCAAACAAAACCAATGAAAATGCGAGACAACCTCGACTCTTTAAAACACGATTTTTTAAGCTGTTGACACACATGTTTTAAAAATCTAGCAAAAATTAATTTTCCTGAAATTTTTCAATGTTTAAAAATAAATTATGCCGGCTGATGAAATTTTGGAACTTGTTTTTAAAGCTAGAAAGATAAAATTTAAAAATAATTATATATATATATATATATATATATATATATATATATATATATATATATATATATATATATATATTAAACTAAACTAAAAAAACGCGCGTTCACTCGTGGTCTGAAACAGTCTTGGCCTTCGGGACAAAATCAAAGTGTAGTATCTGTTCTTCAGATGCTGCATTCTATTTCTTGTTCTCTTTCGGTGGAGGAGAAATCCTTCACGACTGAGAAAATTTTTATTTTTGTACCTTTTCGCCACGTTAAAAAACGACCATCGTGTCTAACTCTGTCCCGTGGGGAGGCATAGTAAATAGGTACAATTCATTTCATCAACGTAATTGGGTTTGTATTACTGTACACATAGATTAGAAAAAGTTCTCAAACACAAATATATAACAAATAAATGTTATCAAAGGCAAAATAAGTTTCTTTTCTACCAAATATTGCTCGTGTTTTTATTCAATGTAACATGTTTATTCAGCTCGAAAAACATAGTGTTTACCGATGTATTCGAAAATTCAAGATGGCATCTGATTCTCTCTTTAACACGGTAAATTTGGGATAAGGTGTCATAAATAAAAAAAACTATACAACATACTATTAAAAACCCGCCGAATATATGTCAACCTATATCACGGTAACATATACTGAGCGAGTTTTAAACAGTATTTTATCCGGTTCTGTATTTATAACACCTTTACCCAAACTTACCGTGTTAGAGAGAATCAGACGCCATCTGGAATTTTCGAATACATCGGTAAACACTATGTTTTTCGAGCTGAATAAACATGTTACATTGAATAAAACACGAAAACTATGTTTAGTTTGGTAGAAAAGTAACTTATCTTGCCTTTGATAACATTTATTTGTTATATATTTGTTTTTTAACAACTTTTTCGAATCTATGTGTACAGTAATACAAGCCAACGTATTTTAACAAACTGAAACTATGGATATAAAAAAAATGATTTTGCATGTTCTTTTTGTTATGTTGTGAAATAATCTTAAATAAGAAACATGATTTTTTCTTTAGGTTAATTTTTTTTTATTGTGCAATATTTCATGAATTTATTAAAAATATTGTTTTTTATTTTGAAAAAATATTGTGGTTCATTTTGATTAAAAAATATTCATTTTGATTAAAAAATATTCATTTTGATTTAAAAAATATTCATTTTGATTTAAAAAAAATATTGTTCATTTTGGTTTTAAAAAAAATTAATTTTAATATTTGTTTATTGTCTTAACTCATATCAAATGTTTTGCTTGTGTTCTGCTTCAAATATTCATAATCTTACATGCATAATTTTCATTTAATTATATTAAATAAACTTCAAGTTTATTTCAAATCAAATCGTGTTCCTTCACTTTTTTAAAATGTAATTTATAAGTAATTAAAGAACGCATTCTAATCTTTAAAATCTATCATACAACGAAATATTCAATTGCTTATAATATACTTAAACAAATAACTTGTGTTTTTTTATTATTTTTTTATTATTAATATTAGATGAGTTTCAGTATAAATCATCGTGTTCTTTCTTTATTTCTTTATTTTAATCCAATTTTGAAGTTTTGTAACGCTGTCTGTAAAAATTACTGTTCATTATTGACAGTCTAAGAGTTCCACATATCTTGCTTGTTGGGACCTCGGCGATGACGTCATTTTTCAGCTGGCCGGCCATCTTTATAACGAAGGCCACGGTATAGTTGTCTCAGTCATGAGGGGTTTCTCCTCCACTGCCTTAGGAGGGAGCGAGGTGTTGGAGCAGATATTACACTATGGTTCTAGGTTTTCCCTAGTGTTGTTGGTTCCGAGGTTAAGTAGGGTTGGTATTGTTCAGTGTGGTATATATATATATATATATATATATATATATATATATATATATATATATATATATATATATATATATATATATGTACCCTAAATAAATGGCCGCTTGGTCATTGAGTATTTGTAGGTGATTCCCTTAAGTATATATATATATATATATATATATATATATATATATATATATATATTTATATGTATGTATATATATATATATATATGTGTGTGTGTGTGTGTGTGTTTATAAGACCCGTAGTGCTATTGGCTACTTGGACATATCCACGTTCGGAGCATGGTCCTTTTATTGACGTCATCATATCGCGAAACGCGACTTTCGAGAGGCATACACTTTTAATGTCATGCGCAGTGCTGAATGCAACACCGATCACAAGTTGGTGGGAGAAAAGTTTAATGTACGATTTTTTTTTAAAGTTCGTTATTATGGCGTAAATGTACCTAGCCGTACTGATGTCGCTTAGTTAAAGTTGCATGATGTTTTAGGAGTTTAGTAAACAGCTTCATAATTCTGCACGTGATGGCACATGAATGATTTCAAAACATGTTTATTCTGCTGATGGTTAAGTTCTTTGCTTCAAAAGGAATAAGGGCAGAGACTGGTTCGATGACAACAATCTTGACATTAATCAATTGTTGATGAATAAACAGACCATTTATTTATCTGCACTTCGTGTAAATCATATTGATCATACTATGAATTTGCGACAATACAAAGAAGTCATAGCCACTTTGCAACGTGATCAAAGACAAATGAAAACAAAAACAATAGTGAATGAATATAAAAAAAGCAGATTCAAAGGCGTTTGATACAAAGTATTCGCAAGAATGCTATGGACTTCTTCGCATAATATTTGGTCCTGCTACTTTTTCTATATCTCCCCTGATGTCAAAAGATAGTTTTATCGTCATTAAGTATCTAAAACTATTTTTAATTGGTAGCAGGTGTACTATACTGATGTGTGTCACATCCCATCAGCAGTCGATGCTGATGCAATTGATCGCATTCCACAAGGGGATGTATTTAGACTAGATCATTTTCTTAATCTGGATCAGTTTTGTCTCCCGGACAAGTCAGTCACCTGGTTTTGATGGTTTTTCGGTGGAACTGATTAAGATTAGAAGTGTGAATTTTGTTGATGATATATTGTTTTTTTAGTAGATCTGGGCGTGGCCCTGTTTCTTAGAATTGGATTGATGGTTCTTGTTGACTTTGTTTAAAAGAAAATGGCAGACGCATATTGTGACTACTAGGCTTTTGAGGACTGCTGACTTCTCTAAAACAGGATATCGGAGGATGTGTATCCCAGCGATATTCCAGAATCATAAAGTGGCTTTAGTTCGGGCAGAGGGACAATTAATATGTCATTTTCGACCCGGCAAGTCCAGGAGACATACATTGAGCAACAGATGCCGCTGTATCAAGGTTACGTGGATCCGTGTTAAGTATTTGACACGGAAAAAAGAAATGATTGCTGGTTCGTCTTAGAGAAAGTGTTGTTTAGTATTAGAAGTTATAAGAATATTAAAGGAACTGCACAGCGACACGATTGTTCGAGTCCCCTGTAACGGTAAAACCTTCTGACGAACTCCCATATTGCAACGGTGTCAAACAAGGTGATATTCCTGCTTTTATAATCCTCTATATAATTTTTGCTGCTCCAGTTGCTCGTGCGTCACCAGATTACGATAACGTGTCATGTTAAGGTTTCGAGCCATAGGTAGCGTTATCTGAGAAGTTTAAATTCCATGTCAAAGCTGCATCATGTCTTAGTAAAGGAGCTACTGTATGCAGACGATGCTGTTTTTGTCGCCCACTGAGGTTGACATGCAGCAAAATATAGATCCCTTTGCTTTTGGTCTGAAGATTAGTCTGGGTAAACGAAGGTGATGCTTACTCCTGCACAGTACTATTCATACGCGGAGTAGAACATCATGCGCTATGGTGATAGGCTATGAATGATCGATTCATGTAAAACTACTTCACTGTGTGCCGCAGTGTGTTCCACACAAGAACAGGCTATACATTTTATTTTAAAAAAATAGAGAATTACACCGATTTCGATGAAAAAAATGAATGAGAAGTGTGTACATTTGTTTATTCTGATTCAACACACGGGCAACGTCAGACACCCTTATACAAAAAAAAATATATATATATACATATATATATATACATATATATATATACATATATATATACATATATATACACGACAGCGTCAGACACCCTTATAACGTATATATATATATATATATATATATATATATATATATATATATATATATATATATATATATATATATAAGGAAGTCGTCACAAACAATGTGTACTTTTTAACATTATTTCATTACTCCGTGTCTTAATTTTTCATTGAGAATTATGTTTGGATCATTGTAATAATGTTTTTTAAGTCATTGAAATCGTTTTTACGCGCGTTTCAGACGTTCTGTGAAGCGTCGTCGTCAGAAATTATTTTCAAATGTGTAGGAAATGTAAAAATGGCAAATATCCTAGTTCACTTGAAGTCTTTCCAAGGGGTAGAGGCTTGTAAGTGTTTATTATTCATTGGCATGTTCAATTTTTATTACTCTTTTATTGGGCTTGTCAAGGCCGCTTACCTGGCTGTAGTCACTCTCTTTCTGCTAGTTTTTTTTCTTTTCCCTAAGGATGGGGTAGGGTGTGTGTAGGTGTGTTTGTGTGTGTGGGTGTGCGCGTGTGTGTGTGCGTGTGTGTGTTTGCTTTTATTCGTTTGAGAATGGGTATACTGTTTTATAGTATTATTAGGTTATTTGCTTCCTTAGGAAGGTGAATGTGATCCGATCGTCGTTACTAATGTGTATGTGTGAAAAGATGGGCCAGCTCATCTGAAATAAGGGTAGGGGTGCGTTCATTCTATTTTGATATTCATTTTTTGGATTCTTGTATTTTAGTATTGTGATTTCTCGTTTTAGTCTTTTCGGGTATTCCTTATATAATGTTTGTTTAGAAAGAGGGGCGTATTTAAAAAATGTATTGGGGATTTTTTAATGTTTCTATTTATTTGTCTCTACATGTGGGGATGGCCAGATCGAGGATCGGTTCCTTGTGTGGGGAATATTTTGTTCCCCAGAGGGGGGCAATTGGAAGGGGTATAGGTATGGGAGGAGGATGATAAAAGGGATGATAGTTGTTTCAGTCATGAGGGGGTTCTCCTCCACTGACTGAGGAGGGAGCGAGGTGTTGGAAGAGATATTATACTATTGTTTTAGGTGTTTCCTAGTGCTGTTGGTTTCGAGGTTAAGTAGGGTTGGTATAGTTCAGGTTGTTGTATTAGAGATAGGGGTGTTATGTCTGTGTTGTATTAGAGATAGGGGTGTTATGTATGCGCGCACGTGTGTGTGTTTTTATGTGTCGGTGCTGATTGATGTGTGCGTGTGTATATATGTATGTGTATGGGTGTTCATGCGAGTGTGTCTTGCATTTCATGTTTTTGTGTGATGATATTAGGCTCTGTTCAGTTCAGGAGTTAATCTGGTGATGAAGTTTTTTACCTGTGTAAGTAAATAAAAATAATTGTATGTTAGGAAGATAGCTATTATTTGGAAGCTGTTTCCAATGCATGTGTGTACGTGTTTTGAAACATAGAGGTGTCTGTTATCTGCAATTTTGATATTGCTCTTGTGTAAGGCCACTCTATTGCTGAAATGTTTGGTGGCGCCTATTTTGGATTTTTTTGCATGTTGTGCATCTTAGTGCATATACTACATTTCTGGAGGTTCAATTATGATCCTTATATCTTAATAACATGCATCTGTAATAAGTAATCTATTTTAAAAACTTTCACGCTAAAATGAAATATATATATATATATATATATATATATATATATATATATATATATATATATATATATATACTGGGCAACACTTGTATTCAGAAAAAAAACGGAATGTGTCGTCCATATAGAATGTGAATTCAGTTGTCTATTTTTATTTTATGCCCACTTCATTAGAACGGTTAATTTTAGACGAATAATCACAATTCTCAAAATATACATTAAGAATTAATATTATATTGCTAGGTTAGTACACAATTTTCAGGATAATTAGAACTACTGCAAGAGATTTGAGGTCGTTCTCCAAATGTTTCAGCCAATATAATCCCTAAAAGTGCACGCATTTAATTCGAGAAATATGCTGCTGTACCATCAACTGGGAAAAATGTCTAAAGTAATGGTGTTGCTTGCTTAGTATTGCTTGCTTAGTATCATTTGTAATTAGTCTTGAAACTGTCAGCTCGTAGGGGATATAATCGTGTACTAGTTTACTTTAAAAACTTATATGTAACATGACGGACGTACTTGAAAATACTGGCAATGTTCTTGATGTACCATTTTACAAATTGCTTCAAAAATGATTGCAATAATGCAAATGAAATCATTTATCGAGAGATTAGAATATATCTAATATATATATATATATATATATTATATATATTCTAATCTCTCACACACACACACTCACACATATATATATGTATATATATATATATAAAGATTTCTATTTATTATTGAACAATAACTTCTAAAACATATATATATATAAATAATAATTGACGATGCAATTCATTATTTAGTTAGAAAAATAATTGGGAGAGGAGATGATTAACTGAATCTTATTGTACAATATGGTTCATGCTGTACCGCATGTCATAATTTTCATTTGACTGTTTGTAATGACACGCCAAAATTGATAACTTAAATCAGTTCCAAAAACTATTTTCTTTTCAATTATTGAATCCAGATATAATTTCAATGCGATGATTGATGATTTATTTGTATGAAACTTTTAGAAAATTTGCAGGATAATTTATCTGGCGAAGTATTGTCTCGTATTAGTGATAACAATGTCTGCTTCATTACGCGCGCAAATTGGTTGAAATCGATCGGAACTGGCTGCAGATAATCGTTTCTCTCACTAATTCATATTCTCTCATTGTGACACTTGGCTCAGCGAAGTTATTTTATGCAGGCTGTCGCTTCTAATAAACGAGTTCATTTATTAACAGGGTTAGTGAGACTAATATCGTATTGATTTCAGTAGAAAACTGAATTCAGATATTTAAAGAAAAATAGGCAAATAAAGAACTATTTCAATAAGTTATATTTGTTTACAAGCTTTATCAACTTTTCACCTCTAGTCGCAGTGCGATTTTAATTTTAAGGAGAAAAGGGTTTTTCCCCTGTATAATTCCATCATTCTATTCGACTCACAATTTAATAACGTATAGAAAATTATACTACAGCTGAAAAAAGTTAAATCAGTTTGCTATTGTGTAAGTTAAGGTAAACAGTTAAAATTTATATATATATATATACACATATATATGTATATATATATATATATATATATATATATATATATATATATATATATATATATAGTTAGAACAGGTGTGTCAACGTGATTGTGATGCATATTGTGCCAGATCACCGCAGTTACGAAACATTAAGCCTGGCCAGTAACAAATGGTGATTATTTGGGGTGTGTATGTGCTGTATGTACCGCGTTGAAGGGTAGAAATTTACTATGTTAGTATATGGTGGCGCATTAATTCACTAAGAGAGATGCATCCCTAGACTTCTTAAAGACCTGTACGTAGGTGAAGGGAACTCTGATGTTAAAACCTGCGTTTTACTACATACTCTGTGTGTGGACGTCGTCTGCACTGACAAAAGTAGCAGTAATATCAAAAAGAGTGGTCGGTTCTTCACAAAGCTTTCGCCTACATATATACATTATTTGTGTGGATTTTCGAATAACTTAATAGTTTTGGAAGAAGAACTACGTCGAAATCGACAGGTATGTCCACACACACACACACACACACACACACACACACATATATATATATATATATATATATATATATATATATGTGTGTACGTTTTATTTTTTATTACCGTTTTATCTGTTAAGTTACATATGTTTCGGTTTCCGGACCATATTTACAATCCAGCGGTCTCGTCAGACCTTACAGAAATGGATATTATTATTTTAAAAAATGATTTTAAATGAAATATGAGAGAGAAAAAGGAAGAGCGGAAGAGAAAATAAGGGGGGGGGAGATCGACAATAATTAAGTTTTGACATTTAAAATATATTAGAGTGTAGTGTGTGTGGCGGGTTTATTAAATTCAGCTAGGTGTGGGTGAAGGTGTAACTATATAGGGAGAGGGGGAGATAACAGAGAGGGGTAATGGGAATTTCAATTTTGAGTTTTAAGATTTGGCTGTACTTAGTAAAATTGTTTAGCTATACACTAGAATATATGAATTGATGGGAGGGAGAGAGGAAAAGAGAAAGGTTTAATGAGCGTGTCATATGCGTTTGGCAGGGGTTTCATTTAAGAACGTTCGCAGTGGGCATGGCAACTCAAGACGTACATTTGACAATGAATTTTTTAACCAGTTAAGAGTGAATACATATGCCAATGCACGCGCACATACGCACGCATACATACTCATATATATATATATATATATATATATATATATATATATATATATATATATATATATATATGTGTGTATATATATACGCATACATGCATGTATATATACATACACATATATATACACAAATAGCAGTTTAGGGAGACGCATGATAAAATATGTTCAATAGATGTTACTGGTTTAGTATTTAGGGGGCTGTATGGATTTGCTTTGCTGATTATGTGACGTTAAGCTATATTGTTTTGAAAAAAATATATGTATATAATATATACATGCATATATATATGTATATATATATATATATAGTCATCCACATACAGTACTGTTTCGCTGTTTTACAGCTCATCAGTGCGGCTAGACAGGCAACTACCTCAAGCCAGGATCGAAACCCGACCGTTTGTACGGCAGTCAAGGCTCCTAACCATTACGCTATTGGCGGCTGCTTGAACGAGTAGTGAGTTTAACGATGTTTTGATATCGTCTGAAATACATCCGCTCGATTTTTTTACACAAAGAGCGTCGCTTATATGCTAATGGTAATTCGTGTTTCACTTCTCAATATGCTCAACTCAAGGTGAGGAGCATATATATAATTTAGTTGGGTACCCACTATTTTGCATCGTGAGGAACCTAGCATGGATAACTTCAAAGATTTATCTCATTATACATTGAAGTTTACATTGTACTGTAGAGAACATAATATTGATTTCATAAAATCAGTTCATATATACTGGCTTGAATAAAAGTTTAAATGCAAATGTCAAATATCATGTTCAAAGTGTGCTCTAAACTGAAACATGTTTTCGAACCCATCCATATAGTATCGATAAGCGTACTGTTTATTTTATTTCTCAGGGTTTTTTTTTTATTTGTGTGGTGATAATGGATTGGATTAAAGTTTAAAATGCAAAAGTCAAGTATCATAGTTCAATACTACTCTTAACAAAAAAAAATCATACTGTCTGAACACCTCTGATATAAAATAAACAACTGGTGAGTTTATACGCTGATGCCTTCTGCTTGTGGTGTAATAAAACTTTTCAAATCTACTATTTATGTTAGACTATAAAGAGCGTTTAATGTCTTAATCGCCTGTTCATTAAATCGATTATTGATTATCGATACTTATCGAAGACATTCCCAATGAAAAGCTATCTAAAACACTCTCAGACACCTGAAGTACATTTTTGTTAAATTTTTACGACAGTTTTTTTTTCCGATAACTGAACTCTTTAAGAATTCTTCATTAGATTTACGTATTTGTAAATGAAAACACAAAATACATTGGTTCTATCTATTCATTAATGATTAACGCAATATATATTCCTCGATATTTTCCGGAATAAGAATGTGGAACTAAAAATTATTGATATATAAAAAAATGAATGCTACTTTGTGAGACATATCGATTTTTTATTACAGAGTTTTGGAAGGAGAAACATTATATTTGAATTTGCAGCAAAAATAATATAAGTAAAATCAAAGTTATATTACTTAACGACTGAAGTTTACTCGACATTGTATAGCATTGCATCGTTATTATAATTCATAAGTATCTTAACGTGTGTTATATAATAACAATAATAACAATATTAATAATAATAGGAATCAAGAACACTGAAACCGAATTTCTATAAGTTCTCTAAGCCAAACCTACCCCCATTGCCACATCACTGCCCCCTTAAAAGGGCGAGAACAAAAAATAACAAAGCAGAGTCAAGGAACAATGAGGGACCGAATGAACTGAGCAAACCTCATCTGAATAAGTGCGAAGATACCTGGGACCTTGGGAAGACTTATTGCCACTCGAATTTCAGCAATGACAAATAGCTGCTGCCAACGAAAAATCAATGGCAAACACCTGTTGCGATAATGCTAAAGTATTGTAAATGTCATTAGAAGAGGTGGCGAGTACAGGAAATCTGGGGAGGCGTGTTGTCTTTCACCTTACAGGGAACACCACCCGCTGTTTTCAGGGAAAATATATGAAGACCTGTGTGAAAGCTCTTTGTGAACCGCCACCACTACCACCACCACCACCACCACCACCACCAACAACAACAACAATAATAATAATAATAATAATAATAATAATAACAATAACAAGAACAATAATCATCTTTAATATAATATTGTAGCACCTTTGATTTACTTAGTGCCCGCGTAACAGTTTCCAGGTGATTAATTAATTGGTCGGAAGATCCTATTTATTAAAATGAAGGATAGGTGATAACATCATCGAACATTAAATCATTGCATTTTAGATAGACGAATTTTAAGTTACAAGTATATTATCATGTTCTATTTTCCTATTAAAGGAATAGGATCCACCGATCACCGAAGAGGCGTACTGTAGAAAAAATAATTAATACACACTGTCACTTTGGGAAGTATACACCAAGAGTCTATAAACACAGGAACCTGATCGCTAAAAGAATCAATCTTGCTTTGTTCCAAGGACCAATTTTTCAGATTGCATATTGAGTGGCAACCTTCCCTCTATTAATAACCACTGTGTATTCATACAAGCGTCTGTGGTTACAACTGCAATCGTGTATTTCATTATAATCCAAAATTTACTCTAGAGTGGTGCTAATAGTGGAAAATGATATTTAGGGTTAATTAAAATGATTTAAAAGAAGAAAAAACTTCAAATGTTGTAGGACATTTGTGCAACCATCTATATATGTAAAATAGGCTTTTGAAAGGGAGTTATGGTGCAAACAGCAACTAATTCCGTTGTTCATTTTGTTTCTAACATCGCAACTATTCAACCTATGTCGGTATTAGTGTTTCCCACAAGGATAGCCTTGGCAGCGTTCTCAGTGTTGAATTTATACAAAATCCACCCCCTACTCTGTACGAACAGACACTGTTGCAGCATTATTCGGAATAATTCAGTGGCTCGGATATTTTCATTCATATGGTGAGTTTTTTTTTTGTAAAAATTTACATACTTTTTTTCGGACTCTTATTTTTTCATCGTTTTCTGTCAATTTTACCATAATTTCCTCATAAAGCAATGTGTCTCATCCATTCAATAACGTTTTGTTGGGCAGTTCCGTTTACTTGGGTATTTGTCCTGTAAACTTAAAATGGATCGATAACAATATCGCTCATTTGATATTAAGTTTAAGAAAGCGCATACCCTCGAAAACCAGGAGCAAAGCGTTCTATCCAATAGTGAAGCTTACCTAAAAGTTTCATTACATTTTTACTGCTAGTTGAAATTGCAGATTTTATGACCATTTTAATAAAAGACCAAGAAACATATCTACTATCCAAATTAAATTACACACATATTTTGCTGCTCACCCACTGAGGTTACCATGATATTTATGAATCGTATTTGAAAATTTAATTCATTAACTTCATTAGATCATTAGGTGAAAGCACCTACTACAAACAAAATACATTCTCCTCCTATGTTAAGAATAGGTTTCTAAATAATAATGTTATCTTTCAGAACAGTAACATAAGTACGTAAGTATTATATATTTGTTTATTTTTTATTACATTTAATAAAATCTTAATTGATATATATATATATATACACATTGTAAAAGGATATATATATATATATATATATATATATATATATATATATATATATATATATATGCATTTAGAATTAATGTGTACTGTTTTCCAACTTTACATCGTAACAGGTGTTTAAATGAAAAAAATCACCAACCGTTATAAAGAACATGCCTGAGAGCATTTATTATAAAAAAATATAAAGGAATCGGATTAATTACTTAATTGTATTTTTAATAGTTAAATATATTTTAAGAACCATTCAAGATGTATTCGTAATAATTAAAACACAAATAAAACTGGGCATTATTATATTTGGTAAAAGTGTATTGTCAGATAGAAATATTTTATAAGATGTAAAAAACTTAAGTTACTTTGAGATATTTACATTTAAAAGACGCCGAGAATGTCAATTTGATGTTTATTTCACAAATGAAAATTTAGCTAACCATAATATAAGAAAATATACGCGGGGGGGGGGGAAACAACAAATGTCTTTTAGCTACATGTAATGATAACGTAAAAAAAGAGAGTTTAAGATGTAGAGATACTTACGAGGAAGATAACTTTGATACGAAAGGCATTATCAGGCAGGTGGGGTTTTATTACAGGGTGCCCATGGAAGTCAGCAGGGGTAGACTTAAGAATATGTAATCTCATACAAAGCGTTCCAACTCTTAAAAAGAACTCATCAATGAATGAATTATTTTATCAAACATAAGTCATGTGGAGCGTGTTTACTTTCGGAGAGAAGCATCTTTAATTTCTGGTCGAATGGACCGAAGATTTTACGTATGTTTTTTTTTGTCTAGTGTTCCAACTGACAATGATAAATATACACTGTCAATGTATATATATACATACATCAGCACACAATATAGAATAACACATCTGTTATATATATACACCCGTGTATATATATATATATATATATATATATATATATATATATATGTATATATACATGATGATTGCAACGTCTTGTCAGACGAGTGCCACTCCCTCAGACATTTAAAATCCATGAGCCCAAATACCTGAGGGAGTATCTATACAAAGATGATGTTACAGAGTCTTAGCTTTGTACGACAGCTAAGTCTCTCTCTCGGTTCAAAATGTTGAGATCCAGCAAAAAGCAAGAGCAAGATAGCCAGCAACAAATTAAACTGCAGTCCAGCTTAATGCGGGTACTGGTCTCCCGCTTTATGGTTTTTTAAATCAGAGATTTACTTCTCCTAGAAAGGTTGCGTTCACCACGGCTTACGGGATCCCTCTCCACCCCAATACACATATACACACACACAGATATACACGGCGATAGTTGGCCGTGGACCTAGAAAAAGAGTTCATTCGCACTTTGGAAGGTCTTGTTTTTAATCCTCCTGGGAGAATAGCCGCCCTCCTCACCAAACAAGTGTCAGGGCATGTCATATTCTACTGGTACCATGTAACCCAGTAATACCTGCCTCATGGTCGGGTCACCGGCGACTAAACTGGTTTCCCCACCAGACTTGTTTGGTGAGGAGGGCCGCTATATATACACACACATACATACATACATACATACATACATACATACAACACAAATTTATACAGCTATGATGTTTATACACACCCCAACAGTACAACATATAACAGTTTGAGTCCGTTTGAAAAATTTACTATATGACATATACCGTTTTGATAACTCGCTATCCAGCACACTGATAAAAACCTCGATTTGCTTCCGATTGATTTAGCCGTGAAAGTTGATTGATCAAATAAATACAAAGTTTTTAATGAAATATTTCTTGTGTTACTTTGGACATTATTTTGCAACTTTATTGATGTGAAAGAATTTACAGTTTCAAATTCGAGCTACCCTGATATATACGAGTTTAATAAGCAAGGAATATATATATATATATATATATATCCTCATAACGCATCAGTAGAAGGTAAGCCACACAGGCTAGATATGTTGCTTTTGAATATTTACGGCACTAGCTGAATCATCCTGGAGTATGGGTGCCAGCTCTCTTGTCAATAAATGAATAAGACTTAATCGCAATATAATCTAACATAGCGCATATGAGCGCGTTGGGAAATATCACCAGCAGCAATGTATAACTTGCTTTTGAAGGGATTAGAGCAACGTTAGCCGTAAAAAGAAGGTATAAAACTTAAGAAGTGTGCGTGAGAAGAAAAAAAACGGAGAAAAATCAACAACGTGGTGAGAGAAGCAAAGTGCGCCTCGAAAAAAATTGACGCATGCGTCAAAGAAAATTAACGGCCAATGTGAGATTACTGGGCGAAATTAAAGACGGCGAGAGACTTATAAGTGGTATCGAGACGGGAGAGTAACAGTAATAAAACAATTTGTTAAAAAAATAAAATACCGACCCGGATATTTCTTTCTTTATTTCCTTTGCATTTTTTTTTTTTTGTAACTTCAACGTAACATAAAACTTAGAATGCTGGCATTTAAGGACGTAACTATATTTTCAGCCAGATAATAACAAAGCAACTAGTATGTACAAAATAGTTTTTAATATATTCCATCTGTCCTCACTTAATCTGTACTGAAAGATACAAGATTACATTTATCGACTACACGCATTATAATGGGATTATTCGATTTCTATTCAAATCTGCTTTTAATAATTTGGCGGATGTCAATAAATTCTAAGCCAAAGCTTTTCCTTTTTCAAATCGATCAATACCAAATATTTCCAGAAACTTTGTTTCTAATTACTTAAGCCGTTTGAATCCGTCATTCATGTTTTATTTTCGATTTACTTTGTCAATCCCGGCATTTTTGCCAGACTGATTTTTAAAATCGGATAATAAGTAATAAAATATTTAAAGTAGCTGAGACTGCCTTGTTCCAAGTGACCTTTCCCTTCTTTTTTGTTTTTTGTCTAAAAAATAAAACGCCTTCTTAATGGTATTATGATTTAATCAGCTCTATTTCCTAATGTAAATGTGTTCATTCCCATTACACTGTCACCGTTGTCTACTAGTGTTTCTACCAGCAAGAAAACATCACTACGAGAAGAGATATAAGATCGAATGTTCCAGTGGTTTTAATTTAACATTAATATAGACTTCACTGCCTGTGTACTATGTTCAATGATATATAATTACCCTGTAATTTCTTAAAGGAATGTTTTCGTGTGTGAATATCATACAAATAACCTCCATTACACTAATGAAAATTATTATTCGGGGAGCAGAGACAAAATTCTGCATTAATAAACAATGTACCAATACAGGAAACACACACACACACACACACACACATATATATATATATATATATATATATATATATATATATATGTGTGTGTGTGTGTGTGTGTGTGTGTGTGTGTGTGCGTGTGTGTGGGTGGCGTTAGTACATTTTACCTTAATTTTCTGATGCATTTATTTCGGGAGAAGCAAATAATTTCGACGGTTTGAGATACGAGAACCACATTTGGGCATATTATATTACGTGTATATACGTGTTCGCTATAAGAAAGGGAAATTGAGAATATTATTCAAATTTATATCTAACAAGTAAAACTACTGTTTGTTAAATTTTTTTTTTAATTCGAAATTCTAACTTAATATGTCTATTATTTATATGCACAAGTTCTATATCTGTAATCTACATGGTTGCGTAACCCTTCTATAATATAATCTTAGTGTACATCATAAAGACAAAATAACAATCATATATTATTCATAGATGACAGCTGATGATAAAACTGAATAAACTAAACATAACAATTTTTTTTTTAGTATTAGTTCGTAACTTACAATAATATATATATATATATATATATATATATATATATATATATATATATATATATATATATATATATATATAGGGTAACATTTGAACTTGATTAAAATGAATTCTTATTTTTTTACATGGGTTCACCACTTATCAAGCCCCGAAGGCGACTCAGGGATGAGGTTTATTGCGTGTACAGTAATCAATGAGATAGTAGTGTAGTAATCATTAGTATTGGAGGTTTGATAGAGTGTCTTACTTAAGGGGGCGGTTGATCAGGTGTTTGTTTATGTTGGACTTGAAGAAATCCAAGCTGTAAACAGGTGGAAAACAGACAAGCGGCAGATAGTTCCGCTGGCGTGCCGTTCTGAGAAAGAAGCTTTGCTCATGGAATCTACGTTTGGATTTAGGCAAAAATAAAGAGTGGCGAAAATTATTGACAGTAGTTTTAGCCAAATGGGTGTTTCTCTTGAAATTTTGGCGGGGGAGGCGGGAGACTGGAACTCAGACAAGAACCTGCCATGGTAATAACGGTAAAACAAAGGCAGGCTCGAAACCTCTCTTCTGTGGGAGAGAGGTTGCAGGGAAGAGAAAAGGGCATCCCCCACTAAACCAAGAAGTCTATTTTGTACTCTGTCAAGGCAGTTTTAGCAGCTGCTGCCCAGATGTGGCAGCAGTACTCCATCCTTGGACGTACTTGGCTTTTATACAGAGAGAGAATTGCATCAGTAATTAGACATCTTCTGGAGCGGTAGAAGAATCCCACCATTTTCCCATCGTACTTGGTCACATACCTGATGTATGTGTTCCATTTCAGATTAGGAGTAAAGGTCAAACCCAGAAGTTTGTCAAAACATGGAGCCTCCCCAAGACGAGAGCCAGCCATTTCAATTGATGCCAGATGGGAATCAGAGCGTGTATGATATAAAGATAGAAGCTTGGTTTTTGATGCATTAAAAGTGACCAGCCACATCTTCCCCCACCGTACCACGCGCTCACTATCAGAGGAGAGAATTAGATAAAACTTTGTCAATTACGGTCGTTGATGTGTTGCCTTAGATGGTCGTATAATCAGCATAGATGTTTACGAATGATTTAAGTATGTGTTTTGGGAGGTCATTGATGCAGATCAGGAAGAGAGTTGGGCCCAGGATGGATCCCTGAGGGACTCCAGCATTAATACTGTGGGCTTCTGATTTCTACCCATCAACCACTACTCTTATGAGCCTATGCGAGAGAAATGATTTAATGATTGAGAAAACATTTCCAGTTACCGTAGCTGGGAATCTTGTGAAGTAGGTCCTTATGCCATCCCTTATCGAAGGCCGTCGATATGTCAAGAGCAATTGCTTTGGAAAGGAAGACTTTTTCAAGAGATTTACTCATCCTATGAGATATAACCGTCAGCACATCTGATGTAGATCTGGCAGAGCGGAAACCATATTGCATGTCACTAAGAATGTTGTGTCTGTTGAGGTGGCTGACTACCACTTTATTTAATATGGATTTCAACAACTTACTCATGACACACAGGAGACTTATTGGTCTGTACTGAGAGGGAGATGGCTTTTCACATGAATTCCTTAATACAGGATATACTGAGGAGGTTTTACCGGGTGTTGGCCATCACTTTTCCTTCAGGCAACGCTTAAACAGTTTTGTAAGTATGGGGGCAAGTTCTGGTAGGAGTTTTTTTTCAGCAGTATAACTGGAATGCCGTCAGGGCCAGTTGTTTTACTGGAATCAAAGTTCTTGATTAGCTTGGCGACCTCACGCAAGAATCCATTAAGGCAGTCCAACTCTGTTTTAAACTATTTCAATAAATGATAACATGTAAAACTCATGTATTTACTATTCGGGACTTACACTGGATTATATGTTTTTTTAATGGATTATTTTAGATTGCGTTCTTTGTATTATACGCTATAAGGTTCGGTAATTTTCGGAGTGATAGAATATTTCACACTGGAAGTGGTAAAATTAATGTGCTCATATACCTTACAGAACAAAACACGATCGTGTCTATTATTTAATAGTAATAAAACACTTGTTGCAATGGATTCAATATTGGCTGGAATCAATATAAAAATATTGGAAGAGGGAATTTAGTCCTAATTAAAACTGCATGAAACATAGCGTTGTTTAATCGTTAAAAACGAACACGTTCTGTTTTTTTAATATAACCAAATAATATACTTGTATTATTTAGAATATTCGGACTACTGTTCTCAGCTTAGATGTTTATACCTGGTCCGACCTATACATTTATCTCTACACTTTTATCGGTATTTTTTATGTCACATATATTTTTTTTATTTAATGTTGTCGTGTCAGTATTGCCTGCGATTTTTACTGGGCCATTAATTGCTGTGCTATCATAATATAAATATCAGAATATAATATGAATATATTTTAATCGTGTATAAATACTAACCTTTGCAGAAATCAACTATATTTCTTTTAAGACAATGACATGAAATTTCAAAGATTCGGGAAAATACTTTTGCATTAGATTACATATGTTGTAACGAAAAACAGTACTAATGGTGTGTAAGGTTACACAGAAGTAAACATGCAGATACCGTTAAGGCAAGAAAAGAATTCGACCCACTTTTTCTCACAATCAAGCACCATACATCTATTTAGAGGAACTTTACGAATGGTGCATTGTCTCTTGTTTAAAAACATTCTCCATGAACAATATTTTGCAAGTTCAGGCACATTATACTTAGTCTTTGTCTGATCATGTTTAGGACACATTATTTTCTGCTGCGGTTTGCCCATCTGTGTAATGCGTATATCTCTCACTAGAATAATCTTTTTTCTTCGCTATGAAGTAACGTTCCACACGCTCCGATTATTTGTATACAGCTGTTACTACCGCTACAATTGCGTCTGCGATTTGTTATTTACGGATCTTAATCAAGTTCGGGTCGAGACTTTCCCGAAGCTTACGGTACGCCGTTGGAAATGGTGCAAGGAACAAACAGCTGGTTATTTTTTAAGTAACGAAACGCATTTCTACAGAGAATGGTGGTTAAAAAAATTATATGGTGAAGACTGTTTTCCTACTACCCAAAATTTTTAAGTATCATATTCATTTGTGAGGGATTATTGTGTAACTTACGAATAAACTGCTCCATACATAATTACTACCGTGGAACAGAGCCGTAAGGTGGGAGGCGATAACCGGTGAATCAATCAAGGTCGTTCGTCGGCTGGACAAACCGACCTCACATTTGTATGTTCCTGTTTTTAACTTTTGTTACTATATACCAGTGTTCTGTTTTATTATATCCCCTTAAATAGATCCATACTATTGATTTACTTTAAATTACCAGATATATAGAGTTTTTTCAATGTGTCCATTCCAAGAATTGTAAAAGGACATATATATATATATATATATATATATATATATATATATATATATATATATATATATATATATATATATCTGTGCGTGATAGATAATATAAAACAGAAGCAGCAATTCCGAAAGGGATTATTTAAAAAAGAGAAAAAAAACATCAATGATATGAAGAACATTAATGTTATAATATATTAGAATATGTGTCTTTATAAAACCTTAGGCAATACATCTGAAAAATATATATATGAAAAGACACTTGTTTCGGATCATGGATAATGTTCTTTTTTTCAGAAATCAGGGTACCCTAATTTGTTTAAACATCGATCATAAATGATGTGTTCTATTCAGTTGTGAAATACGTACACCAACCAAGGCGTAATGGAAAAAGACAGGAGAGAACAATTTCCGATATCAAGTAGACAAAACATAAAAACAATAAACAGGCAAAATCTGTTCACGTGAGTAAAAAAAAACAGTAAAGCAAATTCATATCAATATCGATAGCGTGTATGTTCTATTATTTTCGATGATATTGTTTCTTCCTTTTAAGCTAGTCAAGCAGCTACACATGCGAAATAACAATAAAAACTTAGCAAGAAAAGAAAATAGAACCAAAACGTAAATGTTCTATGGTCAAGTGAAAACCTTTTTTTTTCTTCTCTTTGGCCAATCACCAAGAATAGGCGCAATTGTAAATGACAGTCGATTTTTCGTCTCGCCTCGCGATGGACAAGGTTTGCCAACATCGGAAGAGTTTCAATCGCCGACTGCTCAAAGTAAGTGCTTTCTCCCTTCACAGACACGACAATGGAACTCTTCCCAGCATTTATCGAAGCTGAATTGACAAAGATGTGGATCACATTATAAACATAAACCTAAAAAAAAGTTTGAGGTGGAGAACATACTGCGTGGATAATGTCACAGACACACTAAATCACAATGAAGTACGCACACACAAACATGGACAGAGACTGACACACACACACACACATTCACACACAATCACGTATCTAGGATACGTGGGCATTCATAGGTGTACAATTCTTATAGGCTGAAAATATTACTTTCACAATTGTATATACATATATATATACATATATATTTATTTATATATATATATATATATATATATATATATATATACGTGGAAAATCATTACTTAGGTTTCATATGAGAATAAAAAAGGGCTGCTAATGGTTCAATATTAAGAAATATGTGCGTGGTTGTCATCATATTTTTATTTATTTGTAAACTGTTTTCCGATTGTGGATGCGCGAATAGCTTATATTATGTTAAGTAGTAACATGTTATGCATAAACATAATATGCATTAAAATGTTATGTATACACATATTATGTATACAACCGGTATGCATTAACGTGTTATGCATTAACATGTTATGCATTAACATGCTTTGTATTAACATGTTATGTATTAATATGTTATTCATTAATATGCTATGTGTTAACATGTTATGTATTAACATTTTATATATTAACATGCCATGTATTAACATGATATGCATTAACATTTTATATATAAACATGTTATGCACTAATATTTTATGTAATAACATGTTATGAACTAACATGTTAGGTATTAACATGTTACGTATTAAATGTTATGCATTAACATGTTATGCATTAACGTGTTATGTATTCACACGTTATGTATAAACATGTTATGTATTAATAAGTTATGTATTAACATGTTATGTATTAACATGTTATGTATTAACATGTTATATATTTACATATTATGCACTTATATGTTATGTATTAAACTGTTATACATAAACATGTTATGTTTTAATATTGTTTGTACTAACATGGTATGCAGTATTATTTTATGTATTAACATGCTAGGCATTAACATGCTATGTATTAACAGGATGTGTATTGAGATGTTATGTATTGAGCTGTTATGTATTTACATGTTATGAACTAATATGTTATGTATTAACATGTTATCTATTAACATGTTATGTATACGCACGTTATGTATTAACATGTTTTGTCTTAACATGTTATGCACCAACATGTTATGCACTAAATGCTATGTATTAACATTGTATGCATTAACATGTTATGTATTGCCATGTTATGTATAAACTTTGTATGTATTTACTTATTTTGCACTAATATGTTATGCATTAACGTGTTATTCATTAATGTGTTATGTATTAATGTTATGCATTAACAGGTTATTTATAAACATGATATGTATTGTCATGGTATGTAGTAACATATTAACTATTACATTTTTGTATTAACATGTTATGGACTAATATGCTATGTATTAACGTGTTATTTATTAACATGTTATATATTATCATGTTATGTATTACCATGTTATGTATGAACATAGTAGGTATTAACATATTAACTATTACACCGTTATGTATTAACATGTTATGTAGTAATATGTTAACTATTGCAAGTTTTATATGAACATGTTTTGCACGAATATGTTTTGTACGAATATGGTTTGTATTAATATGTTATGTATTTAAATGTTATATTAACATGGTATGCCTTAACATGCCATATATTAACATGTTATGCCTTTACATGTCATGAATTAAAATGTTATGTATGGGCATGGTATGTATTAACATATTATGTATTAACATGTTGTGTAATTTTATGGTATGTATTAAAATGTGATGTATTAACGCGGTATGTATAAACGTGTTATTTAATGACATGTTAAATATTACATTTTTTGTCTTAACATGTTTTGCACGAATGTGTTATGTATTAACGTGTTATGTATCAACCTGTTACGTATTAATATGTTATGTTTTACATGTAACGTATTGACATGTTATGTATTAACATGTATACTATTAACATGTTATGTATTAATATGTTATGCAGTAACATGTTATGTATTAACATATTATGTTAATTATTAACATGGTTGAAAACATTTTGTAAATGTCGTGTCAATTCTGCTAATGCTTACTTTACTTGCATCACTATTTTTAGCTTTCGGTTTTGTATCTCGCATTCGATCTCAAGATTGTTTTTGGGGCAATAAGTGAACGCCGAGGAAAAACATGATACTGGTATAATAATGTTCAAGTGTATTTGTTTATTTTGTAAGTAATTTAATCGTATATTTGAATATGGGGAAAGTCTGGTACATATTCTGCGAGTTCTATGAAATTGAGAATGTGTTTTTCATGGGACGACAATTCTAAATATATAAACTCAACCATTCTACACACTTGAAATTTAGTATCTATGGTAATCAGAAATATTGGCATGTTTTGGTCGGTTTTCATCCGGAGTAAACGGACGGGTTAGGGAGCAAGAATGAAAAATAAGTGCGTGGAGGTCATCTGATATTTATCTGTTTGTCAACGGTTTCACACCTGCATATGCGTAAATAATGTACGTGGCATATCCCTTACGGTAAGAATAAGTAGGCTTGAAAACACTTATTTAAAAAGATCTCATTCATCTAACCTGATGGTTATGGTACTTGATTCACTGTCTTTCGGTTTCGTTTCGGTCTCAATCCGAGTATTTTTTACTTATAAGAGTGACCTGTTTAGGAAAAACAATACTCGCAGGCACATGTCTCCATTTCTGTTTGACATAACCTATAATATTTATGCGTACTTTACGACCAGGCATCGTCGCAATAATAATAATAATAATAATAATAATAATAATAATAATAATAATAATACTAATAATAATAATAATTATTATTATTATTATTATTATTATTATTATTATTATTGTCATTATTATTATTATCTGTACATGATTATCTATATATAAAGTAGTAGCGTTCGTGTGGGTCGGTATGTGTGTACAACTTTCTTACAGTTAACACAACAAGACAGATCATGAACACACCTGGCCTGATGATGGCCCCCAATATACGGATGCTGTACATTATTTTTCAAAGGTAAAAGTCAAGGTTAACTTCATAGCCTATGTATATACTCGTCTACATTCCACATTACTGTACATATAATGACCAAACCTGGCATTATGCCCAAACATCTAGATGACACACCCTATATATGTAACGGCCTCGGAAGAAAAGGAAAATAAACAATTATATGAACAACCATAAGAACATCGCTCCTCACTAAAAGTAGTTCTAAAGGGGCGTAACATTGATAGAACAGTTCGAAAAGTTCAAAACCCACACCTCCAGGCGTTAAGGAGAATTTATGTAGGGGACACATTCATAATCGGATAAGTATGTCATGGCATACCTCATATAAAACGTACAAAAATGTACCAAGCATTTCTTAAAAATACGTATCGTAGCGGTGAAGACAGGATCCTAAAATTAAATCAGTCATAATAGGGCCAGAATATCTCCTTAAATAGAAATGATATTGAGAAATAAATGCGAAAATATATATACCATAGAAAAAAATGTGTAGGATAAAAAAATACAGAATGAATCAATATGTCAATTATTATTCTATTTTAATATTTTTACTAAGAAGTTTTTTATCATCCCCATTTTATTTTAAACTCATAATTCTTACATTTAATTCACAATGCGCATCTATTTTCAGTTTCAACATTAAAGATTTTTAATTACATTTATATTAATACAGCTTAGCCTGCCAGTTACAATGACGTTTTATTCTATATAATCTTTTTACTTTTCTCATACTGCTTTTATTACTCCCAACGATTTTTCACACCAAACTACTTTTATTACACGCATTAAGAGTATAATTATTTTATTTCCTGCTAATAAAGTTTAAGATCTACTTATTAATTACTTGCAGCATTTTGAATTTTCATTATTTAATTTAACAATACTCCCTATATCTTCACAGTTTACCCTCAATATATTCTGTAGATTTTTCCTTTTTGAATTTATTACAATAGATTAAGTAATATAATAAATAAGAATGCAATGAAAATTTCATTCTCCCTCGCTATCATAATAATGGGGTCTAATTAAAAATCACAAAATATTAAATAACCATGGGGTTTAATTTGTTGGACTACATTTGAGGATAATATATAATTTTAGGATACCTAACGAATGCCTACTTTCTGAAATTTTGTACAAATGTAAGGGGTGGGTGGAAAATAGCAAGAAGGTATTCAAAGAGAGGAAACTGAAAGTGTTTTATGTACTATTTTCTTTAAAGTCAGGAGTGTTTTGTACGGTAGAGGAAGTAATTATGCGAATAAAAAGCTCCGTACCGAGAACATGATTTTCGTGGTACAAACAGCTACCAGGTAGAAAATTACGTTGATTATATTGTCGAGTTCTATGTTCTGCATAGTTTGGGTGTAATTCCGGATTTGTCTATGTCTTTTTTACGGATAACACTTATATTTTATTACAGATAGCCACCCACAAATACATTCATATATATATATATATATATATATATATATATATATATATATATATATATATACGAAAGGCGTGCAATAAGTAATGCGTCTGACCCACTTCCAGTTGTCTTATCTAGCTGAAAGTTTGCATGTGTAATGATATTTATATATATATATATATATATATATATATATATATTAAGGGGTTATGTGGCAAATTACAGCTTTGAACTAAATGTGCTTTAGTTTTACAAGTGCTTGAACTGAGTCAGGTGGGAAATTGAGCCTGTTGAATGTCGAGCAGTTATCCGGTTTTTGTATTCGAAAGGACGCATACCACAATAGACCTTTGATGAAATGAAAAAAAAAAACTTATCGTTATAATGCCCCATCATATGACCTTGTAAAACGCTAGCATTGTGAATTCAAACATGACCGGAAGTCTATGGAAACAGCTCCCATACCTGGTCGCCCCCTTCTGCCATTGATGAGACATCTGTCCGTCAAGTTCATGCTGCTATTTTTAAAGATCGGCGCATTACTATTCCCCAAATAGCCCAACATATCAAGATTTGTATAAGGTCTGTGGAAACTATCATTCATGACCTTTTGCATATGCATAAGGTATCTGCCAGATGGATTCCAAGGTTGCTCACACCATTCCAGAAGTGAGAACGCGTTGAGTGGTCGAGAATGAATTTGAAGATCTGCCAAGAAAATGAGTCAAAATTTTTCAAAAGACTGATTACACAGGAGGAACCCTGCGTCCATCACTATGATCCAGAGACCAAAACCAATCAATGGAGTTAAAGCACTTGGACTCACCATCTTAAAAGAAGGCAAGAGTGCAGCCCTCCGCTGGTAAGGGCATGCTCAGAGTATTCTGGGATCACGAATTATTAGTGAAGACATATTTCCTGGCAAAGATTGCAACAATTAAAGGACCCTATTATGCTTGACTTTTGAGGAAATTAAGGAAAGCTATCAAAATCAAGATACGAGGCAAGATCGGCAAAAGTACCCTCCTTCTGCAGGACAACATTCCGGTCCACAACTCGCATGTCGCCAGATAAGAAGCACGGGCGTATGCTTATGAAATCCTTCCCCATCCTCCCTACTCTCCTGACCTTGCACCCTCTGACTTTCACCTCTCCCCAGCCATGAAGTTGTTTTTGAAAGGAAAGGTTTTCCCAGATTATGCAACCTTGATTTCTTAAGTCACGTTGTGGTTGGTGGAGCAAGCTGGGGTGTTCTACAAAAACTGTCTCCAGAGCTGCATCAAACGATGGGAGAAATGCATAAGCCTGGGTGGTTCCTATGTAGAGAAATACTAATAACAGTGGCAAGTTTCGTTTTATTTACTGCTATGGGAAGTGGGTCAAGGGCATCACTTATTGCACGCCCCTCGTATATATATATATATATATATATATATGTATTTATTTATTTATTTATGTATGTATTTATTAATGTATGTATGTATATATATGCAATATTTTCACAAAATACAGGAAATAAAATATAACAACGGGAGCATTACTTTGTGCATTTTCTCATTCGTTAGAATTGTTTCTTGCCCATTCAGACAATTTCAAGGATATGTCATTCTAAAATAATCTCTTGGGCGGTCCCTGTTCAGACGGTAAAAGAACACATTTCGAATCCCCGTTAAACAGATAAAAAAAATTTAACTAAAACTAACTGTTTTCTGGTAAATGTTATTTTTGTTTCACTATTTTATTTTTGCTATAAAATTCATACATCTCCCAATTTTCGTGTATCTAGATTTAAAAGTATATTTCGACGGATTATTTATCGTACTTTTTCAGTAATACTCCTTAGTTTGAGTGGGTTTTGTTCCTCTCATAATTATTACATTTTTTTTCAAAATACTGAACTGGAACTCCAAAATCAAGTTTAAATAAAACGCCCCAACTGTATACGCTTCCGTTTATTTTCTGAAGGTTTCGAATCATTTGTTTACATTGCGGAATAATATATATATATATATATATATATATATATATATATATATATATATATATATATATATATATATATAACAACAACCTTTATTCACAGAAAATTAATATACAAAAGTATAAATTTATGCGTACACTTTAAGTATTTATATAAAGTGCTCAATAGGCTGGTAGATCTAGTTAGTAAGTTATAAAATATATATGGCGATAAGCTACACTTAATATTGCGCGTTTGATCCATCGAGGAAGATTGAAGAGTTCTAGAGTGGATGAAACGCGGAAAATTCAGTGTAGCTTAATCGCCATTTATATTTTATAACTTACTATCTCTCTCTCTCTCTCTCTCTCTCTCTCTCTCTCTCTCTCGATATATATATATACATATATATACATATATATATACATATATACATATATATACATATATATGTATATACATATATACATATATATATGTGTGTATGTATATATATATATATATATATATATATATATATATATATATATATATATATATATATTATTGTATTACTAAACTGTAGCATACAAGCTGAGGACGTTACCATTTTACCAACGTGACATTCATATAAATAAGTGTTTTTATCTTCCATTAAGTCCGCTTCAACACAATAAACAGTACTAAGGACATAACCATAAAAATACAGACGTCTTATGTCGGGTGCGGACCAATTAAGCAATACTTATTATAATGTTTATTTAACGCTGGCAATTATTTTTGTATCATTTTTACTTGCATAATATGGAACCTTTGACTAAGCAAGTAACATTTCAGATTAATGATGCCGCTTTAAAAATGTAGATTGACACTACTTCCAATTAAACGTTTACATCTCTCTCACTCTCTCTCCCTCCTTCTCTCTATCTCTCTCTCTCTCTCTCTCTCTCTCTCTATATATATATATATATATATATATATAGGTGTGTGTCTGCTTGTGTGTGTATATATAAACACAGACATACACTTTTTATTCCTAGATCTTTTTTATTTATAGTTATGTATCGGAAGTAGAGTGAAAAGCACATCTTATTTTTATTTTATTCATATTATTTTTCCTTGTACACATGTTTGTGGATAATTCCATGGATTTCTGCCTTTGGATTAGTATGGACCATCTTCTTCCAATTACGGGGTGTCTTTTGATTTTACTTGTACAATGGAAATTCTTTTAACTTTCTTGAAGTTTTACATTTCGATTTTACCGTCACTGGACTTTTTATCTTCCAGCAGACTATGCATTCATGTGTAATCACCTTTTTCTTTTCCATATTCCCTCTGCTTAACTTATTTTTTTTCAAGTAAGATCTTTGGCTTACTTCTTGTTTCATCAAATACTTCTGCATGCAAAATCCGATCCTGCATTTTGCTAATTCCTTCCCTCTGAAGAGAAGGAGAGTATTTCTTCGAAACTCCGCGGATATAGGACTATCCATTTACCTAGTGTTTCCTTTTCAGATTAAACATGTTTTTAACTCATTTAAAAGTGTTTTTTTAACATATTTTATAAACTGTTTGCTCATATATATATATATATATATATATATATATATATATATATATATATATACATATATATATACATATATATATACATGCATATATATACATATATATACATATATATATATATATATATATATATATATATATATATATATATATATATATATATATATATATATATATAGCCCTGGTAAAAATTATGCATCACTAATAAAAACCGAAATTAGTATTCAAATTTATATAGTTGTAGGTTTAACATTAATACATTTTATTAACGACAATCAGTATTTTGCATGTACTCGTTTGGGCCTTATCAACTTTTATTCGTTTTCGCATATTATAGGCTTGATACTGTCAAGTGGAAGGGTCTATCCCCTCCGCTTTTCATGAAATTAGACCTCTAATTCCATTTCTGGTGAATGTTTGAGAATTCTTACTCTTTTCCCTTGATGGGAGTATTAATTATACATTTTATTCTGATCTTCACTTCAAATCTATTTGGCTTAAACCAAAGCATTTACACTTTTCACGTGTATTATGGGGGATTGTCGTGTAGGAAAAATTGTCAATTAGAATTCTACTATTAAATAGTTAAGTCAAAGAGTTTAGGTTAAGCTGGTTCAACATGTTAGTATACATTGTGAGATTTTTTCTGCTTTCACATTTATACAACAGCCACATGATCGAGGAAGGCATGCAGCCCAAAACTATTACGTTTCTTAATTTTACAGTTTGAAATACACAACCAGGATGAAATTCTTTTCCATCCCCACAGCGAATATAAACCACTCCAGGGTTAGGAAATATCTTCTCAAAAAATTACCCATTGCTAAAATTAAATAGAGGTTACATATGTGTATTTACATACATTTTTCAATTTCTCCTTTTAAAGTTTAGGAAATAGAAACTGTTACCTTATCATCAGAGTTATTTCCGTCAGACCAAGCATTTTGGCACAATAATTAGGTACCTATGTTTCATGCGTGTTTGCAAATTCAAATGGCTTGTGAGTCTGAGACAATCTGGCTTCTCGTTTCGTTGCATCATTTTAAACACGCTTCAAATAACCTTCTGCTCAGTGTTCGAGCTGATATGTTTTGTTTGCATCCTCCCCAATTTAATCAGCATGTTCTGAAGAAATTTCCTTCCTATCTGCAAAGGCTGTCTGTTAAAATATCTTTCTTCCTTGGTTGTTATAGAATTTTTACTGTCGTGTTCTTTTCTATTTAAAGGCTTCGTTTCCCTGCATCCTGTAGCTGTTGTTCGAACTCCCTTCAAGTGAACATACTATCTTTATGGCAATTTTAACTGAGAAGATCCTTCGGAAGAGAAGTCAGTAGTTTGTGCCCTTAAATCTTTGAAATTTGCTTCTTTGGAATCATTTAAAATTAACTGTATCAGTATCGTTCTGGCAGGAATCGAATATTTACTGGAAAATAACAAAAAATAACTCTTCATATAATAATTGATATTTTTTTTTAACGTTAGAAGGAATTTAGTATGAAACTCAGTAAACCCCTTGCAAGAGGCTCTAAAGCACATAACTATTATAATCTGCTGTTAAATATTTTACATTTAATCTCAACTGTTCAGTGTACAATTCTTCCATTAATAGCTTAAAGTAATTGCTGTCTAGCCGTACTGATGAGCTGTGAAACGGCGAAACAGCACTGTACGTGGATGACTTTAATGCTCCCTATCTTGTGTTGATATTATTGAGGAGTGATATACAAATTACAATTAGCCTATGAAGCGATGATCTTTGTGTAAATAAACTGAGCTTAGGTATTTAGACAATGTAAAAACATTGTTAATTCACTGCCCGCATATCAGCAACCGAATAGCGCGACTGTTAGAAGCCCGGACTGTCATATGGGCGGTCGGGTTGATACTGGCTTGACATAGTTGCTTGTCTAGCACCATTAATGAGTTGTGAAACAGCGAAGCAGTATTGTATGTGGATGACTACACATATATCAATACACATACATACACACCCAATAATTATATATATATATATATATATATATATATATATAAATTTAAAGGAGATTAGAACAATAGTCTAAAGAGCTAAGTGTATTTTAATGTAACAGTGAAATTACTAGTTTAATTAAAATACAGGAAATAGAAAGTGATCGTTGTAATTTAGATATATAATAAGCTCGATAGTTAAATGTCCTAGAGCTAATTCAATATTAAGTAATGTGATTTATAATTTAAAATTTAGAAATTAAAAAAATAAAATTTTTAATTTAAAAATCAAATTTTAATCAAATTAAAAATCAGTTTCTTAAGAAGGAACAACAACAAAATCAATTATCTGTACGATCGTTTCGGAAATCCGTGCAGCAGATAATTGATTTTGTTGTTATTCCTTCTTATGAAACTGATCTTTAATTTGATTAAAATTTGATTTTTAAATTAATTTTTTTTTTCTTAATTTTTAAATTTTAAATTATAAATCACATTACTTAATATATATATATATATATATATATATATATATATATATATATATATATATATATATATATATATATATATATATATATATATGGGGAAATGTTTATGTCTGTCAGCACTGATGAGTTGTATGTGGATGACAATTAAAGCCCCCTCTGAGGATTGAGCATCTTGAAAATATATTTTACCTGACAGGTATTTTAGTAATTAAGCGCAGTCCACAGTTAATTTGTTTGTAAACTAACTGATGGTTTTGAGCACTGTTGCGATGCGCGTCTGTGGATTTAATACACACACAAGGAGAAATATTTACGGCATAGATTCGTTCTCGGATGGTTAGAGCAACCAATTATTAATGTGACATTGCAGGTTTGATACACCGGTGGGGAAATGTGTATATCTAGTGGCACTGATGAGTTGTGAGACAACGTAACTGTATGGTATGTGGATGGCAATCATATTATCTTCTCTTTAGGTTTAGAACTTTGTAAATATGTTTAAACCCGACCGGTATTTAAGATGTTACACGGAGCCCACTATTAATTTATTTGTAAATAAACTAATGGTTTCAGAACTGTCGCGGCAGTCGGGTGTGTATATAATACACTGACTTTGTCCGCTTTCGACCTCCATAAGTTTCCGTTTGATTAACTTCATGCCCTCCATAGTCAGAATCCCGAATAGTATACTTGGCGCCCTGCCAACTATGAGAATTATCGTCTCCTTTCCCCGGGATTTTATAAGTTTGATACCCCTAGATATCCACTTATTCCTCTCGATTGGGAACCTATCATTTAAATTTCTCATGGGTTCCATGTTGTCATGACACCTGTCCTTTAATGTTGCGCAATTACAGTACTTCGTTCTTAAAATCATCCAGTAACAATTCATATGATTTATCATCAATCACCAACGTAATCATCGATCTTGGTCGAGTTATGGTCACTTCCTTGGTCTTCTTGTATATAGTATTCCGGCTATGTTTCCACGTATCCGCAACCATCAGTAATAGGGCTATCATCCCTAAAGATTGTCGATCGTTGGACGTACTTGGCTTTTATACAGATAGAGAATTGCATTAATAGTGAGATATCTTCTGGAGTGGAAGAAGGATCCCACCATTTCCCTATCGTCCCTGGCAACAGATTAGATGTACGGGTTCCATTTAAGATCAGGAGTAAAGGTCAACCCCAGAAGCTTTAAAAAACATCGAGCCTTCCCAAGACGAGAGCCATCCATTTAAATTGACTCAAGAGTGGGATCAGAGCGCTGATGATGTAAAGATAGGAGCTTAGTTTTGGATGCATTAAAAGTGACCAGCCACCTCTTCCCCTATTGTACCACGCGCTCAAGACCAGAGGAGAGATAATTAGAGAGAACGTTGTCATTTACGGCCGTTGATGTGTTGCCATAGAGGGGCATGTCATCAACGAATGATTTAAGTAGGTGTTTTGGGAGATCGTCGATCTAAATCAGGAAGAGAGTTGGGCCCAGGATGTACCCCTAAGGGACTACAGCATAAATATTGTGGGCCTCTGATTTCTGGCCATCAATCAATCAAATTTTCCAGTAATACCGCAGCTGGAAATCTTGAGAAGTAGGCCCTTACGCCCTACCTTATCGAAGCCTTCGATATGTCAAGAGCAATTGCCCTGAAAAGGAAACCGTTGACAAGAGATTCACTAATCCTATGTGATATAACCGTTAGCACATCTGCTGTAGATTTTTGCAGAGCGGAAACCATATTGTGTGTCCCTAAGAAGGCTGTTTCTGTTGAAACGGTTGACTACTTCTCTATTTAATATGGATTCCAACAACTTACTCATGGCACACATGAGCCTTATTGGTTTGTACTGAGAGGGAGATGACTTTTCAGCTGAATTCCTTCATACAGGGCATACTGATGAGGTTTTGCAGGGTGTTGGAAAGCAATTCTCCTTAAGGCAACGCTTAAACAGTTTTGTAAGTATAGGGGCAAGTTCTGCTAGGAGTTTTTTCAGCAGTATAACTGGAATGCCATCAGGGGCATTTGCTTTACTTGAATCAAGGTTTTTGATTTACTTGGCGCCCTTACGCACATATATGTTGTCTGTTATAGGAGAAAATACAGGGAGTTGATGAGCATTGTCACATAGGGTATGATTAGCTGCAACGTTCTTGGCAAATAGTTTGTTTTAAGATCCTGTTTCTGTTCAAGATCCTGTTTGCTATTTGCCAGAACTGGTGGGAACCAAGCCGCCGCTCAGCTACTTTTGATTTAACCGACTAAGCATATAGCCGTCTTGCATGTTTTATTACTCTTTTACAATGATTTCTGGCAGTCCTGAATGCAGCTTTAGTCTCAGTACATCTATAACGTTGGTAGCTATGGAAAAAGTGATTCCTGTGCGCGATGGCAACAGCACATTCAGGGAAGAATCATTGCTGGCTGTTAGGTTTTTTGGAATTGTTTGGATGGTATGAATCGGTCTATGCCTACAATTTACCATTCGGTCAAGGATGATGCTATAGAGGACACCTCCTTTTTAAACATAGAATGCAGAAGTAGGTCAGATATCCCAGTCAGCCATAGAGTATCGATATACAGTACGGTGGAGAGGTATTCTAAAGACTTATTACATTTCATTTTTATCTAAACTGCTGCTACAGAGTGGTCAGAGGATCCCAGAGGAGATAGAACGGTACATGAACACAGCTGAGGGGAAGTTGTGAAGAAAAGGTCTAGAAGGCTTGCATATTCACCGGGTGTATCGGGAACATGGGTGGGTTCGTGAACAATCTGAGTGAGGTCATAGACAATGGCAAAATAATGGCAAAACTTCCCCTCGTCATCGTTTTTTTTTGAGTTGGTCAGCCATTCCATATTATGGACATTGAAGTCACCGAAAATGTGACTGTTAACCAAATGATGAGCAGAGAGGATGTTGTCAATTTTCTCAGATATGCTCTTAAAGATAGTAACCCCACTGGTGTGGGGGCGATAGAGAACAAATATAAATGCAGTAGTGTAAGCTAGTCCAACCCGGAAGCACATATAAGGCAAATTAGGGTCTTCTCTGGAGAAAATCCCTACCACATGAAAAGCCATCTTTGATGTAGGCACATATTCCGTGCCCATGGCGATCTTCGGTGTCAGATTAAGATGTTAAGTTGGAGTACCCTTTAATTATGAATTCGTTTAGAGAAGTGGCTTGCCCTATGTCAGTTTCACTTAGAAAGAATATTGCCGGTTTTGTCTCCTGTAATTGGGTTTCAACCGCCGAAATGTTGGAACTTAGACCCCTGATGTTGGAGAAGGAGACCTGGTATTAGGGGTTTACGTTGGTTGATGGGATTCTAGGTTTATACGTGTTTTTTTAGAGATTTGTTATAATTGAGGTCTTGGCGTTTGGGGAGCAGCTCGGTAGACTTGGTTGGAGCAGGACAGAGAGGGAAAATAAGAGAGAAAAATATAATAACTTTTTTGTGGCACATGAAAAGGTAAAGCCATAACAATTACCCACTAGTATGGCATCGAGAGGCCCACCCATAAACTACCGTATGGTCCAGAATCCATTCACCAAATGGCAATACAACAGCCCATGTACTTTGCACCTGCTGATAGTGGTTAATTCAAGTGGTTAATCCAAGGTTCGGGTCCCTGACAATCAGGCGGGTAACGTCAGCCCAGATCGAATCTTTACCTCCAGCACCCTTACTAGTGACATGACCACAAGGATAGACAACAGAAATTTTCCGACATCTCAGGCTACTCTTTACAAAGTAATACCGACCTAGAAAGCAGCTTTTTCTTCACCCTTTGTCAGAAAAATTTCTCATTGGAAATGAAGACTCAAGGACAAAAAAAAAAGAAACGAGAGTTAATGGAGCTGCCGATAACACATCCACATGCATTATCTACTCTCCATGGTTGTAGTAGACACGGGGGATAGACGAAGCCCGGCAACTGCTGGCCGGCCTACTCGATCGGCACGTCTCTCTCTCTCTCTCTCTCTCTCTCTCTCTCTATCTCTCTGTTACTCTCCCTTGACTCCCTTGCTTTCAAAACCCCGTCGCAACACAACTTTTGACCTGAGGCGGCTGATACGCATTGAGTTATATATTAATCTTTCGATTCATGTGTATCAAGTGTTTCAACCGGGCAATTATCGGGTAGCTCGTCCGACATTCAATACCATATTCATACCTATCAAATGTCGATCCGTTCAAGTTTTCTATTGTTTTCTCCGCTCTATTTTTAGTAATCTGTTTTTTTTTTTTCTGTTTAACTCTCTTATTATTTTTATCAATTAGTATCCGTGATTCTAAAACCGACGAGCCAGGTTCGATGTCTCGTTCCGACCTTTCTAATCATTTACCTCAGATGCTTTGCAGTGTCACAAGAGGACAATAGCGTCAAGTCCTGCCAAGCTTCCATGGGCCGTATGGAGGCAGTGATTGATGTAAGAAGGCGGGCAATTCGAATAGTTACTATTCCAACCTTCCTGAAAAACAATTGTTTACAAATATATGCAGATTTTGCCTCTACTAGTTGCTACGATCGTGTTATTCCAACTTCGATAATTCTTAATTCCGCTTCCGCCCCCTGTATATATGTATATGTATATATATATATATATATATATATATATATATATATATATATATATATATATATATATATATATATATATATATTGCTCACATCATTCCATTCTTAAAACCAAGTGCATTTCATTATAGGCTTTTATATTTAAATGAGTTCCAACTCATCACATACTAGTTCAATTTCGGTGCTTGAGTTGTGTCATACTATCCGTACCCGAGAAAAAAATGTGTTAAATCCGTAAAATTATTTGGACGTTTAAAATTCATGCTGCTTTATAATCAACAGTCTTCATAGTAAATGTCCATAATGAACATCGAAATCGAACGGCTTTGATCGATTTAGAATAAAAAATATCGATGAATTGTAAAAATGAAAAATAATGGACAAAATCTCCAATCAATCAAATCCGATGTCAGACAGATCGATAACTCTTAAGATAAACTATTTCGGAATGGAATATAGAATTAACGCTCGAATAAAATAAATGGTTGTGATTAGTATCAATATTATATTCGTCTTATTCTTTCTACTGACGGAATGATCAGCTAAATTCATCTTATAATAATATTATTATTATTATTTTTATTATTGTTATTATTATTATTATTATTATTATTATTATTATTGATAATGTTATTAGTAGTATTATTGGCAATAGTTTTATGTTTTGATGATGTTAATTTATTTTTGATTTATCATACGAGACTGCACTCCTGTCAACTTCTGTGTAAAAAATTTCGAAGTTCCCAGCAATCCTATTTAACTGAAATTTTCGATTCTGTCGATCGCTTATGCAAGGTATGTTTTATTTCACACACCAGTTTACCATGAATTTCTCGAAAGTACGCAAGTAAATATAAGCCACTGTATGTATCGCGTATTTCTACTGGTCTTTTCGGGGGCAGTGTTACAATGCCTCTTTCTTACATTTACATTACCTACTGTAATTTTAGCAGCACTAAAAACTACTACGGTAGTGTTTGCCAGGCCAGCGCCTATTTCAAATTAATCTATTTTCCATGATTTTTATTGATTCATATGTATTTTCTCACCTATCACATTCTTTGGTGTCTCACTTAAACACAAGAAAAAAGATGTTGCGTTTTATTGTCTGTGGCAAGTTCTCTCTAAAAACACAACTACCTCACCTGTTATAAGAAGGAAAATATACGAAAGGATATAATCAAATTATTATACTTGGATTATCGAAAAATAACCCAAGTAACTGAACGTCTTGGAGATTCTAGATCCATGGACTTTATAATTATATACAAGTTCCTGGCTCTCTTTACTCGAAAAACATGTCAGTTATTTCTCTCAGATAATGTTATTTTCCCTACACATATATGGGTTTAAACTTCATATCTTTCCAATACTGACATTTAACTTGCAGCCGTCTTTTTTGTTATTAAATTTTTATTGTATGTATTAGGAAAGTTTTCACTGTGTCTCTTAAATTTATATAAACACAGTGATAAAGTAACTACACTGCGGCATAACATAATATTTACAGTATTGCAAAGAATGAAAACAACATTAGGTTAAGATGACGGATAGAAAGTCGATAGAACGCTCGAGCAATGAAGTTGACGGAGGCTGTAAATCTAAGATTATTGTGACTCTGACTTTTAAAATAGGTCATGTCTTTGCCAGTAATTGGTCATTTGTAAATATCTGTTTGATCTGCCAGATTGATAATTTTCTGTGTTTCTGATCGCTAATTAAATGCTGTTAAATTTTCACACAGAATCTTATGAAATTTTAGGTTATTCCTAATTAGTGTGACGAATATGTAATAAATCGCATTAAACCTTAATATATTATATATCTTTTATTCCTATTAATAGTCGTAAAGCAAGTACTAAAGTACAAGCAAATGGGAGATGTACAAATTTCACAGACGATGATAAAAAATGCGCGTGGTTATTAAAATTGTTGAGAGGATGCACCCCAAATCGTTAACTACTTAACTACTAACAACGTACACACGTTAATAATAATATAAGAATGAAATAAGTTTATGAATAGAAAGTAACAGCTGCAAATCCTGGACATTGGAGACCCACAACGGAATGTCTTGTATAATATTTTATCTCAAAGGCCAATTTATTTTTATTTCGGTAATTTGTTATGTTAACCCATCGTTGCTTTCAAACAATCAATGGTTATTTAAGAGTCTTAATTATGAATGAAAATAATATGATTGTAATAAAGTGTTGTAGACCCGTGCTAGGCATTACAAATGAAAGAGACTACTAGTAGTGTAAAGTGTATCAGGTATAATATGTATTTATCATAAAAAATACAGGAGCCACTAAAGTGGTATGAGAAGAACGTGTTCGTAGCATGCGGTTAAACATGGCAGGAATGTATCCATTTTGTCTGTGAAACTACTGGTATTCATGCGACTGGTTGCTTCCGTTTAGTTCTCGAATAGGGGTGATTTGTACCCAACGACACCCCGCTCCGGAGCCTTTCATTTCCCTGAAATGATCATTTAACTCTTTTTCATGAGGTTGCTCTCGCTCGGGTCGGTCATTTTACTTTTACTGGAGGGCAGGCGTTCTCCGACTGCTTGTGGTGTTACGAAATCGAATCTGTCATATATCTAGTCCATTACGTTTTGTGTGCAGCAGGAGAATGTATTTAGTCATCTGTTTTACGTTTCCGAATTTGGTTTAAATGCTTCTTGCCTATAAATCATGGACCTTCAATAATGTAGACCATCCGCCCGATTATTTTCTGGACTTTGGTCAGTTAAAAATCCTGCTATTATTTTTGTGTACCTGTAAAACAGCTTTTCACGAGGTAAATGGCTCTTTTTAGGAACTATAATATTTGTTGGTTTCGCATGTTTTGTGCAATAGTTTTCCGAAGACCGGCCTAATTTTTCTCGCAAACATTAACTCTGCCGGCAACATCTTCAGCGGAGTGCTTTCATTTGACGTAATTCGGTACATTTGTAAAAACTGCTGTAGCGCCTTTTTGGAGGGCGTTCCTTTAGCCTTCTGCAGGTCTCATTTTAGCGTGTTTACAAACCTATCTGCACGACCTTCGATTGACTCTGATAGGTTGGCGTCGTTATGCGGTTTAATTTGAAATCCTCGCGGAAACTTTTTAAAATCTGCTGAAGTGAATTGTGTGCCATTGGCTTACACTAGACAACAGACCACACCAAACCTAGCGTACATTTCCTGAAAATGACTGATTGTAAAATCCGTCGTTGGAACTTTACATCGAAAAATCTCAGGCCATTGAAAAACTGTCTACCGCTATTAAATAATTGTTTCCATCCAGTAGGCTTGCGTAATCTACGTGTATTCTTTGCCGTGGGTGTTCCGCTTTAGGCCACGGGCTAAGTTGTATTGGGTGCGCTTTTGCACCCAATGTGCATCGCTTACACAACTTTACCTGCCTTCTATATCAGTGTCCATACTCCTGCAGTAAACGTAGGATATCATGAGGCTCTTCATTCGCGTAGTCACAGGGTACCTTCTATGGACATCCTTTAGAATTTTCTTTTGTAGCGTAGCTGGAATTTCTAATTTTTCTCGGTATAGCAGTACCGCATTGCGCATAGAATAAGCTTCCCCCGCGGATTCATCACATTTAATATTTCGTTTCATTTCTTTGATGAAATTATTTTTTCAGCCTCCCTTATTATATTTTTAAAGTGACTGGTAGTTCCTTGATCGTATTACATAGTGTTTGTGTATAGACTTTTTAACTTTATAGTGACGCTATTACTGTGTCTTCCAGTGGAACCCTAGATTTCTGGATGGATCCTGACAATCCATCTGCGTAACTTAACTTTTCAGATGTAAGAAATTCTATACTTAAATTGTAATTAAGTTGAATACCCCCCACATCTTTGCAGTCTGTTGGCTATGTAAGTTGGCAGACCTTTTTTAGAGCCAAAGATGGTTATATGCGGCTTATGGTAGTTTGTAATTTAAACTTACGACTGTGTAAAAATCGATTGAATTTTATAACACCGCATACGATTCCCAGTGATTTCTTTTCGATTGAGGAGTAATTCTTCTCAGCAGAAAGTAATGTTCTTGACGCATGGGCGATCGGCTTAGTTGAACCATCAGGCATCTTGTGTAGAATGCACGCCTCGATCTCATAAGGAAGTGCGTCATTTGCGACAATAATCTCTTGTTTCGGATTTAAATGAATCAAGGATATTAGTATATCTTTCAATTTTTAAACGCTGCCTGGAACTTAGGCGTCCAGCCCCAATTTTTGTCCTTTTTTAATAGTACATTCAATAGCGAACCCAATTCATGCACGTTCTTAATCATCAATCTAATAATTACACATCTGATAATAGTTCCCGATCCCTAGAAACTCTGAATTTAGTTACATTATTATATTCTGGCATGCCGTTTATAGTTGGAGACCTTTCTGGGTCGGGCTTCCACCTGTCCGTACTATTATTATAACCCAAGTATATAATTCATTAAAAAAATTGCATTTCACTTCCTTCAATTTGACGCCCTTCGCTTTTATTCTGTCAAACACTTGAAATACATGATTTCTATGTTGTTCAACATTTTGAATATGCATGAATGTATCGTCCAGATAGTCTACTACGAAATCCACATCGCTTAGCAAAGAATAAATTACCTGTTTGAAAATTGCAGGTGCTACTTTTATACCAAATGCTAATCTATTGAATATATAAAGTCTATTGTGCGTTGAGATACACAGAAGTTTCGAGCTATCTTCCTCTACTGGTATGTTTAGGTACGCTTCGCTTAAGTCTGTTTTCGAAAAATATTGTCCGCCATTTAACTTAGCAAATATTTCGTCTGGGTTTGGTAGCTGGTAGTGATGGTCATTGAGCACCGCATTCAATCCGGTCAAAAATATAATCTCTTAAGATTTGTTTTCACGTATACGGCGGGGGCTGCCCACACACTATAGTTAATAGGGTTGAAAATCGTAGTGTTAACTTGTCTTTCCAATTCGTTTCCAATCCTCTATCTCGAAGCGAACGGTACGCATCATGGTATTTTGAATATTGGTTTTGCTTTGTTCAACAATTCGAATATGGCTTTTATTTTTGTGCAGCATCAAAGCGTTTCAGTTAAATACATGGCAAAAAAATGCTTTATGACTTTTTTTCAATTTGTCAACTTCAGTACTGACATGCATTGTACACATGAGGTCATCCACGTTTGCTACAAGGGATCAATCCTAGGATTGTTCTATCCTGATAATTTGGTGAAGGGTCTTTTGACTCTTGGTTTGTAATTACTGCCAACCGGGTGGCCTTTAGTTTCAAGCGTATTTTTTAATGTGCGCAATGCATGTTTTCACTATGTCTCGCGTATCTTGCTACATTCCCAATAATCGCCGACAATCTTCAGCCAGTTTCTGAAGCGTCAAATCCGGTTTTAATTACAATTTATTTAGAGCACGCCGTCTTATATCGGCGTCTTTTGTAGCCATGAAATCTTGTGTGCATATTATGCAACTGAAATTGTCCGCCGTTAAAGAAGACAATCTTAAATCAGCACTGCTTATTAACTATAGACGCAAAAGTCGTATAGTCCTGATTCTTCTTACGTATAAGATTCATGCATATTCACATTTTAAGTAAAAGGCTTTTTTTTTTCGTAGAGTACAACTTCATTAATAGTTTTACTGCGTCTTCAACGACAATTTGTTGGTTTTCCTTGGTAAAATATAGTCCCCGAATTTGTTATGTTCGGATGTACCTAACTTCCGTAGCAATAAACGTCAATGCACTACAATCAATCTTAAAAATGCTTTTAAATCTTCTGAAACATGTCTCAAACGTTAAGACTTTCTTCGGGAGAAATGTATCAATCACATTTTGCGAAAAAACCCGTGTTGCCTTTTCTACGCCGCCTTTATTCACTAAAACATGCTTTATCAAATTCATTTCTCATCCGACTGGTTTTGTTGCTTTAAATGTATTTTTTTTCAATTTCAATATTTGTTCATTCATTTCTATTCTTTCTCTTTCCTGTTTCTCTCAAAGGTTTACATAAAATCTAACTGTTTTTTTTTCCAATATTTGTTCATTCATTTTTTTCTCCTTTTGTTTTCCTCGAAATACTTTATTAAATTTAACTGTTTCTTATAGTTGTGTTTCTGTTTTGCCAAAAACTCTTCTCATGACTTTTTTTCAAGTCCTAATTGTTGACTTTTTTGGAATTTCACCATTTCCAAAAGTTTTTTTGCAAAATGGTCAATTTTTGTGGATGGTGTGGAATTTCTTAATGGCAAAACAAGTTTCTTTCAAAAGAACACAATTCGTTGATTTACATTTCCTATAGTATCAATCCTATGGAAAGAAACCTGTACAAAATTTGTAGCGCGTTACGTAACGAATATTTCTTTCTATATTTATTTCCTCGTGTGGCAATTTGTCTGAAAAAATAATTCTGCGTTTGTATTAATACAGAGAGCAGTAGATTTCGTTTTTCATTCAATTTCAGTAATGTGTAGGTACTGGGTTCAATTCCCTTTCGCTCCTTCCTTTTTTTGCCTCTTTTTCCTTAAATAGAATTAGTTACTTATCTGTGAAAGAGAGTTTATAGAATTTATATTATACTAACTCTTCTTTTGGATCCCTTAGTGGGGGATGCGCTTTTCTCTTCCCTGCAACCTCTCTCCAACAGAAGAGATGTTGCGAACCTATCTTTGTTTTATCGTAATTTCCATGGCAAGTGCTCGTCTGAGCTCCAATCTTTGGTCCCTCTTGTCAATCTTTTACAAAAAACACCCGTCTAGCTGAAACCACTGTAAAAAATTCCCCACTCCTTATCTGTGCCAAAACCGAAACGCGGATTACATGAACAAAGCTTATTTCTTACAATTGCAGGCCTGTGGAACTCTGTTCCATTTGCCTGTGTCCCACCTGAATACAAACTGGATGTCTTCAAGTCCAACATAAAGACATTCTTGATGAACCGCCCCCCTTAAGTAAGACTCTTTATCAAATCTCCAATACTAACGCACTGCACCCGCAATAATCCTTAGCACACAGTGGCTTCCGGACCCCGATAAGTTATGTCCACCTTGTAAAAAATCATATAATAAACGGAAAAGAAGGTTGTAGTTGTAGCATATTTTGTATAATATATCTTTACCTCAATTGCGTGAGTCTTATTGCAAGCGGAATTGATTTCTTTAGAGGTAATTCTAGTCTCAAGTTATGAATATTTTCCTCTTTTTGTAAGTAAATGATATCTAAAGATAACATTTCATTCTTGCTTCTTGAATATAAACGATGCTATACACAACAAGACGCGATAAAATAACGATAATAATTTGAATTCCTACGAAAGTAGAAAGTAATGATAGTCATTTTCTTACGTTGAAAAATGTAGAAAAAACGATATTCTTACGATGCACCCTTTCAATCTCTGTAACTTGCGATAAAAATTATATTCAACTCAATTGCGGGGATAGACGTATAAATTGGCGAATTTAAGCAATTGTCGACCGTATTTGTTAATCAGATTTACACATTTTTAATAGAAATCGCGCGAAGCAAGTCGAGGAGCCACTAGAGGTAAATAGTTTACAACATAGAATAGAACAATATAAGAAAGGTAGGATATGCTTATTGGAAATAAAACCATGTAGATAGAACGGGAAAGAGTGAGCAGAATGTGATCCATACTACTTATAGTTATAGGAAACAGAAAGTAAGAAAAAGGAAGTTGTATTACAATGACATGACTAAATAATGAATTGATGAAGACTACTTATCATACGAATTAAAACGAAAACGCAACGGATAAATATAAAAATCTAAAAGAACACATGCTATAATACTATTTATAAAAAGCAGAGAGGAACTAGCAACATAAGGTCTTCGTAAGAGAGCTAACAGCGACGAATGGTTAAAATCAATAGACATTAAGGTAGGTGTCCGCATTATATCCAAAACTCTCAAATACCTAAAAGCGAACATATGTCAAGAGGACTCCATACATGATCATGTACTAGAATAGTAGAGATATAGAATAGCCCAACTATTTACAGCAAGGAAAAGAATCAATTTATGTAAAAGTCAGAAGGACCATATGTTCTTATAAGTGAACTGCAAGAGAAGATGATGAAAAAAAAGACGTGTTATAAAGCAAATGTCTTATTGAGTGCAGATCAATCTAAGAACATCTTAAGTGGTGAAGATATTCTAAGAATGTTTTTATATTTTGTTGATATAGCAACAATGGCACGGTAAATTATGCTTGATGATTTAATGTTTATCGCTTTTATTGTAATATATAAAATTTGCCCTTAATAGAAGTGCGCCTGAGGTTTTTAATCAGAGATTTTCCCGTATACGCTATTGATAAAGAAGAGTGTTCATTAGTGTGGTTTCGTGAAAAAAAAAACCAGTAAAAATAAGAACCATCAAGTCGAGATTCGGTTAAGGAACAAGTGTATTAACAATAATGTACAAAGATAGGAAAGCGTGTACAGCTGCTGGGCTAGAAGGTGAAGTGGAGTCGCATCTCTCCCACCAGTGTGGAATTGCTAGCGCTATTTTTGTGCTAATCGGTGTAAATTCCTCTGTTCAAAAAGGTTGGTATAACCCCCCCCCCTTTAAAAATATCCCGTCTGGGATTATTAACGTTTTTGTTTTGGATTCACCTTACTCAATTCTGTTGATTTCCGTTTTCCGTTTGATCTTCTGTTCTCTGGAGCTGCCTTTGGTATGAACAGCTTAAAAGTATAACACATTGTGTCCATGATGTACCCCTCGGGCGATCCAGTCACCTTACTGTTCGAGTATCTTTTCTGAATTGTGGCTAGTGTTACGTTTTTGCACGAAGTCTGTTCCCTTAATCATGTAGACCATGTTGCCTAGTTGTTTCTCTTATAATTTTTGTGAATCTTTAGTGACTCATTTGCCAACTTTATACCGTTTTTTTGTCATCGTTTTTTTTATATTTGGCCTATCATTGTTTTGGTAACAAGCAGGTGTCTTCAACATTTCGATGTTTGCATTCGAAGTAACTCTGTAGACTTGTAAAAACTGTTGGATTGACTTATCCGTCGGCGACCCACTACCTTTTATCAGAGTTCTCTTGAATGTGTCAACGAATGTCTTTGCTTGTCCATTACTTCTTCGGTGGTATGGCGGAATGGTTATATGCTCGATTAGAATATCCTCGCAAAAATATTTAAATTTGGTAGACGTAAGTTGTGTTTCATTGTCTGTAACAATTAAGTCTACTACTCCAACCTTAGAGTATAGTTCATAAAGGAAGTTGATAGTTCTCTCGGGTGTGGGATTCTTACATTTTTATACTTCCGACCATTTAGATAGGTGGTCTATAACAATGAGATAGTAGAACCTTTCTAGCGGTCCTGCAAAATCTAAATGAATTTTTGGCCAAGGTCGGTCCGGTTTTTCCCATGGTTCGAATTGAGTCGGAGGAGCTTTTATAGCTAATGCGCATCTCTACACTGTTTTTTTTTCTTCTATATCTTTGTCCATGTCTGGCCAATGAACGAAAGAGCGCATAAGTATTTCCATTCTTGATATACCTGGATGTCTTACGTGAATTCCTTTAGCATTCTTTTCTGTTATGTCGCAGGAATCACAACTATGTCGCTATATAACAGGGCGTTATTGCAAATTGAATAGATTTTTTCATCAAGTTCGTTATTTGTTAACATTTTTTCGTGCGTATAATCTCATCAAGCGTACTGGAAGTTATCTTCTGGGGTCACATTACGTATTTATTACTTCAACTTCTGCTTAAATGGCTGCTATTACCATATCCTCCAATGGTTCTGTCTGCTTAGGTATTAACCTCGATAACCCGTCTGCATGACCAATCTTATTAGATGGTACATACTCCATTCGAAAACTGTAATTCAGAATTATGGTACCCCATCTTTGGAGACTATTCGCTGTATATTTTGTTAGTCCCCTTTTCTGATACGAAAATCCTTAATAATGGTGTGTGGTCTGTTTGTATCAGAAATTGCCTTTCGTGCAGGAAACAATGAAATTCCTTTCCAGCGAATTTAATGCTCAGAGCCTATTTTTCAATTTGTAAGTAGTTCTTTCTTGGCAAAAGTAATTGGGATGAATGTGCTATGCGTTTCACTTTTCCACCATCCATTTTGTGTAAAATACATGCTCCTGGGCCACAGGTGCTGACATGACTTGCAAGTATGATTTCACGCTTCGGGTTATAATATGCCAGGAACAAGTCAGACGTTAAAGTCTCTTTAATTTCCCGAAATGCTTCTTCGCATCTTGCATTCACTCCCATTTTTTTGTCTTTCTTGTACAGTTCATTTAAAGACCACATTTTTTCATGCATATTTGGCGCAACTACATTGTAGTAATTTGCCAAACCTTAGAAACTTTGTAAAGAGGTAATATTTTCTGGAGCAGGCGTATTTTTTATTGCACTCGATCTATCTGGATTCGGCCTTTTTCCATTTATATCTGTCTTCTGCCCAAAGTATTTTATTTTCTCTTAAAAATGTTCAGTTTTACTTAAATTCCATAATCCTGGATCCTTTGGAATAATTGGTTTACATATTTCCCTCCACTCAGTTTTGCAAATATCTCTTCATGGCTCGGAAGAGAAAAATCGTGATACTGTAATGACCTGTTTAAGCTTGTTGCGAAGTCTGTGTAAACCCTAATCTCCTTACTTTTCTTTTTGATGTAAAAAGTAGGTGCAGCCAATTAACTGTGATCAATTTTTCCGATAACACCTAGGGTTTCGAGTATTTCTAATTTACCGCCTATCTGTTCTATAGCTGCGTATGGAACATTTCTTTTACGTAAAATGTTTGTACACCTTCCCAGACCCCTTGAGAATACGTCTGGGAAATTCTCTTTTAACTCCCTCTTAAGTTTTTCTTCCTTCTTATTCGAATCCTCAACCTTTTTTGCAAAATGAGCTTAAAGGCAGATCCCTAGTTTAAACATTTCGAACAGAGCAGTAACAAAGAGGTTGTTTGATTTCGCATGACAAAAACTCTTGCTTTTCGGCCCTGTTCTGGAAAAAAATATTCATCAATAATTCTCCTTCGAAGGTAATTTTTTCGCCACTGACACTTCTCACCGTTTTATGCGATTTAATCATAGTGGGTCTCCAAAGCCTTTTCCATGTCTGTACATTAATAATGGAAATGTCAGGCCCACGATCAAGCTGTAGCATTACTTTCTTTTTAAACATTTTCACCCGTACATATTTCCGGATATTTTGTTCCTCAGGTTCAAGTTTCGTAAGTTTAACGGATGTCTGTCTACCAGATTTTGTCTACAATGCGATGCTTTATGCCCTTTCTTTTGGCAGTTGTCACATTGTTAGAATTTGTAGGGACATCCATTGTTCCAACGTTTATTCATACACTTCCAACATGGCCCAGGTCGATCTTTTCCCTGTTTCTTTCTCTGGTTATTTTTGTAAGTCGAAGTTTTCTTTTGATGGGCCTTTTTAATATGCGACACTCCTCCTTCTTCTATGCTACGACTGGCTTGTTTCAACGGAAAAAACCGTCCAAAATCTTCCGCTAAGTTTTGTAGTTTTAAATTCGGTTCGTTTTCGAGTTAATTGAAAAGACGACATCTGATTTCAGTGTTTTTATTTAAGACCAGCCCTTGCACAAATATAAAACATTTAAAATTATCTACTGATAATGAATCCAGTTTAAAATCGTCGCAATACATTTTCACTATATTTGCATAAGTAATGTTGTCGTCTTCCTTCTCTTCTCTTCTTAACATTGATACATTTATATCACTTATGGAAAAGAGACATTTTGTCAGAAAACGGTTCTGTACGTAGCGTAACTGTTTCTTGGAAGCTCAGCTCACTGTTTTTTTTGGGGGGGGATAAAATTCACGAACATTGTATGCTCGCATGTTCCCAAGTTTCTTAGCAAAAGCCACATTTTTAACGCGTCTGACCAGGTACCACAATCCGACATAAAATATATCCTCATATCGTCTATAGTACTGGAAGAAAGTGACATCGTCATAATTGAAATTTACAATAGCGACCCACAAAGCTGTTTGTGAAAAAGCTTTATGATTATCGTCCGCTTTGGTTAACTGTGTCGCCTCAAGAATTCTTCTTTGTTCTTCCCGTGTTTTCATCAATATGTCCTTGAAGCGTTTCTGTTGTTGAAGCATTTTTCTTCAAATGCTTATTGAAATCTCTCTTCCATTTCTACTTGTTGAATTTGCTGCTTTTGCAAAGCGAGATTTTGCTCTGCCTGGAATTGCACCAATTCCAACAGTAAATCTTTGAGTTTCGCATCCATTATACGAATTCCCTTTAAAAATTTCGCTAGTATTAAATAAATATTCCTTAGTAAAAAAAACAAAAAAAAACAAACACGTTTTCTTTCGCAATTTTTTGTTTGTGAGAACAACATTTTAGCAGAACGTTTGTAACTTTATTTGATGAACGCTACATTTTAGTCTTACTATAAATAATCCAGCGAAATAACATTTGTTTACATTTTTTTATATGCACGCGTTTTTAACAAAAATAAAATCCTTCGTTTTAAATATTCGACGAATTCGTATGGGATTTTTCTTCTTTTTTTTTACTATCTTTGCTTTTTGCAAAAACTGACTTGGTTCTTTATGTGTTTGCTAAGCACAAATGACGTACGCGAATAATTATTTTTCACGATCGGTCTCTTTTTTTCTTGACAAAGTCAAGCGTGTTTTTTTTTTCAAATCACAGATGTCATCGAAATAACGATACACTTATATGGTATTTACTAGTTGGTTTTAGACATTAAACTTTTCAGAGACAAATTCTTACCGTAGGAAAAATTGCTTCTGGTGCAGAAAAATGAACCCTTTTTCCCTTTCTAAAACACTTGGTAAGTGTGTTCAAGTATTAAATAATTGACAACATACGTTTTTCCCGCTGTAGATTTTCGTAGAGAGTTTTTCTCGTCGCCCACTTAATATTGCAGTAATTAATTCGCTGTTAATCCTTGCGTATCCAAATATCTGTTGAAATGACGAAACAGCTCTGCCGTAAAGATTTTACGAATATTTATTTCAATCACTTTTGGTGATTCTCTGCGCTGATGGTCGTTTCGATTCCTTGTCGCTAATCTGTTGTGTCGTGGAACAACAGTAAAAATAAGAACAATAAAGTCGAGGTTCGGTAAGAAACAAGTGCCTTAACAATAATGTCCAAAGATAGGAAAGCGTGTATATCTTGTGGGCACTCGACTAGCAGTTGAAGTGCAGTCGCATCTCTCCCAACGGTGTTGGAATTACTAGCGCTATTATTAGGTGTATCGGTGTAAATTCCTCTGTTCAAGGAAGGCCGGTATAACAATTAATTAAAAATACAACGTATGTTGTCTTTACAGAATGCTATGTAAGACGATTGCAAACAGTTGAACGAGCGATAAATGATCTTATTAATTAAAAGTTGTTGGAATCTTGCTGATCAAATTTAAATGGAAAAACCAGTGCCCTTATATTTTTTCCAACTTATCGATAGCTTTTTAGCACGATCTTCGCCTTACTCTCCTTCATATATACCATATATATATATATATATATATATATATATATATATGCATGTGTGTATATATATACATATATATATATATATATAATACTTAAATATATTTATTTTTTGTGTACTGATATTCATAGTAAACACCTTTTTTCTATTCATGAAAATAGACAATATGATTTTGCTATAAATTAGTGGATAAATCACATTTATCTGCGAGGAGATTTTGCTAATTTGCATATTCTTTTAAACATTTATTTCAATTTCTTTCCTGTTGGTTTTTATTTCATTTTTTCAATGGGATGGTTATCTTTAGTTAACTAACGAGTAATTATATGTATGCAGACATTCTACAGTATGTATTCTTGCGGAATATTTGCGTAAAAAGTTATAGTAAACAAAACCTCTCTCATATATATATATATATATATATATATATATATATATATATATATGCTTATATGTATTTGCTTAAAACTGTTGCCTACGTGCTTGTTTACAATGGTGTCAAGTGGGTGTCGCTATTTGTACGTTAAAACATCCCTGTGGCACTTGCGTTTTATTTTAACTATTCTTCGGTGCCATGCCGTAACAAAAAAATCGCTTCCTGGGGCGAAATGTGGCGTTTAACTGCTACAGCTCTGATAGTTTGATAGTGTCCCTCAATGAGCCCATAGTCACTTGGGTGTATGCAGACGTGAAATATTGTCAAACGCCCCTACACTCGTACGGCTTCTGTGCAAAAGCGAATACCGTTACCCAGTAGAACCGGTTCCACTATCTCTCTATTTCAGAAATATTTATTTAATAACTTTCTTTAACTTGTCTCTCGTTTTATAGCCACACCTTTTACTCTCACAGTTTTAACAGTTAGTTATAATTATATATGATTCATGTTGATAATACATTATATCAATCGCAAATCATCGTAGAATCTCCGTGACATTCAGTTCCCCAGTTTCATACTTGCAGATCGCACAGGCATTACTACACCAGCTATATATCGTCCAGTGTAATGTTTGGATTCATTTTTCTCGCTACACGTCCAGATTGATTCACGTTTTTTGCAGGTTGTTCAACTCACTGAACATTAAATCTACAGTTTTCTTATCTAATAATCAGGTTTTATATACCCCGCGTCAGTCTCTCTGCTTTGTTAGTCTGTAATAAAACTAACATGATGGATATTATCAGACCGGCCCCCTGCCCAAGCCTTTTAGTGCTCCAAGTTGACGCGTGATTAGTAGTTTAGCTGCATTTTTCTCCTGATCCGCTGCTACCCTGACATTTCTGAGGCAATTCATGATGTTGCGGTTGCTGAGGCCTTTCGGATATTTAAAGGCTTAATTGATGTCATTAATCGTAGAATCAAGCTCGACAAAGTGTCGTTGTGAAACACCATCGTCAGTAACTACTCTTATTTTTAACAAATCATCTAATGCCAGGCGCACAGCCTCGCTCCATAGGCCTATTTCTAAGTTCCCTTTTTTATGTAACATTTCCCTCTACAGATTAAGCCGTTTCCTCTTCCGAAGTGACGTCTTTCATTATGCTTAACTTTTCATGACCAATTGAATGCTCCTACCGATGTATCAATCTGCATATTATAAAGCTGCATGCAGTGCTCAATCATACGACTAAAATGTAATTATTAACAAATATCCTGCATACTGATTACAATTTTCTCTCGTTTAGGCGGTCCTTCAGTTATTTTCTCGTATAACATCAACTCCTCTATCTTTATACCACTGTGATTTAAATCTCAGAGTCATTTTATTTTAACAACCGTGATAGTTAAGCCGTTAAATCATATTTGTTGACAGAATATCTCACTATTCCTGCTGTTATTTCTGCAGTACCATCATCGAAATAAAAGCAGATGGCACGGCATCATGTTTGTAGTGCGAAAACCCCATTTAATCATAAAATTAATCTGAACTTGATAGTCAACCAATTGAATTTAAAGGTAGGCTAAATTGAACTTCACAATTTTTGTTGCTTGCTCCATTTCCTCCACTCTCTCATAATTTCTTTTACATCCATCTACAAGGTAATTATCCATCTTAGTTGTGGCACGCAATATGCTGGTTCAACGTCCATTCGTCCACACTGACCTCACTGTATTTTTGATAGACTAGTCCACTGTAATGAGTGGTAGAATTCCTCTAGCCTTACCTTATTATGGCAAGCATTTCTTCGTAGAACAATATTTCAGGTTTTTCCTCAAATTACGCTTTTATCTTAGACAAGCAGTTTGTAGCATTTAATCCGGCCTTTTAAGACTGATAGCGCATTCGTCTATTACCTTTTTCCACAATTAAAATGAGCTCGAAAACCATTATCAGCAAACTGACATGCCCTGAATGTTGTTGGTTGGATCGCATTACTGTTGGTCAAATTTCTTGCCATTGACCTAATGTACGCATTACCGAATTTCATCCTGATCTTACCACTTAGCTTCTACTAGCCAGTCTTTAACAGGACTGCAACAGAAAGAAAACATAACTTTGAATCGTAATGTTATTAGCCCTACTGAGATGTTTGCATAGACCTCTCGACATCACTTTATTACTCTACTACTCGCTATTTCAATATTGCTGACTTTATTCCAACTATCAACGACACCTAGGGAGGAGGGGATTTTTATAGCAAGTATGAACAACGATTCTATTTTGCTTCTCATTGACAGTGACCACGAACACGTGCACCAAACTCTCATATGATTTTCATAATTAAAAAGAGTAACTACTGGCGCATTAGTACCTATACTCTTTCTCTGAAGCGAGGGCAATTCTTAATAATGTGCCTACACTGACAACACCGAAAAAATATAATACCCGTCTCAGTTTTGGAAAATCGCTTATCAGCTGGAGCACAGACGTTTGAAAAGTTTCCAGTAGAGTGTCTGCCATATCTCGTCACTCTTATTATACGGCGTGGACTTGTTTACGTAATGATTTAGTTGCAAATGTAATATTTCGATAGCAGTCTGGCATGCTTCAAAATCCTTCTACCTTCATGGTTTGATATTAGAAAATCGTTGCAGTTTCATAGATATTCGGTTAGGTAAACAACACACAAACGCCATTTTAACAATCTTGTCTAAGCTTTGATGAGCAACGTTAATCAGTCCAGCTACTTCCTATAGTTGTACTGCATATACATCCACTGTTTCCTGTGTGCAGATGCATCTATTGAGTTTATTATTAACATCAAAATGACATGGCGAAAATGTTGTTTCAATCATGTCTTAATCTCCTTAGCCTCATCCTGATTATCATTTCGTATGTCCCAATAGACCGCTAATGCATTCTCGTCCAGGAACACCGGAATCAACGATCGTCAATTTTTATTAGCTTCAAAATTAGAATTAGCTAAATTATTCACACATTTACACCATTTACTCCAGGAAATTTCCTCAAGATAAAACTGCATAAGCACACTCGTTCGCCAAATGTACCGTTCTGCTGGTAACAGTTTCCACGATTCCATTCTACACACTGTTGCGAAAACTCCTGAATCCACTACTCATAACTCCTCAGTCGAAACTTGCTACTCAAACATGCAAGTCCAAATTGCATAAGTTTCAGAAAAATAAGACTTTTAATTCCAAGCGGGAAGCATTTACTTTGCAAATTTGGTGAGGAGATTGTAAACACAGAAGCTAAATATTGTTTCTATTTGTTTCCCAATGATCAATATAGAGTGCATAAAAACATTTGCGTTGTATATTTTAAAGGTATTTACCTACATATGTGTTTTTATATTCACCACCACACGTATACAAATCTGTGCACATTTCTCTACATAGATGCATACACACACTGATATATATATATATATATATATATATATATATATATATATATATATATATACACACATAACTACCCAGATTTTCAAAATGCGCGACTACGCGTCACGTATCCGGCTTCACAAAGACCCTACACTTACCAACATCACGTGGAGTCTTCATAGAACTATCTTCCAATACATAATGTCGAGGAAGAAAAGGAAAAAAGAAAGATTGATAAAGAAATCTTACTCCGAAATATGTTTCTTTAAAAATAAACACCTGTTTATTTTGTAAAAAGATTTCGCGTTGCAGTTTTGACTCAAATATATTTATACATGTTTTATTCTTCAGATTTCACTCAACGCTTCTAACGGATATACACAAAAATAACTACGCATATATATGTATATATATATATATATATATATATATATATATATATGGACGTATATATATAATATATATAATATATTTCACCCCACTATATATATATACAGATTTCAAGGTCGTAACAGTGGTTTTATTCCGCTGAATCAAGCATAAGATGTTAGAAGGAGTATGCGCAAATTCATCAGCGATTTTGAAAACTTAAACAATGCAATTATGGTTGATTCAGCGCAATGAAACCACTGGTACGACCTAGAAATATGTATATAGAGCGTCGTAAAAAACATTGTATTTTCAGCTCTCACATCCACGATCGACCGCTTTATTGGATTATTTCATCGCCTCCTGACACGCCACACACACACACACACACACACACACACACACATATATATATATATATATGTATATATATATATATGCGTGTGTGTGTAAAGGCACGATATATATATATATACGTGTGTGCATATATGCGCGTGTGTGTTTGTGTAAAGGCACGTGCATAAATATATTAGTATATGTGTTGCTCTGAAGACATGATCATTTAAACGCCTTATACCTAACTCGATATATCATATTACCATTCATTCGGAGTTTATTTTAATCTCATTAAAATTTATATTACAGCGAGGGGATGAATTATTTAGAATATGAAGTGATGTAAGGAAAGTGATCTTAATTGAAATTTATTTAACTCACACCTGATGTTTCATGGATATCACTAATGACACTGGAGCACATCTGATATAAACTCTCATAAACGTTTATTACGAAACATGTTTTTATTTAATTATTTTAGAATTGAAATAATACAAAAAGTATGAAATATAACATTGTTGCTTCATCGACGTAAAGTACTCACGTAATCCCCACGTAAACTATAACTATATATTAGAATGGAAAATATATTGCGAATTATTCTGGTTGTTTTTTAATTTATATATATATATATATATATATATATATATATATATATATATATATATATATATATATATATATATATATATATATCAGAGTAGTCAATATAATAACGCGTGAATTACAGTGCATTAGCTTTCTTATTACTACCGCAGCGTAAAGGATACCCAACTGATCTTCGTATTAAAAATAATTAAAAGCCAGTGATTAATCATCATGTGTATTTTTTATTACAGACCAATATTTACTTAATTTTGAAAGTTGTATTAAACGCAAATAAATGAGATTTAGTACACTTACAGTGCATATCATGTTGCTTATAACCCTGATTTTTGTGTGAAATTTGAACAAATATCTTAATTTTTTTCTATTTTCTGATAATCTCAATTCCATATTTCTTTCTTAGGCTTCCCAAAATTCCTCGAAAGCGACGATTGGCAGCAAGTGAAAAGGAACGTATTGTTACAGGCTTGCATAAGGTTTATCTGAGGAGCTTGAAATAGATCTAAGAACATTGTCTTCATTCGTTGAAAGTCCAAACATCGAATCAGTGAAAGACAAACATACGAGAAACTCAGTTTCTGATGCTAGAAAAGTTAACCGTCAACTTATCATGCAGCCGGGCAACAACAGTGCTGCTGTATTTGACGAGGTTGTCTTGTTCAGAAAGGAACGCTGCAGTGACTTAAACGGAATTGCAAGAAGCGTTAAGCTTAGATAAAGAACCGTTTTAAATCAAACGCACAAGGACGAGATTTTTGCTTTGGCCCAGAAATACATGGAAATCAGCCGCTAAAAATTTAGTTACCGATGAGGCCAGAGCAACTTAATAGGCCAAATGGGTGGGCCAAAGTTTGAAGTCCTCTTGGATTCCATATCCCTCGTCAACAGGAGGTGTCATAATGTTGGCTGGAATTATCTGCGATGAACTAATTGGATCATTTCGAGTTCGAGAAGTGAGTCTTATATTTTTATTTTAAATAGGCATTTGTCACTACCGTCCATTGGCGCGTCACCGCAAACTAATTTTTATGTACTACAATGCACTATCCAACTCAGCTAAGACTATGCCATCCTATTCGAAGTTTTTGGGCATTTGTGGAGAAAATTTGATGGCATGGCCACCTTGGTCGCCAGATAGAAAGCCAATTGAACAACTCTGCTTAATCATAAAGAGGGAAGTATATGAAGCAGGTGTTCAATTTTATCGAGGGATGGACTTTACAGGAAGATTTATGAAGTTCCCATTACATCCTCTCAAATCAGCCGTTTGATATAAACAGTTTAAAAAAAGGCTATTCGAAGTGATTTTTAGATATGGGAGTTAAGCTGATAAATAAATGTTTTCTGAAAACGAAATAATGTGAATTCGTTCTTATTTCTGATTAATACGTTACTGGATATGTTCTTTATTTCATATAAATAGAAATATGAAGATATAATATTGTTTTATTACCGGACATATACATTTTAGACATCCCCAGTAAAGTGATACAGACTGAGAATTACCAGAAATTGAAAAATTCAGCATATGTCTCAAAATTTCTCTGAAAATTGTACACACACATCTTTGAAATAAAATACTTTGTTATGCTCTTTGAGTGTACCCAATATCACTTATCTGCGTTTCATAGCAATTCCAATTTTAAAAAAAGATATTACCATGCAAGAAAGTGATACACATGATCCAAGTTGCTCCCTATTTGTAATTTAATAAGTTTTATATTTTATTTATAGATATATACCTTACTATATCTGGGAAATTCTGACGAACTTATCCATCCGACTTCATGAAAGTATAGTGATCATCCTGAAACAATATCATTGCGAGAGCAAGTAACTATTTTTTCAAGATCATGTAACAAATTTGAATCTTATGTATTTTTTACAATTATATATACGCCATAATCTATTATATATGAAGATCTCACTTGCTATTGAAGGAATTCCTGTATAATAACATAGGTGTCTAATTATCTTTATATATTACAAAAGGAAAATAATTATTGAAATAAAACTTGTGTCCAATCGTTATGAAAAAAATATTTACTCCTGGATTACAATTTTGTGTCGACCCCATTTTTTTATATAGTATTCTGTGTGATAATAACATCATCGTATGTTCCGCCATTCTAACAGAAATATATAAGCATCTTTAATATCACTTTCACACTTCAATATCTACTTACGTATATTTATTCATAACCAAGAGGTAAAAGTCAAGCATTGCTCATCTTGAGATCCGAACGCAAGAAATAGAAATTAAAATACCCTAAGAGATGGATTTGTCGAAAATAAAAGATGATAAAAACTACCATGCGAATACGCCATATTTTGCATGACAATTATCTAAATTAAACATTTAAAACGTATATTAAAATAAGACATTGACATCCTACTTCGTTGTTCGCATTTTATACTGACTTACATAACGCAAGGAGTCCGTTCAAATAAATTATGGAAGACTGAGTAATTTGAGACATCCCGGTCGATTACTTATTTTTTCTGATTTGTTTTCGTTGAGTTATTTTTTCAGTTAAATTGAAGGTAAAATGACAAAGAATGGCAATATAATTTTCTAAATCGGTACTAATTAATATAAACACAATGAATAACCATTATTATAAGTAAAGGCTTTGTAGATTTTTCACCACCATTTTTAGCAAACACAAACTTTCCTTTATTCTATCTATTATGCAAGCGGCGGAGAAGATGATTGAAATATCTAATGAAAAAAAAACATAAAATGACGATTTTGCATAATGTGATATGCTTTTTTTTTTTATATTTTTAGAGATGAGTACAATTAAATATTTATTTCATCGAGATACAACTAACAGTTGGATGACATACAGAAAGATCTTTATTTTACTTATACAATAAAGTGTGTTTACATTTCTTTTGAATAATTACATACTGTTCTCATTGTTTTGTAAGAACTTGTACTCAGGATAGATTTAATTAACCTAAGCTCTCGACGATATAAACTTTTTCAGCTGCGTTTGGTCGTAATTATGTATCTTCAGATTTCCGATTGGTAAAATAAATTCATAAACTACGTTTATGTTAGTTTGATCCATCAGCCATTTACACTTAAAATACATAAACCACTTATATATGTTGAAAGCTATGTCCTTTAATATGCAAGAGAACAGCTCCCGAGTTCGACAAGACGCAGTTAAAGAATGCTTGAGCATAGGATTGCCGAACCCTCGTGAGAGTAACATCGAAGATGAGAATCGTTGTCGTAATTACTCGCCTAACATAAGGTTTCCAAGAAAAACATTTTGCAGAATACTTAATTTTGATGGAATATAATGTAGTTTAAATGAAATGTTCATTATAATATATTAAATTGATATATATATATATATATATATGTATATATATATTCATATATATATATATATATATATATATATATATTATAAAGAGAGTATTCCCCTAATAAAAGCATTTAAATAACAATACTTACTCACAAAATAAACAATGTTTATCATACATATACATATTGTATATGATTTAAATATAGATTTTGTCAGTAGAGTTGAATACGTCTATATTTACGTGCATGTAGTAATTAAACCTTAAAACACATATGTAAACTTTTATCACATACCTGTATAGTTTTTTTTTTAGTTTTTTATTCAATTTTCACCCCAAACAAGACAACGTGACACTTTGAAGCAGGGGGCTACTATTAGGGAATTAATTAGCGAGGTCATTATGAAGGGAGAAGAGTAGAAAGATGTTTGTTAACATTACACTTGAACTTCTGCATATCATTGCAGTTAAGAAAGCAGAATCCCGGAAGGGAGTTCCAAAGACCCGCAGTTCTGGGGAAGAAACTATTGGAGTAAAAGGCTTTCTGGCACCTAGGGATCTCCACTGTAAGGGATGAGACTTAGTAGCTTGTCGGGTTTGTCGGGGGTAGTTACGTCGGGGAGGTACAAGTGTTTGCAGTTCGTCAGAGCATTCACCATTAAAGTATTTGTAGAACAGGGAGAGGGATGCAACATCTCGTCGATGGGACAGAGGTTGAAGCCTAGTTGACAGTTCAGGACCTATCAGGTTGGCGACTCTTTTTTGAACCCTGTCCAGGAGCGAGAGACAAGCAGCAGATGCACCAGCCCAGATGTGACAACAGTACTCCATACATGGGCGAATGGTTGCCTTATAGAGGTATAGGATACTGGCAGGCGTAAGTAGTTTTCTAGCACGGTAGAGGGAGCCAAGCTTCCTTGCAGCAGCCTTGGCAATGCTCTCAATGTATCTATTCCAGTTCATATTCCCTGTAAACGTTAGGCCGAGGAGTTTAAAAGAAGTACTTTCAGGCAATGTGTTCTTGGCCATTGCTATTGGTGGTAGAGAAGGTTTCTTGTAGTTATTGAAGGAACCAAGCTTAGTCTTAGCAGCATTGAATGTGACCAACCATTTTTGTTCCCATTCCACTACGGATTGGAGGTCATGCTCTAGTGTGTCTGCCATTTCCTTGGATATGTGTTCATTTGCTTTCCCCTCATATCTGTTATAGAGAGTGGTGTCATCGGCAAATATACCCATCTCCGAAACAATATTATCAGGGAGGTCGTTTATGAATATCAGGAATAATAGAGGTCCAAGGATAGACCCTTGAGGTACTTCCGCATTTATGTCATATTGTTTGGATGTATGTCCGTCGAGGACATCTTTGATTTTTCTATTACTTAAGAAGGATTTAATTACATTATGAATTCTTCCAGTGATTCCATACGATCTAATTTTCCTTAGAAGACCATCGTGCCATACCCTGTCAAAAGCCTTAGATATATCAAGGGCCACCGCTCTACCCTCCCCTGTTTTATCCAATGAGCGGTATATACGTTCAGAAACTACAGTTAAGATATCTGCTGTTGAACGGGCTTGCCTGAATCCATATTGTTTGTCAGTCAGGAGTTTAGCAGCTGTTAGGTGCTGGACTAGGGCTTGATTAACTAAGGACTCAAATATTTTGGCGAAAAGCGGTAGGAGGCTAATGGAGCGATAATTTAGTGGGGCAGTTCTTTCTCCAGTATTCTTGAAGACTGATACCACAGAGGCGGTTTTCCAGCAGTCGGGAAAACAAGATTCGTCAAGGCATTTATTGTAAAGTTTGGACAGAACTGGAGCAACCTCGGCAGAGCATTTTTTTAATAGCACAGCCGGGATGAGATCTGGTCCACATGCTTTTGAGGTGTCTAGGTTTTTTTATAATAGCATGTACCTGAGAAGGGTGATTTTCAAATCGTCAAGTGTGGCGTCTGTTCGCAGAGGAAAATCAGGGAGTGAGTGGTGTACCGAGTTCAGTGTGGAGTTTGAGGCAAACCGACTGGCAAGCAGATTAGCCTTGTCAGTTGCCATGCAAGCAACCTCATGCTTGTTAGTGGGGGAATAATTGACTGTCCATTATTAACTACGCTGTTGTAGATGTTCCAAAAATCCCGGGTTCCTTATTTCTGTGCTTCGATGTGCTTTCTGGTGGTTTCAGAGTAATCTGTCTTAGCTGTGTCTATCACTCTCTTGCAATTATTTCTAGCTTCTATAAACTTCTGTTTATTTGAGCTGGACTTATGTCGGCTGAATCTGCGGAACGCATGCTGCCTTTGACAAATGGCAGCTGCACAAGTTGTTCTATCTATATAAAATGTATTACAATAGTCGTTATTATTTTATTTTAACTGACTTTGGGTTAAAACAGTTTGTAATATTCTAGGAATGAACGAACATATTCGCCAGTCTTATTATGTAATTGTATTATTTTTTTATTTAACAATCTCCAATACAAGATTATACAGGATATTTAACTAATTTAAATATTTATTTATATTGATTATTTTCTCGACGGCATACATATAAATAAATGCATAATAGTATAGATGTGTCCATATCTGTAGACCTATCTGTTAACATGAAACATCGAATTAAAATACTTAGTTTTTGCTCGAAAATAATTATGTGTTGGATCCATTATATAATGTTGTTTATAACCCTTGCAGGTGTAGATCAACATTTTATTTTAACACATGTTACCCACAGACTATTAGTTAATCCTATGCGCAGTAAATCTGCAAAGTGCACTCACTTTTTCCCATGCATTGTATATTGTGTTATCACCAGTTTAGTTTAGTATTGATCGGCAAATCTTGACATGGTGTTACAGGAACCCAGAGGGTGCTCTCATCATCTATATTAAGTTGATTGTTCATGTAAGGACATTTTTAAAAGTTTCTAGTAAACTATATTTATTAATTAAACGGGTACCTGAAGCGTTTTCTATCCTTTAAACTCTCGCATTAGCTAATAAAAGAATTAGTTTAGTAAGATATCCTTTCAGATATGGAAACGGCGTGTTGGTACATTATATCATTTCTATTAAATAACTAGTAGTTTATTTGTACAACAAATTTATGCATATCCTTTAAAGTGTTGGCAGCTTATAGATGGTTTTGCTTTAACATTTACTAGTGTTATGCGATCATTGCATCTAATAATTACAAGATTCTCTGTAAAACATAACTAACGACTGTAATTTAATCAACTACAGGTATTTTAATCCTACATTGATTTTTTCACGTGTCGATTCAATTTCTGTAGGGGCATATGCTACGGTATTTATTGACACTATATGATCAGAGAATCTACTTTTAAAAGACATTGCATTACTAAATATGCAGAATGTTTTTATGCATGGATTTTCCATGATGTATATTTTATCTTTGTATACGATATGTGACAGAATTATTAGTAAGCACGTATTAGACTGGTCTTTAGCAATTACATATATTTTTCCTACTACTTTTTGCGTTGTTGGAGAATTTCTACTTAATATTTTAGTATAGTGTTTGTTATGTTTCTTTATTTAGATTTTTTTAACTGTAGCCTTGTTTTTACGTGCTTTTTGTTGAAATATTATGAAATATACTGTCTGGTGAGAAGTGTTCATTATCAAGACTAAAAAGTACTTGTTATCGACTTTGTTATTTTTTATTGTGTTGAAGGGATGTAAACACGTATATATTTCTTCGTCGATGTTGCGATATATTCGCATTTATAGTACTTTATTTGTGTTACATGTCGGCAAGTTCTGGCAACAATTTTGAGTTTGTTATAATTGATATATGTATATTCATTAAATGTTAAATTCTCGGAGGCTTAGATTTTATTTTACGTTAAAATTACTTTGATAGTCTTACTATATATATATATATATATATATATATATATATATATATATATACATATCTATATATCTATCTATTAATATACATATATATATAGTAATTTATAAAATATATATGGCGATTAAGCTACACTATATATATATATATATATATATATATATATATATATATATATATATGTATAAGGATAGCGTTTTCTTACTGTACTTGTTCTTAGTGGCAGCTTTTAAATTAAATATGACGTCAAAAAAGTTCATTTGGTTAGTGTCGCTATTTTTCGGTCTTTATGCGCATACTTGTATTTTCCGTGTGGATTGCACTTCTAATTACATAACAGTATACATTGTTGGCTCAATAACTATAACTAGTCCCACCGCACCAATCTCTAAATGTATTACTTTGACGTCTATCTCGGTAGACATAGTAATACTATGTAATATATATATATATATATATATATATATATATATATATATATATATATATATATATATACTCATCCACATACAGTTGTGTTTCGTTGTATCACAACCCATCAGTACTGCTGGACAGGATACTACCTCAAGCAAGGATCGAAACCCGACCGCCCAAACAACCATCGAGTCACCTAATCATTATGCTTTTCTGATGCAGCTCTGCGGGTGGTGAATTAAGGATGTTTTGGTTTCATATATATATATATATATATATATATATATATATATATATATATATATATATATAGAGAGAGAGAGAGAGAGAGAGAGAGAAGACAGAATTATAGAAACAAGGAGAAGACGTAAATTTAACTAAAGCAACAACATAACGACATGCAATTTCCTCATAAAACAATCATAATTATATATCAGATTGAAAAATGATCAATATAAATAGTGAAAAACGAGACTGCTGAAGTATAATAGGCGAGGAAACCGTGCACATACGCGCTGGGTCATCAGTCTACGTTCCTTGTGATGGAAATAAGAATCTTAATGATCTCTGTTTTATAAATTCTGTATGTAATATTATTTAAGGCTTACTCTGTTTAAGATGATATATATATATATATATATATATATATATATATGTGCACACATATATATACACACATATATAATACATTTATACACACACACACACATATATATATACATATATATATATATATATATATATATATATATATATATATATATATATATATATATATATATATATATATATATATCCTACCAGAAGTACCCGTCGTTGACTGGTTTCAAAAACAGCCTACGGAAAAACCCGGGATAAGAACATGTGAAATTGTTCCAGAAAAGGTTTAATATTTATGAAGCAATTCTGGTTTCTGATTGGATGGTAGCAGAACGTGAATTAATTTGATTCGTCAGTTCTTAGAAGCATCGTTTATAAATAGAATCGTCAGACAGTGTGGGATCATACAACATTATACACCAAAACTATTGCAACATCCTCCCTATTTTTTATAATGGTCCCTTGTGTTTGTTCTGCTCAAAAATAAATATATATTTTTATATTCACTAAGACATAACACAAATTAGAAATCACTTGGATCTTAGAATTTTAGCAATTTAAAAGACGCCATTTTTAATTGTGTTCATATGTCAAAAAGGAAAATTACAAAGAGTTTTTTTTGTTTTTTGTTAAGCAAAAATATTAGTTGCACATTAGTAGGTTAAAGTGTTAATACAAATAAAATGTATACAGTTTAACGTCTTGTCCAGGACTTTCTTTTTTTATATATAGAAATCTATATACTCTGAGCATTACCCCTAGGGTTTTCCGCTGATATTATGCAAAAAAAGTAATAGCCTTCTCATAAGTGGAACTTCGCTGGTCTGTATTTTTAATATATAGAAATCTATATACATACAGGGCAGTGAAAGGAAAACATATTCAGTCGCATTCACCAACAAGTTTTGAGAAAAAACGTTGTAGTTTTACCATTGTAACCGGTTTCGTAAATACATCAGCGCTATTTTGTTCTGATGATATGTAATTCAAAAGAATAGATTCCTTTTTTATATCGTTTTTTTTTTACACAGTGATCACCACATATCTAGGCCCGGAAGCCACTCAGGGATAAGGGTTATTGCAAGTACATTACGTTAGTGTGGAGATTTGATGAAGTGTTTACTTAAGGGGGTGGGTCATTAGGAATTTGTTAACATTGGACTTGAACACATCCATGTTGTAGTCCGGTGGGAAGCAGGCAGACGGAACAGAGTTCCACATGCGTGCAGTTCTAAGAAAGAAGATTTGTTCATGGAATCCGCGTTTTGTTTTAGCCACAGATATAGAGTGGGGGAGATTGTTCACAGTTGGTTCAGCTAGACTGATGTTTTTCGTGAAAGATTAGCGAGGGGGGCCAGAGATTGGAGTTCAGATGAGCACCTGCCATGGAAATAACGATAACACAAGGATAGGCTCGCAACGTCTCTTCTGTGGGAGAGAGGTTGCAGGGTAGAGAAAAGGGCATCCCCCACTAAGCCATGAAGTCTATTTTGTACTCTGTCAAGGCAGGATAGGCTGTTTTAGCAGCTCCTGCCCATATATGGCAACAGTATTCCATCCTTGGACGTACTTGGCTTTTATATAGATAGAGAAATGCATCAGTACTGAGATATCTTCTGGAGCGGTAGAAGGATCCCACCATCTTTCCAGCGACCATGGCAGCAGAGTTGATGTACGTGTTCCATTTCAGATCAGGAGTAAAGGTAAACCCAGAAGTTTGTCAAAACACCGGGCCTCACCCAGACGAGAGCCATCCATCACAATTGATGCAAGATGGGGATTAGATCGTTGATATGATGATGATGATGATGATGATGATTTTTATGAAATGGTATTTTATATCTATATGCTTAGATATTTGGTTGATTATCGTGTTCTGTGCTAAGACTATACTGACTTGATTATCACAATTAATTAAAACGGGGCGTGTAATCAATTCTGACTCTAAAATAGTCTTCAGGATATTTTAAAGGAAGAGTGCTTCCTGGGTCGTGTGTTTGATCGCGATAAAGTCTGCTTCACACGTAGAGAGAGAGATAGAATCTGTTGCTTTTTAGATTTCCATGAAATAATAGGCCCATTTTCTGAGAGTCTGAAACATTATCCAGATACACTCTTGCGATCTTAGTCGTTTGCCCAGTCTGAATCCGAAAAACCTTCTAATTTTAGGGGATTTCTTGATTTTCTAAATACTAACTTCTGTTCTTTAGTTCCTTTTAAATAACGTAGGGCTTGTTTAGCTCTGTTTAAATCCTTCATTGTCGGTCGTGATAATTTTTGTGACAGTTTTGTTACTGTATAGCATATGTCGGACCTGGTTGCAGTCATTAAATATATAAGACTACCTATAATTTCGCGATATTGTGTTTCATTCATTATTTCAGATTCTGTGTGTATATTTTTATTAATATCATTTTCGACCGGTGTAGAGCGTTTTTTGCACTCTTCCATTCTAAATTTTAATAGTATTTTGTCGATGTATCTCGATTGAGTCATCGTAACAAGTCCTTTGCTTTGAGTAAATTCTATCCCCAGAAACCAGGCTATTTTGCAAAGATCGGCCATTTTGAATCTTTTACTTAATTTGTTCTTAACATCAGTTAACATTATGTCACAATGTGATGCGATTAAAATATCATCGACCCACAAAACCAAAATCAGTAGTTTATCGTCTTTGTGTTGGGTATATAAACAGAGGGCTACAGCGCATTGTCTAAATTGTTGTTTAATAATATAATCATGCAATACTGTATTCCAACACTGAGCACTCTGCTTTAGACCATATAATGACTTGTTAAGTCGTCACACGCTATTTTTATTTTTCATTATAAATCCCTCTGGACGGGTAATATAAATTTCACAGTCTATCGGGGCATTCAAATAAGCATTTTTTACGTCCATTTAATGGATGTTTAGGTCATATTGTGATATGACTTGCAGTAAAATTCTGACTGCCGTTAGACCTGTGGTCAGAGAAAACGTAGAAAAGTATTCGTTACAGTAAATCCGAGAGCACCCCTTAGCAACAAATCTTGTACTCTTTTTGTAAAGACCCATCTGGTAGAAATAACATGTTTATCTCTTGGGAGAGGCACTACCGTATAGGTTTCATTTTCGGTTAAGGCATCTATTTCTTTTTTCATGGTAATTTCCCATTCGTCACAATGTTCTGAATTAATTGCTTCGTTGAATATTTTGGCGCATTTTCCATTGAATAGCAATAGTCGATTTGATAATCCTTTATATTGTCGACCACAAAACCATCTGGTCGTCTTCTATTTCTTTTGGGATAACTTTCGACTTATCATCATCTTCATCATCATCATCATCATCATCATCATCATGGACACTCTCGTCTCCGTCATTTTTATTGTTTTCGTTTGTTCTAATTATTTGAGATAATATAATTTCATCCTCTTCATATGACGGGTTTTCGTCTGTAAAATTAAACGTGTCTGTGAATTTTACACACCGGATTCTTTTTATTTTATGTTTTTCGGGAAAAATATTAAATTGGCTAGACTGTTTTTATCTTATCCAATAAATATACCTCTGTCGACTTTAATATTCAATTTACTCTTTTTCTCTATATATGTGAAGCAAGTTGAACCAAATATATGCATCATGCTTAAATTTGTTTTTTTTTACCGCAGAAAGCATCATATGGACTTTTAGATAGTGTTTTGTTAAAGCACCTGTTTCGTATATAGGCTGCCGCCATAAGTGCATACGTCCAGAGGTTTTTAGGGAGTATTGGTTCAATGAGTAGGCATCTTGCAATTTGAAAAAAGTGTTCGCCACGCACGTTCGGCAGTCCTGTTTTGGTGTAGCGATCTAGGAGTTGATGTTTCATGCCTGATATGATGGTTAATTAGTAAAAGTTCAAAGTCTTTATTGGTGAATTCCGTACCGTTGTCAGAGCGAATACACTTGATTTCACCGTAGGGGGCCATGTCGGCTAGATATTTCTTAGTTGCTAGCAGGGTATCAGATTTATTCTAAAAAATAAACCATTATAAAAACTGAATGGTCATCTACGAAATTAAACACATATCTCTAATGTTCTCTGACCATTGGTTCTACGGGACCGTTCAAGTCACAATGCACCATTGATAGGATCTTTTTTGCCTTTTTGTCTGGTATCTTGTTTTGTTAGTTTGTCATTTTCCCTTGCGTACAGACGTCGCAGTTGAAGGTTTTTCATGTTTTAGTTGCAGTCCATCAACTACAGTCGGCAACTTTTTGATATCAGGAATATTGCAGTGTCCAAGAATTTTATGCCATGTCTGTAGATCATGGCAGGCGGTTTTTGATGGGACTACGCTATTTAAATAATATAGTCTTCCATTTTCTTTAATGTCGAATACACTTCCATTAGGGTACACCAGTTTTGATTTATTGGGGCTAAAGTTTATATTTGCACCTTGTTTTGTGGCAGCTTGTACAGAAAATATATTTTGTTTAAATTTTGGGATTAGAATAGCGTTTTCTAGAATACAGAAACACAGTTCACCTTTATTGTTCTTTAGCGAGATTTTCGCATTGCCTCTTTTCAAAACGATATCATTGACTCGACTCCCGTCAGTTAGTTCTACAAAATGATTTTGTGGCTTAAAGTTGGGATCAAAATTGATAAAATCAGATTTCTTTGTAATCACATGTGCCGTGGCCCCACTATCGACAAGAAAATTTTTACTGTTTGTTGAAGCATCAAATGTACACGAAAATAAAAATGTATGTTCGCTAACAGAGCTCTCTAAATCTTTAATGTAGTCGCCATTTTGAGTCCTGTATCTACATTGGAAACTCTTGTGATTAGGTCGTCCATAATTATAGCAAATAATTTTTGTACTTTTCTTAGGAAAAAACCTGCTTTTGGCAAAGTTGCGTTTTTTATTCCTGGCATGGGTATAAGTCGATTTTGGTGTTTTTATGTGTGTATTTTTAAATTTCATGATATTTGTGGATTCGTTTTTTTCTGTGATCATTTTTTCAGTTTCTTCGTAACTTCTGAGTGCTACCTTTAGTTGGCTAAAAGTCATGGGTTTTTCTTTCTGGGTTATCACGGGGCTAAATTGCGTGAAATCACTCGGTAAATCTCTTAAGGACCATGGAAATTAACAGACTGGCACTTATAACTTCACCAGACATTTTAAAAGAATTTGCAGTTGTCTCGGCTCTTATAATATAATCAGTAATAGTTTCGGTTTCCATTCGTTTTAGAGAGGTCAGTTCAGTGTATAAAGAAATAATTTCGGGTTTCCTTTCGATAAATAATGCTCTCTCAATATGTTTAATGCTTTGAAGCCGTCGTCCAGGGTTTCTCTCATCACCAGTGATAGACTTCGGCCATCTAAACACTGTATTAATTCCGCAAAGACAGTTGCGTTCTTTTCAATGAAGTCGGGGGCGTTTCTATTTTCAGGTTGTGTTTGTAGTACTTTGTGTAGCTTTTGGATTCGTAGATAACCCAGAAATTTAACTTGCCATAATTCGAATTTGGATTCGGATCCATCGAAATAAAGACGCACACTGGGCGCATAACCTCTAGAAGTGTTAGCCATTTGGAGTTTCAGAACAGTTTCACATGGTTCGCTGTTACACACGTCCTGGGAGGTGACTTGTTTGTAGTAGACAGTTCCACAGAACAAAATATTCTTACCGTATCGAAACCCGGGAAAAGAACATGGGGAAGGTTTAATATTTATGAAGCAATTCTGGTTTCTGATTAGTTGGTAGCAGAACGTGAATTAATTTGATTCGTCAGTTCTTAGAAGCATCGTTTATAAATAGAATCGTCCGACAGTGTGGGATCATACACCATTATACACCCAAAATATTGCATATATGCATATATATCGTTTTTTGTAATTTTTTATTTACATACTTTGGGTTCCAGGCGCGAACGCAGACCCAACAGTTTTTATGAACCACCGTTCTGCCAGATCAAACTTACCCATTCCTGATCCTCGTTACATCTTCTATAATTATATGTAATCAGTTTTTCTTTTAATAATCAACCATATAGGAGCCTATTCCTGACAACACACACACACACACACACAGACGTTCAGAGATTTGTAGGTGAAACATTGTGTAAGTCTGTCTTACTTATGACAAATGACGGATTAAAAACTTAATGCTCTTAAATAAAAAGGCAGCCATGAAATTTTCACTATCAAAGAGTATGTTAATATCCCAGCCGAAATAAAAGAATAAATCCAACTTTCATTAATAGGAAGAGAAAGAAACCAACATGAAGAATTTGTCGAAAAATAATAACGACCTTAATGCTTTTTAGAGATACATTAGTTCTAACGAGATATCTGTGAAGACTGCATCGTGAGATGCAGACATGGGCAATTTGCATTAATTCAAAGAGAAGACGAATTTGATTACCAGCGGTATTTTCCGTTCATTTTTATGTGTCTTTCCTGTCAATGTGATGCCTTCTTATTTAGGTTTTAATGATTTACCCACATACACACATACATACACACATACACACACACACATATATATATATATATATATATATATATATATATATATATATATATAAAAGCGTGAAGTATAAAAGAGATAAAAACACAAGAACAGAAAACAGTAGTTTCAATACAAAAAGATAGATAAATGAAGGCTTCTATTTTTTTCATACGAATCATTGATTAGGAAAATGACTACAACGATCGATGAGAATCGCACTGCTGTATTTACTAACGTTATGTGGTCCGTTATATGACGCATGTGCAGGGATGCTGATATTATGAAGACGCATATATGAATTTAACGTCAAGAGGAAATAGAAACAAGAATTAAATAACGTCTAAAAAGTCACTGTAAATAAACTTATTAATATACATAAGCATACACAAACACACACACACGCACACACACACACATATATATATATATACACACATACACTAAAAGAATACACACATACACTAAAAGAATTTTAAAACTGAGCGTAGGTTTACTTAATTGAATCAGGGAAAATTCAACCGTCTTTTATACATCTATTCTTAACTGCATGCCGCGTCAGAAATATCTCCCACGTTTTGATATGCAATCTTCCCAGTTGCATTCTGTGCAATCTCTGTACCATCATTAATTTGTATGGATGAAACTTCCTATCAGTCTGTAGAATTCTTCTGATTTTCTAGTCAGACAGGCTTAAGGCCAAATTATGTTTGACAGCTGAACGTGTAGGAGATTGATGAACAGAACGTCTTACATATGTAATAGTTTCTTGCGTCTAAGCGCTTCGAGGACTTCCAGTGCCGAATGTGGAGCTCTTAAGTTTGCAACCAAGAGTTTTATTCAGTTTCTATCTTAAACAACATTATTTGGCCCTTGTAATGAACTTGGAAAGTTTTTTGTGTTGCAGTTACAGATTAACTATTCGTTAAACAATTTTCTACAGTAAAGACACACTAGTCCAAACCATATTGTCTTATGAGGGAGTTTCAAAATTAAATATTATTAGCTTAATGAAACGTCATTGATACAAGCATGAGTATATTAGAAACATAAAGCCGAGATTTTTAAATGTGTGAAGCCGTTCTGAAACACCAGTATATGCAACATTAATATAGCAACTTAAAGCTTATTCATTTGCGGGAATGGGCGATATAGCCGGATCACGTAAAAACATCATAAAAACCAGCAACTCAAATATTACTGATAATAAGATTTTCTTAAATATATCTTTTCATATTTGAAGATGAACGCTTTTTTTTATAACATTTTCACCCCAAACAAGGCACATTGCGACTTTGGTGTAGGGCGCTACTATCAGGGGAAACATCTACTGGGGTACTATGCAGAGATTTATGCAGCGAGATGTTGGTTCACATTGCACTTGAACTTATGCAAGTCAGTACAGTTGGGGAAGCAGTGACCTGGAATGGAATTCCAAAGTCTAGCAGTTCTGGGGAAGAAACTACTGGAGTAGAAAGATCTTTTACATCTAGGGATCTCTACAGTGTGGGGGTGGGATTTTGCAGCATGTCGGGTCTCTCGAGGGTGTTTACGTCGTGGGAGCACAAGTGATTGCAGTTCATCAGAGCATTCACCATTATAATACTTGTAGAACAGGCAGAGGGATGCAACGTTTCGACGATGGGACAGAGGCTGAAGCTTAGATGCCAGTTCAGGGCCTATCAGATTTGCGACTCTCTTTTGAACCCTGTCAAGGAGCGAGAGACTAGTAGCCGATGCACCAGCCCAAATATGACAGCAATACTCCATACATGGGCGAATAGTGGCCTTGTAGAGGTACAGGATACATTCGGGTGTTAGAAGTTTTCTAGCACGGTAGAGAGAGCCCACCTTCCTCGCAGCGGCCCTGGTATAATCGATGTAATTGTTCCAGCTCATGTTTCCTGTGAACGTTAGGCCAAGGAGCTTGAGAGTCGTTGGCCATTGCTATAGGTGGTAGAGAAGGTTTCTTGTAATTATTGAATGAAACCAGTTTTGTCTTGGTGGCATTGAACGTTACCATCCATTTTTGTCCCCATTCCACTACTGATTGGAGGTCATCCTCTAGCGTTTCTGCCATTACTTTAGATATAGGTTCATTTGTTTTTCTGTCGTGCCTGCTATAGAGTGTGGTGTCATCAGCATATATACCCATCTCAGAGGCAAGTTTGTCAGGGAGGTCATTTATGAATATCAGAAACGGCAGAGGAAGATGGAAGAAAAAATACACGATTAAACCCGGTTCTCCAACTTCCAACGTAGACCCCTACTACCATGTCTCCTTCTCCAACATCAGGGGTCTACGTTCTAACCTTCCAGAGGTTGAAACCCAATTACAGGAGACTAAACCAGACCTTTTATTTTTAAGTGAAACTGGCATTGGACAGGCTATTTCCCTTGATGAGTTTGCAATTACAGGATACTCTAACTTAACTTCTAAATCTGACCCCCAAGATCGCCATGGGCATGGAATATGTGCCTATATTAAAGATAGCTTTCCATGTGGGAGGGACATCTCCAGGGAAGATCCTAACTTACCTTATATGTGCTTCCGGGTTGCTTTAGCTCACACTACTGCATTTATATTTACTCTCTATCGCCCCCACAACAGCGGAGTTACTATCTTTCAAAGCATATCTGAGAAAATTGACCAAGTCCTTTCTACTTATCCTTCAGCTAACATTCACGTATGTGGAGACTTCAATGTTCACAACGTCGAATGGTTGACCCACTCAAACAAGACCGATGATGAGGGGAGGTTCTGTCATGATTTCTCCATTGCCTATGACCTCACTCAGATTGTTCAGGAACCTACCCGTGTGCCCGATAATGACGGCCAGTATGCGAGCCTACTAGACCTTTTTCTCACAACTTGCCCTGAACTATGTTCAGTTTCTGTTCTGTCGCCTCTTGGATCTTCCGACCACTCTGTTGTATCAATTAAGATAAAAATGAAATGTAATAAGTCCCCAGACGTACCTCTTCATCGTACAGTATATCGATACACTAAGGCTGACTGGGATAGCTTCCGTACATTTATATCTGATCTACCTCTGCATTCCATGTTTAAAAAGGATGTGTCCTCTATAGTATTAGACCTAACTGAATGGTTAATTGTAGGTATTGACCATTTCATACCCTCTAAAAAATTTCAGCAAAAACCTAACAGCCAGCCATGGTTCTCTCCAGAATGTGCTGCTGCCATTGCGCACAGAAATCACTTTTTCCACTGCTTCAAACGTAATAGATGTATGGAAACTAAAGCCGTTTTCAGGACTGCCAGCAACCATTGTAAGAAAGTAATAAGGAACGCAAGAGAGTTGTATGCTCAATCTGTTAAGTCCAAAGTAGCTGAGCAGCGGCTTGGTTCCCACCAGTTTTGGCAAATAGCAAACAGAATCCTGAACAGAAGCGTGTGCTCCATCCCAACTATTATCAATGGATCTGAGGTAATCTCGTCAGCATCAGACAAAGCCAAACTCTTTGTCAAGAACTTTGCAGCTAATTCTACCCTTTGCCACCAAGACCGCCAACCCCCAATATTTCCTCTTGTATCAGAAAACACGCTATGTGATATACGTATATCTGTACGTGATGTTGCCAAGCTAATCAAAAACCTTGATTCCAGTAAAGCAACTGGCCCTGATGGTATTCCAATTATAGTACTCAAAAAACTTCAACCTGAACTAGCGCCCATACTTACAAAACTGTTTAAACGTTGTCTTAAGGAGAATAGTTTCCCATCTCCCTGGAAAATCTCATCAGTATGCCCTGTATTTAAGAATTCAGGTGATCGCTCATCCCCCTCTCAGTACAGGCCAATAAGTCTCCTGTGCGTCATGAGTAAGTTGCTAGAATCTGTATTAAATACAGAAGTAATCAAACATCTCAACAAAAATAACCTTCTTAGTGACACTCAATATGGTTTCCGTTCTGCTAGATCTACAGCAGATGTCCTTACAGTTATATCGCATAGGATTAGCAAATCTCTCGACGGTGGCAATCTTTCTAGGGCAATTGCTCTTGACATATCTAAAGCCTTTGATAGGGTATGGCATAAAGGTTTACTTCATAAGATCGCTAGCTATGGTATAGCTGGAAAAGTCTTCTCAATTATTAAATCATTTCTTTCTGATAGATTCATAAGAGTAGTAGTTGAGGGGCAAAAATCAGAAGCTCACAATATTAATGCCGGTGTCCCTCAGGGATCCATCCTGGGCCCAACTCTTTTCCTGATCTACATTAATGATCTTCCAAATCATATCCTTACATCATTTGTAGACATTTATGCTGACGACACTACCATTTATGCTACCACATCTAAGACAGTAAACGAGCAAGTTCTCTCCAATTCTCTCTCCTCTGATCTTGAGCACGTAGTACAATGGGGAAAGGAGTGGCTGGTTACTTTTAATGCATCTAAAACCAAGCTTCTCTCTTTACATCATCAACATTCTAATCCACATTTGTCATCAATTGAAATGAATGGCTCTCGTCTTCAGGAGGCCTCAAGTTTTGACAAGCTTCTGGGCTTGACCATTACTCCTGATCTTAAATGGAACACGTATATCAAATCTGTTGCCAAGGCCGCTGGAAAAATGGTGGGATCTTTCTATCGATCCAGTAGATATCTCACTGCTGATGCTATTCTCTATCTATATAAGAGCCAGGTACGTCCAAGGATGGAATACTGTTGCCACATCTGGGCAGGAGCTGCTAGAAAGAACTTGTCCTGCCTTGATAGAGTTCAAAATAGACTTCGTAGCCTCGTAGGAGATGTCCTTTTCTCCTCCTTACAACCTCTATCTCACAGAAGAGATGTTGCGAGTTTGTCTCTGATGTATCGTTATTTTCATGGAAAGTGTTCAACTGAGCTTCAATCTATGGTCCCCCCTCGCCAAACTTTCACAAGAAACACTCGTCTAGCTGTAAACACTATCAATAATTTCCCCCACTCTTTATCTGTGCCTAAACCTAAACGTAGATTCCATGAACAAAGCTTCTTTCTTAGAACTGCACGCCTGTGGAATTGTCTTCCGTTTTCCTGCTTTCCGGCTGACTACAATATGGTTTTGTTCAAGTCTAAAGTAAATAAGTTCTTGATGAGCCGTTCCATATAAGTTATTAAATTTACCAAATTTTCATTACTAATGATTACTATATTGACCAACTTCTACTGTACACTCTTTAACCCTTATCCTTGAGTGGCCTCTGGGCCTTGATAATGTGGTGATGCCTTTGTAAAAAAAAAAAGGTCCAAGGATAGATCCCTGGGGCACTCCCGCATTTATATCATATTGTTTAGATGTACGACCGTCGAGGACAACCTGGAATTTACTTCTTATCTAAGAAGAAATTAATTATGTTTAGTATTCTACCAGTGATACCGTATGATCTAATCTTCCTGAGAAGACCCTCATGTCATACCCTGTCAAAAGCCTTGGATATATCTAGAGCTACCGCTCTGCCCTCTCCCGCTTTGTCCAGTGAATGGTATATGCGTTCAGAGATTACTGTGAGGATGTCTGCCGTGGAACGGGCTTGTCTAAATCCATATTGTTGGTCGGTCAGAAGTTTAGAATCTGTAAGGTGCTGGACTAGAGCATGGTTAATTAAGGTCTCAAATATTTTGGCAAAAAGTGGGAGGAGGCTAATAGGGCGATAATTTAATGGGTCAGTTCTTTCGCCAGAATTCTTGAATACTGGTACCACAGAAGCAGTTTTCAAGCAGCCCGGAAAGCAAGATTAATTAAGGCATTTGTTGTAGAGTTTGGAGAGAACTGGAGCTACTTCGGCTGAGCACTTTTTTAATACCACAGCTGGGATGAGGTCAGGTCCACATGCTTTTGAAGTGTCTAGGTTTTTATGATAGCATGCACCTGAGCAGGGGTGATTATTAGATCGTCAAGCGTGGCTTCTGTCCGCATAGGGAATTGAGGTAGGGGGTGGTTTAGAGGGTCCAGTGTGGAGTTTGAGGTAAACCGACTGGCAAGCATGTTCGCCTTCTCGGTTGCTGAGCAAAGAACCTCATGATTGTTGGTTTGTGGAGGAATTGTTGATTGCCCATTGTTTACTACACTGTTGTAGATTTTCCAGAAGTCAGGAGTTCCTAGTTTTTGTGATTCGATGCGTTTTTTAGTGGTTTCCGTAAATTCCCTCTTAGCTGTCGCTATTTCTTTCTTAACGTTACTTCTAGCTTCTATGTACTTCTATCTGTTTGAACTAGACTTATGTCGGTTAAACCTGCGGAATGCATGCTGCCTTTGGGCAATGGCAGTTGCGAAAGTCGAAGTAAACCATTGGGGAGAGTGGGGCTTGCTATAGAATTTCGGCATGGGAACATGCGTTTCGATTGCAGTTTTGAACCATTCAGTGGTCTCGGTTGCACACTGTTCAGCAGGAAGAGAAAAAATATTTCCCCATGGGGCGTCTCTGATAAGATCTCTGATAGCTTCCCAGTCAGCCTTTTTATAATATCTCGTTGTTTTGAGCACTGGCTCTTCAGTTTTGGGTCTAGAGTTTAGGGCGATTTCAACCATTATCAACGCATGATCAGCGTTCCCAAGTGGGCTGTCGGCTTTCGTTACACAGTCATCAGGAACTGTGGTCAAAAACAGATCTAATAGTGATGCGTGTTGTTCTTCCTGATCAGGGAAGCGGGTTGGAAAAATAACAATTTGCGATAGGGAGTGAGATACATAGAAGCTATGAGTTGCGCCGCCTGCTGCATCTGTGTAAGTAGAGAATCCAAGCCAGTTTTTATAATGAACATTAAAGTCACCAAATACATGTACTTGGGCGCAAGTGTCGAAGGAGACTGCTGTGTCTATGCTGTCAGATACTTTGTTTATTATGGTGCAGTCTTGGGTCGAGGGAGAGCGGTAGAGAAAGTAAAAGTAGCTAACGTTGTGTTGCATGATTAGTCCAAAGCACATAAATGCTTGATCATCCGTTTCTAGGTTTGTTTCTCTAGTCAAGGGAAGGGTGTTACGAATGTAAACTCCAAGTCCGTGCATATGTCTGCCAGAGTCCTTACGGCAGAGTGGGAGATATCCAGGCATGTTAAAGTAGTTAGAAGGAATGGAGGAGTGTAGGTTAGTCTCACTTAGTGCTAGGATATCCGGGGTATTTGTTAGGAGAAATGCTTCAACATCAGATAAATTAGTTCTAAGCCCACGGATATTTGTGAATGCAAGCCTCAAGGGAGGAGGCAAGTTTGATTTGTTTGACCCTAAGCCTGCTTTAAGCTTATTTTTAGATTGTACTGTCATCATTTTTAACGAGTTTCAGTTAGGTTAGGGGAAGCCGAGCAGGAAGTTATGCAGAATATCACATGCATCACAAGTAGACCATCAGCTGACCCTCCATCAACTAGGACTGTGGCCTCAGGAAAGCCCACCGGGGATGAGTGCAGGGTCCCTTGTCCATGCGCGCCATGGCACTACTAACATCCCGATATTATACAACTGTTGATGGAGCAGCCGCTCTAAGCGCTACCAAAGAGTTAGGGCTCCTGTACTACCAGTCGGAAACAGCAGCCAGTAACTGTCAATCCGGTACCCTCAACCCATCAGAGGAAGGTCAATCCAATATAATTGCTCAGGCATATATTGTACTCAAGCATTCTCAAGTGCCCAGCTTTAGGGGTGGGGTGTTTCGGGAGTGGGGGAAACGGCGTCCATTGCCCTAGACAAGAAACAAGATCTACCAATGGGTGTTTCTGTCGAATCACTGTGATAGTATCTCTGCGCCTGACTAATAGGCAAAGAAGGAGTATGGAAGCCGGGCGATAGCAAGACCTATCTACTCCTTAAGCAATTTAGGTTTGCAAACCGGTAATTTGTTTGAGTCACCAGCTCTAGGAAGGTTGTAATCCAAGACTGAAGAGGCCTCCCTCCTCTTTGGTTTAGTTTCAGAGTTTTCCTTCTCCTAGACGGATGATCTGTAAAGATCTCCTGGGTCTGTCACCACTGAGAGGGTTTGTTCCGCGCTTGGGTTCTAATCCAGGTATTTCTGCGACCCCGCGTGGTTAGTTAATGTTATTGGGTTAGTTTGTAGAGGTTATATATCTGCTAAATAGTTACACTCCTCAAAGTGAATTAGGGACATTGTTATTTAATTGTTACTGGATAAAGAGGTTGAGTAGAGCTCATGCAGTGTAAGCAACTATGATTGTAAGGAGGCTGGTTAGGAGATAATTTGGTTTGAGGCTTTCTCATATATATACATTTTTTATTATTTTTCTTTTTTTTATTCATGTGAGCGTGGGCCTAGTATAACTTTAAAGTGTGAGTAGGTGTTAAGAATTGAACTACGAGTTGTGCCCAAACTATATTTTAGATGACAGCAGGGCATGAGATGCGAGTGCAATATAGTACGGATAAAACAGTAAGTTTTGAGTCATGTGTAATTTGGTAAATAGATATATGGGCTGGTTTTAGTAGGTTCGAATAAAGTTGAAAGGTACAAAGTGAGTTTCTATTATTGAGAGATGTTTTCAGCTTTCAAGTAAGAGTTATGGACATTTAGCATAGCAAGGAGCACTGGTTCTGTTTCGTATTTGCGTTGCAAAGCTATCATAGAAGAGACATAGTTGTGTAATGCAGTGCGGTGTGCTTTGCTTTCGAGTACATACTTTGGCTGTTAAATGCCAACTGGAATAGGACTGAACTCCAATGCATGTCTAAAGGGTAGAATTATATAGATGTGTAGTGATGACTAGGCAGTTAGCATGTGAGGGTTAGGGGATGGAAGTTAAAGATTACAGTACAAAACGGTGTGAAATGTAGGAGTTAAGTGACAGTTTTGTGGGAAGGAGCAGATTGTTAACCTTCAAGAGACAGGGGTTATTAATTTACAAGAAACATATCTATATTAGGATTTAGAGTGGCAGGTAAGTTTTTTATTTATTTTTTTTCGCATGCAGGTAAGACAGGTCTTGTAGGTAAAATGTATATTTGGATTTTGTAGCTAGGAGTTAGGTGTTTGTTCCAGTTACAAGAACTAGTTCATGGCGGATCGGAAAATTCGTATTTTGTATTTATAGGCAGACATTAAGGTCACGCATAGAGCATAGCATCCACTCAGGAAGAATAGCTCTAGTATCACAGCTAAGATACCGCATATTTAGGTTACGAATAGGTAGAGTTAAAATTGGGCGGCACTTTATTTTTACACCTTACCATGGCTGTTAATATTAAGTATTGTACTTAAATAAAGTTCTTCTGTCATCTAATTAATCTAAATAGGGATCCCCCCACCTAATTACTACGTCGATGTGACATGGTAAAAAGAAAGATTTGTCAGGAAATTGTTTATAAATAAGTGAATCAAGAATGGTCAAGATTTGTGAGAAATAAGATAAAATTACATAGAATTATATGAGCCCCCCCCCAAAAAAAAAGCTTAATGCTATCTTAATTTCTCACAAACTGAATATTCACGTTTAGTCATATTTTCAGCATTATACTCTAGAATAAAGATCGATCTCAAATTTTTAGTACAGCGTTCCTAATTTTAAAACAATCGTAGATGGATCCACACGTAAAAAGTTCTGGTCAAAATCATAAGACCACTTCAGAAAGTAAGCGTTTACGCATAATATCGAATTTTTAATCAAATAAATGGTTGAAACCTTTGCCAAAAGGGAAAATATGATGGAAAAAAAATGAAATTTTCTTCATTCGAAACCTTACCCCTGATCTAATAATTGTTTTTTAAAGAAAAAAGAAAAAAACATTTCCACCTGGTGAAAATGATAAGACCACTTTAATAAAATCGGCTTGTTTTGAAAAAATGAATACGAAAAGCTTCCTATGTTACTAAAAGCAACTTGTTAGTGGATAAAAATCATCTTACTAAATTATAAATGGCAAAAGGGAAACCTTTATCAGAGTTTGAGAGAGGAAGGATCTTTGAGCTTGATAGGGGTGGACTCTCCCATAGATCCATTGCAAACGATGTGAATGGTAGCAAACCACTTATCACAATTTTTTGAAGATATCTAGAATGGGCACAAAAAGAGTCCAGGTCGACTAAAAAAAAATAACCCCATCACTGGATCGCCGTATCAGAAGAAGTTTAAAAAGACTCCAGTATGAGCTCAAGTCGATTGAAAAGCCAAACAGCAGCAGAATGTAGTCCTAAAACCATCAGAAGGCATCTGAAGGGTTTCAATCATTTAAAGCGACAGCAGAAACTACGACTTCTTGAACAGCACAAAACTAACCGACTTAGATATGCCGCTAAATACCAGATTTGGGATGAAGAGATGTGGGAAAATGTAATTTTCTCCGATGAGAAAAAGTTTAATCTAGATGGGCCAGATGGATTTCAACACTATTGGCATGATAAACATTTGCCCAAACAGACGTTTTAAACTCGGCATAGTAGAGGAGGGTCTTTAATTATCTAGGGTGCTTTCTCGTCAGCTGGGATCCTAACATTGCAAGTACTGAAAGGCCAGGCCATTATTGAAGTAAATTTCAGTGTTTGAAAATGCTTCAGTCAGGACTGAAGGTCCACATCTGTGTGAAAGGAATTGGATTTTCCAACAAGAAAACGCTGCGATACACACTTCCCGGCAAGCACGGGGCTACTTTTCTTCAAATAATATAGTATTGTTAGATCATCCAGCATGTTTGCCGGACGTCAATTCAATTGAAAATCTTTGGAGATGGATGGCAAAAGAAGCGTTCAAGGATTGAACCCAGTAGTATTCGATAAAGGACCTTTTTAATTCAGTTTTCAGTATATGGGATAAAATTCCTTCGTAACTGATAAAAAACTTAGTCGCGAGCATGCCATAGAGAATGTTTGCAGTAATTCGTAATAATGGAGGCTATGCTAAATATTGACAGCCATTTTAGTAATTTATAATTGCCTTTTGTTAGATAAATTATCAGTGGTCTTAGGGTTTTGACCAGGTTTAAAAAATAAGGGTTCGAATGAAACATATTTCATTTTTTTTTCCATTTTCCTTTTCCATTTTCCTTTTGGCAATGGTTTCAACCATTTGTTTGATTACAAATTCGATAATATGCGTAAACGCTTACTTTCTTAAGTGGTCTTATGATTTTGACCAGGGCTGTATATATTAGGCATTAAGAGGATATTATACATATATATTTAAATACCCGTTTACATACACCTTTTACGATAAAGCTAGAATCCAGAATTAGATAGAATCGAGCAATTGCATCGACAACGGACAACGCCACACCCAAAGTGGATTTCGGTGTACTGCATCTCATCAGAGACGTGCTCCGACATAACTTATTATTTTGCACAATTCATGAGTGCGACGACCTTGGTTTATCGTGAAAGGTGTATGTGGACGGCTATTTATATATCTATCTATAATCTCCTCTTAATGTATAATATGTGTAGAAAAAGCGGGTTATCCATCATAGGGACGTGATGTCCCTCAACAAATAAGGTGGTTCCGGAACCATGTCTGGGGAGTCGGCTAATTTCAGTTGATGATTTTAGATGTGATATCTACCGCCTGCATACCAGCAGTAACTATTTTAGTTGTATAGGACGCGTGAATTGTCACATTGTAGAATGTAAACCGGGATAAAAATATAAGAATTAAAAAATCGAGGTATAGCCAATAGATTGCGCCGTGGCCCATATGGTTGCGCCGTGGCCCATATGGTTATGTCGTCAGTATTGCACACTTCATGAACAAATATATATATATATATATATATATATATATATATATGCGTGTTTGCGTGGATGTCCTACTTTTGTGTTTATACAGATTGCGCAATCAGCACGATCATATTAAATTCTAGCTTACATTCTATTGCTAAGACAAGACCAAAACTAGTAATTTTATTAGTAGTAATAGATATCTTAGCAGACGTAACGTTATTAATATAAACAGATCACATGAATCACTAGATTGAAAACTGACAAAAAGGTGTCCCTGCAGTAATTGAAGATATTTTTCTCAATTATTAATTGGTCATTTTCACTCATTATGTTAAGAACACATCCAATGACGGTGTAGAATTACTCAAACTTTATATTTTAATCGAAAGAAAAAAAAAAACAGAAGCAGATATATATGACTGATCCGATTGTTGCTTAAATTATATTTAAACTCATTTTAAAAATACCACATTTCGACTGCTTGAGTAGACCTTAATACAGAGGCATGAAGAAATTTATCTGACTTAATCTAACCCTAAGCGAACCATGACCCTTACACCTTATTTGCTTACTTTACTAAGTCGCGTATGAGAATACAAATTATAACCCCTTTTTAGTGATAAAACATCACAAAATATTAGACAGCTCCACATTCCGTATACATGATTTCATCTCTGCTTTGATTTTTTAAATATTTTCCGTTATCTTTTTTTTATTCTATAGCGCGCTGAAGCTTGGTTCTTTTAAAACCGAGAAAATGTAACTTAAGTATAATTGTTCATTACCTCTAATAAAATAATTCACCCGCAAAACATATCGTTGCGTATTTTCTTCTAAACTGAAGTGTTCTCTATATTGTTCTTAGAAAATATATTAGCATATTTACTAATCTTACATATAGGTGTCTACTTTGTTAAAGCCAGCTTTCTTTATGAAAACAAGTATGCATTTATAAATGGGTGATTTACTACGAATATCGTGACAAGCACAGGGAAATGCATTTCGCATTAATTAGACAAAGGTGAGAATGTTGAGTTAATCTGGCATACACGTGTTCTAATTAAATCAATTTCATTGTGTATTAATTGTTGAATACTCAATATAAACAGCTCGTCATAATCCAAAAGAAACCCAGTCTTTTACGCAGTGGTCGTAAATGTTAACAACATAATAATAATGATGATACAACACAGGGAGCTATCGTTGGACGATGACGATACCTGACCTTTACAGATATAATTATTATTATAATTTTATTCGAAATGAATATTTTTTCGAACGTCACGGTGCTTTATTCTCGATATGTATACAAAACGTACATACATATCTAAGGTGAATGATGAATCGTCGGAAAAATTCTTCTAGTCTCTTATTTTATTGAATCATGGAGAATGGTAACATGTTATTCTTTCAAGATGGATTTTCGTTTCGTTCACCAATGGGAATGGTTTGTAACATCAAAAGATTCTGGCGAATAGCACGGTATTTTAAGCTTCCATCATTAAAATTGCATTCACATATATCAGGAACTGGCGCAACGACACAGAACACACGATCAATGCTGATACAATACAAAAACTTGTCCCACCCCTCGGTGTTCTATATCATTATAATAGCAGCTATCGCTTAATTATGAATAATTGCTGCCAGATTCGGTGTATTTAGCATGTTCCGTTTCACAGCATATCAACCTGTTGCGTCTGCACAAAAATTAACTAGAACACGGGCAGTAAAGATAAAGCAATAGTATATTAGGCAGAAAAGTTATATACATATTTACATGTCTTCAGATATACTTCAGTTGGAGATATTCTGGCAGCTGGCGTAGTGTATGTCTTAGTGGAAGCAACATATGCGTATTGCCTATTTGGCGGTCGTTGCAGAACTCCCCTAGTATTGGTGATTGATACCTTTATATATCTCACTCACCCACCTATTTTAATTAGTGGGTGTCTCCACAACACGCCCCTCACAAGATTTCAATATCTTTTCCTCTTGTGGTTCATTATAATTGGTTCTGTAAACGTTCGTTGCCTTCCTGATCCTCTCGGTTCGGGCATGGTTTGTGGTGGTTCGATATCAAACGCTTTGTATAGAATATCAATCGGATCTTATTTTTCATCAGGTTTGTCATGTTCGTTGTCTTTTATATGACGTTTTCTGAATTGATTTAGATGTCTTTTGTGTATCCTTTTTGGACCTTTTATCATGTAGACCAAGTTGCCGATACCTTTATCTACCGTACCAAACTCGCAATATGAAATAATATTTTTTTTCATACATTTAACATATACACGATCACCAGATGTAAACCTTTTACGTGATGTGTGCGTAGTTTGAGGGACGATTGCTTGCTTTGGTAGTAATTTATCAAATGGTTATTTTATTTTTCAAGCAAACATTAATTCTGCCGGCGATAATTTCGACGATGTATTTGGGTTCTTAGTTATCTTGTATAATTGTGGGAATTGTTGTAATGCTTTATCTGTCGGGGCCCCTATTGATTTTCTAAGTGCACGCTTTTATCGTGTCTACGAAGCTTTCCGCTAATCGATTTGATTTAGATTAGAATGGTGGTGTAGTTATATGTTTTACCTTGAAATGACTTGATGTAAATTGTGTTCCGTTATAAGTGCTATAATGTGTGGCACACCAGAACGTGCAAATATTTCATGCAGAAAACTTGCTGTGTTATTTGTTGCAGGGTTCTTGAAATGCTTTACTTCAGTCCATCTGGGAAAAAACTATCTCCTACGATAAGGTAGTATTGTCCTTCGGTCGGTATGACAAAATCTATATGAATGCGTGACCATGGATGGTCAGTTTTTTCAAAGGTTTATGAACTATCGGTGGTGCCTTTGCGGCTAACGCACAATCTTTACACTTGTTTACTGTTAGTGCAATATCCACATCCATAAGTAAACGTAACTCCGCATAAGTGCCTTCATCCTATTTATACCCGGGTGTCCTCTATGAAAATCACGTAAAATCTTTTTATTTCTGCAAGTTTTTCAGGATAGCAACTCTTTCACTATATACTAAAACATCATTGCATATGGAAAATATGCTTTACGTTTTTTTTCATCATTTTCCCTTATTTTTTATTCATGCCTATGATGTCATTCCTTTTTATATCGGTTAACGTGACTGCTAATTCTTTTATTATATTCGCCAGCATTTTTTACCTCATAATTGGAGCGTATAGCTGCAATTACTGACTCTTGAAGGGTTTCCTCCATTTTCGGTATAAGCCTTGACAGAGCATCCGCATAACATGGTTTTTCAAACCAATATGTTTTATTTGAAAGTCATAATTTAGCAAGGTCGTACCCCAAAGGAGTAGGCGATTTTCCGTATATACTGGCAAGCCCTTTTTTAAGCCGAAGATTGTCGCTAGGCGCGTGTGATCTGTTTCCAGTATCAAGTGTCTCAGGTAACGGTGGAATTTCGTCCACCCCGAAAATAATGCTTACCTCCTCTTTTTCTATATGAGAGTAAGCCTTCTCTGCAGGAAAGTAGTGTCCTTGAGGCGTGAGCTCTAGGTTTCTTCGATCCATCTGACAGGATATGTTGTATACATGCTCCTATACCATACGAGCTCGCGTCGCTCGCAACACTTATTTCTAATTTTGGATCGTAATAGGTTAAAAATAGATCGGACGTCAGCGTCTTTTTAATTTTCTCAAATATGCTTGACATTGTTTTGTCCATATCCATGTTTTTTTTCTTTCTTTAATAACTCGTTAAGCGGAGCTCTTAGGTCGTGCATTCCTTCGATAAATACTTGGTAGTATATTGCGAGACCTAAGAAGCTCTGTAGAGTCGTCACATTATGTGGTGCCGGCATGTTTTTAATTGCTGTCGATGTTTTCGGGTCTGGGCGTCGACTGTCTTTATTTATTATTTGCCTTAAATATTTGATTTCATGTAAACAAAATTCGCATTTGTTTTCTTTCACCTTGAATCCGTATTCATTTATTCTTGTGAAACTTCTTTTAGATTCTCTTGGTCTTCCCTTATGAACGACCTCCAAATGATTATGTCATCAAGGTATGCACAAGCACAATCTATTCCGTTCAGCATTGTGCCCATTGATCGTTGGAAAATCGCCTGCGCGACTTTGATCCCGAAGGTTAGACGGTTGTATAATAATGCATAATATCTTGTGCATTATTCTTCCATCGGAATTTGTAAATAGGCGTCGGACGAATCTATTTTTGAAAAAACAAATTGCCACCATTTATTCTGCCAAATATCTTCTCAGGTCTTGGTAAAGCGTAGTGGTGATTTTAATTCATCCTTTAGGCCCGTAGTAAAGTCTGCACGGACTCGAATTTATTCAGACTTTTTTTTACCTACATTGTAGGGCCTGCCCAGACGCTACTTTCGATTTTCGATAAAAGCCTGTTTTTTTCGAGTCTTTCTAGCTCGTTATTTATTTTGTCTAATCCGGCGAACGGTACGTTCCGTTTTTTATTAAAAATCGGCGTTGCATCATTTTTTCAGCACGAAAAAATCCTTAAATTTATTGCATCTTCTCAGTCCAATAGTAAATATTTCTGGGGAATTCTTTTTTAGATCATTTTTAATATTTTCTGATGTTGGAGTACAACTATTTTTTTTTTTTTACAAACAGCGTTCATTTGTTTATCCCAAAGATTGAATTTTTCAATCCAGTCAATTCGCAATTGTTTTCGTATTCTTTAATTACGAAGATTTTCAATTCTGTCGTCCTGCCATTTGAATTAATAGGTAGGATTACGTTTTCTTCGAATTTTATTTCGTCTCTAATCACTGTTCGTGCAACTTTACTTGACTTTTTCAGAGTCGGATAACCCGGCTTTTTCCAAGTGTTGGCGTTTATTAACGACAAATCCGATCCAGAGTCAAGCGTAAATTTCACTTTTTTGTCGAAAATATTTATTGATACATATTTTCGTACATTATTTTTCACTTTGTCGCATTTTTCGACAAGTTTCAGAAAAATTTAATGGATAGGTAAAACTTTATGGGGCAAAAAGTGTAATTTTTGCAATTTTGGTACATTTTGGACCTCTGATGAGCCATTTTTAATGCCGCATACCAGTGGCGATGGACAAACAGTGCAGTTTCACACCTTAACACATGTATGTTTATATTCAGCAACATTAGACATATCAAGTTTTTGTTGAGAAATATGAGAAACGCGCCAGAAGAAAAGGCGTTTTCAGCAAAAATATTCAAGGGGGACGCAAACCAGACATTTGCCAGGGTCACCCATACTGAATTTATATTAAGAACAGCGTCCTCCACATTTTGGGCAAGTTTCAGAAAAATGTGATGGATGGATCAAATGTTACGGGACAAAAAGTGTCATCTTTTGTCCATTTTTGACCTCGTTTGGCCCCCTGCGAACAAAAAAGGATTAATCAAAAAAAAAAAAAAAAGAAAAGAAAAATTAATATGCACATTTATAAATTAAAATATAATTTGTGTCTAAATTTCAGTAAATTTAATGGACGGTTATCCGTCAATCATCCAGACTAACGGAGAGACGGATCCATTGAAAACATAGATAAATCGGGGGACAAAAATGTTCCTCCATATCCTTGTCTAAAAAAATAAAAGAAATAAAATGAAAATGTGTTAAAGATCGACCATGGTGTGACTTGCATTCGACTAAACATGCCTTAGCATGAAAGGGTTCCTGCTTACATTGCCAAGAAAAAGTAACAAATATAAGCACCTGTTAAAAATATATATTACGCTTTTATCTTAGTCATGTGGCCAAGGAAAATTTACAAACGTAATGGAGCATCTACCGAGAACAGATACTACACTTTGATCTTAGCTATGTGGCAAAGGAAAAGTTACAAACATAAGTACAGCATGTAGTAAGAATATATACTACACTTTGATCTTTGCGAAAAGGTCAAGAAAATGGTATTTATTTGCACCGCCACCGAACAAATTAGGCACAAAGTCGATTTTTAATGTGAGGAGTGAAGGGGGGTGGGAGACCCTACATTGGCCAAGATCTTATATGTGAGGTTGCCCAAATATGGTCCTTGCTTGCTGTATCTGCCGGAACAAATACTACACATTGATCTTGGCTAAAAGTCCAAGTAAACGGTATTTATTTTATACCCCACTGAGAAAATTAGGCACAAGGCCGATTTTTAATGTGAAGGGAGAATGGAGACCAACTCCCCGGGGAGTAGGGGAGCTCTATAGTGACACTTTGCATGTAGTGTTGGTCCACATATTGTCTTTGATTGCAGTATCTGCCGAAACATATACTAAATTTGATCTTGGCAAAAAGGCCAAGAAAAGGGTATTTAGTTGCTCCTTCACCGTGCAAATTAGGCACAAGGCCTATTTTTAATGTGAGGATTGAAGGGGAAATGGGGACCTACTCCCCGCGGCGTAGGGGAATTGGATAGTGACAATTGGTATGAAGGGTTAGTATTTATTTTTCCACCACCGAGCAAATCAGGCACAAGGCCGATTTTTAATGTGAGGAGTGAATGAGAAATAGGTACCAACACCCCGGGGCGTAGGGGTGCTGGATAGTGACAATTGCTATAAAGGTTTGCCCATACATTGACCAAGGTGTATATGTGAGGTTGCCCCCGAATATGTTCTTGGCTTGCAGTATCTACCGCCATTCGCTTTAACCATAGCGGTTATATCACTGCACTTATATGGCAGTCATTAATATTGACCATTAATGAATAATAAAGTTAGATAGAAAAGAAAAAATAGATGTGTTTATATACACATGTAAATACATGAACAACCAAATAATATGAATAGATTAATTAAGAAAGACAATAGAAAATATATAAACAAACAAATGATAATGGGATAGTATAACTGATTCAAACATACTTAAAACGATCTCTATTAGACTAAACCGACATTTCACGACACTCATAAAATGATTGCTTACATTCCAAATATAAAGTTTCAAAATAATACGCAAAATTTCTTTAGCCATACACATATAAATAAATCTACAACAATTCCCAGCAATTCTTAATATTCATCAGAACTCGTAATCTGGGATCTATTATTGCAGCTAATGTGCGACTATGGTTTCAGAAATCAATAAATAAATAAAATATAATTTTAAAAATATAAATAGACAAATAATTTACTTCTCTCGAAAATAAGTGATAGAAACACCTACTAATAGCTTCATTAATCTTTTATATACTAAATCAGGTCTATCGTTTTCCCCGAACCGCATGTATATACAATTAAAAAATATCATTCAGAAAAATAAAATAATATAAACAACGAAGAAATTATTTTGCAATTTATGTTTTATTTCATTTTCATTTCTTGTATTTTGAAGGTAAATATATTTATTGTATATGAACATAGTTATCTGGCAAGACATATTTATCCGAATAGGTTTGCCTTATCATTGAACATATATACATTATATATATATATATATATATATATATATATATATATATATATATATATATATATATATATATATATATATATATATACCGGATGAAGTTTTATACATTAATTTTGTACTGGAGACTTAAAAGCCCCACTGCAAAACAATGAATTTTACACTGTTCAGTATTTAAATCTCCGAAACAGTTGGACAATTAACAAATGATAAAAATCTATTAATTTGTTTCATATTTTTATGAAATCATCTTTTCTCTCTGCTATTTATTTGAGTAACCTTTACTTATGTTAGATTCTTGCGCAAAGTCGTCTTAACATATGCGACTTCTGAGATGTTTTGAATTAGTTGGTTTTCGATGGAATTAAAAGTGGATTTTCAAAATTATTTTAGAATTGTTTTACAAATACTGATAACGTTTTTACATTGTAGGTGTGTGTGTCTGTATCTCAATGCGTGAAATTGTAAAATAAATATATAAAAAAGATATGAATAAAACATTCTGCATAGATAAATACGTACGAAATGAGGAAATCAGAGGAAAATTATACACATCTATATTTTTCTAACTGAAAACTTTTAGCTATATAATTATCTATAATTTTATACAACGCTTTTACACCATCACAATTTGCTGTCTAATTTCCAAAGTAGAAATGGGTCATAATACTCCGACTTTAAGGGGAAGTATTGAATTCTTTGCATTGTAATTCTAAACAATTTAATCATCTGAATACTATAATAACCCATCTCATATTCAATAATATAAATCTCTTTGAAGAGATGCCATTTCACTTTTTTGTGATGTAGATACTAGACAGAGTAATATTAAAAAGCACTCACGTGTGAAATTGACACACTGCTATCAAAACGATAAACATTATTTTTATTTTCATGTTTTTTTTATTTCAGAATGGGAAATAGAATTATACTCGTTATTTTAATAGGCAGTAAAATTGTTGGAATCGTCACCATCACACGCGTGTGTATTTAATGTTAGAGTTGAATGTAATTGATGTGCATTGCTAATATGTATATTTCAGAAAAAATATTTGAACAAGAGATATTGCAATAAATATTGAGGAGAATTATTATGAAAATGCGCCCGTAAAATCTTAGCGTTTACTAATCGTCATGCAGGCACTTGATTAGTTATAAAAACATGGGCATATCAATAATTTACTTTAAAAACTTGAGTCTGACAGAGCCGATATATCCTGGTTTAGTATAGCAAAAATTCTAATAGACACATCTTTATATTGATATTATTCAAACTGTATAGTAGAAAGCAACGACATAAACTGAAGTTCTTTTTTTAAATGACCATATACTTTGTTTCTTTTTTTAAATTACCATATACTTTGTTCGCTGTAATTGTCATACACAATGTAAATTCTTTCCCATGTGATTGCAGGTTTAAGCCTTAGAAGCCTCAAGTGTGTTCAGTTGCTTTGGATCATATATCGTCACATAATTCTAAAATGTAGGTTTTATTTATTTTTTTAATATTAACACCAAAAAACTGCACATTGTTCTGCATGAGAAGAGAAATATGTTGGCTGTGTTATATTTATATGCGGAAAATCAATAGAAGCGATGCGTATGTTAGACAGTGATATGCTAGTTCACTTTACATTTAATTACCTGCATTGTTATACAGTCGATAAAAAGGTTGGCATGGATGACAGAGTAGAACCATTAATAATTTTAATATCGAAACTTTTCCTTCAACGGTATTTACAGAGTCACACGCACGTAGTGAATTTCTAGTCACTAGGTTTCCTCACCAAACGTTTAAAATCATTGTTTTCTATTTTAACTTGTTGATTTCCTTAGTGTTTTAATAATGGTAATTTCCTGAGAATACGTGAACAAGGATTACATTTCTTGTCACTGACTGGATAAAGCATCTATCATCAAAGATTAAATCTAGTAATTATTCCATGATTTTTCTCGACTAAAATCTCGATTACTTTTACTTCCAAATTTTATAGGTAAGTTAAATTTCTGCTTTCATTTAAAATAATTCGGCAGTTCGTATTCATTATCGATACTAATTACTTTATGTTTTTGTAGCTTCTCCAAAAAAAGTACAATTTACAGGTTAGTGTATATCTTATTTAGAATAGTTTTCCGTTTTGATAGTTTGGATGTTATAAATAGAATTAGTGTAATTGATGTGGCAATGATATGTAAATACTACATAATCAAATATATTGGGTAAATTTCATTTAAGAACATAATATGTATATAATTGAAAGTAACAATTTTTATGTCCTCATATGTCTACAAAAGCTTGTATATATATATATATATATATATATATATATATATATATATATATATATATATATATATATATACAAGGAAATAATGGGTCTTGTTCAGGTTGACAGGGCTGGTTTAGGATCCACAAAGTATGAGGCATTTTCCAAAATGGGCATTAAAGATAAGAGAAAAATGGTGACCGAGGAAATAAAAATGTTTGAGGAGGAAAAAAGAAAAGCTACTGCTGTTACTCAAGCCAAGCAATGTGCGTGGACAACATGGAGTGATATTGAGCCAGTTAAATTATCATGGAACACCTTAATCGAAATGGAACCACTGGCGATATCATACCTTTTGAGGTCTACATATGACCTACTGCCATGTGCATCGAATCTCAAACAATGGGGATATATAGATTCTGATCTATGCACTATATGTCAAAAAGAGCGCGGTACCTTGCGTCACGTCTTGTCTGCATGCTCAAAATCCCTCCCAATGTTTACATGGCGACACAACCAGGTTCTAGAAGTGCTGGTTGAGATAATATCATCCCAGTGTATATTAGCTAACAAACAGCCTGTAACAACTAGTGAACCCAGGGTTCAATTTTGCCAAGAAGGCAAATGTCCATCAAAGAGGAAAAATAAATTGAATCCCAGTATGAAGTTATTGAATGGGGCAAAGGATTGGAAAGTTTCAGCAGATCTGAAGACATCTTTGAAATTTCCAGTGCACATCCTCCAAACAGAAAAGCGGCCTGATATTTTGCTCTGGTCTGACTCTAAAAAGAGTATATTTTTAATCGAACTAACTGTCCCTTGGGAAGAAAATTTCTCAGAGGCTCATGAACGAAAGAAAGATCGGTACGAATGCGTGCGTGCCGAGTGTATAGAAAAGGGATGGATGTGCAATGTGATGCCTATCGAGGTTGGATGTCGAGGATTTTTAGGACACTCCACCATTTCGCTTCTTTCGAAAATAGGCGTCACTGGAAGGGATTTTAAAAAACAAAAATGTCGCCTGCAAACAATTGTTAGACAGGCGTCATGCTGGATCTGGCGCAATTCGAAGATATTTGCAAAGAGAGCATAATATTGTCCACTTCTTCCGTTCTCGGGCTGCTCTGGAAAAAAAAGAGAGGGAGGAAAGAAAAAGAAGGAAGGGGGGAAAGGAAGGAAAAAAGGGAAATTAAAGAGAAAAATAAATAAATAAAATTTAAATTAAAATTAAAAAGTTAAATAAAAATGAAAAAGTTAAAAACAGCGTTTTTCCTCTGCTTGAATATGTCAGGTAATTTTTTTTTTTTTTTTTTTTTTTTTTTATATCCTATTTATTGCTTTGCCCAGCAGCAATAGCTGCTGGTGGCGCCAGGGGTGGCAGTCCCGCTTTAGCCACCGAAACTGTGTCATCACCTCTGGTTAGCGGCTGATGAGGGCAAAGTAAAAGCACATGTGGTCACATGTTGTATGTAGAATATATATATATATATGTATATATATGCATATATATATGTATGTATATATATGCATATATATATATATATATATATATGTATGCATATATATGCATATATATGTATATATATATATATATATATATTTGAAAACGATCTTATTAATGTCATTGACTTACTCACATTCCACACTAAAACATCTCTTTTAAAAGAAACTAAATAGAACAGTTCAAGTAAATAACTCCAAATAATTATTATCGAAAGCAGACGCACGCATACTGTATGCCAACGCACTAAACATAACACCATATAGTTCTCAAGCCCATATAGTACGCTGATTAATAAAACCAAATTAGATTCAACTAAATAATAAAGGGAAAATGTAAAATAAACAATAGACTAAATAAACTCCAGAAAAAAAAAGCGTGCATACTTCTCAAGGACGATAACTCCGACTTTGTAATATATGATTGACTCATAAATCCAACCGGATGAAGAATTCTAACAATAAGTAAAGTGTTCAGTTAAAACGCAACTCATTACTACCTATAAATTGAAATTAATGATCAATACGTTTGAAACAACCAGTTGATTATCCTATATTGAAAATTAGAAAAAAAATGTTTACATACAATTGGAGATAGAAATTTATTATCATTCAATCCCTTAAGAACTTCCGGAGGAAGTAATGAAGTTTGCCGAACTTTTTCCGTAATTTTCGAAAATGAAATCGAAATTATAATAAAGCGTAGCACAACTTTACTACAAACCAATTACAAGCAATGGCCGGAAAAAATTAGGTCAGCTAATTTAATGTTTTTATGGGATTAATAGATAAGCGTGCACCAATGATTTGGTAGGTATCGACATTATATATATTGCAACTGTGAGGCTAACCGTAGCCCTCGGCGCAAGAGGGTCCGTGTGTGCCTGGCGTGTGGGGTGGTGGCTGATCCTGTGGTCGGGGCAGCGGACGAAAGAGTTTCAAGATGGCGCCTGCCTGCTTTTATTAGAGACGGAATCTCGCAGGTTAGCGCGAGATCTCGCGGGGATGCAAATTAGCTAGGCCATCTTGAGGAATAAAAATCGGTCCATTGGAGGTGCGAGGCAGTCGGGTTCTGACGTTCGTGGCGATCAGTACAGTGACCGTTGGGTTCCGTTTCTATTCGTGCAGTCAGCTGAGCTTTGTTAGTTACCTTCGCGCCGTGGCTGTCATTGTTTGTTGGTTCGCTGTGCGTTGCCGTGGTTCTTCAGTGAAACGCTTCGTCGCCCACGACGAGACTCCCCGTCTCCTACACAAGATAATCATACAAGCTATTTCGGCCCGCCTCCGAACTTGGTTTTCTTTTCTTCAATGGCGGATAGGTTCGATCTAAATTTGATACCGGAATTCGACGGATCCGACCCGGTACTCAGCTGGGTTGAGAAGGTCGAGTTACATTGTCAGTTGTCCGGCGTGAAAAATGTCGAGCGCGTGATTCCTCTGCGGCTGACCGGCGGGGCCTTCGGTGTATTGTATATCAGCAACTCAGCGCTGAGGAGAAGTGTGACTACTCGAGTATCAAGGGTGCGTTGTACAGGGCGTTCGCCACTGACCCCGCCACTGCATGGGAGCAGTTTGAGACGATGTCTATACGCTTGGGCGAAACTGTGGACGTGTATCTCGCCGAACTTAAGAAGCTGACGGTGTTGTTCGGCGGTCTTCCCGAGAGGGCCCTAGCCCACAAATTCCTGTCAGGACTCCCCGCTGGAGCAAAGCAGCTCCTGCGAGCAACCTCTACCATGTCCTCACTACCGCTGAGTGACCTAGTGGACAGAGCCAGGACAATAATGAAGGATGACTCGACGGTGCAGGAACCGGTAGTCGCCGTCGCACAGGCCCCACCAAGTGACGAAGGACCGTCTCAGGGACCCAGCCCGCAAGGTGAAGTCATCTGCTACAGATGCAACGGGCGGGGCCACATGGCAAGAAATTGTAGAAGGCGGTCGACGGCTGTTCGCTGCTACCGCTGTAACAAGACTGGGCACATGGCCCGAGACTGTGCGGGAAACGGAGACGGGGACAAGGTGCCAGTGCCGACCTCTTCCCCGAACAAAAAATAAACAAGGCGCTCCCTTTCATTCAGGTCCGAGTTAATGACACGTTATGCTCAGCCCTCCTTGATTCCGGTTGCTCCCGCACCATAGTATGTGCGGACTTCTGTCGGGCGTGGAAAAAGAAGAACGTCAGGATAACTACCATTACTGGAAAAATAAGAATGTGTTGCGGCGTGGGTGTGGTACACATTCGCACAAGAACTGGGAACTCGGCCAACGTCGAAGCGCTGGTGACACGCGAAAAGCCGCTGAGTTTCGACCTGTTGCTAGGCTACGATGCCATCAAAGCCCTGGGCGGCGTGCGCATAACGCGCGCTGGCGTTGTAGAGTTTCAGGATAGGCCCCCGGTGTGCGCAGCACTAAGATTCGACCAGCCGGACTTCAGTGCGGAATTCGACGACCAACGAGAACCCCAGGGGAAGTACCAAGTGAGAGACACCGTCTGGGTGAAGCCACCCGGCGGCCGGTGCACCAGCAGCTTTTGGAGGGGGCGGGTCACCGGCGTCATCAGTGAACAGGTCATACTAGTTGATGGTACTCCGCGCCACGTAAGGGATGTCCGGCCCGCTCTAAGCGCTGACCAATCGGCGAGCAGTGGAAGTAGCGAGTCATCCGACGATGAGCGATGGATCCAACCTGTGCCCCACGAACCTGGTGACTCAACTGCGAGCTCTAATGCTGATGCTGATGCTGCCGATGACACTTCTGAGAGCTCCGATGAGGAAGTCCCGGCAATACCCCTCCGCAGGAGTGCTCGAATCAAACGGCCACGTCCGCCGTGTCACGTATGTGATCTGGAGACCAGGGGGGAGTGTGAGACTAACCGTAGCCCTCGGCGCAAGAGGGTCCGTGTGTGCCTGGCGTGTGGGGTGGTGGCTGATCCTGTGGTCGGAGCAGCGGACGAAACAGTTTCAAGATGGCGCCTGCCTGCTTTTATTAGAGACGGAATCTCGCAGGTTCGCGCGAGATCTCGCGGGGATGCAAATTAGCTAGGCCATCTTGAGGAATAAAAATCGGTCCATTGGAGGTGCGAGGCAGTCGGGTTCTGACGTTCGTGGCGATCAGTACAGTGACCGTTGGGTTCCGTTTCTATTCGTGCAGTCAGCTGAGCTTTGTTAGTTACCTTCGCGCCGTGGCTGTCATTGTTTGTTGGTTCGCTGTGTGTTGCCGTGGTTCTTCAGTGAAACGCTTCGTCGCCCACGACGAGACTCCCCGTCTCCTACACAAGATACTCATACAGCAACAAACAACACTTAAGTTGAAAATATCTGCATTTACAGAAATGCTAGACTTATGATTATAAAGGACGCCAATTGCCGTAAATGTAAAATTACGAGAAATGTATTCCCGATGAATGCAGAAGAATTCGATTTAAAGTAGAAATTATTGCATAAATAAAAATAGCTTATTTTTAGATGTAACGCTAGACTAACGAGAAAATGCGAGACTCATTTCAAAATAATAACACTGTTCCTAACTTATGTCAACACAAATGCGAATCACTTTTAATCAATAATAATCATGTCAGTGATTTAATCAGCAAATAAATAACCGATAATTAATCTAACGTAAATATTTGAAGTTTAACACAAGTTCTATCATTCACACACTATTGTGCTTGAATATAAGGTTAAATGGCAGTTTTTTATCATTTAGAACAACTTAAAAGCCTCGCCGCTAACACATTTTTAAACAAAATTTTAAACAATTGTTACAGTTTATAGATCACGTTTTCTGCTATATTGTGAAGTAAATGCCAGTTTTCGTTCAGTAAAATAAAATTGATGATGAATTTTCTGGCGTTCGAATCGTACAATTAAGTAAGGTGGTGAGAAACTCTTTTTATTATTGGTTTCAAAAGCAACCATTTCGCTTCAGCGACTTCCGTTGCTACTAATTTACTGCTGCCGCGGAAAGAGAAGTAATAAGCAAAATGGAGAGAATGAAAGCATGGAAGAGAGATAATTGGGGGTATTTTATTGAAAGCAGACAATGTTATTACATATGTGTTTTTGGGGAAAAATAAGACTAAAATAAAAAGGGCAAGTGTATTTTAGGATGCATGGAAAAAAATCATAGATTAGTATTAAGATTTTATAATTCAATTGATAATATCATATAATCAATTCTTAATGCTGCAATATTTTTAATTAGACATTTGTTATATTTTATACTAGACTACTTTTTCCTTTTCTTTTCCAGATTAACAACTAGTCCTTTGTTTTCCTTGTTTAAGCTTAACAATATAACTTTCCATTCTCGCATTTTCTATTGTAATAACTATTCCCCCAGAAAACTAGTGGATACAAAAACACACAATTTGAATAAGAACACCCTTAAAGCTAGTACCACATGGAAAATTATATGGTCCTACTCCTTTCCAATCTGAATGGAAACAGCGACTTAAAAAATGTCTAAAAAACATACATCTACAGTTTATTGCCTAAATATTAAAAGAATAACGGAAATATAGCCTGGTTATAATCTAGAATACATAATTAAAAAATAGTAGGAAGATTCTAAAGAATACAAATGCAAAGAAGACAATAAAATTACCTATAAAGAAAATGCCAACTTAACGGAAATCGCTTACTAGACTCTATAGTAGTTAAACCACGATATCCACAAAGAACTACACTAATATCAATATATTATTATTAGCATTGGTAAATACATATTGAATGACACCTTCAGTGCTCATAATTGCTTTTTCCAGTAAGTTAAACTATAAAAGAGAAACATTGCTTTCTAGATATTATGATGAAAATGTTGAAAACAATAAAGCTATAACAAAATGAGTTAACGTTAAAAAGGTTACATATGTTTCCACTAATATCATCTTGTTACTGATGTTATGGTAAAAAATATCAGATTTAAAGTAGGGGGTAAATTAATTAATAATAAAATATGAAACAATTAAAATTAGGCATTATAAAAAAATATCTCCTCAGCGTTCTAAATATTTTCTTGCAAACAAAAAATAAGTTATTTACTGATTAACCAACTAACTACCTAACTAACTAGCTAACTAACAAATGAACTAATTAACTAAATAACCATATATATATTTATATATATATATATATATATATATATATATATATATATATATATATATATAGGAGAAATAGAATTAAAACTGTACGTTAAACTTTAAAATCCAAATGTATTGCTTGATTTAATACTAAAAAAAAAACAAGTTACAAAGTCCTAATTCCGCAGTGTTTCAAACAATGCTATTCTTATTATTCTTCTCATCAGAGTACATAAAGAAATCAGCAAAATGTATTTTGCTGATTTCTTTATGTACTCTTACGAGAAGAATAACAATAATAGCATTCTTTGAAACTCCGCGGAATAAGGATTTTGTAATTTGTTCTGAGTATTCATTCAAGCAATACATTTTGATTGTAAAGTTTAACTTGCAGTTTTAATGTTCTTTCTCTTATAATAAGCTCTATTCGCTATTACGTATTGGGCTTTTTCAAATTCGGCTGGGATTAACATTTCTACCTCATATTTATATTAGTTTGAAGTTTACAATTGTGTATATCAGGTAAATACTACATCCATTTGTTTCATTATATATATATATATATATATATATATATATATATATATATATATATATATGTATATATGTGTATATATTTATAACATACACTTCCGCTTAGTATCAATATTCATATTATCAGTTAAAAAATTGAATTGTCCCAGTTCTTAGTAACACAATTCGACGTTAACCAATCTTATTTCTTTCAGAAATGTAACTTGTTTCCACACATTATATCGAGAAACCTATTTGGATGCATGAAGAGTATTGCATGATTTAATAAACATGTGTTTGTAGATGGAAATTAATTTATTTTCAAATAATACTTTTTTTCATTTACTACCATATGATTGTATTTTTCAAAACATAAACGTAGTTGACAGTTTAATAAAATTTATCAAATATATAAATGTTATTGATTAATTATTTTCTCCTAATATTAAGAGTATGCACAATTTATAATTGTTTAGTGAAAATAGTAATAATATATACCCCAAACCTTAATATGCACTATGAAAATCTACTTATTGTACTAAATCTTACTTTACAAATACACACTCCAGAATTTTTGTCAACTGTTGACATATTATCCTCGATCAGCGTAATATAGATTTCTCATTAATATTTAAAAGTTCTACAATGCAGATACACAAAGCTGCCTCAAAATATAATGTGAAAAAATTAAAAAATCATAAAATTAAGACCAATTATTGTTATACACTTACGCCTAACCATTTAATTAATATTTCACAAGGCGTCTGTATTTCTTACTTCCTAAAATATATAACCATCGATCCATTATGGAAAGTTTCACTTTTCTAAAATGGCCATCAAGAGGTTCTATACATATTTAATTTTGTTCATTTTTTTGTGTAATGTCGACTATTTTATTTGAACTGCGACGGTATATAAAATCTTTATAGAGTAAATTAAAACTGCCTCTATACTAATTTAAGAACCAACGAATTCTCATGATTAAATAAAAAATTATATTAAAATGAGGCCTTATATTATATTTTACTTTTATTTAACTGCTTTTAATCACCATATTTTACGACGATTATAATAAACGAAAATACCCTGAATACCCGGAAGATATTCTCTATCTGTATAAAAGCCAAGTACGTCAATGGATTTGAATACTGCTGCAACATCTGGGCAGGAGCTGCTAAAAACAGCCTATCCCGTTTGACACAGTACAAAATAGACTTCGTTGCTTAGTGGGGGATACCCTTTTCTCTTCCCTGCAACCTCTCTACCACAGAAGAGACTTTGCGAGTCTGTTTTTATTTTAGCGTTATTTCCATAGCAAATGCTCGTCTGAGCTCCAACCCCTCGGCCTCTCTCGCCAATCTTTCACGAGAAACACCCGTCTGGCTGAAACTACTGTCAATAATTTTCCCCACTCTTTATCTGTGCCTAAATCCAAATGTAGATTCCATGACCAGGGCTTCTTTCTCAGAAGTGCACTCTCTTTTGTTTGCCTGTTTCACAACTGACTACAACTTGGATGTCTTCAAGTCCAACATAAACAAATTCCTGACAAACCGTGCTCTTAAGTAAGGCACTCTATCAAATCTCCACTACTAATGATTACTACAATACTATCTGATTGATTACTGTACACGCAATAACCCTTAACTCTGAATGGCCTCCGGGCCTTGATAAGTTGTGACCTCCATGTAAAAAAAGATATGCCCTTCTTATTATAGAGAGTCAGATTCCGATAAAGTACGCATCCTCCCCTTCCCCTTCGTTAATGTCATATTTTCTGTTATTTAATGGGTACAGACAGTTTGACATTTTCGAAATGACGAACAATAGCGTAATTGAATTAGAAACTACTGATTAAAACAAGATTAATCTCCCATAAGACAATATTGGAATTATATATATATTTTTTTTAATCTTTACTAATTATTTTATTTTTTTATTTCTGTTTGTTTTGCATTCATGTTGCTATATTTATTTTTGTTTTCAGTAATGTCTTGTAAAAAAAGAGACTGTATTGGATCCCCGACGTAATATTTTCAGACTGAAACAGTGCATCTATTTTCATGAACAAATGAAAGGTCGTATACTTAAATTGTATAAATTTATTAAATGATTTTAAGTTTTAGATAGGATTTACTTGACCAAATATACACCTGGGTCCATATATACACATACACATACCAAATGTAAGAACTGCCGAATATTAATTCAATGGTTTTGGGTTCGATCGTGCTAAGAAAAAAAGCACTGATCAGTTGGGACACAGCGAATCAATACTGTATGTGGATGATAATATTTTAATCTTCCCTCCTTGGTAGAGCACTATCATAAATGCATCTCACCGGCTGCTTAATTGGCATTAATGCGAGTCTCGCAGACGATTTCTTTTTTGTATATAAACAAGCAACTCGAGCACTGTAAAAGAAGTAAGTGTTGTCTATTTAAATTTGCATTTGATGAGGGCAATTGCGGCCACATGAGCATAAGGATAGAACTGCCGCCTTTATGGTCGTAAGCTCGATATTTGGCGAGGAAAAGGTGGTGGTCTTGCCACACTGATGAGTTGTGATACAGTGAAACAGTACTGTTTGTGAATGAGTATATTTAAGCTCCCTTCCTTGGGTAGGGTATAGTCGAAAATGTATCTTACCCGCTACTTTATTGGCAATAAAAGCGAAACTCTCTCTTTTTTAAATAATGAAGAAGCTAAAGCAATATAAAAGCGGTGGGCAGTGTTTACTTTAAAAGGCACTTAATGAGGCAATTTGCAGGTAGCGATCTCATCAGCTAGATGTTTTTGTTTTGTTTTTTTTTACATGGGGGTCACCACTTATAAAGGTCCGAACGCCATTAAGGGGCGAGGTTTATTGCGTGTACGGTAATCAATGAGATAGTATTGTATTAATAATTAATATTGGTTTTTTTGATAGGGTGTCTTACTTAAGGGGTCGGTTTGTCAGGAGTGTGTTTATGTTGGACTTGAAGACGCCCAAGTTGTTGTCAGATGGGAAACAGGCAAGCGGCAGAGAGTTCCACTGGCGTGCAGTTCTAAGAAAGAATCTTAGCTCATGGAATCTACGTTTGGATTTAGGCACAGATAAAGAGTGGGGGAAATTATTGACAGTAGTTTCAGCCACACGGGTGTTTCTCGTGCAAGATTGGCGAAGTGGGACGAGGGATTGGATCTCAGACGAGCACTTGCCATGGAAATAACGATAACAGGCTCGCAACGTCCCATCTGTGGGAGAGAGGTAGCAGGGAGGAGAAAAGGACATTCCCCACTAAACCACGAAGTATATTTTGTACTCTGTCAAGGTAGGACAGGCTATTTTTAGCAGCTCCTATCAGACTAGGCAGCAGAACTCCATCCTTGGACGTACTTGGCTTTTATACAGATAGAGAATTGCATCAGTACTGCGATATCTTCTGGAGCCGTAGAAGGATCCCACGATTTTTACCCAGCGTCCCTGGCAACATATTTAATGCACGTGCTCCATTTCAGATCACGAGTAAAGGTCAAACCCAGAAACTTGTCAAAACATGGAGCCTCCCCAAGAGGAGAGACATCCATTTCAATTGATGCACGATGGAGATGAGAGCGTAGATGATGTAAAGATAGAAGCTTGGTTTTGGATGCAGTAAAAGTGACCAGCCACCTTTTCCCCCATTGTACCAGGCGCACAAGTTCAGAGGAGAGAGAATTTAAGAGAACTGTGTCATTTACGACCTTTGATGTGTTGCCATAGATGGTCGTGTCATCAACATATATGCCTACGAATGATTTAAGTATGTGTTTTGGGGATCATGAATGTAGATCAGTAAGAGAGTTGTGCCCAGGATTGACCCAGCATTAATACTGTGGGCCTCTGATTTCTGCCTATCAACCACTACTCTTATGAACCTATCAGAGAAAAATGATTTAATGATTGAGAAAACATTTCCATTTATACCGTAGTTGGAAATCTTGTGAAGTAGGCCCTTATGCTATACCTTATCGAAGGCCTTCGATATGTCAAGAGCAATCGCTCTGGAAAGGAAACCTTTGACAAGAGATTCACTTATCCTATGTGATATAACTTTTTTTTTTTTTTTTTTTTTTTTACAAAGGCATCACCACATTATCAAGGCCCAGAGGCCACTCAAGGATAAGGGTTAAAGAGTGTACAGTAGAAGTTGGTCAATATAGTAATCATTAGTAATGAAAATTTGGTAAATTTAATAACTTATATGGAACGGCTCATCAAGAACTTATTTACTTTAGACTTGAACAAAACCATATTGTAGTCAGCCGGAAAGCAGGAAAACGGAAGACAATTCCACAGGCGTGCAGTTCTAAGAAAGAAGCTTTGTTCATGGAATCTACGTTTAGGTTTAGGCACAGATAAAGAGTGGGGGAAATTATTGATAGTGTTTACAGCTAGACGAGTGTTTCTTGTGAAAGTTTGGCGAGGGGGGACCATAGATTGAAGCTCAGTTGAACACTTTCCATGAAAATAACGATACATCAGAGACAAACTCGCAACATCTCTTCTGTGAGATAGAGGTTGCAAGGAGGAGAAAAGGACATCTCCTACGAGGCTACGAAGTCTATTTTGAACTCTATCAAGGCAGGACAAGTTCTTTCTAGCAGCTCCTGCCCAGATGTGGCAACAGTATTCCATCCTTGGACGTACCTGGCTCTTATATAGATAGAGAATAGCATCAGCAGTGAGATATCTACTGGATCGATAGAAAGATCCCACCATTTTTCCAGCGGCCTTGGCAACAGATTTGATATACGTGTTCCATTTAAGATCAGGAGTAATGGTCAAGCCCAGAAGCTTGTCAAAACTTGAGGCCTCCTGAAGACGAGAGCCATTCATTTCAATTGATGACAAATGTGGATTAGAATGTTGATGATGTAAAGAGAGAAGCTTGGTTTTAGATGCATTAAAAGTAACCAGCCACTCCTTTCCCCATTGTACTACGTGCTCAAGATCAGAGGAGAGAGAATTGGAGAGAACTTGCTCGTTTACTGTCTTAGATGTGGTAGCATAAATGGTAGTGTCGTCAGCATAAATGTCTACAAATGATGTAAGGATATGATTTGGAAGATCATTAATGTAGATCAGGAAAAGAGTTGGGCCCAGGATGGATCCCTGAGGGACACCGGCATTAATATTGTGAGCTTCTGATTTTTGCCCCTAAACTACTACTCTTATGAATCTATCAGAAAGAAATGATTTAATAATTGAGAAGACTTTTCCAGCTATACCATAGCTAGCGATCTTATGAAGTAAACCTTTATGCCATACCCTATCAAAGGCTTTAGATATGTCAAGAGCAATTGCCCTAGAAAGATTGCCACCGTCGAGAGATTTGCTAATCCTATGAGATATAACTGTAAGCACATCTGCTGTAGATCTAGCAGAACGGAAACCATATTGAGTGTCACTAAGAAGGTTATTTTTGTTGAGATGTTTGATTACTTCTGTATTTAATACAGATTCTAGCAACTTACTCATGACGCACAGGAGACTTATTGGCCTGTACTGAGAGGGGGATGAGCGATCACCTGAATTCTTAAATACAGGGCATACTGATGAGATTTTCCAGGGAGATGGGAAACTATTCTCCTTAAGACAACGTTTAAACAGTTTTGTAAGTATGGGCGCTAGTTCAGGTTGAAGTTTTTTGAGTACTATAATTGGAATACCATCAGGGCCAGTTGCTTTACTGGAATCAAGGTTTTTGATTAGTTTGGCAACATCACGTACAGATATACGTATATCACATAGCGTGTTTTCTGATACAAGAGGAAATATTGGGGGTTGGAGGTCTTGGTCGCAAAGGGTAGAATTAGCTGCAAAGTTCTTGACAAAGAGTTTGGCTTTGTCTGATGCTGACGAGATTACCTCAGATCCATTGATAATAGTTGGGATGGAGCACACGCTTCTGTTTAGGATTCTGTTTGCTATTTGCCAAAACTGGTGGGAACCAAGCCGCTGCTCAGCTACTTTGGACTTAACAGATTGAGCATACAACTCTCTTGCGTTCCTTATTACTTTCTTACAATGGTTGCTAGCAGTCCTGAAAACGGCTTTAGTTTCCATACATCTATTACGTTTGAAGCAGTGGAAAAAGTGATTTCTGTGCGCAATGGCAGCAGCACATTCTGGAGAGAACCATGGCTGGCTGTTAGGTTTTTGCTGAAACTTTTTAGAGGGTATGAAATGGTCAATACCTACAATACACCATTCAGTTAGGTATAATACTATAGAGGACACATCCTTTTTAAACATGGAATGCAGAGGTAGATCAGATATAAATGTACGGAAGCTATCCCAGTCAGCCTTAGTGTATCGATATACTGTACGATGAAGAGGTACGTCTGGGGAATTATTACATTTCATTTTTATCTTAATTGATACAACAGAGTGGTCGGAAGATCCAAGAGGCGACAGAACAGAAACTGAACATAGTTCAGGGCAAGTTGTGAGAAAAAGGTCTAGTAGGCTCGCATACTGGCCGTCATTATCGGGCACACGGGTAGGTTCCTGAACAATCTGAGTGAGGTCATAGGCAATGGAGAAATCATGACAGAACCTCCCCTCATCATCGGTCTTGTTTGAGTGGGTCAACCATTCGACGTTGTGAACATTGAAGTCTCCACATACGTGAATGTTAGCTGAAGGATAAGTAGAAAGGACTTGGTCAATTTTCTCAGATATGCAATTCTGCTGTAGATCTTGAGAGCGGAAACCATATTGCGTGTCACTAAGAAGGTAGTTTCTATTGAGGTGGCTGACTACTACTTTATTTAATATGGATTCCAACAACTTACTCATGACACACAGGCGACTTATTGGTATGTACTGAGAGGGAGATAATTTTCACCTGAGTTCTTAAATACAGGACATACTGATGAGGTTTTCCAGGGTGTTGGAAAGCACTTCTCCTTAAGGCAACGCCTTAACAGTTTTGTAAGTATGAGGGCAAGTTCTGTTTGGAGATTTTTCCACACTATAACTGGAATGCCGTCAGAGCCAGTTGCTTTACTGGAATTAAGCTTCTTTATAAGCTTGGTGACCTCACGCACAGATATTTGTATGCTGCATAGCGTGTTGTCTTCTATAGGAGGAATTACATGGAGTTGATGGACATTGTCCCATAAGGTAGAATTAGCTGCATACTTCTTGGATAATAATCTGGCCTTGTCTGATGCTGACGAGATTACCCCAGGTCCATTGATAATAGTTGGGAGAGAACGCACGCTTCTGTTAACCATTTCCTCGATGGTTGTAGGTTCGATATCTGACTAGGGGAAGATTCTAGTCTAGCCCGCATTCCTGAGCCGTGATACAGCGAAACACTTCTGTATGTGGATCAATATATATATATATATATATATATATATATATATATATATATATATATATATATATGAAAAGTTATAGCAATTAGCATATATCTATTATCTATCTACTGAAATTGGAATATTTGGGCGGCATCTTGTCTCTAAAGCGTGTTTTATTTAAGAACAGTTATAATTCGGGTTTTTTTGTCTTGCAATGTGGTTTTTTATATTGAAACCCTTCTAATGCGTACCAAAAAAAACAACTATCAATCAGGTCCAATACGAAGGGGAAGAAACGCGTAAGTGCTTTAAGTATTGTAAATATTTTAAACGATTTTAATAATCTTTTCATTAAACTCACTTACGCTATAATTTTCATCTTTCTAGTTGCGCCGACATATTGAAATCGAAAACGTTCGCGAGTACGACAAATTTCTTTTCACACTCGAATAGAATGATGTTCGAACACTAGACTCACAGGAAGAAAACAACGCATTGCAAGAAAAACAAAACTAAATTGTCTATCTATCTATCTATCTATCTATTTATCCACACACAAACACACATACAACCACACACACACATATATACACACATATATGTATATATATATATATATATATATATATATATATATATATATATATATATATATATATATATATACAAAGTAGTAGCGTCAGTGTGTGTGTCTCTGTGTACAACTCTTTTACAGTCCACACAACTGGAGCGATCATGAGCAAACATATCATGATGATGATCCCACACCTGTCACTCTCCACACCGTTGTCTAATATAAAGCAGAGAGTTCTCAAACTTCTTGATCTGCGGAGTTCTTTATATTTCAGACTTTCCCTTAAGTACCCCCGTATAAACGATTATGATATTGACGCTCCGGCAGTAAAATGTCGGATTGATTTGTGCCGCCTTTCTTCTGATCACCGTTGCATGATAACGACTTGGATTAATGTACATTTCTTATCAATTTTTAATCATCTGTAAGCCGAATATCGATCGTATGTGATCTTTATTCTAGTGACAACAATATAAAAAGTTAGGAGGGAGAAAACCCCATAATTCTTAAAATATTAATAGTAAATGAAAATAGCAATATTATTTAGCAAATATTTTTTTTGTCAATTACACACACGTAGGATTTTTCAATACAAACTTAGTAAGAAGGATGTGCTTGCTTGGTTTTGCACAAACTGCCAATTCTTGGACATAATGCTGACAAAACTGCACGTAAGTCACTTCCTGGAGCAAGTCCGGATCTGTATTTGTTTTTTTTCAAACGGTAACAAAATATTTAGTGCATTCTGAGATAACAATGGATATTTGAAGGGTACGGTGAGCCAGAATTTCGAAACCTGTTGCTGCATAAAACTGATTTTTAACTTCTGTCGCATGAAATTTCAGCCAGTTGTTCCAGTTCATTTCCTGTGAGCATGCTCTCAGCTATTGGTTTAAGATCAAGGGCATACCTTATGCATAGTTACATTCGTACATTCTATACAATTGGATAGATTAGTACTACACCTAGAATTATGAGGATTTCCAATATATATATATATATATATATATATATATATATATATATATATATATATATATATATATAAACGAAGGTAGGCGTCTTCGCCCTGGCGTAAAATAGGCTGAAAATGATATTTTGATACTTCCAGATTTCTTGTGTTTTACTATAGAGTCGTGATAAAAAATTAAATAAAAACATTTATGTCCCATCAGTAAGAATGGAAACCGCAACGTTAGCATTCAAAGCCACCGTGAGAACGTGACACGTATGGACATGAATAAGAAATTAAAACAAATAAACCTCAACAAAGATGAATGCACAAAATATTTAACGATGGTTTCAATTTTGACCCATTTCTGACCACATAAAAACAATGTTAACCGGATAAAAACTACAACAGAAAGGCCCGCAAAATACCCTATCATTTGAGTCAATCAGCGCCGCTCTTGCTTAGATGGAGTTTTCTGTGTTTACATGTTTAAAAATATTGTGTTTTTCGTTTTCTTGTGTTCGAAGTGTGATTGCCTGTCGAGCTAAAGGGCACCGCGTTCTAATGTACTAATGTTTTTACTTATATTCATTTTGGATTTTTTGCTGTATTTATATGATTTATTGTTTCGTCTGTTTGCCCACAGCTCCTACATTTACTATTTTCTGGGGTTTCATCCATCTTAGATTTTATGGGTTTTTTTTTCTAAGCTCGTTTTTAGTGCAGCTGTCAGTAGAAATTGTGTTTGTCTGTTCTTGTGTGGTATTTTGGAGCAATATCAATGTGTTTCCTGAGTTTCTTTTTTATTCTGATTAATAGGCCATGTGGTCATTAAGTTAGTCCTGTTCTAAGATGGTTTAAGATTAACGTGAATTTTCAATGAAGAAGAGATTTACTAGAGGCATTGGATAGGGAACTACCTGGAGAGCGTTGTCAAAATATTACTTGAAATTTTTATAGAAACCGTAATATGTGTCTCGTTGATTGGACTGTGTAGACAAAAAGGTAAGTATATAAAACAAGTGGCTAATAGTTGTAAAATGTTTGCTCCAACGGATTACTAGAAACGGTATACTAGAAAATGAATGTTTACTGGTACGTATGTAAGAAAGGGGAGTTGTAATTCAGTTTATAATAGTAAGACCATATTAAAATGAATGGTAGAGAGTGATAATCTAAAAGTATAGGGGGGCCCAAAGAAAACAGAAGCTAAATTGAGGCCATCTAGAACATATGCTGTAAAACGGAGAAAAAAAGGCCAACGACCTTTTTGTTTTGATGTGATGTTTTGAATATAATAAACTAGTTATGAGGAAAGTTTCATTTAATTCAGACAAAACACTAAGAAACGAGGCCTAATTAGAGTTGGGGCTCGTTTTTTTTTGGGGGGGGGAGATCACCCTGTATTAATATCAATTATGAAGTGTTTATTGCATTGAAAGCAACAAACAAAAAAGTATCATTTATCTGAAAGTACCAGCTGCTCCCGATATGAGGCAAAAACAAGGAGTATATTAAAATGTCCAAACTTAAAATCGCAGATCAGTCGGTCGACGTTGAAAGTGGTATAAATTATTCCTGCTATAATGAGTCCCTTTGGACCTTTGGCAATATAATGTGACAATGGATTGCGAAAAGCGAGATCCATTGCCATGTTAGAGTTCTTTAGATGAATGCCTTGTGCGACACCCTAGAATGTTGCATAATGTACTGTGGTTTGAGAAAATAAACATGTCGAAATTTTATTAGTGATGATCAGCCTACGAAGATAAATCGGCATTAACAACAGACAGATATAAAAGGTGAAAAAATAAAGAATGTAAATTATGACAACATATAAACTAAACACCTACTCATGACAATAATATGAGTTCGGAGAGAAATGTATATTATTGTAACACTGAAAATAAATTCTTATGGCTCTGAAATGTGTAATGTGTATGCGAGCTTTTGTGTGTGTGTGAGTTTTTTTTTGCATTTTACAAATATAGATGATGGTAATTGCATTTATTTTTGTAGCAGCACTTTAAACTAATTTCATTGCGCTTATTTGATTTCTTAAATGTATAATTTAATTGTGTGTACGTTCATTTCTTAAATGTTGACTTCTTAAGTTTGTATGGACGATATAAATAAGAAGGAAGAGAGTTCAGAGAAAACATTAGTTTAAATCAACGCAATTTCATTATTTTTACTATCATTTAAGTCAATGTCTCGACATGTTATTATTGGTAACGTGGGCTTATCTCATGTGAACGAATTATTTTATGATTCATATCTGACATGTTCTTAGATGTATGAATATATATATATATATATATATATTATTATTATTATTATTATTATTATTATTATTATTATTATTATTATTAATGTTTTGTAAACAAGCTTATGGATAGAGCACTGTTGCCATGAGCAGGTGTCGATGTAATTTCCAATCGAGGAGAAATATTTACAGCACTGATACGTGGCCCGTTAGTGAGAGCTGCCGGCTTTACTCTCAATGCAATAGTTGTAGGTTCGGTCCACGGTTGGGAAACGGTGTATGTCAAGCCGCACTGATTAGATGTGAAACAAGGAAACCGTACGATGTATGGATGACACACACACACACACACACACACACACATATATATATATATATATGCATACATATATATATATATATGTTATTGTTGTTTTTCAAACAATAAATACGGTTAATTGGCTCCGCCTCGAAGCTCATTTTTCTTTTGTATTTACTTAGAAAGTCGCCTTTTAATTTGTTTTGACGTACATAACCTTTTTATTTATTTATTATTTTTTCAAAACATTACTCTTTTAAAAATAATACATATATATATATATATATATACATATATATATATATATATATATATATATATATATATATATTAAGGAAAGGTGCTAATTCAACTACAAAATACTCTTTGTGGATAACTATACGTTAAGCCTCTTCATTTACTAAGGAAACGTCGTGTATGTATCTCACTCACTTGGTAATTAACTTCGTAAATAAACAAGTACCTCGAGCGGTGGGAAGTGTCTACTTGAATTGACATTAGATGAGTCCATTTGCGAACAGCGATTCCATAGGTCGAAGGTTAGAACAATTCCATGGTTGTATGGTGAATCTCTTGTTAGGAAATATTGCTGGACTAGCCGCACTGATGGGGTGTGGTAGAGTGAACAATTACTGTATGCAGCTGACTATCTTTTAAGCCTCCTCCTGTCGTATACCACAGCCGTAAATGTATCTCGCCCACTGCGTAATTGGTGTTAATGTGAGGCTCACTGTTTATAAAGAAACTAAGTAGCTCGAGCTCAGTAAAAGCAGTTAGAAGGTGTAGACTTAACTGTACATTTCATAAGGTCATTTGCAAGCAACGGTTCAAAGGCTCGCAAGTTAGAAGGGCTGACTATCAACTCGCTGATTGTAAGTCCAATACCTGGCACCTGAAGATGCTGGTCTCGTCGAACTGATTATTAGTGATACAGTGAAACAGTACTGGATGACCATATATATATATATATATATATATATATATATATATATATATATATATATATATAAAATTAAAAAAATGTGTACGGCGCTTAAGCTACACTGGCTATTCCGCGTTTCATCCACTTTTGGATGCTTCAGGCTTCTGCGCATAAGCCTGAAGAATCCTAAAGTGGATGAAACGCGGAATACTCAGTGTAGCTAAATCGCCATATACATTTTATAACTTACTAACTAGCTCTACCTACGTATTGAGCATTTTGAAGTAAATACTTAAAGCTTAATCAGAAATCTATACGTTTGTATATTAATTTTATGTGAGTAAATTAAGTAGTTATATATATATATATATATATATATATATGTATATATGGTCGTGAGTGTTCGGCTATTTTCGTGCAGGTGCTCCTTGAAGGAATATGTAGAAAATGTGAGAGAGTGATGTGTCAACTATATTTTTCGAGCGCTTCCGATTCCTAATCTTCATCAAAATTATGTTATCTATTCGTTTATCCTAATACAGAATTCTATGAAGTAAACCTTTTCCATGCCTGAAACATAATTGGAGTGTTTTAATAACCTTTAAAGGCATATCAAATAAGACTCTACACCTATATATTTTCCTATTAGCATCATACTTTGTGAATACTTTCGAGCGTGTTTAGATTTATTGCTTCCTATATTCCTTCATCTATGGCTAAGCGAAATCGTGATACCATTAATACAACATTGTATTAATTTACTTGCAATTGATTTCTTAATTAGTCAATGCATTCACCCACCATGAAATAAAAAGGATTCCTCCACGATGCCTTTGGTTTATTATGTATTCGGATTTTTACGTTTAATATTTCCAGTTGTTTTCATAAAATATTCTTACTCTGAGATAAGAGAAATAATCAAGAGGTCAAAAAATATAGTCGGTCAGTTTTAGGGTTACGGTTAAAATTGTACGAGGCGTATTTTTTCCTACACAGGAATTTGTATTTGATTTATCCTATGTTTAATATATTTATTCATATTAAACCGATACACGTACATGTCTTGCAATAATATTTCTCAAAATTCATTACTCACATGAAATGTTGAAATACTCCTTTTTCTGCCATGTTGTATAACTAAATATTGAATCAATGATTCTTTGAGGTTTGTTCTGCTTGTAGCCTTTTAACTGTTCTTAAATTTGGCGAACGTCTTTATTCTTTAGCTGAATCTTACCAATATATCGTTCAATGGTTTGCAGAATGGTAACGTACGAGAGAATTAATGTGTCTTCAAAGCATTTCAGGACAATCTAGATGATTTGTCAGCGGAAATAATTTTGGATAATGGTAAGAGAGAAGAATGGCGGCACTTCAGAAATATGTTTACACTAGCGGGGTTACCCGGCGTTGCCCGGGTGAGAACCACGAGGGAGGAGTTAAACAAAGTTTTGGTAGGTAGGTAGGATCGAAGCTGAAGCCCTGAGGCGAAGTTGGAAAATAAAATGTGAATAAAAAAACATGACACGTTAACCGATCGGCCAGCAAGAAAGCGTGACTGAAAGACGTTTGAAGTTATTTAAGTAGGAAGAGAATTGACAGGTGCCCGCATCTAATGACTTAATGAGGCCAAGTGAAAATCCTGGAGTTAGAATTTTCTACGAGCGTTACGACGACGTAAGCATTATCTAGTCAACATTTTCTGCGGGATATTTTTTTAATGAGTTTAATAACCCGGTTTGTTAGTTTTTACTAACCTTTGGGGAAAACAAGCTCCCCGTTTATTAGGGGAGTGTCCAGATAAAAGCAATCCGACATCGATTAAACGTTTACATCGCTTTCCGAGGACCACTGGAAACTGCCGATTCAAATCCAGTTTCGCCTTTTAATACTGAAAAGCGGAAGATACACGCGGCGATTTAAAAACTGGGAGAAATAGCACGTGAAAGTCGGGCACATAAAATACACACACGATCCCCGTTCGTAACTCTTTTATATTATCATTTAGACGTGATATAAAAAAGTTTTCAGAAGCAGTGGACCGACCGAGAAGTCTAGGGGGAAAAAACCCTTTTACAGACACACACACGAAAAGCGAACATACATACATACATACATACACATTTGCGCTTTTATATATATAGGGTACACGTATTTGTATTGTTTTTAATGCAATGCGGATTAGCCGTGGGTTTATTATTATGTTTGCAACGCCACAATCTTACGTGAACAAATCACTGAGGTTTAACCCGTATGTTTTCTTTTCTATTTGTTTTTAATGTTTTTTATCGGTAGACATGCTTGAGATTTAAGTGGAACAGATTATATCCCCACATGTCTAATTCGTGAAATATGCAGCGTATAATGTAGGACGTTTTAGTATAATTAGCCCAAAGAATTTTTAAAGAAGTTTTCAATTGCATATTTGCACATTAAAAATAGTAATTATGTTTAAAATGTTTGATTGCACTGATTTATGTATCAGCCATGCTGTATTATAATTTACATTTATTGTTCCATATTTACTTTTAATACATTCTTGGGTAGCTTTTGAGGGAGGTGATTTAAACCGCTTTCTGGTAAATACACGTTTTTTTTATCTGTTATTATCTCAGCTTAAACGAGTCATGAATCCCTTCATAAAAAAACAAAAAACAAAGTGAAAGCTAACGCTTCCCTCCGTATTACAACAGCAAATAACTATTAACAACAATATCTAGAGAATAACAAGTTTCATAGCATTAGCAAAATGATATTAAAGTTAATAAGGAAATTTAAAGTGAATGAGAGAATAATTTAGTTCCTTATGTTAAATATTTATAAACAAATTCGTAAATGAAGATTTTTGTGTAGATATTTTCAAACAAAACTCAAAACAAAAACGACCTCTGATGCATATAGATTCGCTAATATATGGGTTGATCGAGCCAAATGAACAAGCTATTAAAATTCAACCTAGAAAGTAACTGGTATGGTCAGTACAATATTTACTTGCTACAGAAATATACACGAGGTTATCTTTATTATTCGTTTTATTTCGTTTTCTATGTTCGAAAATATATTGTTTGCAACTCGAATACATTTTTAGTCGTGTCCAATTACGGATTATTCGTACTATTAATGCACTTGATTATGTCTTAGTTCAGATTGATTTGCAATTTTATAAGTATAATTCAGTTTGGATTATATCTTTAAGCAGATAATTACTTCAACTCTCCTTGAAATCCTTTGGGAATTATGTGTCTCTGAATGAAATCATTTGAGTTTTTTTTTAAAGTGGTTAAAATATATTATGCACACAAAAATTTATGTATTTTATCTTTCAGCTACATAGTAAAAATATTATAATTTTGCTTACGTTTATAGTATTTTGTTATTTTGCTTTGGGCCGATTGTTCAACATCTTCGCAAACAAATAATGTTAGTTTTAAGTATTCGATAATAATTTAATTGTTCACTTTTAAATTTTATTGAATAATATATAGGGTTTACCGATTATTTTACTGGTATTTTGGCATTTAACGTTTTACCCATAAACACCTTATCGAGAGAATCTTATTATATCTCGTTAATTGTTTCATCTTGATAATAAAGAATTTAAAGTAGGAGATACTTGACCTTACCTACATATTTTTACATATACTTACTCTTGGCTGTTATTAATGTTTACAGCTAGTTCTATAATATAATGCTTAGTGTAAATAAGCTTTGAATCAATTAATCGGTAATTGTAACAAAAAAAACTAATTTTTGATGGATTGCCATTTTATAGAAATCAGAAACTAAATCGGAAAGTATATTAGTATCTGTAATTTTAACGGTGCACTTAAATGTTTCGGAATCTGCAAAATATATGCATTGTCCAATTACCATTATGTATGTATTTTCCAGTTATAGCAATGTACTATAAGCAGCAATGTTAAGATGTTAAAATCAATATTACTTTATAGTTGTGTTTAATATATATGGCTCTTTGAAGTCAAATATTTGCAAATTATCTGAAAGACAACACAAACAGTTAAGCAGTAATATAACGAAATGTTGATGGATACTATAGTATGACATTGAGAAATCGTTCCTTAGTTTTCTTTCTTGTTATGTATAGTCTTCCAGGCAAATAGGAATAACACAAAAAATAACCATACGTACAAGTATATAAAACGCACATACAAAGACAGTAAGAACATGTTGTGTTTTAATATATATATATATATATATGTATATATATATGTATGTATATATGTATATATATGTATATATGTATATATATGCATACATATATATATGTATATGTATACATATATATATATATATATATATATATATATATATATATATATATATATATATATATATATACAGTGATGATCATATTTATTGGCACGGTAAAATAAAAGTTAAATTTTGTCTAATAAATTCTAAAAAAGGGATTAAATTGAAGAAAATAACAAAGTATATTATGTATTTTTAACTGGCCTTTCCGATGCAGCAATCGGATTTTAGAAAAAATAAATAACAAAGGAACAACAAACATAATTGCAAAAAGCCCTTTTTCAAAATTATTGGCACGATTTATTTAATAATCAATTGTATAGCCTTTGGCCTTGATTACCTTCCTCAGTCGCTTTTCATAGTTTACAACCAAGTTGTTGCATTCTTCAGTAGTAATTTTAGCCCACTCTTCCTGACAATAATCCTCCAATTGAATAAGATTCTTAGGCTTCCTTTGCATTACCCTCAATTTTAATGTCCTCCATAAATTTTCAATTGGATTAAGGTATGGGCTTTGTGATGGCCACTCCAAAACATTAATATGATTGTCCTCAAGCCATTTCTTAGTCAGTTTAGCCGAATGCTTTGGGTCATTATCTTGCATGAACCACCAACGACGACCAAGGGAGAGCTCTTTATCAGAGTCTTTCAGGTTTTCATCCAATATTTTAACATAATCTTCCTTTTTTATGCTACCTGTGACCTTAACAAGTCGCCCTGGTCCAGATGCAGCAAAGGATCCCGAAAACATCAAACTGCCTCCACCGTGCTTCACTGTGGGTATGGTGTTCTTAGGCAGGAAAGCTTCGCCAGATTTTCTGTAAATATAAGACACTTATTATGGCTAAATAACTCTATTTTCGTTTAGTCAGTCCATAGAACACGTTTCCAGAATGCAACATCTTTATCAATATGACGTTTTGCAAAGGCTAGCCTTGCTTTCAGGTGCATAGGCTTCAATAAGGGAGTCTTTCTCGGACGACATGCTTTTAAACCAGCTCTCTTCAAAACTCTACCAACTGTATGTCGAGATACATTCACTCCAGAGGTGCTCTGTTCATCAACAATCTCCCCAACAGAGATCCTTGGATTTTGTTTTACTTGTCGAACAATGTTCCGTTCATCTCTTGGGGAAAGAATCCTTTTTCCCCCTCTACCCTCTAAACTCATAACGTGCCCTTGCGATTTGAACTTGTTTATTATGGATCTAACAGTGGATTTGGGAAGGTTTAGCTTCTTGGAAATCTTATCATAGCCCTCCCCATTGGTATGGCATGCTACAACAAGCTTCATGACGTCTTCGCTGTGTTCCTTAGTTTTAACCATGGCGATTGAAAATTATAATTTAGTCACTTATAATAGTTTAAATAAATCGCTATCTAAAAATTATCTGAAAAAAATTATTCACTGAATTAGCGTTAAACAAGCATAATATGGCTATAAAAAAGTTCAGAAAGCACGTAAACCGGAAATTGATTGATATTATACTGATACTAAAAGAAAGACAAAGCCGTGCCAATAATTTTGAACAAGGGTTTTTTGCAATTATGTTTGTTGTTCCTTTGTTATTTATTTTTTCTAAAATCCGATTGCTGCATCGGAAAGGCCAGTTAAAATACATAATATACTTTGTTATTTTCTTTAATTTAATCCCTGTTTTAGAATTTATTAGACAAAATTTAACTTTTATTTTACCGTGCCAATAAATATGATCATCACTGTATATGTATATATATATATGGTAGTGCGTGCGTATGTATGTGCATTTGATTTTTGAGGAATGTGTTTTTAATTCTATTTAACTTTGTGTATATGCTATCCTTTTTGTTTAAAAGTTTAATATATGTACATGAGGACAAAACAAATATAAAGGAATAACAGAATATTTCGGTGCGTGTTTTACAAATCCGCTTCCTGATGAAGAAAAAATATTATATCAATAACGTATTTTTCATGCATATATCCTCAAGAAAAAAATAGAAATTCATTGCTTCAATAGAAAAAAAATGCCTACATATATAAGGCAATCAGAAAAACTTTCGAGAAGTCACAATACTGTGTGTTTGTTTCGACTGCTATCGTTGTTCATACTTTAAACCTATACAAGTTTTATTCCACGTATTAATGTGTGTTAAAATTTGTTTAGCCTACAGAAATATTTCTTCTTGTACTTCTTCTTCTTTTTCTTCTTCTCCTTCTTAGTATTATTACCATCATCACTACTATCATTAATACCGTTATCATTATTATTATTATTATTATTATTATTATTATTATTATTATTATTATTATTATTATTATTATTATAACTTCGTAATTATAATCATCAATTTTATAATATGTTTATTAGACTCCAATAGGAAACGACTGTTTAAAAGATCACTAATATTAACAACATTTCATCTCATCCAGATGTATATATATATATATATATATATATATATATATATATATATATATATATATACATATATATATTAAATATATATGTACATACAGAGAGTTTGTTAATAATTCATCATTTTAAAAACGAATATATATATACATATATTAATATATATATACACATGTGTATATGCATATACATGTATATATATACACGTTTTATAATTGTATATATACATATATATATGTGTGTGTATATATGTATGTATATATATGTATGTATGTGTGTATGTATATATATATAAGTTTTTTATAATTGTATATATACATATATATATATATATATATATATATATATATATATATATGTATGTATGCATGTATAAGTAGAGATTTGGAGATGTATTGAATGTATGGGTACATATTAAGCGAATACTTATATATCTATTTTTTAAAATAACATTTTATTTGATCGTTGAAATTACAAATTATTACAATATCATTTGGAGTCACATATTTGATGAATTTAAAAAAAAAAAAAACTATTGTGAAACATAAATCGCAGATGAATTTTAGCAAATATAGATTACCAGCATGAGCATAACTTAGAAATCTCGAATTGTTTAATTCATTTATATGGATAAACATAGATATTATTAAATCGTATAAACATGGAAACTATTAAACGGTACAAAAAAACAATGATCTAATTCTATATATTACTTGGTAATTCGAAGACACACTTTTTTAGAGAAGTTTAATATTGTAATATACTGTAAAAGCAAAAATGATTATAAAGTTGTCTCTCTCTATTATGATCTCTTACTCTCTCTCTCTCTCTCTCTCTCTCTATATATATATATATATATATATATATATATATATATATACAGAGTGAAGCAGACGGACGAAGAGTGTAAGTGTACACATTAATGTATGCATGCATATATATACATGTGTTTATACGTATAGTAAACATTTATTATAACAAGTGAAGTTATAATCTTTTATGAGAATTTCTAATGAGTGTTACATATGTAATTCTGATCAAATTCTGCATAAAAGTTACACAATTTTTCGATACGTATTCAATTTTTCGGCATAAAACGTCATGTAGACCATAATGCAGATTTGTCCTGTTGTGCGTACTTCTTGTTTCTTTTAATGTGTAATAAAGATCCTTATTTTATAGCGTTTACATTTATGCGGTTTTCAATAAAGATAATTGTGATTTTCAATTGTGAATGATGTTTTGTTGTATAAATATCATATAATATTTAGTATTGTTCGGCCAATACACATACCCACAATTATGTAACTAGACATATGATTAAAATAAATTTACATCTATGCAAAATAATGATACATATCCTGTTTAAATATTTTTAAATACATTATATATATATATATATATATATATATATATATATATATATATATATATATATATATATATATTTAAGATAATCGTAACTAGAAAATCCTCTAACATTTCACCGGTGTAAGTACGTAATAGGCATCGAGGAAAGTTTTAAATTATGTACCATGAAACGAGCCAATGAAATGCTTGCAATTATCATTTAATTCTTTCTGAAAACTTACCTGTTATTTTTAGAAGATCTTTCACATTCTGTCAGAACTCGTTTACATAATCGTTGCTTTTTTAAGTTATTGTTTCCTGTCTGCGTGATCTATGATCTGCATTCGATGCTCTTTCAGAATTAGCTGCGACCAAGTTATTCCAAGTCTGGAAAATTCGTTAAAATTCACAATCATAAAGTAGAGATATCTACTCACGTGAATAAATAACACAAAGTGCTAGGTAAACCCAATTGTGAGAAATTGCAATAGATCGCTGTGTCTTCTCATAATCTACATAAGATGAATGTAACATGTCCAGTTCGCTATTTGTCGGAGAGAATTAGACAATTCCATTTGTTAAGAGAAGAATGGATGGAGAATATATAATGTAGAGTTTCAAGAAGGGCGTGAATAAGAAAAGAGATAGGACAAAGACAGGTCGCCGTCGAGGTAATGGCGTTTTAGCTTAATAGATTAGGAGCGTGATAAAGGGAAATGAGACCGGTTGAATAATGGATATAATAACAAGATATCAATGAAATAATCTTGATGAATGCAAAAGTGCATAGCAAACAAAGAAAACATGAAACAAAAAAGAAGTAAGAAAAATGCATTTAAAATAAGCAAAATAATCCGCTTGGACTAAAATCTAAACTGTGAAATAATGTTAAGTAAAAATAATGTTTCATTTGCTTAGGTTAGGATGCGTCTTCAATATGTCTCAATATTTTTTTTTGTATAGGAACTTTGTTGATTATACTAAAATGAAACAAGTGTTCACTTTGAAGTAATCTCCTTCAGCTGCAATTCACTTGCTATAGCTTTCAGCAACTCATTGATAGCCACATGGAAGTCGTGTGTTAGCGTGTTACTGATGATTGGAATTATCTCTTTCATCTTTTCGATTGTCTATAACGAGAGCGTCGAAAGTTTTCATTTAACTTAGAGAATAAATAAAAATCACAATGAGCAGGCTCCGAAGGAGACAGAGTGCAAGGGGACTGTTTTTATGCAATCCTGACCATACTCATTGAAAAGGATGGAGTTGAGGACTGGTTGATTCGCGCTAATATTCCGTCTCTTCAGCTTCTCCTGAATGAGTCTATGTAGAATTTCCATACGGACAAAAACTGTGCACTTTTTTGTCTCTAAAGATGCCCAACGGTTCACATTCATGAAATTCTTTATTTCGCCAGTCAACTTTAAGTTTCTTACTTCCGTATAAGATTGTCAAAATGCAAATTAAATCATTTCATTTTCGTGTAATAAGTAAAAAATAGATTTCTATAGATTACCGTTCTTTTAAAGCATCCCTAGCTAGAGAATGCGTTTAAAAAATAAACCAGCTGTGAAAATCATGCTTTAAAAAATTGTACAATTTAACAAAAACAAATCAGCTGTGAAAATTATGCTTTAAAAGAGTGTACTACAATTCCTGCTGTAGCTGTTAATTTGAACTATATAATAATACAACTTAGCTTATCATCTTATACGCTGTAGTATTTCAGTTACATAATGGATTTGCCGGATACAATTTTTAATGCCAGTACAAGAAAAGTCAGCAAGATTATTGAAAGCACCTCGTGTACACACACACCTACCCACACACACCCACCCACACACACACACACACACACACACACACATATATATATATGTATGTGTATAAAATATATTATGTATATATATATAAATATATATATATATATATATATATATATATATACATTCACACATAGTGCCGCGTATCGTTTACATTAAAATAATGTCTTACATGGACACTTATATTTTGAAGTTCTACTATAGGCAAACAGGACAAGCATTTTAGCTACACACAAAAATTAGAAAAAAAAAATTATTGGGCAATCGGTAGCAATTGTGGTCACAAAGCTAAAGTAGGAAGAAATGGATACACAAAATTAGAATAAGAAATGGAAGCCACGTGGCATGATACGAAACCGAAACTATGCAGAAACACATCATTTCTCAAAACTATTCACGTTTCAGCACTTCTTGTGTTTATATATATATATATATATATATATATATATATATATATATATATAATATATAATATCAAAAAAACTATATTCATAAAAATGTACAAAATAAAAGTATCCTTTCTTTTTTTGTATCGTGTGCAAAGTGAAAATCATTACAAGTATTTAGTGTCAAAAATTATTTTATTTTCACTTTAATTCTGTTATCATAAAACACGAAATAAATAATACAATTTGTTTTACATTTATTAAAATATATATATTTTTTTTTTAGTTTTTATAATAAAATATAATGGACTTTTAATTTGTATATTTGTGCAGTTTTTTTAAACGCGTGTGCCATAGGGAGACCATAATTATTTTTTATTTATTACATTTCTGGGGATGAATCCATTTGGAAGAAATACATTTAATATATTAACACAAAGGTGTCATGATACTGGGATGGTATTTTTAAATGACGTATGTCTGTACGGTATTCCTGCTTCGTTTCAAGCTAGGTCGCTTGCGTTCTTTATTTGCAATTACTGTATTGATTGTTGCCATCTTTTTTCTGAGAGTGCAATTGTAAGAGATTACCTAACATTTTCAGTAAATATATTTTTAACATAGTTGAAGAACTTGTCTGGTTTGCCTACTCCAGAATACACAAAATATAATTGTCCATATTAGAGACAATCATTGTGTACAGTTGTAAAAAAAGTTACTTAGTAAAGTAGTACCGAAGTAATATGTTTTAAACTTTGGGACGCCAAAACATTTAATATATTTTCTAAATAATAAAAGATAACAATAAACACTAAATAAACTAATATATTGTTATAATTCTCCAAACAGATTCAAACCATTGTAAAACAACATATATGCAAAATATTATAAAGTATTACATATTTATATAAAATATTAAGAATTAAGTCGACGCAATTAAAATGTTGAAACATAACAGACATGCACGGCGAAAACAGATACTCTTACGCATGCGTATATGTACATATTTTCGATTTATTACGTATTGGCCATGTTCAAATATGGGGATGGACTTATCTAAGATGGTAATTATCAAGTGTGTCAATATCAATTTAACGAATTGTAACCCACGTAAGTTTTTAACTTTTAGAACCACTACATTATCTTTGTACAATATAGTAATCAATGAAAAATATAAATATATGTATATTAATAAATATAAACTTAATGTAAAAAACATCTTTTAATTTAAAAATATCTAATAACTAACCAAGTGCATTTGATTTGCGAGTATATATATATATATATATATATATATATATATATATATATATATATATATATATATATATATATATATATATATATATATACTGGTGGTGGTTGTAGTCCATTGGATCCGAAGATGACGTTTGTGGTATGCATCTCATCTGTGCATACGGAGGTGGCTCTGCAGCCCCAGTCTAGTGGCACATAGTCTAGAACATTGGGGGCACTGTAAGTGAGTTGTTGTGATCATCGCTGACGTTGCTCTGTGTTGTCTCTCTCTGGCAGCAGTGAGTTTCTGGCTACGAGCCTCTTCAAATTTGGCACCAGCCTTGTGAGTTAAGCCTCGCCATTTTGGGTTGTCCATAGCATGTCTCTCTAGGTATCCCGTTTTGATACGACACCATTGCAGATTGACTTTAACAGTGTGTTTATAACCCAGTTTTGTTCGAGCTTTGTTTCTTTTGCCGTGCTTGGAGCTCTCCGTGCATCAGATATTTAGGCATCCGACATGCCTCCATTCGAATCACGTGTCCAACCCAACGAAGTTGGGCCTTGATGATGGCGGCCTCTATACTAGTGGAGTTAGAGTTGTCAAGCACTTATGATTGGTGATGCGATCCTTCGATTTGATTCCTAGGATTGAGGGAATAGCTCGCATGTGGAACAGCTGCAGTTTCTTTATATGCCTGCGGTATAGTGTCCACGTTTCACAACCATAGATCAGGGAGAGAAGGACTACAACAGTGTAGACCTTCAGCTTCGTAGATATTCATATGTTGTGTTCATTGAGCACTCGATTGTGAATTCTTCCCAGCGCCTGGCTTGCTTTTCTGATTCAGCTGTCAATCTCTCTGTCCAAGGAGCCATCGCAAGATAGTGTGCTTCCCAGATATTTGAAGTTATTAACGTTGACAAGTGGTGTGTCGTATCAAATGATGGTTGAAGGAGGATGGTTGGTGTATGGTGCATGTTTGTGGAACACCTCCGTCTTTCACAGAATGATTGTCAAGCCGAAGCGCTTGGATGCCTCAGAAAAGCGATCCAGCATCTGTTGCAAGGCTGGTTCTGTATAGACCACTAGTGAACAGTCAGCGTCAAGTAGAACCTCTTGGATGAGAGTGTTCACGCGTTTTGTATTTGCTGTGAGTCTCCGTAAGTCGAAGAGGGGACCATCCAAGCGGTAACGAATGTCGACACCCCTCTGCAAATCCTGGCTAGCATGGGACAGCATACAGGTAAAAAAAAGATGTTGAAAAGGGTAGGGGCTAATAACCAACCCTGCTTCACACCGTTGCTTACAATAAAAGTTTCTGCGATATTACCATTGGAGAGTACCTGACCAGTCATGCCATCGTGGACGAGCCTGATCAGTGACACAAACTTTGGAGGATATCCGATGCGCTCAAGGACTGTCCAAAGTGCCTCTCTGTTGACGGCGTCAAAAGTTTTGGGCAGGTCGATGAATACAGAGTAGAGAGGTTTTTTCTGTTCAATTCACTTCTCCTGAAGCGTTCTTAAATCAAGGATCATGTCCACAGTACTCCTGCCCGGCCTGAAGCCACACTGTGCCCCAGGGAGTGTCTGTTCAGAAACTGTAATGAGTCTGTTCAGAATTACCCGTGCAAAGATCTTTCCAGCAATTGAGAGGAGGGAGATGCCCCTGTAGTTTCCAGAGTCCGACTTACTTCCTTGGTTCTTGTGGAGGGTGACGATTAGGGCGTCGCGAAAATCGTCTGGAATTATCTCCTCTTCCTAGACAGTTAGAAGGACCTCACAAAAAACCTCAAGAGCATTGGGGTCCACTGCCTTTTAGATCTCAGCAGGGACGCCATCATTTCCTGATGCTCTGCAAGAGGTTGTCTGGCGGATCGCTTTCTTGATCTCCTTGATTGTAGGTTTGCGAGTGAATCCTCTATGGGTCGTTGGAGGGTCTGATTCAGGGCCTCTGAATCAACTGATGAGGGCCTGTTTAGCAAAGTGCTGAAGTGCTCCTGCCAGCATCTGCTGAAACTCTCCTGGTCCTTGATGAGCGTCTTCCCGCCCGACGACAGTAGGGAAGCACTGCCAGGTGAAAGGAGCCGAAAAAAGATTTCCATGAGCTGACTTTTTTTATATAATTAGTATCAGCATAGTGCTGGACTTTAGATGCTTTGTTATGCTATCACTGATCCTGCATTGCTCGCTGATTGTTCTGAACTTTGGCTTGGAGGGCATTGAACTTCTCATGCTTGGAAATGGATGAGGGGGCAGTTAGACATTCTATGTGAGCCTTGTTCTTGGTGTGTATTGCTTCTCTGATCGCTTTGTCGTTCTAATCGGACCAGTCTTCATGCGTTCTGGAGTTTGCTCCAAGGACTTCCTTCGCTGTCTCATATACTGCTTTCTTGAAAGTGGTTTATTTCTCTGTGCTGCATTCAATGGTCACACGATCTTGGATTTTCTCATCTAGCACTTGCTGGAATCGTGCCTGATAGGATGGGTCGTTAAGTATGGCAACATTGTAGGAGGTCCTAACACTTTTGGGTCGTTTTCCGTTGGGTGGCGCAATGTGTATTGTCAGTACAGCCCTGACCAATCTGTGGTCTGTCTAGCACTCACCGCCCCTTATGGCACTGGTAACACAGACGTCCTTGATGTCGCGTTTGCGGACGATGATGAAGTCAATCATGTGGCAGTGTCTTGAACTTGGGTGCATCCAGCTGGGTCTTATACTTGTTTGTCATTCTGAACAAGGTGTTGGGAATGCAAACACCCCTTCCCAGCTGCTGTAGTCTCTCCCCACCCTTGCATTTAGGTCTTCAAGGATGACAAAGTTGTCGCTTTGTGGGATTGGCCTGATGACTTGGTCAAACTATTCGTAAAACATCTCCTTGGCATCATCTTTTCTTGTGAGTGTATGGGCGTAAGCGATGATTATTGTGAGATATAACTTGTAGCGCAGGAATGGTCCTCAGCAAAGCTGTCCTGATGGCAAACCCGACACCATGAATACGGTCTTCTGTTTGCGGTTTTCCTTTCTAGAAGAAGCTGTATCCACCTCCCTCTTCTCTCAGAAATCCCTTGTCAGCAATCCGGGTCTCGCTAAGTGCGACCATATCTATATGGTAACGCTTGACTTCCCTTGTGATGAGCGATGTTCTTCTTTCAGGTATTGTGGAAGTAACTCTATCGAACAAAGTTCGAACATCCCATGTCCCGATGCTAATTTTTCCTTGTTTTTGTTGTTCGACCACTATGTGGATTAGTCCGTCAACCGCGGCAAGCTGACCAGACAATGGAAGGGCAAGCATTTATTTAGGATACCTTTTCTAACCCCCTCCCTCATATGAGGGATGGCAGTGCTATCCTAAAGAGACTCCCTAGTCGTCCACAGGGTCTTCGAACTATCCTGTTGTCTTTCAGGAAAAAGAGCGACCACTTTGCCATGGACCGCCTACGTTTAGGCTTGTGACTACAAATGCCAGTGTTCACCCACACCTGTTGCTTTTGGTACGTGCCCATCGCTGTAGGACTTTAAGAGTGTGCCTTAGACATATCGGTAATTCATTCAGTGTATTTCATTTGAAGTTACAAATGTTTGTATACCTGTTCGACAATTTCAAGCATTATATCGTTTGAAAATTTTCACAATCAGCATTTCTTCAGACTTCGTGAATAAGAACACTCTTCACAATAGAACATTTTTTAAAGGAAAATTCCCTTAACGGGAAAGCGGCATGTGAAAAAAAAAATTACCTTGGAGGCACCCTCCGTGAAAAAAAAGCTCATTGAAATATTAATATGCCACCTTATTTTCGTATCCTTTTTTTAAAAACCAAGTTATAAGAAGTGTCAGCAAAAAAACAAAACGGTAGCCATTTTAAAATTTTATTACATATCCCATTCATTAAATTCCTGAGTTAGATTTCTATATATCTTGGTTTCAGATATTTCATTTGAAAAAAAAAATCTATATTTATAATGTGGCCAATAATAACCTTGCAATAACGTTACGATTAATGTTTAGTTTCGTATTAGCTCATTTGTGGAAAGCATTGTTTACAATTTATCGATTGTTTTATTTCTTAGATTTTAGACTATTTCAGAGTTAATCTTTTATTGAATAGTCAATAGAGAAAATGAATAAATTATATTTTTAATCCTCATACAACATTTCGGATTAAGGATTCTATTCTATTTTTCATTATTTAATATTTAAAAATTCGTTATCATTCTAATCAAACAGGTCTCTATACAGTTATGAAAAAAACAATTACGAAGGGAGATAATCCAGTTACGTTGTTAACTGCTAGTTGATGAATTCTGTGGAAGTAAAGGCCATATGAGTACCCAAAACAGTTAAAGGGAAATAACTAAAGTCGTTTGATATTTCGGGACTATTAAGTGCTAGAATGATTTAATAATTTATTTAATTACGCAAATATATAAAGTGCTACGATAGCTTATTTGACGAAATAAGAATATAGAGTATATTTTTAATCTTAAAACTGGTTATTTACACATGGGTTTAACCTACATCTGTAATTCATAATCAACCTGGTTAACTTGTGGCATCAGAATAAAAATTATAATTAGTGTATTGTGTTCTTGGGTACCTAAATAAAATAGTATATATTCTCCAATTATTATTCTGAAAAGAGAACCACCAAATAGCTACATGTATTTCACTCGGATAAGAAGGTGTCTTCCCCTGCATTTTCGGATAAAACATTTACAACAATGGGGTAAATAAATAAATACAGATTCAACACGTTTAAGACGTCAGATAAACAAGATTCATCAAATTAATTTCCAATCCACTAGTTGCTAATTTAAGTTTTTATTAATTTTACATGAAGGCATAATTTACATTGGTCGTCTAAATGTCTGCACGCCGGTAGTCGAATGGAAAATAAAAAGACAAGCTACCACGCGCAGACATTTAGACGACCCATGTAAATGATGCCTTCATGAAACATTCGCAATCCTGTACTTTAAAGTACCCCAAAATCTATTAAACTGTAGACGAGAAATAGCAAACAACTGTGTTCACAAAATATAACTTACTCTAGGATAGCGACACAAAATAGCTTTAAAACTAACAAAACAATAGAAAACAAACAAATAAATAAATTAAATAAACAAGAATATACATAAACGATCACACATATATGTATATATATATATATGTATGTGTGCATGTATGTGTGTGTTATATGTATATTTATATATAAACACAAGAAGGAAAGGAGGAAAATCGACCGCTTTAAACCACTAACCTAGTTCTAAAACAGAGCCTTTGTTCGATAAAATGCATGCCCATTTGCTGATAGGAAGGGCCGCGGTTGATACTAGAAATCTGATTGTCTAACTAAAATCCTCAACATATATAAAAACGAGAAACAACCACAGAATTCGCGCATAAGCCTGACGAATCCTATAGTGGATGAAACGTCGGATATTCAGTGTAGCTTAATCGCCATGTATATTTTATAAATTACTATATATATATATATATATATATATATATATATATATATATATATATATGCGTGTGTGTGTAGACGTAATTAGGCTGGTTATTATTTTTTCATCTTTTTTGTAATAAAGTAGAGTTGGTTTTTGCAGTATACTTTGATGATGCCGTTTTTATCAGGGCTAGAGTTCATGTTTTTTTTTAATTGTTGAGTGTGTTTTATGTGCTTTTCTACAATTTTATTCAGAAAATTATGTTCATTAGGTTTTCTTTTATGGTGGTTAGTTTTTTGTAAAAGATATCGCTTCGTTATGCTATATTGTAGGAACGGTGAATCAAATTCTTAATTAGGGCAGTTTAATTAAAATATACAATAGACCCACCGATTATAACAAAAAAAATCAAACTACTAATATATATTTTACTAGATTTAAACTCTCTAATTTCATAATTAAAAACAATAATAATATTTACACCACACCCAACCAAGCTAATGTAGTATAGGAATTCATTTGCCGCTTTCAAGAATGTCTTCGTACAGACTGTAAAAAATCATAGGACGCATACATAAGAAACCCTACAACAATACTCTCCCGACGACTAACCTACCATTTAACTGAAAATAGCGCCTGAATAAGAAAACCACCTTAGACCCCCATGATAAAAACCTACAGTCGTGCGACATTAGACATATCTTAACTAACAATATCAAAAATTCGATAGCTTAACAATTGCACAAGACGACTAAATTTACTAGAAGCTATACGAATCAAAAACCACAACCCCTTTTAAACCTGATCGCATTAAACACCGTGATAAATATACTAAACTTATTTAATAGCTAACAAGAAACTAATGTATAAATAAGAAAATCGAAATAAAATCAAATAATTCGCTCCTTCTCATTCGCCCCTTCTCATTCGCCCCTTCTCATTCGCCCCTCCCCTTACCCATTCGCACACGGGGACGCGTGTGCATGCGGGCGTATGTGCGCGTGCGTATGTGTAAACGCGCGTGGGTATGAATGCGTGCGTGGGTGTGTGCGTGTGTGCGTGCGTGTGTGTGTGCAATACAATTTAGTCTAATTCTTGCGTTAACCAGACTGAGCAACAGCAACGCATAGCCGGGTGGGTAAAGCTAGTGTGATATACAGGGCTCGGAAATGTGCCACAAAGGCAGATATGATAGTACAGTTTAGAGAAATATACCTATATATGTAGTATGCCATGTTAGACCTAGTCGATTGATTGGATCGGGCCCTATCCAACCACCCGTGTGACCAAGTAAGTGCCAAATGGTGTGTTGCAAGCAATAGCAACCCTGTTATCGGATCAATTAGTGCTTAACCACAAGGATTCCTGCTAACACGTATTTCTATTGAAATGCTAGAGAAAAGGGAAACATTCCTATTCTTACACACCAACACCAGCCCAGTCACAAGTAGTAAAATTACGGTAAGTGTGGCAGAACTTTAACATCGTATAGTTACGGCATGAATGACCTCTGAATTACGCATTCCGTGAGAAGGATTTGGCCTACAAAAATGTCTGAATTGCTGTTGGAAAAAAATTGCACACCTCGCAGATTCTTGCATTTATGACCGATGCATAAAGGCTTCGGTTAATCGTTATTATTTTAGACTGAGGTTGGTAGTTATCAGGTAAAAAAGAAATTACGGAGCACAAGCCGAATTAATCGAAATAACACATTTATTTATATTAAGTATGCATGTATACGCATGCATTATTTTGAATAAGTTAAAGAGATATAACTAAAGAAAAATGCTGCTAAAATGTGTAGAATGTTCGAAGGAAAATAATACTAATATCATAACCTCACAGTTATGCTTAAATAAAACATATACATTAAGAAATTACACGTACATATGTTAAGGGAAACAACATATGTAATACTGTCGGTACAAACACGCGGTACTGAGTTTCTATGAACTTTTTTACAACATTACATTGTCATGTATTGTGTTCTTTCTTAGCAGAGCATTTCTATTATTTTTCCTAATGGGATATGTAGGAGAAAAAGCGTTTTTTTTTTTTTACATAATAATGGCTGAGTGCATCTACATTAAAAAACGATCTGAAAAAAAATGCAACAGAATGTCACAGGCTGAATGAACGGTTATATATATATATATATATATATATATATATATATATATATATATATATATATATATATATATATATATATAATTGCTACGTCTTGGCAAAAGTTTGCCATATTTTTAGTTGTGTTATGCGGATGTGTGCACGAGAGTGACTTTTTAATCCGGCTTTAAGTCACCATGAAACTACACTTTGTTGACGCAACATGTTTCCTTCCAGTAAACGCGATGGCATGCTAACATTGTGACTCCCCGAATGTAGTGTCAGACCATTATTATATTTTCATATTAGATCACAAATATGACAAAATAGTTTTGACGGATGTGCTGTAAAATTTTCTCCACAGGATTGTCATACATACATACGCATAAAAAGATATATACATCGTTATATATATGAAGAGAAAGGTTGAGAGAAATGGACAGAAAAACAGATAAACAAAAATGTGTAATGAAGGTAGAAAAGAGTATACAATGTGTCCTCTGTAAAAATAAGTGACATTTGTACTCATTAAACTCATGCATACTAAAACTTTACATATATATATGTATATATATATATATATATATATATATATATATATATATATATATATATATATATATATATATATATATATATATATATATAATTTACCCAGTGGATTGAAATTTTAAATTCGACCGTTTTGGATTTTACCATTGTTGGATTTTTACGCTTCACCGGACCATCCATTCATGTGAAATATTTTTATTATTTTTCTTTTGCCTCCTGTTCCCCTTACCTCACCCTTTTTTTAACCAAGTAAGATCTTTGACTTCCTTGTAGTTTCATTAAATACTTTTATATGCAAAATCCGATCCTGCATTTTGCTAATTCCTGCCCTCGGATGAGAAGGAGAGTATTTCTTCGAAGCTCCGCGGATTAAGGACTATCCACTTATCTTGTGCTTCCTTTTTTAAAATTAAATATGTTTTTAAGTATTTTCAAGATGTCTTTTAGCATAGTTTATTAATCATTTGTCCATATATATATATATAAACATATATATATATATATATATATATAATACAGCAAATAGTTAATAAAACATGTTAAAACACTTTGAAAAAGAGTTAAAAACATATTAATCTGAAAAAGAAAACACTTAATAAGTGGATAGTCATTAATCCGCGGAGTTCTAAAGAAATACTTTCTTCTCATCAGAGGGTAGGAATTAGCAAAATGCGCGATCGGATTTTGCATATGAAATTATTTGATGAAACTGCAAGTAAGTCAAAGATCTTAACTTGATAACAAAAAGTAAAGCAGAGGGAATAGGATTGAGAAAAAGTTGATTTCACGTGAATGGATAGTCTGGTGAAAGGTAAAGTATCCAATGACGGTAAACTCCAAAAATATAAATCCAGGAAAGTTAATTTAATTTTCCATTCGCACAAGTAATATCCAAGGGAATCACGTAATCGGAAGATGGTCCAGCATATTTCCAAAGACCTAAATCCATGGAATAATTCACAAACATGTACAAAGGAAAAGGGGGGGGGGTTATATATATATATATATATATATATATATATATATATATATATTGGCAAAATTTACTTCAGTAATTCTGCTAATGTTCATATACTAATTAAAAAAGTTAATAGTAATTGACCTAGTTTATTATGCTCACCGATCATAAGTATAAATGTATTTTATAACTTCGCAACAACAACGACATCAATATATTATAACAAGTTTATAATAAGATTTATTCTGTAGTACTACGATAGTTCTTAGCTTTTATGACAATCTTCAACATTATTTTGTTGAAATATATTTCAAGATGGCGAGTCATCAGACAGAGAATAAAACTGCAATATATGTAAAACAATATACAGTTTCTTCTTTTTCAAAACGCAAGCACCGAATTTACCGCCTCTCCTTTTATTTTATCGATTAAATTCAAATTAATATGGACATCAATAGATAAAAATGAGAGGAGGTGAGTGCGTTGTTTGTCTTGAGAAAACAAGAAATTATTTATATTTTAATATATACATGACAGTCACTTTTTTTCTGATCACAACCTATTTTGAAACATCCTTTAACAAAATAATGTTAAAACGTGTCCAACGGGGTAAGAAATGTTGGTAACACTGAAAATACACATCATATTATACACTTGTTACACTATAATGCATTTTTGGTTATTGCAAATTTATAACACACACACACACACACACCCACACATATATATATATAAATATGTATATATATACACACATAGATATACATCCACACATATATGTATAAATACAATATATATACACATATATATATACATAGATATACATTCACACACATATATATGTATATATAATATATACACGCACACACACACATATATATATATATATATATATATACTCTGTGTCTGTACATAAGCTATATGTTGGAACACAGTCATGAGAATGTTTCGGCAGCTAGTTTCCAATAACTAGACACCTCTTCAGGCGATACACTTTATTCGAAGGAAAAGTTTGCAATAAGAATATCAAGCCTTATCCGTCACTACAAAGAAACATAATTAAAATCTTATGAAAAATAAAATTCTGATGTAGGTAAATAAGAGTCAATAGCGGATTTAAGGTTGTGTAAATATATAAACGTAAATTGAAAATGATTGGCGGTTTTGAGAGAGAGGTGATGTTAGTTTAGAAAGAGTAGTATTTGCATTCCTTTGATTGTCGGCCCAAATCCTTAACATACTAGTGCGCATAGGTTCAATCAATAGGGGGATGTGAATGCTACGTATTTATGCTAAATAATGTTTTACATTAAATGGAGGTAATAGAGTTAAAACATACTTTTACTATGTCTAGAATATTTCTGCTGAGAATATGTGCAGCTTACATACCTCTCTTGTATACACCCAACCCGCTACTATTAGCCTACATACATTATTGAAGAGGTTAATATATGAGAAAAAAAGGAAAAAAATTCCGGGAGAAAAGAAGAGTATGAAAATGAAAGAAAGAAAGAAGTGAAAGGAGACGAATAAAACTATAAACAATCTATTGGTGGTGATTCTAAGGCATGCATTCTTCCTTTCTACTTGTCCCCCGTTCCTCTCAACTCCCATTCCCTTGCTCACATTTTTCATCAAAGCTTTTTTACTTATTTTTTACGCGATGCTTTAAAAATCAAATAGCAATAATAATAATAATAATAATAATAATAATAATAATAATAATAATAATAATAAACTCCTTATATAGATATAATTTATTTATTTCCATGCTTAGATATAATACTCACCTCTAATTTTGATAATGATAATTAAAAATATGAAGTTATATTCATAAACAGGTGTGTGACTGCGATATTTATGATAATTGATAATGATATTTTTTAATTATAATTATATATTTTTATACAGACGTTAACACCAAACAAAGCACATTGCTACTTGGATGTAATAGGATTCTTGTTGGGGCCATTCCTATAAAAGATTAAGATATTAGTTTACGTTGCATTTTAATTTCTGCAGCCAGTAAAGTTTGGGAAGCAGGTAACAGAAAGAGCATTTCGACGTCTAGCAGTTCTAGGGAAAGACGCTATTAGATTAGACACCCTTTTTGACATTTAGGGATCTCAAAAGTGAATGACGGGAGATTTTTGTAGCTAGCGGGTTTACGATTTTTTTTTTAGTCTAATCAGATGTGTGTATGTCAAGGGGACCCAAATGTATTAAGTTTACCACAGCACATTCAATTTAAATTATCGTCAAAAAGACACATGGATGCAACATTGCGGCGCTGGGTATGGGTTGATGCCTATATAAAAAAGTGGGACCTATTTAATTGCATACCCTTTTCCGGACCCTATCCAAGAGTGAGGAACTAGTGGTAGATGCATCAGCACAAATGTTTCAACAATACTCCATGTTTGGGTCAATGGAAGCCTTGCCATAATCTATAGGATAATCTAACGTGTAAGTAGTTTTCTAGCACGATTGAGGGAGACTATATCCTCGCAACAGCTTTCGCAATGTCCTAAATATATTTATTCCGGTAAATATGACTTGTGGATGTAAAACAGAGGAGTTCGAAGGATGAATTCTTATGTACGGATTTATTTCTCATGGATATCTGTGGTTGGAGATACCTTTTTTCTAATAGTTAATAGGATGAAATATAACATTTTCTTTTCATCTCTATTCCACTACGGTCTGGGAGTCATTTTATAAGGATTCAGCGATTGTTTATTTTGTCTAATATTTCTACTAAGTGTAAACATCATAAAAATGTCTGATGTATAATTTATATGGGACATAACACGCATGTATATGCAAATTGATATCATTTCTGTGGGTGAATTGAGAGAAATAGATAAATATTTGAAGTTTGTAGAGAAACTGCTTGAAAGAAATGGGGATGCTTATATAGAATGATTTTCCGAAGGGCTGTTGAGAAATATTGTATAGTAATAAAAAAAGCTAATATTAAATTTTGTAGAGATTTAATAAGAAACGTTGCATTTTTATTAATCTTAGTATATGAAGCCTTAGAAGGGTGCTCGTTGAGGGCCTACGAGGGAGGAGTATGCAATTTATTAAGGAGATGCGACTTTTAATGCCTACATTTATTGATGTTTCGTGTATCTTATTTAGGAATTTATCTTTATAAATTTTGTGAAAAAGTGTTTTTCATGTAAGCAAGAAAACGGGGAAACGAAACTGACAAGTTCTGTTTTTTTTAAGATTTCTTAATTAAGAAATGGGGGTATTTCCTGTTAGTTCACTATAATATGCAGATGTTTTATCACTATACGTGATATTCCTTAAGGGTATATTTGATAAAAAGTGTTGCAAGAGGATCTATGCAGAATTTGTTAGTGGCCTGATCCCTCTTTGCTTTAATTTTAGCGAGGTATATAAAAAAGCCGTTTTGCTATGTGTACACCGCTATTCTGCGCAACAAAAATGCCTAAATTTTTCAGCGGATTGTGACGTGTCATGGGTAATTTTTTATTAAAATCAATTTTCACCCCAACTAAGGTATAGTGCAACTCTGAAGTAAAGGGCTACTATCGGGGACAAATGTTGCAAATGAAGGGAGATGAGTAGCAAGATATTTGTTCACATTAAACTTGAACTTCTGCATACAGTTGGGAAGGCAAACTCCCGTATGCGAGTTCCGAAGTCTAGCAGTTCTGGGGAAGAACGTATTTTAGAATGTTTTTTACATATATAGATCTCTAGTGTGAAGGGGTGGGAATTAACTTCTTGTCGGGTTTCTTGGGGGTAGTCACGTCGAGGGGGTACAGGGGCGTGTAGTTTGTCATAGCTTTCACCATTAAAGTACTTGTAGAACAGACAGAAAGAGTAGAGAGTTCCTTAATGGAACAGAGGTTGAAGTTTGTTGACAGTTCAGGACCTCTCAGGTTGGCGACTGTCTTTTAAACCCTATCCAGGAGTGAGAAACAAGCAGCAGATTCTCCAGCCCAAATGTGAACACAATACTCTATGCGTGGGCAAATCGAGGGCTTATAGAAGGCCAGGACACCTTCAGGTATAAGTAGTTTTCTAGCACGGTAGAGAGCGCCCCCCTTCATTGCAACAGCCTTGGCAATGCTCTCTATGTATGTATTCCGGTTCATGTTTCCTGCAAACATTAGGCCAAGGAGTTTAAAAGGAAGTAATTTCAGGTAATGTGTTCTTCGCAGTTGCTATTAGTGCTAGAGAAGGTTTCTTGTAATTATTGAAGGAAACAAGTTTAGTCTTGCCAGCATTGAATCTGACCATCCATTTTTGTCCCCATTCCACTACAGATGTGAGGTCATCCACTAGTCTGTCTGTCATTTCCTTATATATGTGGTAGTTTGTTTCTCCTTCGTGCCTGTTATAGGGACTGGCGTCATCAGAAAATATACCCATCTCGGAAACAATTTTGTCAGGGAGATCATTTATGAATATCAGGAGTAATAAACGTCCAAGGATAGACCCCTGAGGTGCTTCCGCATTTATATCATATTGTTTAGATGTACGACCGTCGAGGACAACGGGAATTTTTCTCATCCTTAAGTAGGAGTTTATTACATTATGTATTCTTCACGCGATACTATATGATCTAATTTTCTTTAGAGGACCATCGTTCAATACCCTGTCAAAAGCCTTAGATATATAGAGGGCTACCGTTCTACTCTCCGCTGTTTTGTTCAGTATATACGTTCAGAGATATCAGTTTATATATATTCTGTGGAACGGACTTGCCTAAAACCATATGGTTTCTCGGTTAGGAGTTTAGCAGCTGTAAGGTGTTGCACTAGGGCTTGATTAATTAAGGGTTAAAATATTTTGGCGAAAAGCGGGCGATTGTTTAATGAGTAAGTTTTTGTCTAGAATTCTTGAAGACTTGTACCACGGAAGTTGATTTCCAGCAGTCGGGATCGCAAGATTTGTTAAGGCATTTGTTGTAAATTTGGAGAGAACTTTAACAAACTCAGCGGAGAATCTAATTTTAATATCACGGTCGAGGTGAGATCGGGTCCACTTGCTTTTGATGTGTTTAGGTTTTTTTATGATACCATGTACCTGAGAAGGTTTTTTTTTTCAAATTGTGTGGTGTGGCGTCTGTCGGCAAAGGAAAGTTGGGGAAGGAGTGGTGTGCCGGTTCCAGTGTGGAGTTTGAGGCAAACTCACTGGCAAGCAGGTTATCCTTGTCGGTTGCTGTACAAGCAAGCTCATGATTGTTTGATTGTGAGGGAATCGTTGAAATGGATCCTCTTCGACAAACGGCAACGTTTCGCACTGTAGTTGTGTGTCGCAGAAGAACCCCGACACTTCCTGAAGCTGAGATTGCATCAGAAACGGTTATGGTGACTGTTTTGTTGTCTGCGGCCGGTCTAATCTATCAGAGCTTCTAGAATCCGGGCGAAACAATTACAGCGGAGAAATCCTACCGAAAAATTGACAAAATGCACCAAATGAGTCAATATATATGCCCGAGATGGGTCAATATGAAGGAACCAATTCTTCTGCTTGACAGCGCATACACACATGTTGCTGACGGACCCTACAGAAGTAAAATGAACTAGGCTACGAGATGATGACTGAACCACGATATTAACTCGCCTACAAATCATCACTCTTTCAAGCATATCGACAGCTGCGCGAAAAATTCTTGAAAGGAGTTATGCTCTTTTGAAGTTGAATGTAAAAAACGACATTATTTTTGCACCTACCTAATAATATTTTACATTATTTGAATATTTGAATTAGTTTTTTTTTTATTGTTTTAAGCATCATATTTTGAACGAATCATATTACCAATTATAATGGCGGGGTGATCCGACGTTGCCCGGAGTGAATGATGATCAACGAATGTTTCAATCTATCATATTTTATTGTCATAGAAATCGATAAAATCCCAAATTTTTCAATTGTACCACATGTGTTCCTAGAAAGAACAGGATAAAATGTAGTTTACGAAGCACTGCTCATGTTATAATATACCTTTTTATATATAATTAATTTAATTATATTTTAAAAGGCAAAAGAAGAGTATACTGTTTCAATTGCCATTTAAACAAAAACATTTATTTCGAACGTGCCCCTATTATATCAATGGAACTACTGTTTATTTTATATGTTTGGTTTTTCGTCTGTAAGGTAAAATCTTTCTAAATACACTTATGACATTAAACTGTATAAAGCGTTAACTTTTGTAAAAAGCGTTTGCTTTTTCCTTCCATAGAGTTTCTATTATTGTTCCGAGACATTCCAAAATGAAAAGCTATGAAATAAAACTGGTTGGTATCTTTAGAATCTTCGTTCAAAATTTCATAAAAATTCTAACGGTCTCTCAAACATACAAATACAAATATCCTTTTTATATAATAGTAGTAAGATATGAGTAGATAGATAGATGGGTGCGTAAGTCGATAGATATATTCAACGCTTACACACCTATCATATTTTATTGACGAATAATACTTAGAATTATATCGAACTGTTTCATGCAGACAAGGGAATAGTTCCTTTTTTATATATTGGTATATTTAAGAAATGGGAAATAGGGGAGGGGCTTCTTCTCTGCGAAGCATTAGAAGCAAATAAGAAAAATATGTAAATCATGTCTGAAAATAAAAATGTAAAATATGCCTAAGGGTAGAAATCCACATGATGCCGCCCGTCAATATAGGAAGAAAATGTATATATACATGTTATATATATATATATATATATATATATATATATATATATATATATATATGTATATGTATATATATACATAGATCTACATATATACATACACATACATATATATATACATATATATACATATATATATACCTATAAATATGTACACATACATATATATGCATACACACATGGATATATATATATATATATATATATATATATATATATATATATATATATATATATATTAAGTTTGATTAACAAATTCATGTAGAAAAATAAACCATGGGTAAAAAAATAATTCGAATAAGACGCGGTATGTATATCTTGCGCATATAAAAACATATACGATATTATATATTCAATATGTAAATAAACTGACGTTTCTCAGAGTGACGTAAATAAACATATATTGTGTTTTACAAATATATCGGTAGACATATATTAGCATGTTTTTCTCATGAAATAAAGGATAATAACTATGATGCTAATAATATACTGTAAAATGTATGCGATAAAATAGTCCAGACGTGTTAACTTTATTCTGTATCTCAATTCAATAAATACATATTCTGATGAAGGCAAGAATGTAGGCATTATTTTGTATACGAATAAACAAGTGTCTGGGTTATATGGGGCAACATTTTTCGTGAATTAACTTATCTCAATTGATGGGCGTAAGTTTATGGTTAGTGTATGTATTTAACGTTATTTTGTTTGTTGTATCACATTCTGTGAGAGAAGAGCTACCAATATTATTAGATTATCAGCCAACATTAGTCCATATGCTTAGTAGTGTATTTATTTCATAATGATTGATGTTAAACGAAGACGCATCTAAATGTGTACAGAAAAACACACAGAGTGCCCGTCAACCCGTAAATTCACAATGCGGGAATAAGTAAATAATATTATAAACCTTCTTGACTGTGGTCGTGGCATGCTAACTTTGGTAGTGAACAACCATGGCTTGCTATCAGGCTTTTATAACAGAGGTCCTGCTCTCCTATCTTTATAATATTTCCACAGGTATAAAAGCTTAAAATCTGAGACATGATCTTTGTCGCTGAATAGAGTGTTTCTGTTTGATAACACTACTTTATTTGAAAAAGTGGAGCAAAACAGCAAATCAAATGCTGGTGTATAAACATGTTTTCAAGATACGAATAAACTGTAACGTTCAAAATTAAGGGGCATTGTTAATACCTAATTTTAGTTAAAAATAAAATGTGAAAAGCTGAAATGTTGACAACTGGTTGTCGTTATCATCCTTAATAACATACTAAAATTTTAAATATTTTCAAAATATAGAAAAATAATTATAATAATTATGTATTTAAAAAAAGGACACGCAAAAAGTAAGGGACAAAAATGAGGAAAACAATGTAAACTATCAAAAAGAAATTAAAATATATGTACAATCTATATTGAGTAAATGAGTCCTTGATCTCAATGACAGTTGCACAATTTTAACTCTAAGAATCCGTTCTTGACAATCCTCGATACTAATTAAGAAAATTCCTCCTGAAGGTTCACCACACAAATCCTCCGTAATAGTGGGATTTCTTTCCATAATGGTTACTCCTAATGTCTTTCAAAGATTTTCTATTGGATTTAAGTCATGACTTTGCAGTGGCCAATCCATAATTTCGAAATCTTGCTCGCCAAGTTAACTCATTACCAACTTTGCTTTATGACATGGGGATTATCCTGCATTTAGGTAGCCCTATCGACACCTGAAGTCTGAATGAATGGCACAACATGAGGTTTAACAATATTTTTAAATAAATTTGCGCGTTTACATGGGTTTGTAACTGGACAAGAAGCGTTTTACCTAGGTAGAAAACATTCAAACTACCATGACGCTTTTGGCCCCAAATTTACAGTTTTCTATGTACATTTGCACTTAATCTTTCGTCAATATATCTCTTTACATTGTTGTTTTACCATCATTTAATAATAAATTAAACATTATTCTTTCATTGAAAAATACTTTTACCCAATTTTTATTTTTCGAATTGCATACTTGTTTGCAAACTGACATCTCTTCTTCTTATTCTTCGAACTAACAAGTGTATTCTTAACTGGAGTTCGATTACACATATCTTTTTCTTGCAGTCGTCTAGAAACATTATGTCTTGCCACATTAACACATGAGTTAATATCCATAACCCTTTAATATCTGTGCGAGACTTAAAACTATCGTTAATGACATACGCTGCATTATTCGGTATTCTGTTGCCAAAGTTTTGCGGGGTCTGCCGGTCTTAAAACACTAAATATTTAACCAGATCCATTGAAGGATTTAACCACCTTGCCTACAACACTATTTGAACGTTTCACTTTCTATGAAAACTCGCTGATGATGTGTTTTTGTTTTTATAGCGTAACAATAGCTTGTCTCACAGAGTAATCAATTTTTGGCGTTTAGCCATGGCGCCGGCTTATGCAACGTTTACAAATCGGTAGGACTAATTCATGAGAGAAAATCAAAGGATTTAATATAGCATACCATTTACATTGTTTTTGTGACTTTTGCCCCTTACTTTTGGACGTTCCTATATTGAAAATAACAAATAATTGTTATAATTATTTTTTTATCATTTGCAAATGATACACATTTTAGTATGTTATTAAGGATGACAACGTCTCTCCGTTGTCAAAATTTCAACTGTTCGCATTTTATTTCTAACAAATATTATGTATTTAAATTTACTCCCTTAGTTTTGGCTGCTACTGTATATAGGAAAATAGCGATAATAATCACAAGGGACACCACTCCAAATGAGGAAATAATCTTCCTGGCAAGGAAGATAAACTCTTAGTATAAAAGTTTAAAAGAATTGAAACAGACAACACCCCTTGACATTGGTATCGACTATCAGATATTATCAAAGAAACCCCCTAACCCAAACTACACATACACAAGCAGGGAATGTAAATAATCTTCATTTTTTTCAGGCTAATAAATATTTCCGCCTCCAAAAACACCAAAGTCAGTAGGTTGTATCTAGGCTGATATGAAATACACAAAAAACATAAAAAACACAAAACAAAAATAAAACAGAAGTATTAGCTCTCAATAATAACAATGAAAGTAAGCCTTACTTCCTATAATTGAACAATACATCACCACCAGTATTCAGGATCGTCTGAGCACACCAGAAGCACCTTGTTCTAGTAAAACATTATAAGGAAAAGAGTATGGCACAAAACTGCGTGTATGATATTCTATCAAGATGTAAAACAAAAAATGGCAATGTAAATGCAAACTTGTCATCGAATAAATTAATTGCAGAGAAAAAATCGCGAAGCTTTAGGACGTAGAGAAATTGAAATCGCGAGTATGACTGACGGCGTATTGATTAGAAATGTAAAATAAACGGCCCTTATTGAAAAAAGTAAAAATATATATTGTCAAAAATGGCGGAGAAAGATTACAACTCACATGCTATGCAATGATTGCGTACTTCGCAGGTCCAGCATAGAATTTAACACAATGTGGAATCGTATATCATAAAAAAGTATATATATATATATATATATATATATATATATATATATATATATATATAAATATATATATATATATATATATATATATATACTTACAAACGTATCCGTCGTTTACTGGGTTCAAATCAGCCTACAGACATTGGACTCTTATTTATGAAAGTATGGTAGGTTATGAAAAACAAGGGTTGTAAAGAGATGGATTTGAATTTGGGAGTATCAAAACCAAAGCAAAATATGATAAAAGTAAAAATAAAATAGATAAACACATAATTTATTATGAAATACCTGTTCACAATGAAACACTTATCACAATATTCTGAGGAGCTTTATTAAAACACCTTGTAAACTTTTGTGACATATTTCCATCTATGGAGGTCAGGCGCGAACGAACACCCCATAATATTATTATACCACATTTCTTCAAACTGAAACATAATTATGAAAGTATACTCACGCAGATAGATATGAAAAGTCTTTATTAAAGTGTGTGCCTACTTATATTTTATTACACCATCCTAATTAAATTAAAACATACATATCAAACAATTATTATGTACATCTATATCAAAAATCTTTTTTTTAACATTTTAATTTTTTATGTCCATATTTTGGGGACGAGAGGCGTACGCAAATCCCACACTTTTAATGAATCATCATCATTATGCTAGATCTAACATACGTATTCCTGTGTCTTCATAAATCTTCTATCATTATATGTGATCAGTTTCCTATAATAGTCAACCATATAGGAGCCTATTCATGACCAGAGTAACACACATTCGTTCAGCTTTATATTATACATATATATATATATATATATATATATATATATATTTATATTTATACAACTATTTGTATATATATATACACACACACTTATATATATATATATATATATATATATATATATATATATATATATATGTATATATAGCTATTTATATAATCAACGATATCCAAGAAGACTCAGTAGACACCTCACTGCTGATGCGATTCCCTATGTATATAACGGCCAAGTTCGTCCAAGGATGGAGTACTGTTGCAACATCGTGGCAGAAACTACAAGAAAGGACTAGTCCTGCCTTCATATAGTTCAAAATAGAGATTCTTTTCTCTTTTTTGCAACCTCTTTCTGGCAGAAGAGACGTTGCGAGTTTGTCTTTGCCTTATCTTTATCTTCATGGCAATAGCTCGACTGTGCTTCAATCTATGTTCTATTCTCGCCAATCTTTCAGAAGACATACTCGTCTAGCTGGGAATATTATCGATAATTCCACCACTTCTTATCTGTGCCTTAACTTAAGCCTAGATTCCATGTAAAGTAAAGATAAATAAACAATACAAAATGAAATTTTCCTTGAGGAATGTGCTCCATTTAAACTAACTTAGCCACAGCAACGCATGACCGGGTAGTGCTGCTATATATATATATATATATATATATATATATATATATATATATATATATATATATATATATATATATTTATATATATATATATATATATCTTACTTTTCAAAACCCATACTATGACCACAAATGTACGTTCAACAATAAAAAACACCGTATAAAAAACAACACTTACGAATAAATACTGGGAGCTACAAAGACACGACATATATATATATATATATATATATATATATATATATATATATATATATATATATATGTTGAGGTTCTTTAAAGTACAAGATAGCAAATTTTTCATGAAGCCATAATCTACATGGCTCGTCCAGATGCCTACACGTGGTAGATGTTCTTATTATGTTCCATTCGACTACCGGCGAATTTCCGCTTTCTTTGAGCTCCCACTATTTATTCGCTAGTGTTGTTTTTTTTATACGGTGTTTTTTATTGTTGAATGTATTTTTGTGGTCATAGTATGGGTTTTGAAACCTAAGGGAACTATATATATATATATATATATATATATATATATATATATATATATATATATATATATATATATATATATATATATAGCAATAAAATGCAGTAATACATGTAAATGTGTGAGCTTACTACATGATCGTTTAAAATCTCATTAAAGTCATCAAAGAATCGTTCCAAAAGACCAATCCTAGAATGCGGTGCTGCCATTGCACATAGACATCTTCAATGCAACTATTAATGTCTTGTCGCTTTAAATACGTTCAGAGATTAAAGAAATGCTTTGTTTTTTTACATTAATCTTCGAAACGTAATCCTGTTTTAAAATTTGCATTAGTTATGTATAAGGAATGCAAGAAACAGGGGGAAGGGGAGAGTAAAAAAAGAAAATTATCGACTCTTATTGCAATATTAAAATTCATCGGACTATATATCAGTACATCTAGTGGACAGGAACATCTATTTAAAAAAGAACAAATGAAATATGAATTAAAAACTGAAGTAAAATAGTTTATTTGGCCTTTTGAAGTTGTGAAAAATTACAACAAATAGGGCAAAAACTTAACTGCCAAAATATTCCATTTATAATGCAGCTACTAAAGAGACGTCGGTTTAAAAAGACTCAGCGTTCCACGAAATTCCTTCCTTTTTTTGTAAATTAACCGTCGTAACGGTACCTTGTTCCAAAATCTGCCTTAATTACGTATAAGTTATGCGAGAATGTGGAGAAATGGTGACAGTAAAGAGAATAGGCATTTTAAATCTTACTGTTATATTCAAATTTCACTGGCTATATATAAGCAATTCGTGGACGAGAAACTCTATTATTAAATAAGAAAGATCAAATATGAATTACAAACTGCAATAAAAGTGTTAATATTAAGATTTGCAGTTCAACAAACTTAACTGTCAAAGTCTTTTTTCTGCAATGCAGCTATTAACGACTCGTCGCTTTCAAAACGTCCAGCCTTCTTAGAAACTCTTTTTTTAAATAACCGTCGGAAAGTGATCTTGTTCAAAAAGTGCTTTAGTTATGTATTAGGAATGCAAGACACAGGATAAAGTAAAGAAAATATAATTACCGAATCTTAACACCATATTCAAATTCAAAATGTGTTTGATAAAAAAGTTATAGATTAAGAACAATTTATAGAGACAAGCATCAATTCTAAAGTGAGCACAAATTCAAATAATATATTTCCATATATATTGATTAAACAATCATTCAAACATCAGGGCTGGGAATGACTCCTGATTATACATTTAAAATTACAAGTGTATATATATATGTATATATATATATATATATACACATATATATATGTATATATACACACATATATATATGTATATATATACACATATATGTATATGTATATATATACACATATATGTATATATATATATATATATATATATATATATATATATATATATATATATATATATATATATAATGGGAACATGTCTGCGTGTGTGTCAGTGTACATTTTCCTACGCAATAATGTTCGGTCTACAAGCTCGGGATTTGATTTACAGGGTACTAAGAATTTGGAATATCTTTGTAATACGTTTTTTTCCAGAAATTTGGCTTTCAGGGGTCAAAGTTCAACGATTTGACCGCTGAGAACTCTACCAAAGGCCTACGCATATTGCCCATCTAAACACTTGAAATGTAAGATAAGGGTTCCTGGACCTGGGTCTAACTTAACTTTATTTGATCCCAAAGGGTGCATAATAATGGCCAAAGTTAAAAAAAAAAAACAAATGTTCTTTTTATTTTGCTAAACATCCACCTTCAAAACCAGAGCAACGCCGGGCTGAAATGCTAGTATATATATATATATATATATATATATATATATATATATATATATATATATATATATATATATGTATGTATATATATATATGTATATATATATATATGTATATATAGATCAATTTAAGTTGGTTACATTACTTTTTTAAATTAAAACTTTAATTGAAATATTACATAAACATATTCTATATAATCGACTGTACGTTCTCTACAGGACACTGTTATAGACTACAATATATTGTGAACTAAATGTAAAAAGCGAGGAGGCATGTAAAACCTTATTCCTTTGAATCCTTGTGAAGCTTTGACTGCATTGGGTAATCAGTCGATTTGATACAATATATATATATATATATATATATATATATATATATATATATATATATATATATATATATATTTAAAGCGTAGAAAAATCGGTTTATAATGCCTTAATCGCAGAAGTTGTTGGGATTCATTGATAGTATATATATATATATCTATCTGTATATATACATATATGTGTGTGTGTGTATTCCTCTCTCTCTCTCTCTCTCTCTCTCTCTCTCTCTATATATATATATATATATATATATATATATATATATATATATATATATATATACGCCTTATTCATATTAAATGTGATGTGTCCTGTATGGTGAATGTTCGGCGTTAATATCCTTAAATGTATCCACACTAACACAGATATCAATAAGAGACTTTATAAAATTGAGAATATTGTTGAGGAAATTGTTGGAAATGCGCGTCTATAAATACCCTAGCCCTTTGCTGATAACAACACCTGACGAATGAATAAGCAGGTACTCGAATGAAAACCGATTACAGCGGTTACTCGGGTCAGATCTTGTTTTGCCAGAAGCAATAAAGAAATTAGAAATCTAAAAATGAGATGAAATAAAGCGCGAAGACGGAAAGTGTGTAATATATTAGAATATTAATAATAAAAACAATAAAAACAATTGTGTTTTCTTTAACTGTTTCAAAGACTTTACATTAGCTCTTCATTTAAGAATTGCTTTTCCCTTCGTTTTTCATTATCTTCTGTGTTTTCTTCATTTACGCATGACTTTATTTTATTTATAATAGTTTTACTTTAGTAAAATGTGTAGATATTTTTATACATGTATATATATATATATATATATATATATATTAATCTTAGTTCTAAGTTTTTTATTTACTTATTAACTGGGCTCGTAATTTATTCTTTTTTGTGTGCCAAGGAAAGCGAACACTATCTACTTACTAAAAACGTAAAAAAAAGTAAATGCCCCTATTCTTTTGTGTCGGTTTTCCTTATGTAACACCGTGAGAGATGGAATAATCGTAATCTTTCTATTTTTAAACATGTACGTTCTCTCTTCAGTTTAAATAAATACTAAATTTTATGTTTTTCCTTTACCTTATATGTGCAAGTTTTCTATGTAAATGTCGTATTGCAATAGTCTTCATATCTGGACGTAAGGGGAAGTGTGTCTCTGTGTTATAAAACAATCCTGGACCTGCTATTTCCAATAACACAAAAACAGGTAAACATATCCGAATCACAATGCTGACACCATGGGTGCCAAAAGAAATCTGAGTGTCATGGTCGACAGCTGTCCATTTTATGGCAAACATGATGGATTCTGTCGTCACTCTGATAATGATGTGCCCTCTTATCGTTACAGAAATAAAAATATAACAAACGCAAAACTAGTAAGTATCTTCATTTTGTTTCAACTACGGAAATGATACAGACAAAATGTGCAACATAGCTCAAAACCCCAGAGTAAATGGATAATAATAGACCATATACTAGTAATAAAACAGTATTTCGGAAACCACTGAAATGACCGCGGATAGCAGAAATTGATGACGGACGTGTGATACATATACACGTACTATTATGTCACGGTGCAAACCATTGTGGATCAAGAAAAATGTATTTAATTGCTTTCAGATGTGTGTGTATATATATATATATATATGTATATATATATGTATATATATAAATGAAAATATAATGAAATATATATATATATATATAAATTAAATACTACGAGAAATAATTGTAGATCAAGAAACCTCCCCACCCCCGTGAAAGAAAAATGTTTTAAGATTACTGGTAACTCTCTGTATAAATATAAACGAAAACATCCCACCAACAACAACCCATTATCCACTCCTTCCGCCATAAGCAACGAAACTCGAATGACAAATGTCAGTTAGTAGAAAACTTTCCAACGTGATTGCGGTGCCTTTTTGGCAAAGAAGAAATAAGTTTGATGAATATCTGAACACGTGGAAACTCTCGACCGGTATTTTTTTAAAAATATCAGTGCTAAATTGTCCTTATTATAATTACTTTGTGTGAAGTGTCTCTTGGGAAGACGAAAAACTCAGCACTATTTAACAGAAATTACAGTAACCTATATCTATTCACTTTTCATTTTATTTGTAGTTATAGGAGGGGAATTTATTGCCAAATATCTTAAATTTCGCATTAGGGCGACGGAGTTATACTAAGAAAAATGTATCTAATTTCTTTCAGGTTTATATATGAATGAGATACTACGAAAAATTAATGAAAACAGCCAAGAACCACTTCGCATTGACAAAAAAGAATTACCGACACACAAAGAAGCAAAATACTACTATGGTAAAATATAGGAAAGCGTAAAACGACAATAAATATACCAAATAGTTGAAAGCCATGACAAAAGAGTTACAGTACAGGAATGTGCAGAGAAGAAAATTATAAAAGAAAGCCTCAAGACAACCCTAAAATATGGTAGACTGGCGAGCATTGTATCACGATGGAATGCACGCATACTGCTTTAAAATATTCACATCACTACAGAAGGAGCTTATTCAGAACTTGAAAAATGCCCCCATAAAATAGACGTGTAAGAAAAAAAAGTGATAACTAAATGAAGAACAACATTGGTCCAAGAATAGACGTCAAAATCAACTATCACCAGCAACTACAGGCCAGTGACATGTTTAGTACATTGTAGAAAATACTAATAGCACAACAGAGTTAAACAATTTCCCATTCCTTTATAATCAGAACCCCCTAATAAAAAAGGAAATAATGTAAAAAAATGGAAAAGGGGTGCATATGTCTTATAATATATACATTGAACACTTATATAAAGTGAAAAGTAGGCAAAACACAGCCATTGCATGTATCAATTACATAAAAACGTAGGATAGTATCCCTCAACTATGGAAAATATGATGTTTGGGAATATTCAAAGCATCAGAGAATATTATGAATTTGATTGAAGAGGCAATGCTAATATTGAGACTTCGATAACAGATGATGAACCGTAATTAATTGTGATTAAAATACAAAAATGGTATTTTTCAAGGAGATTCCCTAACACTACTCCTAATTATCATATCATAATATTCATGAAACATATACTAAGAAAGTTTAAAGCCGTTTCACAAGTAAGTCGGATTCTACCTTTTTAGGCGACTAGGTGTGAAAAGAAAGAAGAGGCTTGAAGTTTTGTTCCAAGTTCTGCAGAAGGGCAGGTCCTGTAAAATCAGCAGAAAAGAAAGTCCTGTAAAGTCAGCAGACGAGCAAGTCCCAACAAATCACACACACACACTAAGGTACTCTTAAAGCTGCAGCAGTTCACTGATACGATCACACTGACGTCGATCCTAGAAAAGACACACCCATGTTCCAAACACACTCCCTTTATCCTTCCGGCGTTCGTCCTCGGCCAATCAGCAGCCAAAGAACGGTCACGTGGGGCCCAGTGATGATCGCACAATCTACAAGATGAGGACGGCGCCATTTTGGAATTTCTTTCATGTTTCGGCCATGCACGTACGCACACCGTAGAAGCGTTCCAATGTAAGGCAAGACGCGCAGACACGTGGGCGCTTCCTCCCTTCATTTTCTCCGACTCTACAAAGTTCTAATACAATTTAACTCATGCAGATGGTGAAAAGAACCACCTAATATTCATAGACACCATCAAACTGTTTGGATAAACTAAAAATAACTTGAGAGTCCTATAAACGCAACTAGAAACTTCAACAAGGTTATTCGAATTGAGTTCGGCATAGAAATGCGTGCAGTTCTTTTAATCAAAATGGGCAATAAAGAAGAACGGATAATGGAACTACGCAACAAAACGGTGATGATTGCAGTTAAAATATATGGGAGGCCTTGATGCAAACACTTTTGAAGCAACAAGAAACCAAACAAAAATTGAAAGGAATACGCAAGAAGGACAAGAAAACTTCTCGAAACTAAACTAGAAATGTTATAAAAGATATAAACACCTGGGCAGTTTCGCTAATAAGATACTCCAGACCGTTTATATGCTGGATCAAATGAAATATTATTCTTCCTGAGCCTATGGGAAAGGAAACGGGAGGAACAGTATTAAATGATACAAAAAATGATTAGTAAAAATACATAATGCCGAACATTTGCAGCAAGTAAAAAATACAGAAAAAAGAAGAGACACGAGATGAGACGAGAAAAGATTAATGGGAAGAAAAGCTACCCGACAATTAAAGATTAAATTTAAACCTCTATTGCAATGTCGCAACCCATTTCCGAAGGTAATCAAAGGTCGTAGAATCCTCATTTCCTGCATATTACAGAGTGAACACCAAGGAGACATGGAAGCGGACAAAAATACACGAAACTGGCTAGAGTTAACATCACTAAGACTAGGTTCACTTCGAATGGTCCGGAACAACTTGCAAAAAAGAAAGAGGGAAATTGGAAACCAAGGGATTAATAACTACGATGATACCAACAATGGAAACAGTTTTAATATTAAGAGATTCTCTGTGAATGTTTATACTAAAGCATATGTGCCGGACATATAGACACTGATACAGATGTAAAACGCAGACAAAACTAATAGGAATCATTAAAACTGAAAATCTAAGTATAATTTACATCTCTAAAACTTGTGTAGTGCTGGCATAAATTGAAGAGGGTAGAAAGAGATGAAACGACTGATGAGAAAGAAAACCCTAACTAAATCTCTACTATATGAATGCGAAGAGGACTGGGACTTTCAGGAGACTTACTATCATGCGAATTTCTGTGAAGACCAACGATCGCTTTCAACGAAAGATCAAATATAAAGCTCTATTGCGATATCGCAACAAAATTCCAAAGTTCATAAAAGGAGAGTGCGAGTGCTAAAAATCCGGGAAGAGGTGTTGTCACTTAAATTTCAGAGAATGTGATTACTTCTAGTTTGTTATGATGATCATTCTAATAATAATAATAATTATAATAATAATAATAATAATAATAATAATAATAATAATAATATATTCATGCAAGCATATTATTATTTTAATATTAGATAAGTATAATCTCAATATGTATATATTTCTACGTGGTAGAATAACCAAGGAATTAAAACTCACCATCTTCTCAAATAGCAAAATTCGAAACCCTTAACAGAAGTCAGCATAATCATTAAGTCTGCGCATGCTAAATTATTGTAAAAAGCCTATGGAGCAGAATGAAAATAAACTCGCTGATGTCAAGTGAAGTGAGCATTTATAAATGCATGTCAGATATGTTGAACAGTGATGAATATACATTATAACCTTTTGATAATGTTTATTTAATCGTCTAAGGTGCCAACTAAGATATATTATACAAATTGTATTTCAAAAGATTACGTTATATATATATATATATATATATATATATATATATATATATATATATATATATAAAGAAAGAGAGACAGAGAGATAGAAAGGTGTGCGAAAGTGTGTGCAAGTGTGTATGTGTTTCTGAAAACCGTGTACTTCTGCTCATGTCCTGATGTCATTATTTATAAAGTCATTTATATTCAACTCCAATATGGATCTATACAAAACCAGTAAGGTGTGAACCGCCTGAAACATGAATTCCATCATGTTGGATTATTAGCTAAGCCCATCGTATAGAATTTTGCATAATTTCTAACCGTTATGGAAACGTAATCCGAAAATAACGTGATACATTTTATTTAAAATATGATTTCATTCGTGGGAAACAAATATTTTCTCTATAATTATTAAAGACTTTTCTGAATATTTTAATCCCTAAATGCGCATTCATACTTGCAAATTTATGGGAAATTGCAATGGGCCAAAAGAATTCTAAATTAATGTATATTTTTCGAAGAGCCCAAAATGATATGCAACATGTAACTTACGAATTCTAATGAAAAATAGGGAAAAAGTCTATATAAAAAAGTCTCTATAAAAAGTGTATATAAAAAGTCTCTATAAAAACGTCTATATAAAAAGTCTATATAAAAAGTATATATGAAAAAGTCTATATAAAAAGTCTATATAAAAAGTCTATATAAAAAGTCTACATAAAATATTCGCCACATATCTATCCTAGCATATATGAAAATGGTATACCTGTTTTCCCTACATCAAAACAAATTGGAAATAAAGAAGTCACTTACTACTTCAAATTACTATAAAACAGGTGGATCAGTAAGAAAATAAGTCTTTTAAAACCATTTTCTCTCGTTTTACAAGTGATTAAATCCGCAATTAAACCCAGTCCTGATTAATAAAACTTTCATTGAGGAATCTACTATTTGCGATAAATTTGAGGGCACTTCTTAAGTTGAAATCTCCAAACGAAACGTTACTATATAGCATGTTGCAAATATCGATGGCAAAATAGTTGGATGACTATCGTGTAAGAAATTGATTTATATCAGAATCAATTGCCGTATTTTACAAGATATCACTGGATAACTCCTGTCCAACTGATAGATTACAAATACGAGCTTCAAATATTTTCTGTGGATGTTTTATCAGCCGAATAACTTTCATCACATAGAAGAGAGTTGTTTTCTCTACTCTGTGTTGTTTTCATGTAAATTCGCATTTTTGTTTTATGTTATTTTCATGTGGTTGTATACAACTAATCTTTTTACGTTGACCGGTATACCCTAGAGATTTCATTATTTTATTATTTTAATTCTATTTAACTTGCAATTTAAGATGATTTTAATTCGTCACGGTTTATTTACGAAAGAAGAAATTGTTAAATCTTATACACCTTATTTTCCTGTAACATTTAAATATTTGCACTTTCGGGAAAATGGGGAATATTACAAAATTAATTCTTTTGTTTAGCTTTTAAATGCGTCAGCGAAAGCTCATTAATTTTTCGGGGTAGAATATCATTCCGAATATATTTTCATGTGTGCTTTATAACTTTTAGGGTATGTGAACTGTTTTAGAACATGCCAATGTTTCACAAACTATTATATATATATATATATATATATACATGTGTGTATATACACATATATATACATATCTTTACATATATATACACACATATATGTACATATACATATAGATACATGTACCTATATATATATATATATATATATATATATATATATATATGCATATGCATATACATATACACAATATAAAATAAACACGCATAAATATAGAAATAACATTATATCAAATTATATGATCATTGAGAAAGTGGAAAATACGAAACTACGGGTTAAAACGAAACACTATCTTCTCATACAACCAAAAGATGGAGGATGTGAGGAGGCATGGTTTTGGAAAACTTTTTACCCAAGTAGGATGTTCAGCATGTTAAATATATATCTGTCGTTGTAAAAATCTAATGGATAAACATCTGAAGAATTTTATGGGGGCAGGATATTTTTTACGGTAACATAAATGGTAAAATTGCCTACACATCAATGGGCAGCTGTAATGGAAAAATATAGGAAATGTGTGGTTATATCTACACACATATATATATATATATATATATATATATATATATATATATATATATAGTAATGTGGTTATCGAGCTTCGTATATATCTGAATTACAACGAGCACTGTTCTTTTCTTGTATTTTAATTAAATTAGTCACTTTACTATTACATTGACATACACTCTCCTCTTTATACTACTTTTGTAACCCCCTTTAAATTATATATATATATATATATATATATATATATATGTATATATATATACACTCACATATTTAATAACTTCAAGGAAAGTCTCGATTTAAATTATTTCTCGTATGTTATATATCCCTTCTTTTTAAAATAGAGTATGATTATGAATATTTTCAGTATAAAAATCATTATACACTGTGAAACTTACTGCATCTATGAACACCAAAAAGAAGAGATATAGCTATAAGAAATATTGTAAATGAAGGCATTCTTTGCTCTTATTTCAGATGATTGCAAACAACAGTTGCAACTGTTGGCTTTTCTTCATCAGAAGAGATGATTTTGGGAAGTATGAGGTATTTTGTAAAACATTTACAAAACCAGGAAAATAATGACTCTTAATGAAACATTTTATGGCTATAAAATATCGCTAAAATAGCCTCTAGATGATGGACGATCCAATTAATGCGCAACGTTTAGGATAAATATGACATAGTCAACTAAAAATCTCAGGTCATTACCTTTTTTACGCACTCTGATGAATACAAAAATAGCATCCCTTGAGACTCCACAGAATAATGACTTTGTAAATTGTTTTGGGGTATTCAGTCGATCAATAAATTTTGCTTTTAACGTTAAACTTTCAGGTTTAATTTTCTTTCTCTTATAATAAGCTACACCGTCTACTGGGTTTTGAGTTTCTTATGCGGTTGGGATTAAATTATTTATATATAAATACTGTTGTTTATATTAGTTTGAAGTTTACCATTGCGTATATCAGGTAAACACTCGATCCCATTGATGTCAATACCATATATATATATATATATATATATATATATATATATATATATATATATATATATATATATATACTTAATCATATGTCAAATCGTGCTCTTGTTTGCATAATAATCTAAATTTTAATTCATACTTCAAATAGTATATTTGATAAATGCATTATCTGTCTCGTTATTTTGCAACCATATGATAAATATTATTACACTTTGCTGTCATATTTTTATTAGCCTACTTTCTTTTACAGTATTTAAATCTGTCTCGTCTTTGCTGTTTTGTCCGTCTCTTAAATTTTCTCTTGTTTCTGTTATAGAGTTTTTAATTCACAACAGTTTTAAGTAGCTGATTCACATGGACACAACCATAATAATAAAAAAGAAAATAATTGATCTGACAGTTAGCTAACACCGTGGGCTCAAGCAATGTGTTGAATATTTTAGTGTCGTGTCAGGTGTTATAGACAATCTTCTTGATATTGAGCATAATATATCCTATAGCAAACAACTATTTTAAAAGGGCAAGTGTTAATAGGTGTAAGATTGTTGATCATCAATATTATGAGCATAATAATCGATACTTTCTGAAATTGCTAAGGATATAATTATTTAAGAGAGCGAGTCAATAACATTGGACTTTTTAATGATCACGGTTGAATCAGTTGGAAACTCGTTACTGCGGAATAGAGTTCTAGCAAAGTTACCATTTTTATTGAATTTGAGTTCAGTTTTATAAGTGTAGGAAAATTGTTCACAGTGGTTCTAACAAAACAAATATAGTGATTGATATGGCCAGAGATGGGCGCGCAATTAAACACTTGTATTAAGAATAACAGTCAATCAGGGATAGAATATCAACGATGTTTTTTTTCTGTTAGAGACAGGTAGTAAGAAGTGGAGGAGGAAAGCATATATTACGTCTAAAACCTGCTTGTAAAACATCGTAATAAAAAAAACCTTGGTCTTAGCAGCTATTGTCAAGATGCGGCCGCACACCTCCATTTCAGGCCGCACATTGATAAACTAGATAATATTTTAGTGCGTAGAAGTATCCAATAATATTTATAGAAAATTGGAAAAAGATTTGATGTAAGTTTTACATCATTAGGAAATGATTGCCTGTAACTCTGTGAAGGTCCTTCACTATTTTATGATATTATAAAATATTATACAAATAGTAAACTTCTACGAATGAAAAAGTTATGCAAGTTCAATGGTTTACAAACTATTATTCTTTGTATAATTTCTAATGAGTACGTATGCGCAAAGCGTAATGTGTGTCAGAACCGTAGTTAATTGGACGAGACAATGGCTAAGAAGTAAGCGACACTGACTGAAAAGTATGCATGCCAAGTTCGATCTTATTCTGCTTTCGATAAACACTTTCACCAAAGGGCATTGAAATTATATGTGAGTTCCTCTGTCTGCATTCAATGCCTTCCTAGAAAATATTTTCCAATATAGATATACGTGTAACATATTCAAACAATAACCGGCTTTTCTCATGGATTTTAACAACATCTACGTTGTCCATCTTGTAATTTAGTTACTTCCATCGTGAAAAATATTACAACGTGAGAGACACTGATGAACAAATACTAACGTGAAAGACAACTGTAGAACAACTATCATGTTTATACTAAATGAATGAATGCTGTTTAACAACAACAACAACAACAACATTAACACAATAATAATAATAATATTAATAATAATAATAATAATAATAATAATAATGATAATAAAATAGCACAGCAATCCATATATTTTATCTGTCTGCTTAGTAGTTAGTAACATGTGCTAAAGCATTTTTTTCGCAATTGTTCGGTTTTAACTATAACCCTTGGTAATCTAATTTTCGTCTTGTTTGTTTACAATAAAACTGGATTGCTCTAATCGTTTCGCTTGAAGTATTCAAAAAGTTAAATACACATTTTACTTAAGAAATCTGTGTACATGACTTTCAAATTTACTTCCTGCAGGAGCATTCACAAAATCCTGGTCAGCCCTTGATTCTGTAGATATACATACAGCAAGTAACGTTTACCATTTATTTTTATATATCTTTTTTACTATGATATTATACAATATTGATGATCTACGTTTGTTGTTGGGGTTAAACTAACAACATATACGTCGTTCGAATACCTTTATATTAATCACCATCAGTGCTATAAAAAAAACTATATTTACAATCTAATGTAAATGTATACATTGAGCAACAGACAGAATCAACGCCTTTACTCTCCCCTAGGCTATTAACGTACGTGCTTCCCTCTTCGTTTAGAAACTTGCCGAGAGATTGTAAAATTTGTGGGGTCTTAAAACCATTCAAATTGTTGATGTGAAGCCATTATCGCCACAATAGGAACGGATGAATATATTGAAAGTTGTTGAGCAAAGCAAACATAAATTCCAACGCGTCAAAAAGAGAAAACGATAAACTGGTCAATATTAGAAGAAACACAGAAGGGAAAGATGGATGAGACGAATAGGAAACGGAAAGTGTTACGTGGTGAATAGTGGAAGAGGAGAGAAATGAATGGTCATTAAAAGGAACGGAAAGAAAATGATGAATATTTATGAAACGTTCGCAAATGCTGATTGTTAATGATCGAATTAACAGAAACCACTAATCTTTTGGAATAGTCGGTCTCGAATTAGCATTATTTATCGTTTAATGAGCGAAATTGACATATAAAAGGTTCCATTAAACTCACGCCTGATATATCCTTCTATTGATTTATGATTGATTCCATGCTAATTTCAAGTCACACGCATCTTTATATCAAGACACGTCTTCCGATTACAAAGTATAATAATTGGAATAAGAATATTCGTCCGACTAATTCTAGAATAATACACATTCTGCAAAGTAAAACAAATAAATTGCAGAAAAATTAAATTCATCTTCATTTGAGAATAAGTACATGTTCTCTAAAAGGCATTAGAGAGGCTAATAATATTGCAAAGGAAATCAAGAAAAAAACATTAACTGAACTAAAATCTAACGAGAAATAGAATGTATCACAACCTGTCTTGACTTTGGTGTACACTCGCTTTCTGGTTATGTATTACAAGCACTCACACCTGAAACGTATGTTTTATTTAAGACAAGAACACTTTGCATTTATACTTTTAAATTTACATGTATAGGGCGGAATGAGAAATGTGTGACCCTAAGAAAACAACCCTACAATTTTATTTTACAACTTTAATTGAAAACAAATCAATGCATGTTACTTGATGATGTAGTAGAGTTGATATATCTTCAAGGTGGCTGACTTCAGCATAAATCATCGTCTCCGTACGAGTCCAAAACTAGAAGCATGCCTCTTACATAAGCGCCGGCAAGATGGCGGCGATTACGCTGGCTTTAGTGTTGTCGAAGGTCATGTTTGTGATGTTTTCAACGTATGATCAAACAGAGGTAGTCTAGCGTGTTTAGGTTGGGGAAGGAGGATACTAGTGGAGAAAGGAGTCAAAGTCTCAGATAGTATGCTATATTAAAACCCGTCTCGGTCAAACAGAAATAGAATCATGCTGCCTTTTCACTAAAAGCTATCTAGCATGTGCATATAGAAATCGTTTTGTTTATATGACCAACACATATATCCAAACGAACACACACACACACACAAACACACACACACACACACACACACACACACACACATATATATATATATATATATATATATATATATATATATATATATGCGTGAACGTGTCGGGCACGTACGTATGTAGGTATGAATATGTGTCGTAATTAGACAAGAAAAGCGTATGTTTTTAGTATTATGAAGGAAACGTAAACCTCATCTTAGATTGTTAGCCCTCAATCGTTATAAAATTTCCTAAGGGATATTTTAATATTATTTAATAAAATGCAAATAAGATCACGGAGTATGTACATATATTTTAATCAAACTAGTGTGTTGGTATATATATATATATATATATATATATATATATATATATATATATATATATATATATACATAATGTTTAAAATATTAGATGATCATATGCAAAAATAAAAGAATCTGTGCCTCTGATTACAAAGAGAGGGTCTCCTCAAATCATGATTATTTGAGTAAACAGTACTCAGAATAGAGGATGATATACTACTGAGTTCTTTGCGCATGACTTTTTTTTTAAGTTGACTGTCCGTCAAGATATATTTTGATATATTACTTAGAATGCCTGTTGGTTGGTAGGTTCTATTCCGGATGTTGTTGAGCATGTTGTCTTTGACTTTACATGATGCTCAGAATATCGTCTTAACCAGTGGTGGAATGTAGAGCTTCACGTTGAAGGGACGCGATTAATGGTTTCGTCGAGATTATATTATGTACATTAGAAGAAAAATAGAAATTTTCTACTGTTGACTTGTCCTTCTTTGTAATATTTTTACCTACAATGGCAAATTAATGTATATTATGTATTTGTTTTACTGTGTATATTTTATTCAGGAAATATAAGCGAGTAAAGTTTTTGATTTTTCTTGTAATAATATGGTATGAAACAGCGGTCTATAGTAAAATGAAATATTCCTGATAATTTCTAAGACCTTCGTCTAACTCTCTTTGGAATCAACTCATAACGACACGAGGCGCTAGAGTGAAAAACGAATAATACCTACGCCTCATAGGCAAAATGAATCCCAACATGTACACCATCCAAAAACATAGAGGAAAAACGTAACCAAACAAAGCTAAATCTTATTGTTATTTTTTAAGCCCGATATGGCTTTATCAAATTAGAAGAACTGGTCAGGCTTCGTGTTATTAAAATACAGAACTATTCTTCAAAATATTATCTTTTTATTTAATATAAAGTAAACAGAAAAAGGAAAGACACGGGAAAGAAAACGATGGATGAGTTACAAAGGCGACAAAAGAAATGCCAATGGAGAAAGAGAAGGAAGGGATGGTGGAAAGGTATAGATATATTTTAGGTTAGCTGAGAAAAACAAAAAAAAGAGAACGTAAGAAATAAAAACAGAAAGCATTATATTTGTTTGTTTGTATACGTCAGTTATGATGGCATATCAGACCACACACACACACACACACACACACACATATATATATATATATATATATACATTTAAATATGTACAGAATGCGTCAGGTATGGCATCATGTTGTATGAGTCATATATGATGACACCATATGTGTTGATGTCACTAATCACGCCATAGTAAAAAAAAATGGCCGGTTTAAAACATAGGGGCCCAAAATAGAAGTAAACATTCCCGAGCAATTTTTGGTAGATTTTACACTATATGCAGTGGGTAGCAAAAGTATTTATCACATTGTTTTTTTTTCTTTTTGCTCAAGAAATAGCAGGTGCGTTTGGATGAAATGTACATTCTATCTTTAAACATATATTATCATTCTAAATTCCAACGAGAAATTAAAATATACTTAGTTGGCAAATATTTATTAACAAAAAATAAAATAGCTCATATGTAAAAATATTTAACAAATTTGCTAATATTATGTTGGGTGTCCTTTATTCTGCCTGAAAACCTCCCAAAATTTCCACCACATCCCGCCAGCTTCTTACAAGTACTTGCTTGTACTTACAGCCATTCTTCTTCGGAAACATTTTTTTCAATTCCTTGATATTATTCAAGTCTCTTCCAAGCACCTTTAACTCTAAACTTTTCCACATTTTTGGATGGGATTTAGCAAGATCACTGTAGAACACCTATCCCATTACCAATAAAACATGTCATAGTTATTTTAGCGTTGTGCTTGGGATCATTGTCTTGCTTGAAGATAAAGTCACGGCCCAATCCTAAATCTGTAACAGTCTGTAACAGATGCGTTTACTAAATCTGTGTGTATTTGTCTTCATTCATTTTTCCTTCTATGAGTTTTATTACTCAAAGTCTAGTCTTGCAGAAAAAACATCCTCAAATCATCATAATGCTATCTCCAAATTTTACAGTGAGAATGTTTAAATAATGTGCCGTTTTTCTCTATATAGGCCTGTTTATGTTTCTCCAGAAAAGTTCAATCTGACCAAATAACTTTCTTTTAGAAATAATCGAATTCACATTGATATTCATATACAAAGTTCAACCGATCTTTCACATCTGTAGGAGTTTACAATGAAGTTCTTCTCGGTAGTTTAGAATACAAACCCCTATGCTCCAATGGTATCTTGATTGTGTATGTGCTTACCTCAATACCTGCTTTTTGCGAATGTTTTTGAATTTCTGAATGGTCCAGAAATGGTCCTTTCATTACGTTACGTGCAATCTAAGGAGTAGTAATATCTTTTAATTTACGTTGCTAATCACTTCTTAGAAGACTCTTTATATTATCAGCTGACGTGTTCCACTTTCTCAATACAGCCCGAATTCTACTCAACACCAAAGAAAGTTCTGTCGATATTGAACTGAAGCCCTGTCAATTATTATGCCTGGCTATGACTTCTTAGTGCTTATCATTAGTCAATTTAATTATCTTAACAATTTTAAAACTACATTGAAAGAAGTAACCTGCGCAGTATTTGTGTGTTCTTATCAACGGACCTGTAAGAAGCCAGAACCTTAGGGTTCCTCCTGATTGGTTCAAATATTGTAGCAATGATTGAAGTACTGTTAAGAATAAATTTCCGATAGGTTAGAATACTGTGGCAAGATAAAATTACTGCTTAAGTATGAAGTTGGCAGTGTTAAAATCCTTTGCATATTGATAATTTGATGTTTGGAAAATAATATATATCAACTAAGTATATATTTATTTCCGTTTGATTTTAGATAGATAACATCTGTTCAAAGATAAAGTGTAGCTTATATCAAAATTTACTAGATATTTTTTTGAGAAATACGATAAAATCAATGTACATTCTTTTCCTATCCCATGTATATATACAGTGCCGCGCAAAGGTATTTTTCTTCATAACTTTAATTAGGGTTCACGATTTTACCTAAAATTTGGTCAGTATATTACTATTACTATTCTAATGTTGGGGGTAGTAATCATAAAATTAATGTTTAGAAAGTCTATATTAAAAGAAAAAATATAAATCAGCTAACGCAAAAGTATTGGATACATTGATTTAATATTTGGTTGCATAGCCTTTATTGCGTTCAAAAGCTTCCAATAACTTTCTATAGTTGCACACATGTCTTTCGCAAATATATTCAGGTATTGTGCACCATTCTACTTTGCAGAACTATTCTACTTGTTGAATATTTTGTGGATTTCTCTTGTGAACATTGATCTTCAATATTATCGAGAAATTCTCAATTGCGTTTAGGTCTGGAGATTGACTGGGCCAAATAAGAACGTCAATTCCATTATTTCAAAGCCATTCTTTGGTTAGCTTGACAGTATGTTTGTGATCATTGTCCTGCTGAAACACGAAATTACTATTATGTCCCAACTAATCACCAGATTCCTGTACATACGTCCATTCATTCTACCATTGATGATTTCTAGTTCACCAGTACCTTTGGATAAAAAACGCCCCCATACTATAATCGAACCACTGCCAAACTTAACCGTAGGTATTATATTTTTTTATTATAGGTGCTGCCATTTTTACGCCATACATGTGTTGCTGTGTTTATTCCAAGATTTCGATTTCCGTTTCGTCTGACCAGATTACCTTGTTCCAAAATTCTTGGGGTTGTTCCCCATATGTTTTAACATAATTTAAACGTGATCTGACAAGTTTAAGCTTCAATAATGGAACTTTTCCTTTGACCTTAATACAAAACCTGCACGATTAAGAACTCTACTGATTGCACCCTTGCTCACATTAATTAAAGTTCTCTGACGTGGGTTTGAATTTCACCACGAGTAAGACATTTTTGTACCTTTCTGCATACGCACCTTGAATTTCTTTCGTTTAATTTCCTTTGCCGACCAATTCTGTTCAATTCTTCTTTGTTTAATGTATCTTTAATGCAATAAACTGTACAAAATTTGTTTGCCCCATTTTTTCTCAGGGGGTGTACATGCAGACATTGTTTAATGAAAATGGATCAATAATTTTAATGCGTGCAGCTTACATTGGTCTTATCGTGTTAATATGCATGTTGTGAGACGTAATTAATGTATTATTACGTAATCTAACCTCTAGTGAAATTTGCATTTTTATTTCGTTTAGAGTGTTCGACTCGATTCCAGCGTATGCCATTTTCTCTTTAAACACCTCGAAGAGCTTATACAGCAATGCAGAAGTTGTGTATGTGTAAAACGAAACTCTCTACCAAAATGAAATCTTCTACTACTAGAAGCGCAAATGCTTGGTTGTAATGTGATTAAATAGATCCTATACTAAATACTGAGACCCTTTTTAGTAATTTATAATTGCGTTTTGTTACATAAATTAACAGGTGTCTTATAATTTTGACCAGGTGAAAATGTTTGCTTTAAAAAAAATAATTATTAGATCAGTGTTAAGGTTTCGAATGAAGGAGATTTCATTGTTTTCTATCATATTATTCCTTTTGGCAACGGTTTCAGTCATTTGTTATTTAAAAGTTCGATAATTGGCGTAAACGCTTAGTTTCTTAAGTGGTCCCAAGATTTTGACTATATATATATATATATATATATATATATATATATATATATATATATATATATATATATATACGTTTGTGTGTGCATGTGTGTGCGTGTGTGGGTGTTGATATGTTCTAGATGGGCTGATAATATAAAAATAACACATCGCTGAGCATATAGAAAAATCTTAAAGTCTACAACGTAAAAAGCGGGTCATTGTAAATTGTTGAATCTCAAAGACTCCTGATCTTGTCTAACATGTTAAACCAGGATGATATATCGCCAGTTGAATTAAGAGGATCTATTTATTTAGTTCGTTGCTGCTTCTCCTGGCAACAACAAGCCAGTCAGACCATTACTTAGTGTTCATATAAAATTCCGTAGCTGTAAAAGACGAAGCAATTCGTTGAATTTCTCGACTGCATTCATGTATGTATTCACGGAATAGTACTGTTGACATCTTATATGATGCACTCGTAGACAGTGAATACAACGTGATTTATAATAGTTTATTCTTTATAAAGTGTTGTAAATTACTGTATAAAAATCGAACTTCCCTTCGGAATATATATATATATATATATATATATATATATATATATATATATATATATATATATATATATATATATATATGGTTGATTTTCTGTTTTATACAGTGCTAGGTCGAACTATCATCTCAATATCATTGAGGCGTTAGTCATTAATAACTCTCGACCTAGCCTGTGTAGACAAAAGATTTTGAAACATCAGTTGGAAATATTTACTATTTTAAAACCACCTGAACAGTGATAATTATATATATATATATATATATATATATATATATATATATATATATATATATATATATATATATATATATATATTTCTCACTGGTTTTCCAACTGAAACCAATTTCCCTCTTTTCTCATTCGATTCTTAGCTTTTAATTTATCATTCTGACGTTTCCTCTTAGATGGTCAGACGATAAGGCCTTAAAGAAAATTTTAATAATTCCACCTGCCCGTTTTTTTAGTTTCTTTGATCTTTTTATTTACATTAAATTATGTTTCCTCTGAAATTTCTCCTTCCATTTTGTTGTACCAAGAATTTACTTATATATATATATATATATATATATATATATATATATATATATATATATATATATATATACATTATGTTAGTTAGAAAATAAATTCTCCAATTAGATAATTTCTAACCATTTCCTCATTTTATCCTTTCTTGTGAAGAGTGTCACAAAAAAGTCCAGTATTTCGTTATTTTGTTCAGTGATTACTTAACTTCCAGCGTTTTTAGACATTTCATGACATTTTCTGCCGGTATGACATGATCGATTTTTTCTAGTTCTACTATATTTTGTAACATAGACTTTTTATGATTAGTAAATATAGTAACTCTCTAGCAAGTATAATTTACTGCTGTCGTTATTGTATTGGTATTTATGTAATATATTTTTTATTTATATTATCTTGCTGTAAAAAGATCACGAAATCCCGAAGACTTATACAAAACAGAAATATAAACAATACCAAGTAAAACCACAAATGTCTAAGGTGGATTACATAACCTTTAATGTATTGTCTTCAAAATGTCGAAGTGAGACTCATATATTCAGACAGTCCACATTTCTATGAGACTGGATTTCTTTTAACACCTTCTGTAACCTTTGCCAGATTTCTACTGTTTTGACATTTCTCACCAAATTGCTGAAGGGTGTGGCTGAAAATGACGTCGTTTTGTAGTTAAAGTTGCTGTATAAAGAAATACACTGGTGTAAATATAACTGCAGCTGCTATTGATACATTCCCTTAAGATTTACTGATCTTAAAGGCGACGGCAACATATTTATAAAATAACATTATTTCCTATATTTCCATAAGACCTATCGTGTGGAGTCGACAATTGAAAATACATTAATATACCACGATAAAATACATGAGTAGTGACGTCTCAAAAGTTAAGATCTAAACAAAAAAACACATGGCATCAAACATATTAATGAAATTGGAGATATTTTTTTGTTTATTATTGAAAAATATTGTTTCTCTGACTTTTATAGTAGAAGCAATGCTGAACATATATTTCGATGTGGCATTCCATCACCCAGCTTAGAAGAAATTCAATCTGAGTCAATTTTTATTTGCACACTACTCAATAATTCCTCCATTTTTCTCGATATGCTTTTTGGTTCATTTAAAACTAAACCTGTGAAAAGTGTTGCTCTAATAGATCTACCAGAATGTATGAGTTCCTTCTTGATTGTATTTGGAGCATATAATCAGATACCACTTTCTTATATTTAACACATTTATATGCATTACTGATTTAAACTGCATATATTAAGCAGTATAGTGATGACACCTACGAGATACGGAATAATCACGTTGACACACTTGTTCCAGCTGGATCACCGGTTAAGCAACATTGAAAATGGTCAGTAATAAATGGGTTACCATTTAGCAGTTTCAGTTCTTATATATGCTCTTCGCTTATCTCGGCATTGTTTCTAGTCGTCCTGGACTTCTCCTTGCCACTGGATTCAAACAGTACCGATTCAGGAAGGGTGTGATTGGTGATTTCGCAACCCTTGCCTCACAATTAGACGCACAGCTGTCCCTAGATGAGAGTACCCTATGTCTTTCGAGGCTAAATGGAGTCATCGGAAAGAGTGATGAAAGACAGTGTTGCATTGTATTGTTCTTCTCTACAGATTCCACGATTGTTGCACCAATTTCATTGTTCCATATTATTACAAAAAATGTTGATTGCAACATTCTTATCAACATGTATATTAGTTATTATTTTAATAATTTAATTACGGTGAACAAACACTGACTACAATGCCGGCGAGATTTTATAGTTATTTAAATTAGAAATCTCATACTTACAGTCTAAAATCTAACCAGGAAAATAAACCACTCATGTGGGCATATGAATTTATCCTGTGGAAAAAAGGTATAAAAATAACATATAATTGTGAGGTGATAGTAGCTAATTGTTAACGACACTTACTAAAGGCCTGATTGTCTGAAGTAAAGATCTAGTATCTCCCACAGAACTAAAGCATTCACTAAGTATGTTCTTAACCTTTACATGTTCGATGTCTTTTAAGAAATAATTCTTACGAATATTACTCAAACAAAAAAATAATTTGATTCATGGGAAATATAATCATGAATACCTATGGAACAAAGACACACAAACGCGCAGTTACCGGATGATTCGTAAATAACTGCCTATAATAATATGCTAGTAATTTTTTACAAAATATTATTTTTTAAGTAAATAACTATAATAACAGAGTGTATTAGATGGCGTTTTATTTATTAAGAAGTAATTAGTGTGCGAGTTTTCATTACGAAGACATGGAAACCTGTATTACTTCACATGAACTGCCCGGATATATTTACACGAATTCCCCCAGAATCTTTTCCGATTTTTACTAAACTTTGAACGTTTTACAATACTAAAACAATGTGAAAATTAGAAAAAAACGAACAAGATAAATGATAAATGAAGGGCAATCCATAAAATAATCTAAATTCTATATCAACACAAACAGTAATATAAATAAAGACTTACCCTGAAAACATCGTAATATATATATATATATATATATATATATATATATATATATATATATATATATATATATATATATATGTTAATGGTCAAGATCTGGTGTGGACGTGTGTTAAAAGGGCCCAGATGTCTTAGCCTCATAATTTGCTTCTCCCAGACAAATCAACCCCACGTGCACGTCTTGCCCACTGTCACGCACACAGGGATTGTTGAACAGCGAGTGTCCCGCGTCGTATAACTGGATCTCCATGGCCTTGTTGGGCATGGTGCTTTACCCAAAGGCTTAGGGTGAGGTATGTCTGATAGAAACCTCCAGAGGAGCTTAGGCCCTGTCAGCTGCGGCATGCATGCCTCACCAACGTGTGAGGTATGCTCTGGTGCCCAGCAACTAAGTCCCAGTAATGTATCAAATTGTATGGTGGGGAAGAGAGCGCCCGTTAGCCGTGGTCAAGGCAACCCATCTAGGAGAAGAAACCCCCTCATATAAAACCTGCGGTGACTCCTGCTTCCAATGCTGTTGACGTGTTATTTTTTCTTTTGTTAAATGTAGCAGTTGCTTAGAGAGTGGGGTGTCTCAGTTCAAAGTCTTCCCTCACTATAAAACGTCTCAAACGCAGGTATTGTTTGATATGAAATTATATGCACATTTTATCAACAGTGTATATCTTAATAAAACAAATGCTTGTTGCCTAAAACGGCAAAACATTCAATGAAGTTGGCTAATATATTTGTGGACGTAAATGGCAATAAGGGAACTCGAACTGCCAGGGCCTGAGCCTGCAGGTTACTCAGCGGTCCACAGCCTGGACCCGGTCTTCATCATGCTACTGCGAGGAAATATATGCCAATGACCACCGGTTGTTGCAAATACTCGGACGCTTCCTGACTTGACGTAAGCAGTAAAGCGTCGAGATGCGTAGATCTGCTCTTGTATCTAAAAAACTTCATCATTATGATATGGACATAGTTGCCCTATCCGAGACTAGGCTGGCTGATGAGGGATAGTTTTCAGAGTTGGCTAGGGCCTACATCATTTTCTGGAGCGGTAGAGTAGAATCATGTAAGAGGGAATCAGGCGTGTTTTTGCCATAAAGACATCAAGGTTCCTTCCTTCCAGGAGGTTCAAGCAGGTGTCCATAAACTGAAAAATGGAAAGCCCTTTTACTTGAATCGATTGGATGCAGATATTTTTAAATATTCTGCGGTCAAAATGATGCAACGCTTGGCAGACTTGTTACAGACTGCTTTGAGTGCTTAGTGTGCTCCACAGGATTGGCGGGATGCATTGATGGGCGTGTTATACAAGGGAAAAGTGCCGGATATGAATGCGGAAACTATCGAGGCATCTCCTTGCTCTCAGTAGTCGGTAAGGTGCTCTGTAAGATCATGCTAGACAGAATGCTGCGGCACATTGCTGACGTTATTTTGCCTGAGTCGCCGTGTAGTTTCAGACGTAGTTGAGAGACAGTGGATATGATTTTTACAGCCAGGCAACTACAGGAGAAATGTATAGAACTGCGAAAGGGTCTGTATCATGTGTTCATCGATTTAAGCAAGCCCTTTGATACAGTAAATAGGGTTGCTTTCTGTAAGATTCTGAAAAGGCTTGGCTGTCCTGACAAGTTTGTAAGCATCTTAAAGCTCTTCTATGATGATATGAAGGGTGTGGTAAACTTTCGGGGAAAACTGGCTGATCTCATTTCAGTAGAAAATAGTGTAAATCAGGGAGACATTCCAGCATCCAGACTCTTTGCTTTGTATTTAAGCATGGTCTTTCGAATGGCATTCGAGGGTTGTTCTGATGGTGTCTATATTCGTTACCGAAATACTGGGGGAAGGGGTTGTTCAATATTAGGCGATTTAATGCAAGTACAAAAGTACTCATTAACACGATTTGTGAGTTGCACTATGCAAATGACCGTGATTTGCTGGCTCATACGGTGCTGATATGCAGCATATTGTGGACGTCTTTGCGGTTGCTTGCAGCGCATTAGGGTTGACTATCAATCTGAAAAAATAATTATTGTATCAGCTTGCGACAGGTACGCCATACTATGAACCATCGATTTAGGTTTATCGGTCGAAGATAGCGGTTGTCGCTAAGTTTGTATACTTCGGGAACACACTAAGTACATCCGGTGCCCTGGACGGCAAGGTATTGTTACGGATCAGCAAAGCAAGTCATACTTTTAGAAAGTTAGACAAGCGTTTGTGGAGCTGCCGTGGAATCCCGCTACAAACAAAGATCAATGCGTTCTATTTTCTCTTCTCTATGCTCGTGAGACTTGGAAAACATACAGAAAGCATTTGCGACGTCTGGAACGGTTTCAGCAGATTTGCCTACGGCCAATCTTAGGTGTGTACTGGCAAATGTATGTCAGTAATTCCAAGGTTCTTGAACGAGGCCGATGTCTAAGCATTGAAACACTTATTATCAAACATAGACTGAGACGGAGTGGGCAGGTGGTAAGGATGTCAGACAGTCGACTTCCCAAACAATGTCTTTATTGCGAGCTTGCCGAGGGAAGACGTCTAGCTTAAATGTCTAAAATGATATTCAAGGATTGTTAAGGTCTACCTTTACAAATGTGAGATGGATGAGAAACCTGAGAGAGTCTTTCTTTTGATTGTGGAGAGTGGAGAAGGGCCTTGCGGGAAGGTGTGTGCAAGTTTGAGGCTGATCTAACTCAGTATGAACGACGGAAGCGTGATATTCAGAATGGGAATGCGCAAGTGTGACGTGTGCAATAGATTATATCTGAGCAGAGCTGGGCTGATAAGCCACCAGACTACTAATCAGCGCAATGGACCATAAAACAGTCTTGTGTTGCCAGATCTTACTTGTGTCAACTGCGAGCGAAAGTTAAAAAGTAGGCGGTTTGAAACGGCATTTGAATGTTCATAGAAGTGACCATCATGTCTGTAGCATGTGTGCCAAAGAATGCCAGAGTTTGGCAGGGCTTAAAATCTACTTTCAGGCGGCTCATCACTAGTCTGTTTTCATGTATCTATTTCTTTTAATGCTATATCAAGTAAGTACATTATTCGAATACGAATGTACTGCGATCATTTATATATATATATATATATATATATATATATATATGTGTGTGTGTATGTGCGTGTGTGTGTATTCAAAAACAGAATATTATACCGTTCAAAAACGGGTAGATGATATACATATTTTTAATTATGTTCTTTAAATAGAATGAGTGATCAATATAAATAGTTGGGTGAATATAGTTAATTCGTATCTATGTTTTAGTTGAATTCGTGTCTCTAATAATTCATATCAGTCATTATATGTGCATCGTACGTATACCATACTACTACTAATTCGCTGCACCATATCATACCAAAGAACTATACATAAATCTCAGCCAAATCAGCTCAGTACTTTATTAGAATTTGTGGAACTGACAGAAAGAAAAACAAAGATATTATAAGAAACATTGAATACATATATTATAACATATACAAGAAATTTTAACTCGTTTTACATAAAATACTTTTTTGTTTAATTAGAATAGGTACTCCTTCCGAAGTTATTATTTTTGTATAAAATACTTATATCTGTAAATCATTAATACGTCTTAAACCTATATCATAATACTTAGCTCGATGTCCCTGCGTATGGTCGCATTTCAATACAAAATCTCACCGATATTCAACAGCATTTCCCGGTGGGTTAGTAGAGTAAATAAGGTTATTTTTGTAAATAAATTTTACTAAATAATGTTTGTTCTAACCTCTGCAAGGCATGAATCGCAAAATCCGCAAATAATTAGCATTGCAATGTACCATATAAAATTGCAGCCATATAAACCATAGAAACTAAACATGTTATGTGTCTACTTTTTACTATAATACTTCTTCGGGATTAATGAAATCCAGAAAAAGCCTTACAATAAAGACGAAACGTTAATGAACACATAACTTGGTATCTTCATTGGGACATTATAGAAGTCAAATAGGCCTTTGTCCGGTAACTGCATAATCATTGGCTGATAGGAAGGGCACGGTGGTTGGCTAACTAAACTCTCAATAGAAGCTGCGTATATAAAACGACAAACATCCACAAAATTCGCGCATAAGCCTGCGGAATCCTAGAGTGGATAAAACGTGGAATATTCAGTGTAGTTTTAGCGCCATATATATTTTATAACTTACTAACTTGCTCTACGTACGTATTGAGCACTTTTGAAGTAAATAATTAAAGTTTACGCATAAATTTATACTTTCGTATATTAATTTAATGCGAGTAAATGAAGTAGTTATATATATATATATATATATATATATATATATATATATATATATATATATGTATGTATGTATGTATCACCATTTATCACGATTCTATAATGAATATCCAGGTGGTTATATACGGAATTATATTTATCACAAGTTATCATTATTATATTGATGGAAATGTTGCATCCGGGTATTTGTCTCTTTATTTATGCAGCGATTATATTACAAGATTAGATCAAACAGCGCGCATTTTCATCGGAAAACCGATGATTACCACTGCAGACATTAAAGATATCGATATACTTCGTTCATCTCTGGAGACATGTCTTTCGGTGCAATTTAGGGCAGGCGCATCTTTAACTGTGATATTAATCTCATATCATATAGCTTCATGTAAGTATATGATGATTGATATATGCACAAAAATCCTTTTTTCTCAATAAAACTGATTAACATTTCCATATTGTTTCATTTTTAAGTATAAGTATACTTAGTCAAACATCTAAAACAAACAGTACAAGTAGATATTTCTAGTAAGTATATGTTAATGGTAGTGGTGGGATATAATAGTGTTAATAGTATAGATTTTACATTAGATTATTTCATGGAAGTTTTTTTTAATTATATGTATAGATTCTATTTGCTTACCTTATAGAGAAGCAGCTACCCTGTTCCATAATATAGAAAGTGTCAAATCTGGGTAAAATATTGCCAACCGAAGACGACTCTCTCGGTGTCAATATCGCAATACTAAACAAACCCAATTACAATTGTATTAAGTAATCTTCTTTTTATCATTCGTTAAAGTGTCAACCCTCACTGATATATTGTTGTAAAATTAGGAAGGCGGAAAAATTCGACTATCTTTAAGCATGTTGGAATATAGCGATCACCCTTCGTCTATGTAAACAAGATCACATGGAGTTTACTTGTAACTAAAAAGAGGTATCTGTCGCAATTTAACAGATTTCCTGCAGATACTTGTTTTTATTTAAAAGTAAATACGTAGCACTTTTACATACAATTTTAAAACTTCTCCGCATGCAAAAGTTAGGTCTTACTTGGAATAATAACGAACGCTGCATTTAAAATATTATATCAAACCCCATACAGTTTCCCTATTTATTCTTTTGTATTCATTTGAAACTAAATACTGTTAAGATTTGTAATGGATGTAGATATAACTTACCACTACAAATTTAAAATATCACATGCTGCCTATGTAATTAGATAACCGGGTGTCATCCTAATTTGAATAAAATATAATATTATAATATTTTTGCGATTACTTTGGAATCATTTTATTTTTGCTTAAATTACTAGCTGCTACTAATCGGAAATTGATTATGTGTGATATTATATACCTAGCTATTGTAAAACAACTGAAAGGTCTAATCAATTTCGGCTCACGACATTAAATATGGCATGGCCGCAGGCATTTTAACAAAAGAGAATGACATTTTATGGTATATAGTGAATACTATTTAATTATTAACCAATTACTAACACTATGTCATGTCGCGTTAACCGGATGTATTTATAATGCATTTATTACTTGTAAATAAGTATCTAGTAATATTTCTTATACGTTTAGAGAACACCCACACCCACACACAAACCACAGGCCTCCATACTTAGAAATTAAACATTGGAGACATGTTTTCAATGACTAAGAGTAATATTCGAATAGAGTATTTCTTTGTCGTTTTGATATCTATTCATTTTAATTTGTGGAAATAAAACATAAAACCGCTAAATTTTAGTTAAATAAAAAATAAATAGTCCAGTTAATTTTTACTTAAACATTTTTTTTATTTTAACACTGTCCGAAAATTACGTACGGTTATCGAGTACTATTACTTATAAATATAATATAAAATGCGTGCATGCTATGCTAATTATATGAAAATAAAAACTCTTAACCGTTAAGTACGGAAAAATTAACCCAACCGAAAATTACGTAAAATAATCTAGTAATTAATTTTAAAATAGGAAATAAACAATTGACGCAAGAAAAAAACGTACTTTTACAGCATAGTTTATATATGAAAAACACAATAAAGCTTCCTTACGACGTACATGAAAATTTTAAAACAAAAACTCACGTATAATCATCGAGTAGTACGAATTTTAATTGTGTTGGAAAGCTTGGATTTTATCCACTAATTTCCAAACAATTGGAAAATACTTTTTTAAACATGCATCAAATAAGAACATACACTTTTCCCATTGCACAAGACACATGCTAATCATCGATATTAATATTAAAAATGTATAATTGTGTTATTATAGTAATTAATGTACAGAAAGTTTAGCTTCACCAATATTTAAATTCATCGCATTACACTGTGGCATTTGTAATATATAAAGGTTGCAGAGATGGAAAAGTTATATACACCGTTGGTGTCATTGAATTCATTGAATTGACTATAGGCACGTGTCCTAAGAAACAACCGGAAATAGGTAACGTCTAATGACATAAAGAAAAGAATAAATGATATGAAAATATGATCTCTTCGGACTGCCTAAAGTGGAAGCAAATTTAAAGAAATGAGTAAAATATATTGTGAGAAACCCATTCAATAATGTCATAAAGTGTCATAGTACCACTTATTAGGTGGATTCTTATCAGTATTTATTTTGTAAATTACATGTTTTCTAGTGTCTAAAAGCTACACAAAAGGGCAGACAAATATTTAAACCTTTCGAGGTAAAGGAAAACATTCATAAAAGAAAATAAGTCAGAAAAAATATTTATTAGATTCTACCAAAAAAAATAAAAATATTTTTAAATAATTCTGCTCTATTAACCTTGTTTATATACACATTATTTTTTAACATTATTTTTTAGCATTATTTTTTAACATTATCTTTTTACATTATTTTTTAGCATTATTTGTAACATTCTTTTTTTAGCATTCTTCTTTAGCATTATTTTTAACATTATTTTTTATACATTATTTTTTAACATTATTTTTAGCATTATTTTTTAACATTATTTTTTAACATTATTTCTGACATTTTTTTACATTATTTTTTAGCATTATTTTTTAACATTATTATTTTAGCATTATTTAGCATTATTTTTTGACATTATTTTTAACATTATTTTTTAGCATTATTTTTAACATTATTTTTTAGCATTATTTTTGAACATTATTTTTTAGCATTCTTTTTTAGCATTATTTTTTAACATTTTTTTAACATTATTTTTAACATTGTTTTTAACATTATTTTTTAGCATTATTTTTTAACATTATTTTTTAGCATTATTTTTAACATTATTTTTTAGCATTATTTTTTGCATTAGTTTTTAGTCTTATTTTTTAATTCATTTTGTTAACTGATCGTTTGTTTCCTAGTTAAACTAATCGAATGTTTTAATAATATCTTTTTTGGTTGTTTCGATAAAAATATCGCTAGTTTGGATTTAATAAATACATGGTACTGATGCACTTATGTTTCTACGGAAAAATAAAAACGTTATTTGAAACATCGTGAGACAACTAAGAAAAGATAAGGAAATAAGCCTCAATAAATAGAAGAAACATGATATTGTAATACATGAATTGAAGTTGAAAATCTGATTTGAAAATTACACGTAACATAAATGCATCAGTACCAAATATATTGTTATTCGTACTTGTTGAAAAATATTAATTCCTGTTAGTTTTTTATTTAAAGACGATATTTTTATATATATATATATTATTCCTTAATTGGATTTTTTTTTTAAATTAACAACGATATTTATTGTTTGAATTTCATTTGATTGTTTTATATTGTTATTGTCTGATTTGGAAACATGTGATTGTCTTCTGAAGCTTTATACATACGAACAAAAGTTCAGTTTTAATATAAATCGAATCGTGTTTTTCTCTTTTTTGTAAATGTAATTTAGAAGTAAATAATCAATGTATTTCTATTTTAAAAATACTAACACAACAAAATGTTTAATTACTTAAATGTATAAACATACACTTTTAGTTTCGATTTCTTTTAATTTGATGAGTTTTAGTACAGACTATCGTGATTTTGTTTTTCTCACTGTAATGTAATCTAAATATTTTCTAATGTTTGAAAAAGAAATGATTAATTATGGACAGTTTGACTGTTCTGCACATCCACCTTGCGAGAACCTAAGTTACTTCGTAATTTTGCAGCTTACTGGCTTTAACGGCATATATTGCAAAGGCCACGGTTACACCGGCATATTTGAAGCGATGGTGAAGGCAACAAAGTCTAAAATGCAATCAAAACATTGTTTTTATTCCATAGACGTGTAATATTTCCCCTAATATAAATTACTGAATTATATACTTGTAAGATATTTTTATATGAAATAATACATATATCTTTGTGATCTTTCGAATGAAACGGCAATGCACATTTCCGATAAGTACGCGTTCAATATTCTATCTTTTATGCAATGATATGTTATTTCGATTGTTTAAGAAGATGCCTATCGAGATATATTACTTATCCGTTTTGCTGCATTGTGGTGCATGCCTTAAGAAAAGTTAGATATGATGCCAATGACCTTGTGCAAGATGACATGTGTCGTATAACTTAAGGCTACTAAACTCCAGTTGCATTGACAAATGCCGTCATCTCCAAATCGATTGTTTGTTAATTTCTTTGCAAACGTAACACCTGGCGGCAGGTTAAATATCCATGCGTTCAGGTAATAATAGATATCGTTTCCTGTAATTTTCAATTCGAACTGAACTTTCTCCGGGCATTAGATAATATTTTGGCCGCTTAAAATGTATAACCATGCCCTGACGATTAAAAAAAGAGTGTATATATATATATAAAATAATGTATGATTGACGCTATTCATGATAATTTTGAGGCCTGCAAATTTTGTGAACGTTCTTTAATAATAGAAAAATATTATGCACCTTTGGTTTCCCTTATGTATATTAAAGAGCGAGGTTCATATTATGGGTAAGACATTCTATTCATTAAAAAGTTCCATTTAGAAAAGACAAATAGTGAATCCCTCTCGGGATTATGTGTGTCTTTTCCCGGATGGTTAGACCTTCATTTTAAACGTATGTTAACATAAAATAATCCAATATATTAAAATACTACACATAAAAATATCATTATGTGTCGATTATTATTATCTCCTGATTTTACTCTTTATACGAAAACAAAATATATTGTAGCAATGTTTGTTTTTGTAGGATATATGTACATGTTTTGGACATATATTTAGGAGTGTTTATAAAATGATGTGTGTACAATAAACTCTGTAACTAAAACTGATGAGCAGATGTTTGTAGACGATGAGAAATTGTACCTTTACCCTGATGTTGCAATAAAGTGGTAATTTAGTAAACGAGATGGGATAAAATAATCGAATCTTCCAACAGAGAAACGTGGTGCGATAATATCTCGTCTATTCAGAAAATGCACACCTACAAATTATTGACATTTTTACACAATGAGGCAGTTTAAATGAGCATTAATCCCTTCCCACAAACGGATGCGACCTTATGATATGCGCGATATTTTACAAAATTGTACCTTGGTAATTATTTTGTACACTTGTATTTTTCTAAGACTTACATATTATTTGCATCTGCACAGTAGATTTTAAGACATACCATTATTGTGATAACAGGAACAAGACAAATTGGAGTAATATTTGTGTAATGTATTTTTGAAAAAGTAAACATAAACATGGGTGAAGTTCGCTTATATACGCAGAAGTAAAAATGTTTAAAACACAGTTTTACGCCATAAATATTAACACTTGCCAAACTGATATAATAACCACTAAATAAAACCAGATGGTAAATTTCATATCTTTTGACGAATTAATAATATAATTATCTACTAAAAAATGATAATATGATTATGTGCACGATACGAGTATGCCAAAATTATTATACTATCATTACTTTCTCCCTAAATATAATAGAAAAAATGCGTGAGTAGAACACGCAGCAGTCTCACAAGTTATCATGAATTGCACATTTATCATATAGAAACTTCTTACAATCACACATTTACCAAAGCTGGTTCTCAGAATATTTATAGACGTTATCATCGCGAATTGGCAACGGATTTTGTTATATTAGCTACGAGTTACAGGGTGCGTAAGCGGAATTAAGAATTATCGAAGTTGAAAATAAAATGAGTGTAGCAACTTGTAGAGACAGACTCTGCATATATTTTTTAAACGAATGTTGTTCAGGAAGGTTGGAATAGTGGCTATTCGAAGTGTCCGCCTTCTACACCAATCACTGCCTCCACACAGCGCCTGAAGGCATGATAGTCCTCCGATATATCGTTCCGGGCTGTCATGATGGACAGCTTCAAAGCTTCAACACTACTGTGGAGAGTGTTGAAGGTTTCTGCATCCACAACGCTCCAAATAGAATAGTAACGGACATTTTGATCAGGTGAACAGGATAACAAGAATGAAATTGACTAAATCTATGCAAAATTGTTGACCAATAAAGTTTGCTTTACATTGCTGCTGGTAGTTTCAGTCATGATAACATTGCGCCGGTTAACAGTCTGGTCGACGGCAAAAAGCTTTTCGTCACTGAAGATTTTCACCTTTTATGCATTCTCTCTATTCGTAAGCCAACATATGACCTTTTTGAAGTTGGTAAGCCGGGTCTCCCTCTGAGGCTTTTTGAGGAGTTGTCTGACGACTCTGACGTTGTAAAACATTCCAAAACCGTTCTTGACAACGCTGGCGATGCCCCCCCCTCGCTTACGCTTTTGTATTTGGCGAGTTTCTGCATTGAGACTGCTGGGTCCTGTTTGATTTTGACCTCCACATCCTTTGGGAAAGCCTATGGCTGTTTTTTGTTGGCTGAAGAGGGAGCCGAATACCTCTCATTGTTGCCTACATTGTAGCCTTAAATCGGGTCCTGACGTTGTAACTGCTGCCAAGGACACTTCAACGATGGCAGCAATATCGTGTGGGCGAGTTTGCGCGCGAGGAAGTTCCAGCACTCTCTGCCTTTATGCTATTACTGATGACATTTCCCGTCTGATTGAAACGAACAGTGGCTCAAACGACTACTGAAGAATTTATTTGTATCAGGAAAAATGGGAAATTATAATTGTATGAATTTATTGAGGTCAAAGTAGATTCTAAATTTCGTTTACGCACCCTGTACATTAATAATAGCAAAGCGAATCAATATTTATACTATATCACTAAGTCACTAGACAGCATAATCAGCAGAAATGATTGGAAGAGGTTCTGTAGCTATATGACACGTAATCATAATGGATGTGTCGTGTTGTATTTTATTAAAATAATAAAAACAAATTTTTGCCAAACATTTATTTTTTATTAATAATAGGGATACTGATTTTTTAGTTCTGTGAACAAATGAGATATACTTTGTTCGTTCAATTTATGCACCTGTAATATGTGTTTCTATGAGTTTGTTTAATATGACATATTTGCATACAATTATTCAGCTGACCCACACAAACTATCTGATTCTAAAAGTGCACTTTCATCATTGTCACAATTAAAATAAAATATGGATGCATTCTATAGCATTGAGTATATATGTTGCTTGGATTTCCAATAAAATCTGTCAAACATAGCTGAGTTTTGTAAAAAATAATAAATTCCTAACGAATGTCCTGCTTTTTTCATCTTTTCTAATATATGTTCACTCTTTTCTTCGTGTCTTTTAGAACACACTATATTAATTTCAAATAAACACAATACTCATCGATGTTAAATATTTTCCTTTATGATTTTACTTAATACTGTTGTGATATAACTTAACCTCTTACGTCTACATCTGTTACATGGTACAATCTCTGCGGTAATCGATCATCTATACAGACAGTTTCAATTTTCAACTATACACACGGATTAGATAATTATATTTAATAATCTCTCCCATATACATACTTATTTGAACTGCTTTTTCATATATTGCAAAAAGAACGCTAATACAGATTTCACACAGCGCAGCTGACACCTAAATAATGTAGGTTAAAGTAATCATACGTATATATAAACATTATTCACAAAAAACCGTAGGCCAGGAAAACAAGATGCCAGTTAGAAGTTTTGTCAGTTTAAGAAATATTGATATAATTGTATTTGTAGCCAGTTTATTGTATGGATCATCTTTTCCTACGTTGTAACGGCAAATGTTCTACCTTTCCAATGAGGCCCTTTTCATCGCCACCATATTGACGTAGTTCCTTCCACTAATTATGGTAAGTTGTGTGCGCGTTTCAAGCGGTCTGTTTGTTTCTATTGAGGTCAACGCCATGCGATAAATAGAAAAGATTGATTGTACGACGAAAAAACCTTTTCGACAAGAAAAAGAAAACAGTTGCCATGTTAAATCTGTCGCCAGATTATATGAATCTCACTAATGAAAGATCTGAACTATCGCAGTTGGAAATATTGGTAATTACGTTCTCTTTGTATCGGCATCTATTTCTTAGGGCAAAGAGATCAACACAGCAGATGTAATAACATATACGGTATATAATAGAGATGATTCAAGCACAAAAGATAAGAAATGCAAGAATGTTGATTACTACAGAAAAACTATGAGGAGAATATATCCATTCAATCAAGGTGGTCGCAACTTTATGTAGTTTATGTTATTTTATAGTTTGACATCCCATGATAGATTAACGAGCATATGAACAACCTATGGAACAAAAGATCCAAAGGTGCCGCCACATAATATGCATTATAGAATGGATTTTGGTAATTACAGACATTCGCTGTGCAAGCAGGTCAGGAACTTATCTATTTAAAGGGAGAAAGATTTATAACCAAATAAACCAAAATGTAGGGACGTGAATAGGTAAGTTTTTTACGTATAAATGTTTCCTGATATAAATTTGAATACTTGTACATAAATCTCTGGATGTGACATAGAACTATTCATGTGCATTATTGCATATAAAGATAAGTATGCATATACATATTTTAGTTTATGAAAATGATACATCTATACAATTATGTTTTAGACGTGTATATATTACTAGTGTGAGTACCCGGCGTTGCCTGTGTTAGTATGAGGTTGTATTTGACACACACCTGCTATACTAATCATTTTCATCCTAAGTACATGGATATCCCTACAATAATTTCAAAAATACACGAACGGGTAAATACATATAAACATAATCCCTCCCACAAAATATCTGATACGCTCTCCACCAGATATTTCGGCAGAAGAGATTACTGTCCTAAGAAAACTCAAGATTTTGTGAACCTAAAAAAATAATGGATATAAACATTAATGCGTGCGTTATTTTTCATTTAGGTTAATGTGTATTTTAGCGGCGTACATTATTTGCCAGACAAAAAATAATAAAAACTGTTTATTTTTATATAAAACATATTGTTAGACACAAAATCTGAAATAAAACAAGAAAATCATTGTTATTATTTTTTTATAATTTATATTTACAATGCGAGGCCGCTGTATTTATTTAAAATTTGGTATTTTAAGGTTTGGCAGATTAGCTGTTTTAGCTCTTTCATTAACTATGTTTTTAGCCTCTATATTTTTTGTAATAAAAGAGCGTAAAAAAGCAAGATTTGGCATTAAAAAGGCCAATATGTTCAACCTAAAAAGGCCGAAATTTTCAACGTGAAAAGCGTGCATATTTAGTCTCATAAAAACGAATTTAAAAAAATATATTTCAGCCTTTAGGTCTAATAATGCTTTATATAGAAATATATAGTTTTTATAATTTTGTCTGTCAAAAAAATACGCCGATAAACTACACATTAACCTTTATTTTTTGTAAGAGCACCTTTTACTGGATTGTTTTTTTTGTAAATAAAGGAAATTACTAATTTGTCTTTTTAAGCGAGGTGCTTTTCGATTTGCTTTTTCTCTGTCGTTTTATGTTTCTAATGTAATTCCCCCTACCACTAAAAAATTGAATTTGTTATGTTGTGGGTTTGTTTTTTTATTACATTTTTAGGTGAGAGTAGGGAATGGTCTCATAAAAATTAATTATATTTATCGTATATTTTTTGTCTCCGATGTAATTTCCGATTTCTATACAGCCGTTTAAAGAGTAAAATAAAACAGACCAATGAAATATTTTATGTTTTTTATTTTAATATTAAAAAAACAATAAAATCTAAACATTTTCCTATCTACACGGTATTATTTGTCCAGCTGGGAACTTAATGAAATTACCAAATGATTTTATTTGGCAAACGTTTGTTTTTTATTCATAGTATCTAGAGCAAATACCTCTAAAATGTTTTAAAAAAGGTCGCTGTTGGAAATAATAATTCCAAATATATGAAATAAAACATATTATCCAAATAATTGTTGTATAACATTTATTAAAGCACTATTTTAAATAGATTACTTAAAATAATTCTCTAGCTAAAAACATTAACTCAGATAACGCTATTAAGTAAAATCAGTTTTTCTTATTGTCATATGTAAAAAGGTGATCCCTTAAGTGTACATTTTTGCACGAATCATACTATAAAAATAACTGAAAACTTAAAGTAAAACAGGCTTGGTATACATTAAATGAATTGTAAAAAACAAACAAACAAACAAACAGACAAGAATACGGATATATAAATATTTATATATATATATATATATATATATATATATATATATATATATATATATATATAATGTACAGGATACGCTCACTAATTACTAAGACCATCATTTTACATTTGAAAATTAATAATACAAATAACAACTAATTAAAATTACTGCACATATATAAGTAAATTGAAGTACTTTAATTGAATTATGTGGCATACTATTGGCGGAACCTCACAGAAAAAAAACCCTTACTTCAAGCCCATTCGGTTACAATGAGTAAACTTACGTTTTATTTTTACTTTGGAAGATGTCTGTATATATATATATATATATATATATATATATATATATATATATATATATATATATATATATATATATATATAAAATTTAAAAAAAAATTAAAATTATTTTGGAACATTTGGAATTTACCCATTGGATTGGAAATTTGAAATTCGACCGTTTTGGATTTTTACCATTCTTGGATTTTTTACCCTTCACCGGACTATCCATTCATGTGAAATCTTTTTATCATTTTCTTTTACCTCCTATTTCCCTTGCCTCACCCTTTTTTTTACCAAGTAAGATATGTGACTTACTTGTAGTTTGATTAATACTTTTATATGCAAAGTCCGATCCCGCATTTTGCTAATTCCATCCCTCTGATGAGAAGGAGAGTATTTCTTCGAAACTGCGCAGATTAAAGACTATCTACTTATCTTGTGCTTCCTTTTTTAAAATTAAATATGTTTTTAACATTTTTTCAAGATGTCTTTTAACATGTTTTATTAATCCTTTGTTCATATATATATATATATATATATATATATATATATATATATATATGTATATATATATATATATATTAAGTATTGTGATTGATAATTTAAAATTTAAAAATCAAATTATAATTAAATTAAAAATCCGTTTCATAAGAAGGAACAATAACAAAATCAATTATCTGTACGATCGTTTCGGAAAACAATGCTTTTTATTGTGGTATACATCAAGTTACGTACAATAATTACATATAGTTTTTTTAATAAGCAAGGTCTCCTCGTCAGCTAATTTTGAAGGGTTTTTATTGAATTTAAAAGATAGCATAAATAAACCTAGCATTAAATGTAAGGTTGATGAATCGTTTAATTTTTCGCTTTTTGAAATCAGGAACTGTGGTTAAAATATTCATTTAGATGTTTGCTATACCTTTTTATCTACATAAAGAAGAAGCCACTTATTTCAGTTTATTTAAGTTTATGCCACTTATTTCAGAGCCTAATGAATTCCATCAAATTTGATACATTACGTGTGTGCTGAAATCTTGCTGATTATATATATATATATATATATATATATATATATATATATATATATATATATATATATATATATATATATATATATATATATATATATATATATATTTCGAGCAAATCCCGAAGACGTATCCAGCTATTTGTAAAATATTTCATCACCCGGACAAATGATACAAAATATACCATGGTAACAGCATTTTTCGCCTGTGTTTTAAGCTTGTGTATATACACGTATATGTGTATGCACATATATATATATATATATATATATATATATATATATATATATATGAATATATTACTATAAATATTTATATGTAAATTTATAGAATACTGATATTCATATATATATATATATATATATATATATATCGTATTAACAAAACCAATGCTCCAAAAAAGAAATGGATAGCTGCAAAAACTGTATTTCATTTTAACTTACCCTCGTTTCACTACCAGTTGGACAATTTCAAGCATTACGGCAGTTGAAAATTTCCACATAACATGCCTTTATTCCGATTTCTTGAATAACACCATGCGAAAACATTTACCCAGGAGTCATTCTCCGTCAAAAGCCGATTCAAATATTAATGCTCGTATCAGTATTTTAAAACCAGTCATAAGAAGTTTCCATAAATTCCGTAGCCATTTAAAATCAGTTAATAATACTATTCATTGAATTCTTACATTAGCTTTCTATATTTCCTTATTCAAACAATTATTTTTTTTGCAAAAAAATTTCTTGAATGTTATTTCTATTTTTTATAATATGGCCAAAATAAACTTGTTATAACGTTACGGAAAATATTTAGTTTCGTATTCACCATTGGTGGCTTCAATATGTACAAAATATCGATTATCCTTATGCTTAAATTTAAGACCATTTTAGGGTTAATATTTTATTAAATAGGAAAATAAAGAATGACATTACCTTATATTTATTAATCCTCATACAACATTCGGAGTAATGGATCCTATTCTATTTTTATTATTTAATATGTTATTATTCATTATCCTTCTAATCTAATATGGTTCTAGATAGTTGTGAAAAAAATAAATACGAAAGGAGATAATCCATCCCGTTGTTAACAAAATTTAAAAAGTATGTGGGATTAAAGGTCATATTTAGTACGCATAACAGTTAAAGGGAGACACATATGATCGTTTGTATATTTCAGGCCTTGCAAAACCTGAAAAGTGTCTATAATTTATTAATTAATTAAATTAACCAAATACCGAAAAACTACGATAGCCTTTTTATCAAATTAAGAATTTAAAGACAATTATTTATCTTAAAACTGATTATTTACCCATGGGTTTTGCCTACATCTGCTATCCATCCATAATCTGCTTGATTTACTCATGACTTGTAACTTAAAATTAAATACCCTTTTTGCTGCTATCAATTCCTTTTTTGAAGTCTTGGTTTTGTTAATACAATATATTATTGCTCAATTATGAAATATGATACTATTGTAGCTTACTTTTTAAGTCATTTTTCTTTGGCTTAGATTCATTGGTATATGAAAATTTACTGAATTATGCGTACCCAGCAAAACTCAGTATTACAAACAACCCTCTCTCTCTCTCTCTCTCTCTCTCTCTATATATATATATATATATATATATATATATATATATATATTTATACATATATTTGTGTGTGTGAGTGTATGTTTCCTTGTTTTTTTAGATACACTAAGCTTTCTTGAGGGTTTTCCAAAAAAATAAAACAAATTGGACACGATAATTTTCAGTTAAGAAATAAGGCATTATAAACGCGCATTACTTCAGCAAACTAATGAAAGGTATTTCCTTTACCCGCGATACGATGATCATAGTTCTTGATTTACCAAAAAATTTATTCATATATCACCACGGTTAAAATACTATCTACCTTTACCAACACTTTGGTAACAAAACTATATCGTGCTGAAACGTAATTTGTTTCTCTCTCTGCTTTTCTTGCTTCCTCTTCCTCTTCCAATGCTGTAACGTAATTTTACGCACCAGCTTTGGAATATGCATACGTGTCACGTTGGTGCATCTCTATAGTTTCATTGGCGTTATTTGCTTCATGATATCAACATATATGTGCAAAGGCTTATTAAGACTTCACCGATTTTAGGCAAGGGTTACAGATACGACAGTTTAAACAAATATCATGATTATATGATTCCAATTAAATACTTCATTTTATATCTTTTCCGTTTTTTTTTCGTCAGAATCTATTTTACATATTTCATTTTTCTTTTTGTTTTTGAAAAATTAGTATTATAACTTATTTTTTCCTAAATACAGTGTTTAAAGGGGAAAACTATTTAAATAGCGAAAGTGTGTTTTTGGCCTTTACAATCAAAGAGAGTGTAAATGTTTCAGTTTTGCTAACCAAAGTTAAGTCTTGAGAGTTAACATTGTGTCAGTTTAATCGCGGCAATACCCATGAGATTTCCGTTGAAGATTTTTTAATCTTAATTTTGCGTCGACAATTCCTCAAGATAAAACGGGAAATCAAGTTTTTTTTTTAATTATAAAGTCAGGTTTCGTGTTAAATTTATTCCAAAATTCATGGGCTTCTTTTCCATTCGTGTGAGTTTTTTGTATGCTCTTCAATCTATTCTACAGCCTCATATTTGTCTTGCCACTCATATACATCATAATATTGATATTTATTTCATTGTGCTAGTGTGATAGAACACATTGGACACCGACCGGCAAATTAGTTTTCTGTTTATTTACAATTTCCCCCGAAAATATTGACATACCTAGTCAACATAACTCTTGAAAGTCATAGATACAATTGGTTTCATAGCTGTATTACCCCCCCCCGGGACTAGATTCTTTGTGATTACACTGATTTATTTAACATGTTAAAAGTCTTACGGCATATTTGTTTTTCAACTGCTCAATTTTTTGTGCCCATATTTTTATGAAACCTGACAAAAAACAATATCTAAATCACCTCTTTTTTGATATCTATATGATATGAAACAATTATTGAATTGCCATGTTTTATCACATTCCAGTACTTCCTCGCAACGTTGGCTTTTGCATCAATTTCCGACAGTCTTCCTAATCAACGTGATCACTCCGTTTATTCACGAACTACATACGCTTTTCACTTAATTCATCCATAAAAACAGTCAGGATCTCCGGTATTATGCTTCCTGTTATGTCTTATTGGTAAATGATGAGCGCTCGTATGAAAATCTCATTTGTTGTCCGAATTCTTTCGGCAATTTTCATTCTGTCTGCGAACAAATTCTTCGTATTTCGCACCTCACATTTCTGTATCCTGGTAGTGTAATTTCTTTAAATGTTTATATCCATTCATCCCTATATCACAGAATCAGCCACATCTTATGCTAATGAAGTGCTTCAGTTTTACAATTCATTATTTAGGTAAAATTAACGCCAATTATATTCTTGACTACCAAGTTATTTTGTTTGCCATTATTTCTATTACCAAACCTTCCTTTAAAAATAGTATCTGTGGTTTGCATTAGATTTCCGAGAATCCATGTTGCAAAATACTGAAAAATACAACAATTAACACGGTTTAAATATATTTTATTTGAAATTTGTAAGCTTAATCCTCTTTAAAACAAAAGTTAATGCATTTCATATTTTCAGGTAAGAATTACACATTATTCAGAGAGCCAAAATCAAAATTAAGAGCATATAAATTTGAGCAATCTTATATGCCAGATGATTAAGTTTATAATGAGGTTGAGTTCGTGCGAAAGAATCCCAGCTAATTTAAAACCCTGTAATCGTGGGATTTTTTATGAATAGATGCCACAAAGGAGGACCTTACTTTTTAAACTACAAGATCTATAAAAAGTAGAGACTTATTTGTCGATTTCCATCGTCAATTCCAGGGAGGAGTGTACATTATTAAATAATTGTAAGAAAGACAGAGTTTCGTCATACGTCGCGAAACAAAAAAATATGTTGTCGATGTATCGTTTGTAAAATGTTAGTCTGAGCATTTATCAAGCAAGAAGTTTTCCAAAGCATCCAAAAAATGCTTGCTTAAGGTGGGCCTAAACGGAATCCCATTGGATATAATGTCAATCTGAAGAGAAGGGCAAGGAAGAAAACTGGGGTGGAACAAACGCCACAACAATTACACACTAATATTGCATCGATAAGTTTTTTTTTCAAATGCTACTGCGTGGTTCAGAATCTCAAGTAGGAAACACAGCAGACCCAATACTTTGCACCTGCAGATAGAATGGCTCCCATTACTGATTGATCCAAGGTTCCGGGTCCTAACAACCAGGCTGATATCATCAGAACAGTTTAAACGTTTACCTCCAGCACCCTTAATAGTAACATGGCTACAAGAATAGTATTAGAATAAGAAAATTACCCCCACATATGGCGATAGCTAAAGCAAAATTACTCCAAAATATGCAGCATTTTTATACCCCTTTGCCAGTAAAATAAAAATTCATTCTAAACGATGAAGGAGCGTCGAATAAAGAAGCGAATTTCGTAAGCTGGTGACAACGCATTAAATTAATTTTCATTAATGCATTTCAAAATCACAATAAAAGTAACAATAATTCGATTATGACTTAAATTGACATGTTGAAAGGTAAGTATGACGATAGGTATGCCTCTTATTTACTGAAGTATAAAACTTCTTTGACAAAGTTTACTCATGTAAGTCTCGGAGAAACTCAGCTGTTGTCCTAGTCTTCTTCAGGACTTGATTTGCATGGAAATTGCATATCGCTTTTACTTACATATTCGAGGCTAAGCGGCGTTTTATGAGTATGAATATTGGAAACATCAACGAAAAGAATAGTGTCGGTAGTCTATTTTGAAAAAAAAAACGTTGACAAAAACTCGTACACAATTATAAAATGTGTTTATTTTTAGGACACATGCACACAAATCACAACACGCAAATGGACAACAGAACTTCCTATAATAAATGTTAACCGTAGTTTATTTTGGAAGGTGACGGGGGAGAAAAAAGTAAGCCATTGGGCAAGTAAAATTATACATATATAAGTGAAATAAAAAAACACCTACATTCAACTTACCATTAATTCAACTGTCATAGTTTATGCATGTGATTCTTGGAGCATATATTTATTCCGACCTGATTAGATGGACACCAACGCAAACGAAAATGTTAACAGACATTGCCATAAAATTATAGAATGTGCTTATTTTTCGGAAACTAGCAAGCGAATCAGAAAACGCACATTCAAAACAATGTATTACAATAATAACTTTTAACAAAAATTTTCTTTGGCCATGAGGTGAGTGTATAAAGCAAGTTTAATATAAACACAGTTAGGTAGATATATTTATATATTTACCTGAATGTTTCTATATAACACATTAAAAACACTTAGAAAAAATTCAATTGGAAATATTTACCTATGCAATTTTTGGAGCAACTCGGCTGGCGTTCTAGAGTTATTCCCGATATGATTTGAATGGCAATATTCTACCCCTTGTTTTTACATATTCGACGGTAGGTTGCGAATTATAATTATTACCATTTGAAAAGTCGACTAAAAATATTAGCGCCGGCTTTTTGTTTTCAAAAATCGCGTGGACATTGGTACATAATTGGAGAATGCGTTTAGTTTAAGGATAATAGCTAGCGAATTTAAAAAAAATATGAAAAAATCAATAAGTAATTTTAACCTCAGTTTTCTTTGGAGTATTGGGAGTTGAGAGAGTCATATGTAATACGATAACAGTTATCTAAATAGATTTATACATATATAACTGATAGAAAGAGGAACAAATTTGTTTTTGGCTTACCAGTAATTTAGCTAGTAAAGTTTACGTTTAAACAATTGATAACAATAATAATACATATTATAAGTTCAACTGACATGTAGAGAGGAAGTATCGCGATAGCTTCCACTCTTTCTTACTGAATTAAAGAACTCCCTTTGGCAAAGTATGCCTATGAAATTCTTCGATCAACTCGGCTGTTGTACATTACTGCTTCCCGACTTTATTTGGATAGAAATTGTTTACCTTTTGTTCTAACACATTCAATGCTAGGAAGCACTTTATCAGTATGGCTATGTGCAAATCCGACTACAAAGAATAGCATTTGTTTTTCTTTGTTTGAAAAAAGATCGTGTGGACAGACATTAGCTTAACATTAGTAAGTGCGATTTTTTTTAAATAGCAATCGAATCAGCAAAAGCAACAACAAATTAAAATAATAGAGTTTAGTAATAGCTTTCTATATGGGTGTGAAGAGTTAAACGGCAAGTGTTTGATAAAAGAGCCTGATAAATAAATTAATACATATATAACTGAAAAAAAAAGAAAGAAACGAAAATTGTGTTTTCAAGCTTACCAATAACTCGGTTGGCAGTATATACGTATTTAATGCTTGCAAAAATTCGGCTGTGTATTTGGAGTTCTTCCCGACTTGATTTGAATGAGAAGCTTGCACGCCTTTTGCTTACATATTCGACGTTAGGCGGCGCTATATTAGTATGGGTATTTGAAATGTCGAATCACAAAACTCAAATTGGCAACCATAATTTCCAGTAATAAATATTTATCTGTGGTGGTGTGAAGAGGTAGGGATGAGAGGGTTATTCAATTAAAAACCAGTTCGGTAAATAAATTAATACACACACACACACACACACACACACACACACACACACACACATATATATATATATATATATATACATTAATGTTGATAAAAATTGAAGTATGCATTTATTTTTAGCGACTAGCAAAACGAAAATTGACATAAATAAATTCCAATAATACATGTTAACAGTATTTTAAGTGAAAGTGAGGGGGGCAGTGTAATATAAAAACAGTTAGCTAAATATATTTATACATATGTAACTGAAATAAATAGGGATTATACAAAAATTGGGCTTACCAATAATTAATTTGGCAAAGTTTGCGTATTTTTTAACAACTCGGCTGATTTCCTTGTGTAAACCCCGATTTATTTTAATGAGAATTATCTACACCTTTTGCTTACATATTCGTCGCTAGGCTGTGCTAGTATGACTTTCTGAAAAGTTGACTAAAATAATAACGTCGGTGTTAGTTTTTTCTTTTTTTTATTTAAGATGAGTACATGGACATTGTTTCTAAATTGGAGAATGCGTTTAATTATTTATTGTTTTTTAAATAGCAAGTGAAGCACCAAACGCAAATCGATAACAATAAATTCCATGAATATATTTTTATAGCATTTCTATTGTGGTGGTGCGGTGATGGAATCAATTGTTATAGAAAGACACTAAGCTGAATAACATGGCACATGTATAATGAAACAAAATGGAACTTTGTTTAAAGTTTTTTTTTCGGATTCCCAATAATTCAGTTAGTAAAGTTTACGTATGCAATCTTGGAGCAACTCAGTTGTTTTCCTAGAGGCCTAACCCTCCTTGATCTTAAGGAGTAATACGCTTAAGTCAAAACTCGCGAGGCAGCGACTTGGTTTCCACCAGTTTTAGCAAATGACAAAGAGCGGTCTAAACATACGTGTATGCCCCATCTCAACGATCATCAATAGATGTCATGTAATCTACTCAGCATTGGACAAGTACAACTCTTTGCCATATACTTTGCAGCTATTCCTCTATTACACGACCAAGGCGGCCAACTCTCCGTATTTTCTCCTGTCCGAAAACACGCTATATGACATACACCTATATGAAAGAGAACTGCATTCAAACATGCTTGAAACCCCTATAAGAATGTCTCGTATTTTACAGCTCAGGTGATAAGGTATCTCCCTTTCAGTTCGGCTCAAGAAGTATTCTGTGCTTACTGAGTAAGTTGGTAAAATAGGTTTCAATTAGTAAAGTAGTAAACCACCTCAGTAAAAATCACCTCCTAAGTTTATGCAATATGGTTCTATTCTGTAAGATAAACAGCACATGTGCTAATATTTATATCCAATAGGGTAACCTCCCGACGGATATTAGTGCAATTGTTTTTAAAAGAAATCCAAGGCTATTGATAGGGTATAAACAAGATCTACTCGCTATCTACGGTATAATTGGAAATATCCTCACAATTATTAAACCAGTTGTCTATGCTAAAGATCGTATCCGTAGCGATTGATGGGCAGAAAAAGAAGCTCACATCATTAATGAATGAATCCTTCAGGGTTAAATCTTGGGCTCAACTCTCTCTCTTTCTTTCTTTCTTTCTTTTTTTCTCTCTCTCTCTCTCTTAATCTCTCTCTTGCTGATCTACCTCAAATCACACCCTAAAATAATTTGTATACATTTATTTTGAGGACATTACTATCCATGACAGCAAGCCAAACGCCGTAAATGACAAGGTTCTCTTTATTTCTCTCTGCTCTGTTTTGTAACACGTAGGGCAATGGGAAATTAGTGGCTGGTTTATTTTAATGCATCCTAAACCGAGCGTTTACATAACCAACACTCTATTTCTCATCTGCCATCATTTAGATTTTTCTTATTTTTCTTTTTTATTTAATTAATATTAATTAATTAATTTTGGATTTACTTGTCAGCGCGAATCAACTCTTTTAAGGCGCAACATATATCAACACCTCAGAAAAGTTAATTGCGTACATTTTCATGCAAACATTAAAAGCAGAAACAGATTTTCCTTTTACATATGGAAAAAATTGTTTGCTTTCATACGATAGCTAAATTAGACACAGCGTCAGTTTTTATGTACTGAAACCCCTGCTACTTTTACAAAGGAACATTCTGGATTTCGGCAAACTTTTTAAATCAATAAGTCTTTAAGGAATTTTGTTTATGACAGAAAATATAAAATATGATATAAGAACAGGTATTATGCTTTAAATTTAGTTTTAATTTGAAAAGTCAAAAAAATAATAGACGTAACCATAAAAGTTATTGTAAAATTTCTAAATATTCAGATCGTATTTTTTTCTTTTTTCTTAATATTCGAACCAGACAAAAATATAATAGATTGTGAACGATGTTGGCCAGGAGAAGTGCTGCTCCCTTTAATATAAAGTTACACTTTTATTTCCAAGGTTTTTTTTACATCTTAGGGTCAAGACTGCTAAGCATGTTTTATTTTTGTTTTTAGAGATAAATTAAGTATGCTTTATTTTATTTTTTTTTAAGTTCGTGTGGGTTTATTACATTGCGAGTCAGACTAAAGGTGTCTAGCCATTAAAGATTATTTAATCCTCCCCAAACGTTGTAATACCATAGAACAGAAGAAATAATTTTAATAAATATTTGTAGAAAAATGATCACCCACTTTAAATTATAAAATATTTTGGGAAAATTCACATGTAGATGCCTAAAAAACAAAATCACATTTTTAAATAGGAGTAAAAGAAGGGTACTTATCTCAACAGGGACCCAGCTTTTACGAAATATTAAATGAGCAAACTAACACAGTTATAGTCTTTCATAATATATATATATATATATATATATATATATATATATGCAAGCGGGCGCACCGGGCGTTGCCCGGTTGTTTGGAGGTGTGTGTAAGGGACGGGATTCCGTTCTGCTAGATCTACAGCAGATGTGCATACAGTTATATCTCATAGGATTAGCGAATCTCTCGAGAGAGGCAACCTTTATAGGGCAATTGCTTTTGACATGTCAAATGCCTTTGATAGGGTATGGCATGAAGGTTTACATCACAAGATCTCCAGCTATGGTATAGCTGGAAATGTCTTCTCAATTATTAAATCATTTCTCTCTGATAGGTTCATAAGAGTAGTACTTGATGGGCAAAAATCAGAAGCTCACAGTATAAATGCTGGAGTCCCTTAGGGGTCCATCCTGGGCCACACTTTTTCCTGATCTACATTAATGATCTTCCAAATCACATCCTTACATCATTTGTAGACTTTTTTGCTGACGACACTACCATCTATTGTAGCACATCTACGACAGTAAACGACCAGGTTCTCTCTGATTCACTCTCCTCTGATCTTGATCACGTTGTACAATGGGGAAAGGAGTGGCTGGTTACTTTTAATGGATCTTAAATCCGTTCATCAAATCTGTTGCCAAGGCCGCTAGGAAAATAGTCGGATCCTTCTATCGATTCAATAGATATCTCACTGCTGATCCAATTATCTATCTATATAAGAGCCAGGTACGTCCAAGGATGGAATACTCTTGCCACATATCGGCAGGAGCTGCTAGAAAAAACTCGTCCTGCCTTGATAGGGTTCAAAATAGACTTTGTGGCCTGGTGGGAGATGTCCTTTTCTCTTCGCTGCAACCTCTATCTCACAGAAGAGATGCTGCGAGTTTGTCTCTGCTTTATCGTTATTTTCATGGAAAGTGTTCGACTGAGCTTCAATGTATGGTCCCCCCTCGCCAAACTTTCACAAGAAACACTAGTTGAAAACATTATCAATAATTTTCCACACTCTTTATCTGTGCCTAAACCAAAACATAGATTCCATGATCAAAGCTTCTTTCTGAGAACTGCACGCCTGTGGAATTGTGTTCCGTTTTCATGCTTTCCAGCTGTCTATAATATGGTTGTCTTCAAGTCCAACGTGAACAAGTTTCTGATGAGCCGTTCCACTTCAGTTGACAAATTTACCGAGCTACCATTACTTTATCATTTAGTGGCCTATCGGCCCTGATAAGTGGTGCCGCCTATGTAAAAAAATAAAGAATAAGCACATTTATAACCATGTATAAATATTAATAAAAAAAACGATGTTAAACTTGATGAAAATGTCGGAGAAACGGAAACAAAAAACAACAGCAGACAAATGCAAAACTTCTTTTAAAAGAAACCGTCAAAACAAAAAGTAAACATAAGGGAAGAAAAGATGAACGTGTTCGGAAGAACAAAATCTAAAAAAAAACACACAGCGAAAAGGCAAAAATATGTCATAAATAACCCTTCGACGCGGTTAATTATATGGTGCGTTTCACCTATCAGAAAGCATAGAACGAAAAGGAACCTTAAAATTCCATTCAATTTTTTTAAGCAACTACGAAGTACAGAACACCCAAATCGATGTTTCGTCGTATGTCTCCCTGGTGAACGACTCCGGAAGCGGTGTAACTCGTGGGGAGGGAAGGAAGAATTAATCTGAGAGAAAAAATTTTACTACTTCCATTGATTTTAACGGATTGTGGTAGTAAAGTCTAAGCATAGCAAAAATATAGGGATCTACGATTTTCGAGGAAGTGGAGAGGTAATATTCTTATAACACAGCTCAGATATTGTGCTGCAGTTAATGCATATTAAATTTCCTGATCTTTAATCATATTATGCGTAAGGGAAAATGAGTTTATTTAATATATATATATATATATATATATATATATATATATATATATATATATATATATATATATATATATATATATATATATATAATAACATAAAATTACCAAAATGATCCAGGATATTAAAATTAAACTATATTATAAATATTAAAATTAATATTTATAAAGTTATTTCACCCAGATGTAAAAGCTCGATATTTATCTAAGACAATATAGGAGATATGTTTTATATCATTCTAACTTTAAATTTGTCTATCAATGTTTTCTAGCTCAAATACCCCCAATCTATCCCTATTAAGTTAATACTCTATATTAATATAAACAAATGTTTTTTTTTCATATTTACATATCTAATTAACAATTTATATATACCTTACGTTGAAAAGCATTTATCTCTTTTATTTTCTATATTTCACTTAATCCTGCTAATATCAATTAATTTATATATCTATCTACCTATTATCATTACATTCTGGATCATATACACGCTATTATCATTACATTCTGGATCATATACACGCTATCTTTAAATATAATAATCAATCTATCTCATAATCTATATATTATTTTTCAATTGTCTTTTCAACTATTAATTTAAAACGTATACATATTCACCTAATAGCTTCGATTAGGTTTACTTTTTCCTTTTCCAACCATCTTCAGTTTTCTATTCTTTTCTTTTGTTATTGCTCCTTCTTACTCTCTATATTTCTCTACTTTTCTTTCCATCTATTTATTCCTTCTTGACCCTTTTTGATAAATTCATAAACAGTGATCTAATTGAATTATATCAGTCAAACGCTTTACCTTGAGTAGTTATCTTTGTTTCATAAAACGTTTCCGTGTCGAAATAAATTAATAATGAGATAAAACTAATAACTAGCATTTAGAGCGTTCATGTAATATTCCATAAAAATTGATGTATCGTGTACGCAATATATCTAGCTACTATCCCTCCCCCTCTTTTTCTCTTTCTCTTTGTATATATATATATATATATATATATATATATATATATGCACACATATATATTATGTTTTTTTTTGTGTGCGTCTGTGTGTGCAATACTGTGTTTAAATGTTTAATCATGGCCCGACCTAAATACACATCAAAAGGCGTCATTATTAAAACCTTTTGCCCTTTTTCGCAGATGTCACTTTATAATTTACCGGTAGCGACAAAATCTTTATTGGTATTATTAATATTTAATGTGTGTCAGTTTATGAAGAAAAGATTTGCTCAGATAAAGCTAGCTTTCATACAAGATAAAAGACAATGTTAGCCTCTATTGTAACGTAGGTTTAATTCGAAACTACAATAATTCTTAGTTGGCTGGTAATGCCAAATATTATATCATTTATTATCTAGACTGATGCCACGTAATTAAATAATTTTCAAATAACTTTCGCATGAATCCTCTTAAAAATAGCTAGCTTTTTTAATTAGTAAGATTAACTAATATTCTCGTTGTAGATCATACGTGTTATTACCGATAAATGGGTCTAATAGTGTTAATGTAGTTTTCGAACATATAAAATACCGTTACAGAATATTGTTTCTAGACGGGTTTTTTTCCAAACAACTGATCACATTACGTAAATGTTACTAACTTATTTTGGTTGATATCGACATAGTATTGTAATTATACGATTCAAATTTTTGTACGCTTGGATGTTTCTTATGTACAACGAACGAAAAACACGATATCCGTTGTTATTATCGTATTTAACTTATGAGGGCACTAAAACAAATCCATGAACCTTATCAGGTAAATTGAACCTGTTACTGTTCGAAGCGTGGATTCACACAGCGGTTCCTTTCTGCTAATGTCGGCGTGCATGTGCTGAGATTATATTAAGATAATAAACAAAAAATAAAGCAATTACATTATATTAGATCATTTGTGCCAAATGTGATAAAATAAGACATACTAATATATATTTAACCGTAAAGCATACTGAGATTAATTTAATAATATCAGACTAAAATGCAATATAAGATTTTATAAATAACTTTTTAAATTTCCATGAGAGTCTAACACAACAGATATATGAAGTTGCGACGTACACAACATCAACGATAATATCCTGCTTCGACACATTACGAAGGTAAATATATAATTTATAATAAAACATTTTCTGAGATTTTTACGATGATCATTGGTTCTGCTTACATTGTTTGCTACAAAACTAAATTGGCATACACTTTATGATATATATATATATATACTTTATGATATATATATACTATATACACTTTATGATATATATATATATATATATATATATATATATATATATATAGCAAATTATAGTGATTCAATGAAATTAACAAAACCTTCATTCAAATCAAGGATTTTTTTTATTATTCCAGGTAAGACAAAGAATACTTCGAAATTATATCTCCTTATCCTATAGGGTTTCGATGCCTACCATCTCTTCAGAGGAGAAATATTAGCAAATATATATAACGCTATTCACCCTATTTGCTACATATGATATTTATATATATATATATATATATATATATATATATATATATATTTATATATGTTATTTACTAAATAATTCTTTATACAAGAGATTCTTATTTACCTTCATATTGAGTAATATAGTAAATCAATGCCAGTAGGTTGTTTCAGAATATGACTACACATAACAGCCTGGAATATTATCTTCACATGTTCTATAAAGAATATTGTAAACCTTCATATTGTGTAGTTCGAATTTTCTCCTTACAAATGAACGTTTATAATACATTTCCTTTTGTGGTGAGAAAATATAGCTAAGTACATTCTTATACTACGCATAAAGATGGTGCAATGTATTATTACTTTTATATTATGTTTCGCTTAATACATTATTTATTACTTTCGTTGAAATAACATAATTATATAATTGTTAATTAGATTGTTTTACAAATGTCAAGATAAGGAGCTCAAAAGTTAATTAACTAGGGAAATTATCTGCAGATATCGTAGCAAAAAGTGTTGTAAACGTTAGTGTCAATAATACTTCACATAAAAAAAAGAAACTTCAATGTTGAATGTCAATTGATACGACTATGTAGACAAAATGAGATTGCACAGGAAGTTGCGAAGACTTTTACTATAAAGAAATGTACTAAAAAAATAAACGCAGCTGAAGCTATGAATGTTAAAATGGTTATATTTTTGAAAAAGGTCGCATTTAATGTTCTTATAATAAATTGTGAACGGTTGAAGACATAATACAAGTTTCACAGAAGAGAATGTATGATTAAATAGTGGAGGTAATCAAATTGAAATTTGTCAACACTTTTTTTAAATTAAAGTTATAATTGTGTATATGCTCATAATGCTAATGCCGCTGCATTGCTATAATGGGAATCAATTCTGGAATACGCAATAAATGCTTTTAATTGATCTACAAATGTATTCGGATTACACTTTCTATTTCGCATTATTAATTCTTCAGTTGCGCTTTCCTTCAGCCATACATTAAATAAATATGTCGACATATTTCAGATGGCTCCAACTTAAATAAGAACAAGTACTACAGAGAAAACAAGAGAACACGCAGAAACCCAAATTCCAACGTAACCACTCACTACAAGGTTACTTCTATAAAACCAGGGATCAACGTTCCAACTTTGCAGAGCTTGATATCTAATTAGGAAAGTTTGCTTTTATGTGAAACTAGTATACACAACATTGCTTCATTGATTCATTACATTAAGTACATTGCTTCATTTCGTTAATAACGGGCATTGTCACGTGTACATACGAAACTCAATATTGCATATAACATAGAATATGTGCCTTTATTGACGAGAGCTTGTAGTTCAACCCACTATGCATGAGAACAAGTAAGCTGTATATATATATATATATATATATATATATATATATATATATATATATACATATATAAAGAGAGAGAGAGAAAAGGAAGAAGAGAAAGAGGTAGAATAGAGAGACGTATTCATTTTTGAATATTTTATTTAAACGCGCTGCATATTTTCAGTAATACGACGTTAACTGAACAAGAATACGACGTTTCCTTAACTGTAAAGAGATATTTTATTAAGAATTGATGGAGTTCAAGAAAGTATTTTTTTTATCTCCATTGCAGATTAAGTTTAAATTCCAGCATTACTATGCAAAATGTCTCGCTAAATGAACCCGATGACAGATTAATTAATAGTTTCTATGGATTCTATCATATAATGCAATTAACTGTCCTCGTCGTAGACTTGTTTACGTTTTTTTACATTAGAAACTGTCGTATTTTTTTCACATTGCTATACGAGGTTCGTAGGTATTCGTATATTTCATTACAACTATTTTTATCTCCCAAAACTTGAGTTAATAAACATTTTAGGAATAGTAATGTTTTGCTCGTTTATTGACTAGATAACAACGTTATAGCATATGATTCGTTTGGCCTCCTCGTTTACCTGATTTTATTACATGTATTACTGTAGTCTGGTAGAGTATCATGCTTAGTGTTTTTGCTATGGCTCACACTATATTGAGAATGTGAGCAATTGATCTTATGATTTAGTGTAGAGTATATATACTCGGAGGAATAATATTTTGTCCTTTTAGTCAAGGTTTACTTGTATGATAAAGTATCTTCATGCAGACAATCACTTCTACAGATAGACCTTTGGCACCCTATGGGAGTGTCTAGTATACATTCTACTGCCCTATAAAGATATTAATTTTATATTGAAAAAACATCGATGTTCTTTTCCGTAGGCAACTATGTTTTCTAATAACTAACTTATGTAAGAAAAAATATCTAACATATAAGAAAAAACAACAATAATGTAACTACCATGAGTAATGTCTGACAAGTAGATGTAAGAAAAATACAATTTACCTGCGATAAACTATATCTGCGAAATATATCCGGGAGTAGAAAAAGGTAGAAGGAATTTACTATCCCCAACCTGGTACTATAAAATGCTAGAAAGTATAAAAATATCTTAACGTCTATTACCATTCCGGGTGAGATCCTCAACCGTTAGTAGCAAAACAAACACATGATAACGAAAGGTAGTAAGATAACGAACTCTTTAGAATGGAATAAGACGCATAGTGCTTGAAATATATGTATGGAGCTGCAAATATTACTGAAACCCAAATTTGCTATTGTTATCAGAAAGCTATCACTGGTAAAACCTCTGTGTTCAAACTGAAATATGAAATCTGAAATAATAATAATAATAATAATAATAATAATAATAATAATAATAATAATAATGATGATTGTGATTATGATAATAATAATAATAATAATAATAATAACAACAACAACAGCAACAACAACAACAACCGAAGAAAGAAATGGACAACTAAAGAGAATAGACTCGTAATGAAATGCTACTATAGAAGTCATCCTAAATATTGATATGGAGGTTATCGGAAACGAAAGAAAGAACCATGGGACCTATAAAATTACAAGCATGCGACAGAACAAAGGATCGCGGACCAAGCAAGACTGATACTCAAGAAATGTTAGCTCTCTAAACTAGAACTAACAGAAATTCAGCAAAAAATGAATTAAGAAACTGAACAAGAAGCATCTCCCAACGGAACCGCATGTAGGCAACCCCACAATTTGAAGCGTCGCAAACGTGGAAACCGAGTACAGTTAAACAGAACTAACAGAGGATGAAGCAAATAGAATAATAGAAATAATACAGCTGATGAACGAAGAAGAAAAAAGCTCCCATCCTTAAGGAACCAAGAGCAGTAGAAATTAAAAAAAGGAACAAAGAATATTAACAAACTCCTCCCACATATACCAACAAATACAATAACAGACCTAAACAAACTGATTTACGTAAGCGCCAAAATGGTAAGTATGAAACTCAAATCAGAAAAACGACCGGGGACAAGCGGACCGACAAAACCAGGATGGGGAATAAGACTAGAAACTCAAATACACAAACATAAAAAAGAAACCAAAATGATCACCAAGAAAAAACAATGTGGAGAAAACGGCATATTGGAAATGTAACTGACAGGGAGAGGCTAAACAAGAAACATGAAAACTGGACCAAAAAATGAAAGCAAAAAAAGCGAGATTGAGACGATATAGATATAAATCTGAACAATGCAAACAAAACAGAACATTTGAAACTAATAGACGGCAATTCTACCAAAATTTGAACGGAGGAAAAACAAAAACAGAACAACTAAATCCGACAGAAACAAAACTCTACTGGAGTAAAATATTGGATGATCGACGACATCACAATAGAAATGCCGAGCGGGTGAAAGACATGAAAGAAGAGTTATAACAAATAGAAGAAGAAACAGTGAATGAAATCAACAAAGAAACCCTAATGAAACGATAGGAAAAATGGCAAACTGGAGAGCACCAGGGCACGACAGGATACATGCATGCTGGTTCCAAAAAATCACAACCTCATTCGAAAGGCTCGCTCTGAACCTGCGAAGATGTATACAGGAAGCAAGTATACCAGACTGGATGACGAATGGTAGAACCACCGCTACAGAAGGGCACGGAGAAAGGAACCGTTCCTAGCAACGATATGCAAATAACGTGCTTACCAAATATGTGAAATATTCTGACAGCACAACTGAGGGGACAAGTCTTCCAATCCCTGAATACCCGTGGATTCATCCGCGAGGAGCAGAAAGGATGCGAAATAAGAAAAAAAGGAACACGTGACCTGTTATATCTAGATCAAAAGATCCTAAAGGAGGTAAAAATGAGGAGAAAAATTTAGCCATGGAATGGATCGCCTACAAAAAAGCGTACGACAGGATCCCCCAAGCATGTATAATAGAGTGCCTTACAATGTATAAAATACTAAGCAGGATCACCAACGTAATAGAAAATGCAATGAAAACGTGGAGACTGGAATTGACAGCTGATGGACAACACATGACAGAAATTGACATACAAAGAGGCATCTTCCAAGGAGACTCACTATCACCACTACTGTTCAGCATAGCCATGATGCCCTTTAACAGTATTCTGAGAAAGGGCCAAGTCGGATAAAGTTCTCCAACATAAAGGAAAAAATGAACCACCTGATGTACATGGACGATCTGGAACTTTTTGCAAGGAGGGAAAATGAGCTAGAGACGCTAATTAACTCTACCAGGATCTTCAGCGAAGATATGCAAACGGAATTTGGAATGGAAAAGTGCGCACAACTAGTTATAAGAAAGGGAAAACTGGAAACGACAGAAGGTATGGACCTAAACATACAAACAGAAATGAGGGAACTCGGGGAGCAATACGACTATAAAATCTTGGGAATTCTGGAAGCAGACACCATCAGAGCAACAGAAATGAAAGAGAAAATTGAAAAGGAATACCTCAGGAGTAAAAGAAACCACCTGGAAACGAAATTATATAGCATAAACCTAATGAAAGGTATAAATACATAGGCAGTATCACTAGTGAGATACTCTGGGCCGTTGGTAGGATGGACAAAAGAAGAACTGAGACAGCTCGACCAGAAAACCAGGAAACTCATGACCATGCATAATGCACTACACCCAGAGGACGATATTGGCAGATTCTACGTGAAAAGGACAGACGGCGGGAGAGGACTGATCTGTATCGAAGACTTTGTGAAGGACAAGAAAAAAGAACTAGAAAAATACATAATGCAAGACACTGAAAAGATAATCATGGCAGCGAGAGACACTGAAAAATAAAACAACAAAAGAGAAGACAAAGAGACAAACGATAAAACAAGAAAAGAGAAAGGGGAAGAGAAACAAATCCACGGATGATTCATAGGAATGATAAAAGATGAAAATAACGAAAACACCTGCACATGGATGCGAAAATGACATATAAACAGAGAAACAGAATCTCTAATAATTGAAGCACAAGATAATTCGATAAAAAATAACCATATCAAAGCAAGGATCGATAAATCACAAGAAAACAGCCAATGCAGACTGTGGACAAAGAGACGAAACAATAAACCATATACTAAGTGAATGCAGCAAAAAGGAATACAAAAACAGGCATGACCAAGTGGGGAGGGTGCTACACTGGGAATTGTGCAAACGACTTCATTTTGAGCGTACAGACAAATGGTACAGGCATAAACCCACAACAGCACTCGAAAACGAGAACCACAAAATCCTATGGGACATAGGCATACAGACGGACAAACCTATCCAAGCAAGAAAATCACACGTCGTAATAATTAACAAGAAAGAAAAATCCTGTCAAATCGTAGGCTTTGCAGTCCCAGCTGATCACAGGGTAAGTTTGAAAGAAAAGGAGAAACGAAGCAAATACACAGAGAGTTAAAAGGGATTTGGCAGAGGAAGAAAATCAAAATAGTAGGAACACTGAGAACAATTCCGAAAAACTTCGAAAAAAGAATTCAGAAATTGGAATCAGAGCAATAACTTCAAAAGTACAACGACCGACGATAATGAAAACGACTGAAATAATAAGGAAACCCCTTGAATACGGAGAATAATACCAGAAGACAATATAACGAATAAGCGTTACAGGGAATGAAGAACACCGAAGCTGCATATCTACAAGTTCTACACCCCACTCATGCATCCTCCCATTGTTTCATCACCGATCCCCCTAATAAAAAAAGTGATACCAAATGGCCGCGAAGGGTCAATAAGGACTAGAAGACCGAGGAGCGAGCGCTAACCAGACCTCGGCTGGGCATGCGCAAAGAGAACTTGGACCTTGGGGAGGCTTAGTGCCACTCAAATTCCAGTATAAACCAATGGCCCCTACCAGCGAGAAATCAATAGTAAGTGTCTATTACGATGATGCAAATTCATTTGCAAATGCTATCGAAGGAGGTGGAGAGAGTTGGACGTCTGGGGAGACTTGTTGTCACTCAGCCTCCAGAGAAGATCACAGTTGCCCAATCAGACCGTTTGTTGACTTGTGTGAAAGCCCCATGTGAGCCAATGCCAATAATAATAATAATAATAATAATAATAATAATAATAATAATAATAACAACATCTTCCCCCCCCCAAAAAAAAAACAACGGTCTGAAAATGGCAGTTTTTTACTAACAAAATGTAAATTGACTAATTTTCTAGCTTAAATTAGTTTGTTTTAAAACGGAAAATCGAGAAAAAAAACAGAATGGTGAGACTCCTGACAAATTAGCTGCCTTGATAAGATTAAATAATCTTGTTTAACGAATACTTTGTTTGTATTTAAATTCAAGTTTCTTTAGTATTTAAGATGTAAATCCAAAGTATAAAAACTGTAACTAACAATGGCATGTTGATTTCACATAACAACTTCCCGCTTAAAAAAGGGAAGGGCTAGCAATCTTCAAATATCCTCTTAAATTAAGAATAGAACAACGGACATGTACTAAGTAGATATTTATAAGTCCCTTTTTTATTGTCTGTGGTTGTTTTATTATTTATCTATGTGTGTTTGGTTATGCCTTTTATGTATGCGTTATAGTGCACTGTATCTCCCATGTACATGAGAAGTATACACTATCCCTGCGTCTGAATCACCGACAAAACAATTCTGGGCTAGAAGTTGCTACAATCACAACAATATAAACGTGGCCAATACAAATAACATAAACCGTAGGACCCAGGAAAAAGGTCTGGGTGTCATGGTCATCTGGGGCTTCCTCGGTAGCCAGCATTGGGGACACGGTTTTCATCCTGGGAATGTTGGCCCACTTTCTAATTTCAGAAACGTAAATAACACAGACACCGAACAGATAAGTTTGAACTCTTATTTCAGAGACCAAAATGAGATTGATCAAACACAGCACAAGCTAGATCCCCATAAATAAACCAAAGGGAGAAATGAACAACGAAAGCACACATATTTTAATGGAATTCTATTATAGAAAACACCCTAAATATTAATATGTAAACGAATAAAACAGATAGAGGACTTGTATAATTACTAACAAATGATAGAACAAAGAATTTTGGATCAAACAAGTATGCTATTCAAAAGAGACTGGCGCTCATACGGGCACTAACAAAAATGCGGGAAAAACAAATGAGGAAAATGAGCATCAAGTACTCTCCACGTTAGCAGCACGTTTAGAAACCTCACAAGTTTACGCTTTATCAGTAGAAATTTCACAGACGGAGACGCTATAAAGACTGGACTCTACAAACGTGAAAATCGAGGGAAATGAAACAAAGCTAATAGGGGATTAATCAAAATAAATAGAAAAATAATACAGTGAATAAACGAGGAAAAACAAAGAGCCCATGTTTAAGAAACCAATAGTAGTAGACAAGTAAAACAGAAAAAGAGAAGGTTATAAATCTTCCCCCACACATCACAACAAATAAGATAACAAACTTAAGCAGATTAATTCAGGCAGGCGCCAAGATGGTAAGTATGAAGTTCACATAAGAAAAAAGGTCGGGTGAAATATGCACCAGCAAAACCTGTATGGCGAATGACGCTTAAGCCCTAAAAAAAATAACAAAACTAAAATGATAAACAGGAAGAAAACGACGTAAAGGAGATAACATATGAAATGTTACAAGCAGGGGGATGCTAAACAGGAAACATGAAGGAGAAAGAACCAAAAAATAGCAGCAAGAGAAGGGAAATTAAGACGATATATATCAAAATGTAAGCAGTGCAAACAAAACGTCATTTGAAAAAGATGAAAGCAAATTCTCCCAAAATGTGGACAGAGGCAAAAAAAAAAAGAGCAGAACGACCAATGCCGACCGAAATTAAACTCTACTGGAGAAAGATATCGGTAGACCAACGGGATTTCAATAGAAATGTCGAATGATTGACGACATGAAAAATGAATTACAGACGAATCGAAAAAGAAAAGTGAATTAAATCAGCAAAGAATGCCCTAACGAAAATCATTGTAAACATGTTAACCGAGAGAGCACCAGGACACTAGACGATACATGCTGATTCAAAAAATTCGAAACATTATACGAAAGGATAGCTACAAATCTGAGAAGATATATTCAAGAAAACAAATGTACCAGATATGATGAGAAAAGAGGAACCACACTAATACAGAAGGTCACAGAGAAAGGAACTGCTACCAGACACTATAGGTCTGTATCAGGCTTATCCACTATGTGGAAAATACAAACAGCACAACTAAGGGAACAAATCTACCACTCCATGGATAAGCGGAGGCTATTTCCCGAGGAAAATAAACGATGCTGAGAAGGACAAAGAGGAGCACATGATCTGCTATATGTAGGTCTAATGATTGTGTAGGAGGTAAAAACAGAAAGATAGACGTCATGGAATGAATCGGCTACAAAAAAGCGTACGCGAGACCCCCACTAGCATGGATAATAGAATTCTTTTAAAATGTATAAAATACCAATCAGTCCCATCAAGATATTTCAAAATGCAATGAGAACATGAGGACTGGAACTGATAGCTTATGTACACACATAACAGATGATGAACATATAAGAGCCATATTTCAAAGAGATTAATTATCAGCAATTACTGTTCAACATAGCGACAATGTCCCTGAACAATACTGAGAAAGTGCTAAACCGGACACAAGTTCTCTAATACAAAGGAAAAATTAACCACTCCGGGTAGTTTTGCAACGACCAAAAATGAACGACATACACTAATAATCCCACTCAGGATCTTCAGCTAGGATATCCAAATGAAGTGTGGTGCGGGAAAGTGCGCACTGCGAGTTATAAGAAAGGGATATTGGAAACGACACAAAGCAGCGAACTACCAAACCAATCGGAGATTAGGGTAGTAGGGAACAAGACACCTACAAATAATTGGGAGTTCTGGAAGTAGACACACTCAAAGCAACAGAAATGAAAGAGAGATTTGGAAAGGAATAGCTTAGTATAAGAAGTCACTTCCTGGAAATTAAATAATATAGTCAAAAACTAATAAAAACTATCACTACATTAGCAGTATCACTCGTAAGATCGTACATAGGGTGGACTAAAGAATAACGGAGACAGCCCGATCAGAAACCTAAGAGCCCATAACAATGCACAATGCACTACACCCACAGGACTATGTTTACCGAATCTACGAAATGGAAAAGACGGCAGGAGAGGGCTGGTTTGCATGAAAGCATGTGTGAATGACACAGAAAAGCATGAGAAAATACATAATGCAGAACACTGGAAGTATAATTATGGCAGCGAACGACACTGAAAAAATTAACATTCCAGAAAACAGAGAGACAAAAGATAAGATATGAAAGTAAAATATGGGAAAATAAAGAAGTACACGGAAGAATGACAAACTATTAGAATAAAGAAAACACTTGGACATGAATGCGAAAAAGACACGTAAACCGAGAAACTGAATCTCTAATTACTGCTGCACAAAATGAATTGATAAGAAACAACCACCTCAACGCAAATATGGACAAAACACAAACACATCAAATGCAGAGTCTGTGGCCAAAGAGACGAAACGATAAACCATATAGTATGCGAATGCAGCAAACTGATCCAAAAGGAATACAGAAACAGGCGCGACCAAATGGGGAGGCAGTATACTGGGAAATATGCAAACAACTGTCTCTACAACGCACGATCGAATGGTACAAGTATAATCGGCTGACAGTACTTGAAAACGAGAATCACACGATCTCATGGGACATGGACATACAAAGAGATAAATACCGTAAACGGCGTAATAATTACTCATAACAAAAAAGAAAAGTCATGTATGACCGTAGATTTTGATGTTCCAGATGACCGCAGGCTTAATAAAATAGAAAAGGGGAAACAGAGCAAATACACGGAGCTAGCAAAAGAGCTGTAAGGGGTATGGATGATGAAGACAATCAGTATAATACGTGTACTAGTAGACGCACAAGAAACAATTAAAACACTTTGTAAAGAAGAATGAGATGAATTAGAATAATAGGAATTGCATGAGAGACACAACAAATAACAATAATCACAACAGTTGAAATATTAAGGAACAACCTTAAATGCGGAAATTAATATATATATGAGCTACATGCGTGGACAAGACAAACTGATGCAGAGGCAACATGAAGAAGCCTTACATGGAACCAAGAAAATTAGATTTGCAGTTCGTTTTTTCGTCCCTCGTATTACATTACCCCCCCCCTCCAAAGTGTGATACCAGATAGCCAAGAAGGGCCAATGAAGTTCGGAAGGCCGAGAAGAAAGCACGGACAATAGCTGTTTTGAAAGTGAGAAGAGAACTGGGATCCGTTGTTGTTTTTCTGTCCATTTTATTTCCCGAATCCACTCAACTGGAGATGAACTTTTCTCTTGACTCCTTTACTTTCTGAAAAAAAACAATTCCAATTATTTCAGCTGCACTGAAAACTTTCCAACCGAACTAATTATATTGAGCTGGATTATATTTTAGATGTGAATCTCTCTAAAGAATTATTTCCACACTTCGGATTACCTTGAGAGAATCATCATGCAAGTTGAAACATTATGCGCGGTTTTTCTTTATTATTTTTTATATTTCCCATGTTTTTTCACTCGTTCTTTTCATTTTACATAGACATAACGATTATCAAGGCTAAGAGACCACTCGCGAAAAAGTGTTAAAGAATGTACAGTAGACAATTTGGCAATACAGTAATCGTTAGCAATGGAAATTCGGTAAATATTTCAACTTACATGGAACGGCTGATCTAAAACTTGTTTCCGTTAGACTTGTAGACAAGCATATTGTAGTCAGTGGAAAGAAGGAAAACTGAAAACAATTTCGTAGGCGTGCAGTTCTAGGAAAGAAGCTTTGTTCATAGAATCTACGTTGAGGTTTTGGTACAGAAAAAGAGTAGGGGAAATAATGATAGTGTTTTCTCCTAGATGGGTGTTTCTTGTAAACGTTTAGCGAGGGAGCACAATAGATTGAAGCTCAGTCGAGCACTTGCCATGGAAATGACGATAAAGAAGAGACAAACTCGCAACATCTCTTTTGTGAGAAAGAGGTTGCAGAGGAGGGAAAAGGGCATCCTTTTCGAGCCTACGAAGCTTTTTTTTAACTCTATCAAGGCAGGATAAGTTCTTTTCTAGCAGCTTCTGCGAAGATGTAGCAAGAGTACTCCATCCTTGGATGTACCTGGATCTTATATAGACAGAGAATTACATCAGCAGTGAGATATCTACTGCATTTATAAAAGGATCCCAAAATTTTTCCTGCGACCTTGGCAACGGATTTAATGTATGGGTTTCATTTCAGATTAGGAGTAAAGATCCAGAACAACACTTGTCAAAACATGAGGCCTCCTCAAGCCGAGAACCATTCATTTAAATAAATGCCAGATTAGGACCAGAGCGTTGATGATATAAAGATAAAAGCTTTGTTGTGTGCATTAAAAGTAACACACCACCTCCTTCGCGATTGGACCACTTTCTTAAGATCAGAGGAGAGATAATCGGAGAGAACTTGGTCGTTTACGGTCTTAGATGTGCTACCATAGATAGTAATGACATCAGCATAAATGCTTACGAATGGTAAAAGGATGTGATTTGGAAGATCATTTATGTGGATCAGGAAGAGACTCCAGCTTTAATACTGTGAAGTTCTGATTTCTGACCATCAATCACTACTCTTAATCACCTATCAGAGAGAAATAATGTAATAATGTGAGAATATATTTTCGGCTGTAAGGTGGTGGACTAGTGGTTGATTGATTTTTAGCGAAAAGTGGGAGGAGACTACAACAGAAGCAGTTTTCCAGCAGCTTACAGCTGCTAACCCTCTGTTAGACCAGCAATATTGATTTAGGCAAACCTGTTCTACTGCAGATATTCTAACTATAATCTCTGAACGTTCATACTCAGCACTGGGTAAGGCAGTGGAGGGAAGTGCAGTCGCCCTTGATATATCTAAGGCTTTTGGCAGCATATTTAGATTCTTCTTAAATGAAAGAAGAATCTAGGCTGTCCTCGACGTATGTACGTCCAAAAACTTTTATATAAATGCGGGTGTGCCTCAGGGATCGATTTTTTAACCTTTGTTATTTCTGATATTCATAAATCGCTTACCGAATAACATTGTCCCTGAAATAGGGATATTTACCGACGACACATGTTCTATAGATGGCACGTGGGGAAAAACTAATGAGCATATATTTAAGGTAATGGGTAAAACCCTAGACGACTCCATTCAGTTAGTAGTGGAATGGGGAATAAAATAGATGGTAACGTTCAACGCTGCCAGGACAAAGCTCGTTTTCTTTTAATAAATACATGAAACCTTAACAACCACAAATAGCTATGGCTAGAGATATTTTACTTGAGAGCACTTAGTTCAAGTTCCTCTATTTAACGTTCATATGAAACAGGAGTTTGAATGGATATATCGAGATTATTGGGAAGGTTGCTGTAAAGAAGGTAGGCTCTTTCATCGTGCTTGGAAGTTACTTACGCCTGAAAATATCATGTAAGTCAACAAAGCAACTATTCGCCCATGTATAGAGTACTGGGGTCAAATTTATGCTGGTGCATTAGCTACTCGTCTCTTGCTTGTAGACAGGAACCAAAAGAGAGTCGCCAACTTAATAGGTCCCGAACTGTCATCTAAACCCATGAAATGTTGCATCCCTTTGCCTGTTTTACAAGTATTTAAATGGTGAATGCTCTGACGAACTACAGGCCTTTGTATCCTCTCGACAAAAATACCACAGAAAAAGGCGAAAAGCAGCGAAGTCCTACCCCTACACATGTTAGATTCCTAGATGTAAGAAAGCCTTTTATTCTAATAGTTCGTTCCCAGAACTGCAGGACGTCGTATTCTCCTCCGGTTTCCTCCTTCCCAAAATGTACTGACATGCAGAAGTTCAAGTGTAATGTGGGCAGACATCTTGCTGCTAAACTCCTTACATAGTACACTTGCAACTTATACCCTGATAGTAGTTCCCTACACCAAAGTGGCAACGTGCCTTCTTCGGGGTAAAAATGTAAAAAAAAAGAGGTTTTTTTTGAGCATCCAGTTAAACAATGAATTTTGATTGTAAATTTCAAGTTACAGTGTATATTTTTCTCTGACATATATATATATATATATATATATATATATTTATATACACATATATATTTATACACCCCCCACATACATACACACACGCATATACATATATATATATATAGTTGGCCGTGTTTCATGTGTCCATGTGAGAGATTGCAGCATTGTTTAAACAATGGCTATGCTAGGCATGAATAATTTAATAGATATATGTAGCTTATAGATAAACCTACGTAGTAGTGTTTAATGGTATGCCCCTTAATATATTCATGAAACATAGTTGGGATGAAAAACTTTCGTGACAACTGCGTACTAATTTTATGAGCCAATATAAAAGAAAACTTACTGATCAATTGCAAGTTAATACGAATAAGGCATTATATGTTCGTATTTGATCTCGATACCGCACGTAAACAAATAAACGTTGACTCAGCCACGAGACCACAATGAATAACATATCTTCATTAATACATTCATATTATAAACCGCAATGAATGACCTAACAACGAAATAAACCTAAATCATTTTGGTCAATCGAAAGTTTTGACGCCACAAAAATAACGAAGATATGTTAAAGCATTATTTGAAGGTTAAATAATGTAGCCAGTTTAGAGCTAAAGTACCCCTAATGGGTCAATGGCAACCATTGTGTAGAAAAAGATAGCAATTTTGAGGAAAATATTCTTATTATACATATATATGTGTGTTGGTGGGTGTGGGTGTGTGTGGGGGCATGCATAAGGGCTACTCTAGTCTTTGACACACTATGATACCTACGAAGGGGTGTTTGGGTGCGAATTACTGTGGCAGAAGGTGCGCAATCTCAAACAACACCTCCCCAGTGTAAATATTCTTAAATACCAGTAGCAAATGAAGTGTCTATACAGTCCGACTGGAAAAAATGCCGAGATAAGCGACGAGAATGTACAGCACCTAGAATTCTCAAATGGTCTCCCATAATGATCGCCGATCGATCGAAAACTGCTTTTTCTAAGCTTAGTAAAATCTTTTTAAATCCGGTATTTCAGAACACCTTTTTGGTTTTAAAACAAAAAACTTGAATGTTATTACGTTAAAAGCATAATAATATAATACTTTTATATAAATTTTAATAGAATTGTAAGTTTTCAATTGTTCAAAAACGCGTTTGACCCCGTTTTCGCAGAAGGTCAGCAAAACATGCATCTGTAGGTTTTCGAAAAATTTAAACTAATTCATTCATGTCTAAATAAAATGTACTATGATTGGTTATAAGACTATATAAAAATATTAGAATATTATTACCATTTATATTTAAATAAATGCAAATAATTCAATTATTTAGCACAATCCCGGATAAGGTATAGGAACCCAGTCACGTATAAATATTTATTGAAGCATTTTCATAAATTCTAATGTAACTACACAAGCAAATATATTTTAAATAATTGAGTTAAATTATAATTCAAACACATTTTATGGTGAAATTTGTTATTTTAGCTTTATAATTTTTCCTTTATAATTGATAAATCAAGCTGTAAATGTTTTATTATGCTTGTAAAAAGTAAATTAAACCCTTTTTTATGTAAATTACTTACACCGAACATACATCTCTAGCATTATATTTCTTAGGTGTTATGTAACTTTTTTCTCAGTTTTTTTTTCATGGTTAAAATCATTTTTCTTTCTTATTTTTTAATTAATAATGACCAATAAGCCACACCCTTTTTGCATAATCTAGAACACACTGTATTTTCGTCATTTTTGTATTACATAAATCAAGTTGACATGGCATTTAGTAGAATTTGGTGGACCTGTAAAATGGTCGTTTTTGGTAACACTCTAAGGAATGTCACAACACTCATCTAATGCAATATAATGTATTTATAGTTATAGTCAATTTAAAAAAAAAAACACACTTTTTTTTAACGTAAGCGGTTTTCGTATCTTGAAAACCCCGTAATACCCAGATACAATTAATATTATAATTGCACACCCGCTTTTAAACATTTTTATGTATCGAGTTTTTAAATCATTCATTATGTAATGGAACATCGAAAGTTGACACCATCTTGTGACTTTTTTTTCTATACTAATTCACTCTCTTACGACAAAATGAGTGTTTATTTTATGGATTGCTTGGGGGTCGAATAGGGGAAATATAATTGAAGGGGGACATGAAGCCAACAAAAATATATTTTAAACCCATATAAAGTGCATTCCTAACTTAATAATCAGTGAAAATTTAGTATATATTAGATATTTACCAGATTTTTGGTAGATTTTTAGAGACAGATATTGTTACGAAAACCAAATACACTTCATAGATCTGGCGGTCATTACACACACACAGACACACACAGACACACACAAACACACACATATATATATATATATATATATATATATATATATATATATATATATATATATATATATATATATATATATATATATATATATATGTATATACTAGCAGTCCATGTCGGCTTAGCTCGGCTTTTTCCGCGCCGTATGCACTGTTGACTACTACGTGCATATATATATATATATATATATATATATATATATATATATATATATATATATATATATATATACGCATGGAAATGGAAAACTTAGGCCTACAAGCAGACGTATCAGCTAACATAAAAATAACAAACTTCCTGGACGTCACATAAAACTTAGATAAAAAACACATATGAACCATACTTAAAAGATAACGCTACTCTAATTTACGTAAACCCTAAGTCCAATCACCCACCATCAATCATAAAACACATTCCTTACTCGATCGTTAGTAATAACGCAAGCGATGAAAATGCATTTAACAGGTCAACCAACATCTACGAAACACGAAACGGCCCATAAAAATAGGGGATACAAAAATATCGATATCAAATATAAGCAAAAACACACCAATAACTATAATAAGATTAAAAATAGAAGACAAAGTACTATAATCTGGTATACGGCTCCATACAATCAAATGTTAAAAACAAAACTTGGTAAGACATTTCAAGATCTTATTGAAAGACACTTTTCCGCAACGAACCCCTTACACAAAATCTTCAATAAAAATACCTTAAAGTTATCCTACAGTTGTTGTGAAAATGTAGTGATGATAATTAAGCTCATAATAACAAAATACTAAATAAAAACAATATAAACAACAACAAAATAAACAATAAAATGCAGACACCATGACAAAATAAAACTAACACTGGCAGAAATAATAATAATAATAATAATAATAATAATAATAATAATAATAATAATAATAATAATAATAATAACAACAATATAAATAATAACAATACTAATAACAAACCAACCCTGGACAAGAACAACAATACCATGAATAAAAATACTAAAGCGAACAAGATAAATGCCACTGTAGACACCGCACACTTTGCCCAGTTCAAAATAAATGTCTAACAAAAAACGTAGTTTATCAGGCAACAATATTTGCGAAAGTAAACCCGAAAACCAAGAAATATTACGTACCCATGACTTCCTTAGATTTCAAAACGCGATACTATGACCACAAAATTACATTCAACAATAAAAACACCATATAAAAACAACACTAGCGAATAAATAGTGAGAACTCAAAGAAAGCGGACATTCGCTGGTAGTCGAATGGAAAATAATAAGACAAGCTACAACATGTAGACATTTAGACGGCCCGTGCAAATTATTCCTTCATGAAAAATTTGCTATCTCCAAAATCTATTAAACTGTAGAAGAGAAATAGCAAATAACTGTGTTCACAAAACAAAATTGACTCTAGGATAGCGATAAACAATAGTTTTAAAACTAACAAAAACAACAGACAATTATGACCGCGTGACCTTTATAGTTTTGGGCTGAAATCAAGTAAAAATGGTGATCGATATTCAAGGTACCTTTATCTCATATTTTAACTGTTAAGGATTACTCGCGTCCTATCTACTGTTTATAACTTTATGTGCATATATATATATATATATATATATATATATATATATATATATATATATATATATATATATATATGTTTAAAAATATGTGACTTATGTTAAGGAACCCTATATCTAAAACATACAGGTGTTTGGACCTAAAATGGGCGGATTAATTTTTTAGATTCTACAAAGTTCGACTCTTTCAACTTTGGCATCTGGGCCCAAAAATGATTAAACATCTTCCTGCATTTCTAAATATTCTTAATATAAAATTTTAAATATTTTTACCCTAAATTTGCTGAATAGTTTGATATAGACCGCAAAGGGTAATTCTGTTTGAACTTTGCCTCCTTAACAGACACTTTTTCTTCCACAACTCATTAAAAAGCTTCCTTATGTCTGAATGTATTTCATGCAAAATTTCAAATGTTTAGACCAAAAATCGACTGAGAGGTCCATTTTTTTTTAAATTTGACCCCATTTTTTACCCTTTAAAATTTAATTTTTTTGGCCTAAATCAAATTTAAAATTCCTAGAGGCCTACATATAAAAATTATAGTGTTTAGACCCAAAATCGGCGGGGGAGTTTCGTATTGTGTTCAAAGTATATATAGTTTAATTATTAGTTACCACCTGACGAAAGTAAGAGGAATAGTTGGCCGAAACGTCGTGAAAAACAACAACCAATAGAGATGAAAAAAACAACAACTTATAAAGATGAGAATAATAGTCTGAAATAAAAATAAATTAATATATATAATGCTCATTTCAAAAATGAATTCCTATTAAGGAATAATATATATACCAATCGGTACGGACCCGACTATGGAAAATCAGATAATAAATAAACGTGGATTTATAAAATCAAAGAATCTAACCTTGATCGCCCCTTCGAGGCCCGTGGCGCAGTTGATACAGACGTTGAATCTCTACGGTCCCAGATGGAAATTGTCTGAAAATAGCGGTTTCAATACTACCCAAGGCGTGCCAGACTTTTACTTGGCCAAAATGTGGTGAGACGACAACAACTATGGATGGCAGTGATTGCTGAGAATGCAGTTAGGAGATTGGAAGTTCCTATCCGTCGCGGTTACCACCTGGCGAAGGGCAGAGGAATAGTTGGGCGAAACGTCGTGAAAAACAGCAACCAATAAAGATGAAAAAACAACAACTAATAAATATGAGAATAATAGTCCGAAATAAAAATGAATTAATGAAATATCCTTATGTCAAATCTCGTGTTTGTAAAGTGAAAATCGACAGAGTAATTTAAAAGGAAATGTACACCCACAGACACACGGATTATCAAACTTTTATAGATGTACAGCATAGATGAGTACGTGCATATACATATATATATGTATATATATATATATATATATATATATATATATAAATGTATATGTATAGCAAGTACGACTATGACTTTAAGCAGAGTCGCTTTTCGAAAATATAAACATATATGATCCTTTAAAAATCTAATCCTCCTAAAATACAGGACATTTATATGTTTAAATATAGTTTAAATTCCATTGTTATTTTCATTCAATATATTTATAACTATCATAGATAGGTAGCGTTTCTCGTGTCGACACGAAGTTCCGTTGTGTACTAAGGATAGTGATCACCTTCATCGTGTACAACGTCGATACATTAAAAACACATTGAAAAATAAAACAACGAACAAAAAATTAAAATGTAATCGCCTAAAATTACAAAGTACCCTTCCACCAGATATTTCGTTAGAAGGGATAAAAACAGGAACATATAATTTGTGGTAAGTGCTCGGGGAAAAAAAAACTCACCCCTCCAAAGAACTAACATAAAATAAAAATTAAATAGATAAAAAAAAAAATAATTTAAATCAAAATAGAAAAATATGAGCCGCGATGTCCGGACTCGAACAGCAAACGCAAACCCGGGTAAGAAAGCAATATATTACGAATACACTATTTTGCCCTCACGGCAGCAGGTGTGCATGATGTCAGGATGTTGAAAAATAAATTTGTTACTGGCGTGCGTGACTTTTAAAAAATGAAATTCCTTTTACTGACTTTTTTTTTGTGGAGTCACTTTTTTCACTGACGATTTTCATTTATTTCGGAAAACCAATTTACTGGCTTTCGGTTTATGTATTAAACGTTATTTGACGCTGTGTAAAATGTGTTGGAATGGAAATAGGGCATGTAATGGAAACTATGGAGCCAAAGAGAAATTACTTCGAACCGGTTGCTAAAAAATGATGTCGGTAATAATAAGTAAAAATAAATTAAATATTTTATCAATATAAGTCAAATGTATCTTACAATATTCAATAAACTACTTTAATCGGTTAAATATCTATAAACACGAACTAACAAGTAGTTAATTGGTAAAATCGACTTTTCAGTAATGAGATGCGCAAACTCATGACTGTATATTTTTAATTTATTATATTATATTATACATGCAATAAATTCCATGCAAGTATGTTTAGTGTATGAAAATTAATTGATAATTTAATGGACCTTTTGTATATATTAAGAAAATGGTGAACAAGTAAGCAAACAATATACCAACAAACATATAAAGAAGGAAATGGCAGGCAGAATTTATATATAAATATATATATATATATATATATACATATGTAGATCGATAGATGGATTATATATATATGTGTTTATAAATATATATATATATGTGTGTGAATAAAAAGGAAAACACCTAAAAGAGTAAAAACAAAAATAAAATCAACGTTTCATTCCTATTTCAGAGGACATCATCAGGATTTCTAGGCGAGGATGTACAGGAAGACGGTCATATATCACATGCGAAAGAGGAGAAGTTCAGTTCTCTTTCCGTTCTGGAGAGAAAAAATGTCATGATAAAATTTATACATAAACACATAACGTCTAAAGCATCGTTTATATCTTGCTTTATTTTATTCACATAATTATCTATCTATCTCTCTCTCTCTCTCTCTCTCTCTATATATATATATATATATATATATATATATATATTTAATAGTAAATCTTTATTACGTGAATTGTTCTTAAAAATAAGGATTTATGTATAAATGTAAGCTTATATATATTTCAATATAAAAAAATAAGACATGATTGCATTATAACCAAATGTTATAATTTGCATTAGTTATAATGGGCATTTCATGTGCTATTCAGCAACATTTGTACCCTTTCTGTCGATAGCCTTTATAGTTTGGTTCTAAAAGATGGATATATATTTTGTGTGGTTTAATATATGAAAGTTCCTACACATCGATGAACAATAGGTTGTAGGTTGATTTACTGGCATCTGATTGACAACCTGATACGATTTGCCATGCGTACAAAATATGAAAATCTATTTTATGATAGCTTGTAAGTGTCTTATTAGTTTAGCGATTCTCGGGTTTAATTACAAAAATAATGAATCTCGCAATATTAAGTCACAGATAGAATGGCAGGGACTTTCAAGTTTGAAGATTATATAGCGTCCTATCATCATTGAAGGTCGATGTAAAACAGTCTATTTTGCAGTACGTATTTTGTTAAGCGATAAATATATATATATATATATATATATATATATATATATATATATATATTAAACATAAGATTATGCGAACTTCACTTACTTCCTCCCTCGTAAATTATTATTATTGAGGCTCTATTTTTTAATATTTTATATGATGAGAGCAGCATTACTCATGCATCAAAATAATATTACTAATTACTAGCTAAGTTCATATAAATACATAAAAACCTTACTTACGCATATGGTAGAATTGATGTGTGTTATAATAAAGTCTGAATTAAGATCTACGAATATTAGTTAAATAATTATCTACAGTTATCATTTGTCTTAATTCATATATCTTGAGGAATTAATTGTTTCTTGTATTTAGAGGTCTTATTTAGTTCAGGGCAGCGATGTTATTGAAGTTTCGCAAATGTTTGCCAATTAAATTGGGTGTTTCCCTATTTTCTAGTATGTAATATTGCAGAACATACGAATAATGTATGCAGAATATTTAATATATTTTCTACTGTCAATATTTTGCTGCAGTTCTGAATTTATCCTCCACTTTTATTAGATAAAATGCTCGCATGGAATTCGATTTTTGTTAGTTGTTTGATGTAAATCTCAGATGAAAGCACAGTAAAATTAATAACTACTCCTTCTAATATTTTAACAGAGATTTTACTTAAACATTATCAATACAACAATTTCTCTCAATGGCAAACGTGCTTATTTACTATATCTCAACGAAACTGTGTATATATCCGATAATATCATATTAAGTAGTTTTTTTTTATTAACTTATAGACATAAAATTATTTATTAAATTGAGAAATAATAGAAGAATAACGTTACATATATATATATGTATATATATATATATATATATATATATATATATATATATTATAATATGCTTATATTCAATCAATGTAGTAATGTTAAAATAAGTAGTATATGCCTATAAAAACGTAAGAGGATAAAGATATAAATATTTCACAATGATGTAGAAAAATTAATTCTTTTATTTTCCGAATTACTTTTCTTACGAAATACAATTCACTATAATGTGTGTGTTATGTTGTTGCAAAAATAATGTCGTTTATGGACGTTCAACTTGAAAAGATCAAATCTCTTTTAATAATAAACTTTAATCATCGAAATAAGAAGCATTAGAACCAGCAACTACTTGCTAATGAATGACACATTTATTTCTCCTATTAGCAAAGAAATCCAAAGCTCTGTAAAATATATATATTTCCATGGAAGGTGCTCGTCTGAACTCCAATCTCTGGTCCCCCCTCGACAATCTTTCACAAAAAAACACCCGTCTAGCTGAATCCACTGTGAAAAATGTCCCCCACTCTATATCTGTGCCTACATCAAAACGTGGATTCCATGAACAAAGCTTCTTTCTTAGAACTGTACGCCTGTGGAACTCTGTTCCTCTGCCTGCTTCCCACCGGACTACAACTTGGATGTCTTCAAGTCCAATGTTAACAAATTCCTAATGAACCGCCCCCTTAAGTAAACACTTCATCAAATCTCCACACTAACGTAATGTACTTGCAATAACCCTTATCCCTGAGTGGCTTTCGGGCTCTGATAAGTGGTGAAAGACTCCAGATACTTATTGATCACTTATATTACAGTATTAACTAAGACTGTCCAGTCATGGTAATAGTATGTTCGAACTTTATTAATCAATTCATACCCCTACACAAAGACACAGGCACACTCACAGGCACATACACAAACACACACACGCACGCACACACATATATGTGTGTGTGTGTGTGTGTGTGTGTGTGTGTGGGTGTACATATTAACATTTTTAACTATATTGATTAGCATATAATTACTTTTTCAAACATATACATGCCAGGTTTCATCAATTTAAAAAAGAAAATGTAAGTTTGTTTAAAATATTCTCCCATAAAAGCGTTTGCAAATGTACGAACATTGTAAAGGAGAAATACAGAAAAAAGTTGTGAATGCTTCCAATAACAAAATTATATGAATAAAAGACAATACTACATGCAGATTTATTTGGTCAGGTGTTAATATCCTTTATCCTTTTTCCAACTAACAGGGACCGGATATTAAATGAATCACTCCCGCGCTATGTACAATGGCGTATCGCACCGAGCAGACATTTCTAACAATGAAACTCAGCGTAATATAGCCGATGGGATGAATGCGATCCTTTTGTTCTATTTGACCCTCACAAAGCAGCGCTCTTTGGTGCAATTCAACCTGAAGCAGCTATCAAGCGATAAAACCGGGAATGCTTCTTTAAAACATGTATCTTTCGCTATAAGCATTCTACCAATCGGTTTCTAGGTAAATTATCGAATGAAAATAATGATACATGCATGAGGCCCATGTGTGCTTATTGAAAGTTGAAGATTAGAATTATAAGGAAAAGTAAATTAACTTGGTAGAAGTATCTGTGCAACCTTGAAAGTCATTTAGAATATGAATTGTGAGTGCTTCAGAAAACGGGACAAACACAATGTCTGCTTATCTTCTTGCGTTTCACTTCGAGCGCCTTTGTTTTTCTCTTTTGCTATGTATATATATATATATATATATATATATATATATATATATATATATATGTGTGTGTGTGTGTGTGTGTGTGTGTGTGTGTGTGTGTGTGTGTGTGTGTGTATACATATATAGTCATCCATATATAGTACTGTTTCGTTGTATTAAAACTCATCTGTGCGGCTAGATATACACCTTTTCCCGGGCGTGGATCGTAGCTACGACCACCGTGTAGGCAGCTCTATTTATCGGACCAAGAACTACTTCCCCCAAATCTTTATCCTCAAATTAAATTAGCATTTGCGCGTCGCACAGTGCTCAAACTGTCAGTTTGTTTACAAACAAAGAGTGGGCTTCATCGTTTAAATTCGCCTCAGGTGAAAAAATATTTACAAAGTGCTCAACTCAAAGAGGGAGTTTCTTAGTTATCCACATTGTACTGTTTCGTTGTATCACAACTGATTAATTCGACTAGAAATATATATGTATATATATTTATATATATATTTATTTATTATTTTGGAAAAACAGTAATCTACGGACATGAATATTTCGGGCCGTGACCCCTCTTCAGCATGTTCGTAGATTACTGTTTTTAAAAGAATTATAAATAAATATTTAAATAAATAAATAATAAAGTATTATTAGTTTATGTCCTGTCTTTGTTTTATCATTATTTTCATTTGAAGTGATCGTCTGAGCTCCACTCTCTGGTACCTCCTCGCCAATCTTAAAAAAAAAACACCCGTCCAGCTGAAAGCACTGTCAGTAATTTTCCCCATTCTTTATATGTGCCTAAATCATACGCTAGATTCCAGGAAATACCTTCTTCCTTAGAAGTTTACGCATTTGGATCTCTCTTCCGTTTGCCTGTTTCCCACCTGACTACAACTTGGATGTCTTCAAGTCCAACGTAAAGAAGTTCCTGATAAACCGCCACTTTAGTAAGATACTTTATCAGATGTCTATTACTAAAAATTACTAAGATACCGTCCCATTGATTACTGTACACGCAATAACCCTTATCCCAGAGTGGCATCGGACCCTTGACAAGTGGTGACTTCTGTGTAAAAAAATAAAAAAAATAAATAAAAATAAAAAAATGAGCGGCTTTCTAAAAAAACAAAAAACAAAAATAAACACCCTATCTCCAAGGTCCCTATCTCCAAGGTGGAGGTGCGAACCTTAATCTCGTTTAAAAAATCAACAACATAATCTACGTATATATATATATATATATATATATATATATATATATATATATATATATATATATCGGTACCACACACATATAGACACACAAGCACACACTCATATATTTTTACTTGTAACAATAAAAAACACAGTGTATGAAGGGGTAATGTTCGCACAAATATAATTAGTGTGTCTGGGGAAAATTAAGAGATAGATATTATACCGGAATCATTCGATAAGTATCAAAATGTATTCGACATATTCCAACAAAAGAAGTAACATTCACCACTTATCATCTCTACTGCTCGGATGAAAACAAATAAAAAAGTTTCCCACCTCTCTGACTCACCTACATATCAAATTTCAAGTCCGTTGTTAAAAAAAATTGCTAAGTATATAGGTTGAGAGTTGTTTTCACACACATTCACATTACAAATATTTTTTTCTTTGGGGGTGGTAACCGAGTAGATGAAAGGAAAATGTCCTTTCTCTCTTTGTTTCTATCTATCTACTCCGACTCTCTCTTTTATTTTCTACACACTCACACACACAAACACACACGCATACATACATACATACATACATACATACATACATACATCGCCCCACACACACAATTCAGATTCTTTTCTCTGTTCAACATACACATTTTTGAGTTATACGAGCTACACGGGGAGAAGGTCAGGTGTTTTGATCAAGCGAAACGTTGTAAATCAACATTAAACACATGAACAATATTTAAAGCTAGAAGACCGCTCAGTACTGTCTGATCGTAAATACGCATAGATAGTATATTTGAATTAATACAGATAACTTATTTATTATAAACAGAAATACCGAAGTAATGAAATGTAACGTTAAATTCATTTAAAAAATAGAAGTATTAAAAAAAGAAAGAAAATCGAACATTTGCATGCGAGTATTATGTTATTTCTAAACTGGTCAGTTTTTTTAAGAAAAAAAAACCCTCTGAACTGAGACTGAAACTAAAACCTAAAGACAATGAGTCAAGAACGATTATAATTATGCCATCTTGACACATTCTTTAAAAAGCGGTTTCACACCTATTATTATTATTATTATTGTTATTATTATTATTATTGTTTTTGTTGTTGTTGGTGGTGGTGGTGGGGGGGTTGTTGTTAATAATAATAATAATAATAATAATAATATCATGCCATGTGAACGATTCTCGCATATGCATTTTTGAAATATTTGACGATTACCAAATTTAAAATTTTACTTTCATAGCAGCCTTTTATCCGTATTAAGACCGATTGAAATGTATTGCAAATGTATGGGCAATCTATATACAAAATATACAGTGTAGATCATAAATTGGTTGAACACATACGTTTAGAATTTCCGGCACATCCATCCTCAATTTATAGAAGTATTGATAAGATAAATAACTCAAATTATAAATCGTAATGTAAAAAATTCCGAATCATATCTCTAAAAATGATACAAAATTTTCGTGGATCTAATATATAATGAAAAGTAGTATGATATTTCCTCTTATTACGTGGATAATTGCTACTAATACGAATTAATTTCAACACTGTCCGTCGTTTAATATAATACATTCGACAGTAAATTTTGTCGTTTATATTGTGTAGATGAACTACTTTTACTTATTTTATAATGAACGGAACAGGCAAAGTTTTGGTAAAATTTGAAACGTTTAATGTAATAGCTAATTCTTATTTAATTTGTTTTCATTCAATTTATGGGTAAACTATGCCGTTGTTTGTATTATGACACACCAATATATTCAAGTCAATATTGAAAGTAAAATAACTTAACAGGGCTTCTTTGTTCTGCATTATTTATAAAAACAGTTATGTATTCATACTGAATATATGGATCCTCCTTCGAATATTAATATTATGACATAGTTTTGGAGACCTGTGCTTTGGAAATATTTGTTTATATAAAAATGTCGATTATATATAAAAAAGAAAATGGAAGCTTCCCAGGAGGTAACGCTCTTTATATGATCAGCTTGGCACTTAGATATATCGAAACAGTTTCTAATTTCACCTTTATTGCTTAATATAATTATGTACCATATCCAGAGCTGGAGAGGATCGGCATAGTTAATTACATAAATGTGATTAAAAACAAAATAATTAGAAAGAAAATTAAAATATTTGAGACATTTTGCACTGTGTTCCGAGGTGGCGAGTAAACAGCGAATGTTAAATATAAGAGTATTTGATGTAGTGCATCGTTTTCTTGCAAATCAAATCTGTGCGAATTAGAAAATAGTAAGATCCCGAAATGTATCCTTTATCCCGAGCTTGAAACCGGTTCAAGATGAACAGACAGGTGTGTTATTTTTCTATAAAATTTACTACAAGCATGAGAGAAGATATCAATTTCAACATAATTTCAGGATAAGCTTAAACAATCAGAGCTGAAGGTGTAATTCAGCAAAAGGCTAATATATAACGCCGGACTCTATTTCCCCCTGGTTCATATGAATACCAACAATAGATCACGCCGTCTGGAACTATTATTTCAGCAACTGGGAAAGACAGTTATTACTGGGAATACAGTTTGAGACTCAGCATTTCTATCCCGTCGATGTTACTCACCTGAAGAAGGTCAGAGGATAATTTGGCCGAAACATGATGAAGCAACAACAACTAGTAAGATAAGGATGACAGTCCGCAAACGAATAAACAAATAAGCATGTCCTTATTGCAGCTAAGAAGCATCCTAACCTTTTAAGCGTAGAAGACAAAATAGAAACATTATAATCTAGGTCTTCCTTGTTTTAATCACGTTCACTACTACCAAAACATATTCCCGCTTGCACGTAAAAGGATATTATTTTGAACCATTCCTAGAAAAATTCTCAAGATCTTGGTTACGATACACTTAAACTTCTGCACATCAGTACATCTACTTATTCATATAGAGATTGGCTAAGAAAACCACTAAGCAGTCTAGCTAAAAAAAAAAAACAACGAACAGAGTTAATTAAAGAATAATATATTATTTATTTGAAACGAATACTCGGAATTCATTTTTTTTTTAAAGCAACCACTGAATCCCGATGATTTGAATTTAAGACTTAGTTAAATATACAGTAGAATCCTGGCATTAAAAATTAGTAACAGAATACAGTATTATACTATAATACAATACACATGTATATAATCAAATAACATCATACTTAGCACCATAAGGCGGGGCAAATACCGTAACCAGGAGCCGGAAAAATCGTATCCTACATAGTAAGATTATTCTAGTGCCACCGTATCTCGGTGTTCTAGTGTAATTGATTACTTTCCATTGACATAAAAGCAGTATTAATGTTTTAGTAGATGAAATCGAAAATATAAATTGACAGATATCACGAACACATCTCATTGAAATAAAATGTATACATTTTTTCAATAAATTATTTTAAAAACAATGATATGATAGATACTTCATTTATTGTCTTGAAGAATATTTGAAAATCAAATCTATCCGTATGATGAATTTCACAGGCTTTAATCACATAGATCATACACTTATAATTATTTAGGAGTTTTTATAACGAGAGTGTTTTGTCAGAAAGATATAACACCACTTAGAGATATAAACATGTTTAATGAAATCGCGATTTCTTTCAATTATATAATAAAATAATATTAGTAACATCTTAATATAGCATTTTGTTGCATTGTATTTGAAAAGGTATATTTTCGAAATTAAACATAGTTCGAATAATATTTTTACAGTTTTAATATTGCCATTTATCGCATTGTGCGTTCGACCAGAACTTTTTAGATAGGAACAACACAATCTGCAAGGTTTATAAACTTTTATTACCAATAAGGCATAAAAACTTGCTAATCCTTTCAACGATTTGAAGAGGGATACATGACACGGTCTACAAGACATAGCAAAACTATTTTACAGGAATTTTAGAAGAACCCATCAGTCGAAATATCATTTATCATGGGTCAATAAATAATTGGTATTTTTTGTTGAAAAGCACTTTATTGTTATGTGGTTTCTTTGTATAATTCAACGTTGCTTTTTTATTTGTGTACTTAGTCTGGTAGACCAGTATCATCTGTGAACAGCAATCACTATATGTGGAGGATATTACTTTTTAGTGATTTAGCTGGTAGTAGTAGTAGTCGAAATAGTTGTAGTAGTAGTAGTAGATGTAAGTGTAGTGGTAGTAGATGGTTCCGCCTGTATTTATCTCTATAAAATGTTTTATTCTTTAAAGGTCCGTGTTTACTTTGGCTAAGACGACATCACTAGAAAATTGTTACGTGAATATGCCAAGTCGTCGCTAAAGAAAAATACATGCAGGTATATAATCAAATCAAAGTTGGCGTCACCACTTTCTTTTTTACGTGCGTTATAGATCAGGTCGTTTTATCGTAAGCGAAAAAGGGAATTGGCGACGGAATCTCGTAGCATATAGGCTTTCCTTATCCATTTATGCTACAATGATCCATAAAAGTAGAATTGCAATTATATCAGCTGAAAAGACGGCAAGTGAACGAAAGATAACTGGAATTCTTTAATATATCAATATCAACTTGCAAAATAATTCGACTAAATCCGTCCGTCTTACGTAACATCACGAGAGAACTGCTCGATGCGTATTGGATAGATTCTATTGATGACTATATTATTACTAGAACGTTATACGTATATGTGGTGGGTGGATTGTTAGAGTATTTGCTTTTGATAGCCCATTTTGATTTTATGAATCGGTGCGAACTGGCAAATGATAATTACGCGGCAAATATATTCAAGATGTATTGCAGGAAAAGTCATGACAGATATGAATGATTTTACTTATAGTTTTATTCAGCTACTCATGTATAAATGGGCCTTCTTCTTTTTTTCTTTTTTATTAATTGAAAATGTGCCAATTTAATTTTATATAGGTAAATAATAGTTGCGCTATCAACGGAGCTACGGAAGCAAGTTAAATAAGCGCAGTCTTATTTCCATAACTAACCAACAGATATTTATATCATCTGGCATCACTATGGCTCCCGAAGTAACATAGGATTGTCTGGTACTAAAATATGTTAGATGAGAATATATAAGCATAAACCAAGCCCTTATTTATTTTTGTTGAATAGTTTATCGCGAAGGTCCACATACATCCATGCAGAATCATTGTTTTTTTTTGCTAAGAAGTCACCACTTTTAAAGACCAGGAGGCCACTCGAGGATAAAAGTTGTAAGTGTATAGTAATCAATGGGGAAATGTCATAGTAATCGTTAGTAGTTTGAATGTGGTAAATTGGATTTATTAAGAGGATAGCTCATCAATAACTTTTCCCTGTTGGGCGTGAAGACGACCATATTGTTGTCAGCTGGAAGAACGGATAACAGAAGAGAGTTCCACAGGCGTGTAGTTAGGAGAAATGAGCTTTTTTCATGGAATTTTTGTTTACACTTAGAGACAGAGTAAGAGTGTGGTAAATTATTGATCGTGCTTTCAGCTACAGTGTTTTTCGTGAAAGTCAGGTCAGGGGTACCAGAAATTGGATATCAGACGATCAGTTGCCAATAAAAAACTCCAAAAACAGCAGAGACAGACTCACAACGTCTCTTCTGTGAGGGTGTGCAGGGAAGAGATAACGCCATCTCTCACTTAGTTTGGAGTCTACTTTGAACTCTGTCTAGGAGCAATAAGTGCTCCTAACAGGTCCTGACCAGATGTGGCAACAGTACTCAATCCTTGGACCTACTTAACTTTTATACAGGTAGATAATTGCATCAGCAGTTAGATATCTACTGGAACGGAAAGAAGGATTCCCCAATTTTTCAGCAGTTTAAAATGGATTTGATGTGCGTCTTCTATAAAAGATCAGGAGTAAAGGTCAACACATGAAGTATCCCCTATACAAGAACCATTCATTTCAATTGATGCTAGACGGGGATCAGAGCATTTTTTATGGGAATATTGAATCTTGGTTTTAGACGTATCAAAATTAGCCATCCACGTCTTTCCTCATTGCACCATGTGATCAAGATCAGAAGAGAAAAAATCATAAATGGACTTGGTCCTTCACGGCCTTTAGACATGGAAAAGATTAATTTGAAAGTGAAATTGATAAAAGTAAGTGTATTTTTTCTAGATAAACTAGCCGTTCGCTATGAAAACATACGCACATTTTTTTCATAGCAATCGCTCTAAACAAAGCATAATAACTAACAAATACACAGAAAATGCTTATTAGTCTTAGTCCTTAAAAGGGCAATGTAACAAGTAAGGGAAAAGGGAATGCAATAAGATATTTCTACCAGGGCGTTGTTCTTGGAAAGTTGTTACTGGAGTAGGAAGATTTAATACAACTAAGTATAAAATTGACGACCTAATGGGGTCAACTCTACCACTGTGATTATCACGAACGAGATGAGATACGGTTAGCACGAAATAAACGAGGCATTGGTGAAAAAAAGTGTGCATGAGGGCAGTGTATTTTGTATATATAATTTTGTTCTAATTCGACCACAAGCGATGTCAGCTTATTACATCTATAACATTTCTATAATTCAGCATTCCGCCACTCCCTTCATTAACTGGCATAACCAACATTAGAATGGTTTGAAAATCTATAAGTTGCATATTTGTAAGCTGTGCGAAATAACCTAGGTGGACCGGATCCTGCCAGGACAATTCAAAGATATGGCTCTGGAAATATATCGATAAAGTCTGCAAGACCAAGCGAATGATTTATTCGACATACCGTGGTAATGTTTTGAAGTTGAGTACCGTACAATTCGAATAAGATTTCAGAGAAATCTCGGCATGAAATCATGGGAAAAAGCAATTATTAATCGAGTCGCATTTCTGAGAAGTACAGTCGTCATGTTATAGAGAATAGTAAAATAGTATTCAGTTGGATTTATGAAAATACTCGTCGCTGTTTAATGAAGTACGTAAAATGCGATTCGGATCCACATTTAGAAAAAAAAGATTCTTAATTTTGAATAAAAAGCGTGTGTAGGCATATAGTGTGTGCTAACTGTGTGCGTAGCCGTGTAGTGTATTGTAACTGTGTGATTTATCGTGTAGTGTGAGCTAGCTGTGTTATTTGTTGTGTAGCATGAGCTAGTTGTGTAATTAGTATGCAAATCCGTGTAGTTTTTTTTTCATGGGGGCCACCACTTATCACATCACGGAAGCCACTCGGGGATAAGTGTTATTTCGTGTACAAAAATCAATGGGATAATATCGCGTTAATCGTTAGTAATGGAGGTTTGACAAAGTGTCTTATTTAAGGGGGCAGTTTATCAGGAATTTGCTTATATAGACTTGAAGCAATCCAAGTTTTAGTCAGCTGGGAAACGGGCAAACGGAAGAGAGTCCTACGGAGGGGCACTTCTAAGAAAGAAGCTTTGTTCATGGAATCTATGTTTCGATTAAGGTACAGATAATATGTGGGGAAAATTATTGACAGTTGTTTCAGATAGACGGGTGCTTTTCATGCAAGATTGGCAGGGGAGAACAGAGATTTGAGCTCAAACGAGCATTGCTATGGAAATAACGTCTCCGCTAACTGTGTGGTAAGTCGCGTAGTGTAGTCTAGATTTGTGCTTAGCCATGTTGTTTAGATTATTTGTATCTGGAAGCACTGGGCATGCATTTACGAAAGATGCGACTAAAGGATCATTGGAGTTTAGTATAATATGCATTGATTTGCATATGAAAGAGTCGGCCATCGAATGGGATATCTTAAAAAAACGTGGTTAGCACGAAAAGGGAGACACAGTTAGCAAGAATTAGAAATGAAGTGGTGAAAAGTTAGGCCAATGTTGGAAGTATACTTTTCTATACATTTCTAAATCCGAATTTTACTACATATGTGATGCGTTGTTAATAATAAAAGGATTTCAAAAAATATCCTCTTGCCAAACAATAATATAAGTTAATAGTGCATTTTCTATAGAATGAGGAACCGATATGTATATGTATGCATATATATGTGTATATATATATATATATATATATATATATATATATATGGTGGGTCGTACTATATCTGTACAGAGCAGATAACAAGAAAGATTATATAACACTTTCCGAAGAATAAATAACGAGTGTAAAGATTGTGAATCCAATTGTTTGTCATATATCTTGAAACTTAATCAAATTTTAAGTATAAATGCAACGTATGTTTTACAGCAGAATAAATACCACAAATGCACTTCATTTGGCTCTCTTTTCTCGAAATAGTTAGATGAAGTTTAGCTTAATTATATAGATCATGTTTCCAAACAATAATAATTGTAAATACACATTTAAATTTACGGTGAAGAATCTATATATGTAAAATATTTATTAAAATTGCTTGTTTCCAAAGGCAAGAAAATGCATTTAATTTTCTATTATATTATATAAATTTTCCTTTCGACAATTTTACTGTCTTAACTGAATAACGTTGTTCGAACAAATTGTACATATTTTAAAGGCTTATCTAACATATAATAGGAATGCCCCTTTTCCAAATGCTCAGATTTGCTTCGATCTAAAACTTCAGGATACACGAGTAAATATGATAATTAGAAATGGTATCAGCTTCATTTGAGACTCACTGATCCCAAATCGTTTGCAATTATTCAAGATTTCAAGTTGTAGCTCTTCAGTTTATTTACGTAACCCCTGAGGCCAAGCGGGGTGAACTGTATCTGGACACTAAGTTCCTCGACTTTTATTACCGACGGCAGAGAAGAACTTCTTTTAAAATGGTGGATTCCGCTCAATTCATTGTTTTGTTCACTTCGTCTCTAGGCTGTTCACCGAGCATGCGCAGGAAAGTGGACATAATTGATGGAACATCTGGGTGAAATCAAGAAGAAAATGTCGTTGGGAATGGCGGCGAAAAAGAGGAAGGTATTGCTGAGATGGAGAAATCACGAGACTATACGGCTTTATTGATCGTTAGAAGAAAACCTACAAAATAACACACAGAAGACGAGTAAGTTCGTATTAAATACCAAAATCAATGGAATCATAAATATATATGAATACGTCACCCCCACGCTCATATATATACAAGTGCATATATATATATATATATATGTATGTGTGTGTGTTTATGTGCATATATGTAATATGTATGGCTGCGTATATATATGTATGCCATATTATATTATATTTTTGTGGTTGATAGAACTCAACGAACAGTTTCTTTCCGTTCTATAGTGGCCTATATATTATACTTTTATTTTTTTATGTTTTCTACTATGTTGATTAAAAATAATATTAATTGTGTATACAATTTTTAGCCAACGTTTTCTTACAAACTTTTCAGAAAAATACCTCGGATGGTACGTTGTTGAAATATTAAGATCTACTATAGATTTCACCCCATAGCGTTTTATGCAATACTTCATATGCATATATTTGAACATTGAAAACACTCCACTGAGCGTCTTCAATTTTATTAGACTCTGCTATACCATTGACTATCCTTTTATTATGTTAGCTTCTTTGAGCTTCACATACAAGGTTTTTATTTTTTTTCAGTCTGTATTTTGCATAACAAAGTTTATGACTGCCCAACAACATAATGTTGCTAAAACAATTTCTCTAATAATATAAGCAATTAACTGAAAACCATGGATTAAGGGGAAATTAATTAGTGTATTCTTGTCGAATCATAAATTTCTTTTCTTTTTATTTTCTGAATGCAATCTTTATTATATACATTTATTCGTGTATATATATATATATATATATATATATATATATATATATATATGTATATATATATATATATATTAAGTTTATTTATACAAATATAAATGGCTACATATGTGCATAAATATTTATGTAATCACGTTTGCTGATGGAGATTACGGCTTCAGACCATGACTTATCTTCGAAAATCTTTTAGAAGATAATTCAAGGCCTAAAAGCTTAATCTCCCTTAGCACATGTGATTACAGTAACATAAAAGACCATATACAGCCATTAATTCTTGTACAAATAAACTTAATATATCTGATATGTTTACTTATTGAGCACTTTTTGGTAGACACGTGTTGTTCCATTGGACGCCCCTCTAGAAAACTAAACTCTACCGCCATTATATATATATATATATATGTATATATATATATATATATATATATATATATATATATATATATATAAATGGTAAATGAATTCACAATAACTATATATTGGTACATATAGAGTGGTTCATTTATTCAATCATAAAATGCAAAGAATGACTTGGGCGATAGAAGGGATTTTTTATGCCAATACATTTCGACGCCTATTATTCTCATCAGAAGAGTGTAGAAGATGCTAGGTAATATAGTGGAGATGCGGCGTCCAGCGTCGAATTCATTAGAAACGAAATAGATCGATTAAAATTATATATTATGTTGGGGGAGTTTTATCGATTTCTAAATAAAGTAGGGGCGTATTACATAGAGTGTAATATTAAAAGGTTTGTATGATCTTTATAATAGTCTTAAATGCATGTAGTATATGTTTCAAGTCTAGAAGGGAAGTATAATGTGGATGGATGTTAATTCTATTTCATCGGTGTGTGAGATGTCTATTATCTATGCAGAGACATTTAATTGGCAGATGCTACCGAGATTACAACAGCACTATGAAGAGGTTTATAATTTTGGGAGGAGAATTATGGCGACGATTAAAGGGGAAAGGGCGAATGGATGTATTCTTAGCGGGGTTGTTGGAGCGTCCTGTAATAGGGTGTTAATTTAGTAATGCGAGGGAGGGCTCGGAAATGAGTTAATGGAGCAAGTTATAGGGTTGGCCTGGGTGGGTAGTTGTAAGACTATAATAATCAATTTCAGATTATCAATATGTATTATATTATATGTAGCAATAATTCTAATGGCCTTGTTATTAGATATACAGGGAGTGTGTTAGCGTATAAGCCAGAGGTATAAGGATAGCAAAGTGTATGGACGTGGATAAAGGGACAACAAAAATTAGGATGTGGATGATTGGTGTAATGGTATAATATTGGGAAACTGTACTACTACTACTACTACTACTACTACTACTACTAATAATAATAATAATTGTAATAATAATAATAATGATATTAATGATAATAATGATAATAATGATAATAAAAATGATTATAATAATAATAATAGCATAAATGTAAATAAAATTAAGGGATAAAGAAAAAGACACGATAAAAACCCGCATGAAATAAAATTAAGGAATAAAGGATGAAGAATGAAGTAAAATATAAAGAAAAGGAAAGAAGAAAAATAAGGGAATAAATAAGTAAATTGGCAATTTAGTTAAAAAGGGTACATGCATACAAGAATGAGACACAAAGGGATAATTTATATATATATATATATATGGATATATATATATATATATATATATATATATATATATGTGTGTGGGGGGTGGAATTAGCCCTCAAAACAGAGAGTTCGGTAGATAATACCCCGGAGGGTACAAATCTCCATGACAGGAAAATACCTGCAGAAGTAAAAAATATTGTCCTGAAACTCCTGACTGCAAATACCACTAATCTATGTTCTTTATAAACAAGCAAGATATAAACAATAGAATACATTTATGCTCATTTGTAAGCGAGAGTGCTTCCAATGTGTCGTTTCATGATTTTTGTTATTACTCGTAGAGAAATGTGGAGGAAGGAGACATTACCTCTGTCCCGTAAAAGATAATGAGGAGATTGGGTTTAGTTAGCTTCAATGTAGTAGGTTGTACTTCCGTGTTTGTCTTTTATATTCTCTGTTATACGATTCCATGGGTGTTCCTGAGTTAGTGTTGATAAAATGTAATCCTTATTCGTCTTTGCGCATGGGGCAGCCGAATCGGGCAAGGTTAAATAACTGTGTCAAAGAGTCTAGTTCTGAGGGCGTTCAGCTGCAACGCCTATATATGCTCCAATAATATTGATGAGCTATATAATCTCCTGATAAGTGTGGTCTTATGGAATTAAGGTCCATCTTTGCTTCTAACACACTAAACTATATATATATATATATATATATATATATATATATATATATATATATATATATATATATAATGTACATATATTTGGTAAAACTGGTAATTCATAAAGACCTGAAGAGAGTGCTCAATTATATTGCAGATAAAATATGTGTTTTATTTTTTATTACCCTTATATCTGTTTTGTTACATATGTTTCGGATGTTGGATAATGTTTACGATCTTACAGCCTCGTCAGACTTAACAGAAATCGTTGTTAGACTTAGGAAGACCTGTTTTAGAAGAAACACGTAAAAAAGGAAAGAGGGGGTTGGGGTAGGAGATAATAAAGGGGAGGGAGACGGGTATTGACAATATTTATGTTTTGAAGGTTAAAACACATCAGCTTTTATTGTGTTTGGGGGCAGATTCAGTTAGGCGTGGGTGGAGATATATGGATATTGGGGGAGGGAGGTGGACAGAGGACGGTACAGAAAAAAGATAGAGGGGTAAGGTGTGGAGAGGGGAGAAGTTTCAATTTGTGGGTTTTAAATTTGGACTGCTTTTTGCTTGTTCAGCAAGATATATTAAGTAGATGAGACAGAGAGAGGGAGAGGGAGAGAGATGGAAATAAAGGGAGAGAGACAGGGAAATGGTTAGTGTAGATGTCATGTGTTTGATAAGTTCAGGGTTTCATTTAACATTTTCGTAGTCGCTATGAGTCGATTTGTTCATTTCAGTTTATGCATGCATACATATACACACGTATGTACGCTTCTACACATCCATATACAGACACATAGGCACACATACAAATATATAAATGCAGGCATACACACACATACACACAACTCCTATACACATATACATACTCACATATATATATACACATACACATATATATATACACCTACCTATATACATATAGGTGGAGATTTAGATCTCAAGTAAGCAGTATATGTGCATATATATGCATACATACATAACCACACGCATACACCTATAAACACGTATATACAATTACACCAATATACATATTTATAAAAATATAAATATACAGACATGCATAGACAAATATATATACCTACATATATATGTATATATATGCATATATATATATACATATATATATATACACCGACATGTATATATTTATACTAAGTAAAGTTAAGATGAATAAATAATAATAAATAAATACATGGGTGTCGTTCATAATGTGAGGTTAGGAAGACGCAACGTGAAGTTCGTATATATATATATATATATATATATATATATATATATATATATATATATATATGTATATATATATATATATATATATATATATATATATATATGGGGTGGGCTTCTAACATGGTGCTTTGGGAATATATGTATATATCTACATATATATATACATATATATATAAATATATATATATATACATATACACACATACACAGGCACGTATATATTAACACCAAATAAAAAAAAGTAAAGTTAGGATAAATAAATAAATACTAATAAATAAATACATATATGATTTTAGTTAATAATGCGAGGTTTAGTAGACGCATCGTTAAGTGTATAGAAACATGGGGCGGGCTTCTGATTGGTGCTTTGGGCAGTGGTTATGTTTAACTAACTTTATTTTCAGTGTTAAATGTTCTTCTTGATACAGGCATACACACACACATAAACACCCATATTTGCACACATTAAGATACAGCTGTTCCCGTGTACATACGTTCAGCCATGCATACGCATAGATACACACGTACATTTACACCGAGATGTTTGCAAACGTATACATGCGCACATAGATCTAGATATACCAATATACACTCATGCATATACACACGATATATGAGCACATATATTCATACACGCGCACATAGAAACATATACACAAGCACACATAAGTATATATATATATATATATATATATATATATATATATATATATATATATATATATATATGTGTGTGTGTGTGTGTGTTTGTATATACACAAATGGAGATACATGTACGGATCTCCAGTGAGATGTAGATGTACATACACATACACACATGCGTGAATACACGCACAAGCACCCATATATACATATATACAATTATACAAATATACATATTCATAAAAATATAAATGTGCACATATATATATATATAGACATATATATACATGTATATATATATATATATATATATATACATGTATATATATATATATATATATATATATATATACAACAAGATAGGTATATTTATGCTAAGTAAGTAAAGTAAGGTAGATAAATAAAAAACAAATAAAGGATAAATAAATAAGCGGGCGTAGTTAATGATGTGAGATTAGGTAGACGTATTGTAAGATATGTTCAAAATACATGTTGCTGGTTTAATTTTTAGTAATCCGTATAAGTCTGCTTTGCTTATTGGATAGGGAATAATTTACAGTGTCTTGGAAAAAAAATGGGTATAAAGGTTTAAAGATCAAATATTAATTTCATATATATAGGGCGGGGGCTCCTAACCTGGTGCTTTGGGCAGTGGGTATGCTTATCTTTATTTTCAGTGTCAAGTGTATTGTGAACATAGGCATATATACATATACAAACACGTACATGCATATAAATACAGATATAGCTGCATCTGCATGCAGACGTCCACCTATGCATATATCTATAGATACACATATAGAAACAGACACTAGTATCTAGATGCACGCATACACATACAGTGCACGTAGACATATATATACAAATATATATGCATGTATATACAAACGAGTCATAGACACATATATCCAGCACGCGTATATAGAAAGACATACATAAACGCACATAGAGATACACACATAGATCCAATCATGGCCGCACATACACATACACGTGAAGATACATGCACGCTTACAGACGTGTAAGTAGGTGCGTTAAAGATAATAGTATTTCTGGTATATCTACAAAAATACATATATATATATATATATATACATACAAATATTCATACAAAGTGCAACATATGTACATCAATAAAAATTTGGGAAGTTTTAGTAGTAATTATTAAGTGGGGTTAGTAGGATTCATGGGTAGACGAATGTGTAGATGGGAAAGGTAATATAGGGTATGGGGAGAGTTGAGTAAGTGAATATCTTTGTGTCGATGTTACAGTAATTGGGTATATACGGAATATGGATGTATTGTGTGTATTATTCAGCGGGTCCATAAAGGAGATTGTCTGAGGGATATTTCATAAAATGTATAATTGCTAAGGAGGTGGGATTGGTAATGCCGGCAGTTTATGGTGGTTTCATGGTTTCTATTAAGTAATTTGTCTCTATCTTTAAAACTGAATATAAAAAGTTTTTATTCAGGCAGAAGAGGTCTAAAGATTTACATACGTTAGCTTTTTTTAAAATTTCCCACGTACTGGTTGGTGTAAGGCTATTTTCATTAGATCATGATATTTGGAGGTCAGTGAGGTATTGTTAGCGTTGTTGGGGGTTGTGAAGGAGCATTTATGTACTCTAAACCTATCTTTAAAGGAGATGTCTGTCAGGTCAATATAGTATTTTGTCGTTTGGGTTTTCTTCAAGTGCAATTGTGGCTTTATAGACTACTGCTTTTTGTAGGCATTGTTTATTAGTCTATTATTGGAATTTGTTGATGTAGTTACAATTATTTCTGCTACTGTTATTTGCGTTTTTATCTTTGTTAAGTATTTCCCCATTGTATTTCTTGATTATTTGTTCAGTACAGCTGTAGCTGAGCCTAATAATGTTTTTAATAAATATTTTGTGTAGTGTGTGATTGGGTGGAAAATGGTTGTTTATTAGTTGAAATAATGTTTTGCCTAGTTTCGTTTTAATTATTATTTTGAATGGGGTTTGAACCAAATTATTTTTCTTGCCTTATTTTTCTTAATTGAGGTATTAGATCGATTTGGCTCAATGTAATTAAAGATGGTGTTCGGGTGGCAACTTTCTTTTAGGGCATTTGCATAAAATGTTTTATGCTTGTTGAATATTTCAAGTTCAGAGGAATTAGTACCAAGTCTTTTTTTAGATAGATGTAGTGACATGTTAACTGATATGGTGTGGGTAGTTCGGTATTGGGCGTATATAGAATGGGAAAGTATTGCCTTTAGTGTGTGGTTCATATGAGTTATTTGAGAGGTTGATAGTTATATCGAGAAATTTAACAGTTTTTGCGTTAGATTTAATGCCCAGCTTTAAACCTATTCTGTTCATTTCGTTAATTACGTTTTTTATCAATTTTTCGCATTTAGGGGCATTTGATTTTAGACTACGATAAGGCCGTCGTCTCTATATAGTCTTATATTTTTGTGATCCATAATTTTTGTGAGATTATATGGAATGGAGAGACCAATTAGGTCGGTTTCTTCTGCTGAATTCAGAGGGCCTGTTAAGAGGTCAAATGATGCGGGTTGGTTCTTCCTAGTCTATTGGATGTTTTGGCTGATTTGTACTGTTTTCCTAGATTTTTTATAACCCCATTTCGGATGGTTGTAGGGCAGAGAGTAGTGAGGCAAAGTCTAATACCTCGTCAAAAAGTTATTTTGATATTGAAGGATAATAGCTTTCAATGTTGAACTGGATGAATGCGGCCTTCATTTTGTTTTGGATATGATTGAACCATCTAATGGTGCCCATTGGTTTAGTCCATATTTGGTTTTAATTTGGAAATTAATTTTTTCTAGTATTCTGTTACTTATTCTTCCTATATCTGGCTTCGTGCGGTTTATTAGTCTGGTTTGAGAGCGTATTACAAAGTTAGGTTTATGGTCCTTAAGTATAATGTTTGCCTCCTTACTTGATAATCTTCCTCCACTGTTGCTAATTTTGAGTGTGTCAGTGATATTTTTACTACCTAACTTGATGTATTTGAGTAGGTCTATGTCTGATTTTTTTTATAATTTATGATATTGTTTCCTTTAAGTAGCTGTAGGTACTTTTGTTTGTGGAGTTTGTAGAAGTTTTGCGTTTTATCAGCTTTGATATACACTAATTATGAAATGTAAATGTTTTGGAAAAGTTTGTCCCGGTGATGTGGGAATGAGTTTTTTTTTGTGGTGACAGGATACTTTGTTCGTAAGATCCATAAGGTATGTCTCAAAATTGCAGAGTTGATCGACATTTGGGACTGTATCTTGATTAGCGAATCCGGGGTAATCCGTTTTGTTGTGTTTTGTATTTTTTCTTTCAAAAATAAATATGCCTTCCATCACATTCTTCTAATTAATTCTTTCCATTCGCAGGGTAAGGTTTAACAGGTAGTTTCCTTTACTTGTCGTTGGTATGTTCTTGATGGACAAGTTGAAGTTCAGCTTTTCCATGATAGTAGGTAGAAATCCAAGTTTTTTATGATATAGTGATCAACTGGGTAGGAGCAGATATTTGGTAAAGCAGAAAAGTAGTAAAAACCTGAAGAGAGTGCTCAATACTATAGTAGAACAATTATGTGTGTTATTTGTTTATTACCGTTTTATCTGTTTGGTTATATATGTTTCGGATGTTGGGCCATGTTTACAACCCAACAGCCTCATCAGAGCGTACAGAAACGGTTGTTAGTATTAGGAACAACTTTTTAGGATAAAACACACACACACAACACAACGCACACACACACACACACACATATATATATATATATATATATATATATATATATATATATATATATATATATATATATATATAGTATAAATTATGAATTCCAAATGGTCTAATATAAACATATTATAAGGCACTTACAGCGTTTCTTCTACTTTTCGGATGTTGATCATTTCAAAACGCACTTTATGTCATTTTGATGGATTGATTGTTGTTTTTCTCTTGATGAGTTTAGGGCAAAATACATTCAATAATTGATATAATAATAGATTGGTTTGGTGCTACAAAACAGTTACTGTCAAGAATTGTAAATGTCAACTGAATAAATAAATAAATGATAAGAATGTAAACGTCATGAACCACAGAATATAGACTTTTGTCATTCATTCACTATATTGTTCTGCAATAACGCTAAGCTTCTTAAATAGGGAGTGTTGTATATTATAAAGAAAAAAGTGAATTTCAACAGATATATATATATATATATATATATATATTTATATATATCTATCAATGAACGTATATTTTCCAGTAAGAAAAAATAGACATTGATAATTAGTGTATGCCTGTGTTTATTAGCTGCGTACTTCAAATATTGAAAATTACATGAATTTTTGACAAAATAAAGAATTTCTTATATACTAATTTCTTGTGAAAAATTAATATTTACGAAAAACTCTTTTTACACAAATTATAACTAAATTATCAGTACAATCTAAATTAAATGCACTAACAAACCAAGTTGGCTTAAAGAGCAGTAACACACTTTTAACAAATACGCAGAGGTCTTCACTCTTTATTTAAGATATCACATATTTAAGATGATTCCGCACCCACTTTCTTGCTATTTTAGAAATTTCATTACGGTCAATGGAGTTGATCTTTTTTTTAGAGTTGCCCTTTGTTAGTGTGTCTGTTATTCGCATTTGAACAATTTTGTTTTTCTCTTGTTGTCTGTTTTTTTTTCATATCTTTGCTACCCTCTTATTTTCATTACATCTGTTTTAATTTTCTTCCCATATGATCTCGTATGAATTATATAACAATTTGAAAAGTAGGTCTTGTTAAAATAAACATATAATACGACACAGACGCGATGAAACTTACATAAAGCTGCATTTCGTTTTTTTCTAAGAACTTGATATTATATAAAATGTTAAAAACACAAATCAGAAATATTATCGCTTCAGTTCATGATAATTGTATTTTCTCTATATGTTGTGTAAAAAGTATTTCAATTGGATCAACAAATTAAAAAACTTAGATTTAAGAGCTAACTCTGCCAAGTTTTTTTACGCATGGTGACAATCGAAGATTACATCGACTAAACATTGTTCGCAAAACGCCGAAGATGACAATACTTGCCAGACTAAGTAATCTAATTTATAACACTCACAATATCTGTCTCTCTGTATGGCTGTTTAAAATTATGACATTGTATATTACCCGTTATTGTATGGGTCTTTAGTCGTTTAAAATAGTTTTTAAGGGATAAAAAGTCTGTAAATTTGACAAAAATCCTTATACATTCTCGACACTAACTTATATTTATTGTTAATCACTTCATATGCGTGTAATTGTGCATATAACACTCAAAATTAGAATATTTGCCAGAATAATTTATGTAGTCTGAACTGAAAAATTGTTTAAAAAATCATGAAGAAAAGTAAATTTTAATATATTTTAATCATGCCATTCATGTGAAGATCTGGCGGCCGTTAAGGAAGGATTGTTCGCAGAAATAAAACAAGTATTAAATGCATTTTAAATAGTAAACGTTTCTTTAATAATAATAATAATAATAATAATAATAATAATAATAATAATAATAACAATATAATAATAATAACAACAACAATTATTATTATTATTATTATTATTATTATTATTATTATTATTATTTTTATTATTATTATTAAATAATGAAATATATCTATTGAATGTAAATCCAGTGATGGGCGGTCTTACAAAATATTATGAGATGTAATATTTTATATAAGAAATTACTAACAATATAAAATTGCTACATATACATTATGAGTTTTCGAAGAGTAAAAATATTAGCAAATGTTTTATTTGTTTGAATTTTATTTGCTAAAAGCAATCAACATTAACAATTAATGTTTTTTACACATTTCAGATACATAAGATATAATTCTATGAATGTAAAAAACTAGATAAATGTAAAATTCTAATTTCTCATTGGTAAAATAACTATGCAAACAAGCAATAAACCAACTGATTTTTTTTGTAGTTATGTTAATGAGATATAAACGAAAATAGTACTAATAATATATAATTTGAATGAAGTGCAAATCATTTTTTTTCTTTTATAGATTCCAAATTTGTAATCTGAGGATTTAATAGGTGAGGATTCTATACAAGGAAGCTATGTATGTGGTAATCTCTGGAATGTTCGTTTGTGAGTGATGTTTCGGTGATTCCGGGATGTACGAATATGTAGTTCTTCACGAATCAAATTTTTGCGATGGGGAGAAGGAGAAATCATTATTTGCGTAGGAGTAAAGCATCAAGATTAGGCGATATCTATGAAATCACTAGTCAGTTAATGACGAAGTAGACCTAGGAAAGTAGAAACCAGTATAAATTCACGCGGAGTAGAATGGGTTCGTAATAGCGTGTAAAATTTAAGCTACATCCTCTTTAGGTTATAACGATGATGAAGATGGCGTTCATATGAATAAATGTAAGTTTAATTTTGAGGATAAATGCGTCTATAATTGTGTTATATAATTATATACGGTAATATGTACTGGCGTAAACATAATATTTTTTTAGGTGGCGGTATTTTTTCCAGATAGAAAATATTACGTCTAAGATGTTAGACACAGCACACACACACACACACATACACACACACACACACACACACACACATATATATACATATATATGTATATATATATATATATATATATATATATATATATATATTCATAGGTTTCTCTTACACGTGGTATATGACTTATTCCAGTAATTCTCGTCGTTTTTTGTTAGGTATCTTAAGCATATTTTCAAGTGTTTTACCGGAAAACTGTAATGAATATGAATATATATATATATATATATATATATATATATATATATATATATATATATATATATATATATATATATATATATATATATATAGGGTGAAAGGAATAAAAGAAGGTACATTTTTTAAGAGGAGACTTATCGAGATAACACAAAGCTCAACAAACTTTTTTGGAGCTTATATAGAGATTAATAAAATAAGACAATATACATATTTACTGTGCAGTAATGATTATCATTACAACACGTATTGCGAATTACAAAAATATTCTATCAAATTTCGAATTTTTTATAATTATTATTATTATCATTATCATTATTATTAATTTCATAAATTTATATTATTTTTTACCCTTTATTAGTTTTGTATTTCTTTCTCTTCGTCGTTCCATCTGTTTATCTTCTATCTTATTCGCTGAAACTTTTTTTTTATTTTAATTGTATGCTTTATAAGTTACGCGCATTGCACGCATATACTGAACCCCCAATGACAGATATGCTATAGCCTACCTTCATGATATAAAAAATAACTATATTCATCTTATATCACAGAGGTCACATTTTAGTTCTCCCATTCTCTCCTCAAAATCTCAATATTTTATCTCTCACTGCACAATTATTTCGCTCCTAATGTTACTATCACTAGAAATCGCATCCATCTTATGTTACCTAGCATCTTCTCTAATCTTCTGACGAACGTATTAGGCTGAAAATTACCATGGTATAATGAGGTTTACTTACCCTGCAGCCCTAATTGATGTATCGTCCATATTGAATACATGAATAACTCTGTATACATCAGGATATATATTATTACCATTTTTTTCTTTTTTTATACTCTCTTTCTCACTGTTTCTCTCTCTCTCTCTCTCTCTCTATATATATATATATATATATATATATATATATATATATATACATATATATATATGTGTGTGTGTGTGAGTGAGTTTGTGCGTGTCTGTATGTGTGTGTTTGTGTGTGTGTGTGGGTGAGTTCGTGCGTGTATGTATGTGTGTATATTTATGTATGTGCATTTCAATAGAGGTAAAGAAGACGCTTATTATTCATGTAGAACAAACACATGCAACATAAAATAATACATTTTAAGTTATTTGGGAAGTAATTTAAACTGGGGCATTCTTAGATACTTTATATAGACTTCATGCGCTTTTATTTTCATACAAATATGTAAAATGCATTATAAAGGGGATGCAAGTGTGCGTTGTATTTGTTACAGAATCTATATAAATGAGCCCTAAGAATACACTTAAATTAAAAAGAAAGCATATACGAATAGAGAGTGGATAACTTAAAGTATTTATTTTTTTTTACAAGGTGGTCCCCACTTATCAAGGCCACGAAGCCACTCAGTGATAATTGTTATTGCATGTACAGTACGTTAGTGTGGATATTTAATAAAGTGCGTACTTAATGGGGCGGTTCATCAGGAATTTGTTTACGTTGGACTTGAAAACATCCAGGTTGTAGCCAGATGGGAAGCAAGCAGATGGAACAAAGTTCCGCAGACGTGCAGTTCTAAGAATTAAGCTTTGTTGATGGACTATATTTTTTGATTTAGGCACAGATAAAGAGCGGATAAATGTACGACACTGGTTTCAGCTAGACGAGTGTTTTTCGTAAAAGATTGGCGAGGGGGGACCAAAGCTAAGAGCTCAGACGAGCATATGCCATGGAAATGATTTAATGCGAATAAACCACAATATACCAGGAGTAGATGCTAACATCATGGTAAATATACTTAACTTCACATATTAGCATGTAAAATATATACTAATACGTTTTTGTTTCATTTTCTTTAAAAGTTGACCACAACCGTTCTAGACAGCTAAACTTCTAGGATTTAACGACTTGTATTGATAGAAGCCGTGCATCTATGCATTATTCGGAGGTATCAGTTAAACATGATATATAACATTTTCAGCCCTACTGTCATTAAACTTAGAAGGCAGTCCTGTCTAATGTTGTGTATTATAATTATTGTGGTGTTACTTAAATAATTTAATGTAAAAACTAATGGGGAAAGTAGTCCAATTATAATATAAATAGACAAAAAAAGTATTTATAAAATTAATGATGTCCATCGCCATTAGGAAGTAATCTCAAACGTGACTCGGAATAAAAATAATATATATAAGAGTGAACCAGCGGAAGTTTCAATGAACTAGACCGTATTTAGTCTCATTAAATCGTTAAAAGTAATTTTGAAAATAAAGGAAATATCACTAGCAAATGTATTAAAACCATGTGCAATCGTAGCATATAAAACATTTTTATAATGTAAGATAATCGTTAAACGTTTTAAGTATTTCATAGATGCATAGGAAATGTTTATAAATAATATTATATTATCATAGGCTTTGTTATATTGCATTGCATTGTCTTGATAAAGCTGATATACAATGAATAGTTTTTCAAAAGACTGAATCTAGTGTAATCAAATGCGTTCCAATAAAATGGGCTTTATATAATAAAGGGATTCATTTCAATAACATTTGCCGGTTTTTACGTGACACTAGCTTATATCTATATGAATCTACTTGATTTTCATGATAAAGAAATATATTAGATTTATGTGATATACAAAATGAGTTTTGACGATTTATTTACACGAATTTTAAGATTGTATTTCTAATAACAAAAGAATATCTAATAAGTAATGTATAATATTTAATAATGCTGAGAATTAAAAAAGTTCTTTATTCTAGCATGTTTTATCTACTATTATCTCAATGTGTTTTTGTGTAGGACAAGAAATAATAGATGTATAATGTGTCACATTTCTGTACTTTTATTTAGTATTCTTATTGCACTTTATTTTTTATAAAATTTCATTTCATTCCTTTAATCGGCAGTCTTTGTTTATATGTATGCTTGTGATCTACGGATCATCTGCTGGGTGTAAAGACACATCGGCAAGCCCGTATTCTTCTTGGAGTATATTCATTGATGTTGTCGTATGTAGTTAAGTATGGTAATAATCTCTAAGAATTCTATCTGATGTATCATGAGAAAATTAATCGAGGATATTCTGACATATATCACATTATCTCTTTTTAAAACCATGAAAATTAAAACTAATTGGAGGAATTCAATATGAAGACATCATAAAGGTATACTATTGTTTTTTGATTTTAAAGCTTTCGCATTTATTACATTCTTATAATTATAAGGCCATGATCAGAAAGGAGTTATGTACGTAATGCATTGATATGAAACAATAACTTAATTACCGGCAATATGGAGACATGTATCTAGTCAGTTAATGAAATACTCTTGTATGTAAGTCCGTGTAAACATCAAACTTCTTCAAAGATTAAGAACTCAATTTCTCGTCCATTCCTTGTCTACGATGTCTCTATATATAATATGAATAGCTTTCGTCCGTGTCATGAAACATTAAAAATAAACTGGATCCACAAAGGCCAGTGCAATTCTAGAATATCTCATTACTAGAATAGCTTATATCAAAAAGATGAAAAAAGATCAGTAATAAGTACCAAACCTTGACATTAACAAAGAAAGTACTTTTAAACATGTCGGTCCATAAGCGCGAAATCATTGCTCGATGAACAATGCCTAGCTGGTACATAATTTTTCCACTAGTGAACTGTGTTTTACACTAGAAAATAATTTTTTAAAAAATAACTTAGGTACACGTTTGCATTGTAGCGAACATTTACTGTATGTTATCTAACATCATGAATTATGCATTCTGCCAACAGAGATTAGTGGAAAAACGATATGTTTTGTTAACGTAAAGAAGATCTAAATTTTCGCGTATATTTTAAGACAACATTTCAGCTCATAGAAAGAATAATTGAGATGGCAGGTATATGTGATTAAATAAAGAGAAGAATAGGATAGAGATCAGAGCAATCAACAAATCAGCTCTTGCTAATATTGTATCTCAGATAAATAATAACTATCACATTTTCATATCTAAGTGCATTAGACCACCCAAGACCGGTCAGTGAAGAAGAATAAACCGATCAACAGATTCAATTGTATTTAAGAAATGAATTGGCAATAGTAATGTATGTGTTGCCCTATATTGTTACGGGAATTAAGGTCATTTAAGTTAATTTCTGGCTGTATTGCTAAGATAATATATTAAACGTATTTTTATGGATAAATAATTAATCCTGTATATAATACTTTGATTGCAGAGATTCTCCTCTGGACCAAAGTACAGTAGGATTGCTCCAACTGTGGTCACATACTAATGTATTATGTCTATTAGCCAGTATATTGTGTTTCTTTCGAACGCTATCTGACAACTATTTATCCTCTATATTAGAATCGTGCATTCCATCCTAGGAGAAACATCATCACAGTCTCAAAGATCTCTATGAAATAGCTGTTATTTTTCCTTCTTAATAAAAAAAATACTACTCCCGATCCAAGTTGACACATGGGGGTATTCTGCATTACGTTCATGTATGCAGTTTAACCCTTATTTTCTGGCCCATATACTTATACACATACCATAATCTTTCCTTTTGCCGATTCCTCCAAAAATGTATTTCTCCCTTCTCACATTTCACAAAATGTAATTTACTGACAAAAAACTATTCGTGCATTTCTGAATAAAAAATTCAAGAACGCTCCCTATTTAAAACAAACGTGGATTCGCTGATTAGATTAGGTGTGCATTTTAGAAAACATATCCCGATTAACAACATATATAAACATCGAAACAGTTTTAAACTTTACGAATGTATCCATTAAATATATCGTGCCTGTTAGCTTTTTGGTACAAAGCTTTAATAACGTGATACATAATCTGCGATTATCTACAACGTACATAATGTTTTCCGACACATGCTTATCGTTATTTTTAGAAGCTAGACTTAACGTTATTACACACTTATTAAAAAATAAGAAAAAACTCAGTAGGCGATTATTGCAGTACACACCCAGCATCTGTGTGATTCGGAAGCCTTTGAACTGTCTAAAACGTTGAATTTCTTCTTCATTAGTACGACTGAATAAACCCCGGTTTCTAATAGACTAAATAAAATAAAATGCAAACAACTTATACGGATATTACTGCAGTACACACTCGATTTTGGTGATTTTAAACTGCCATAAACGTATAGTTTCTTCATCCATTAGAACCACTGACTAAGATTCCTCCCGTAGACGCTAAATAAAAAGTAAACACAGCTGAGTCTGTGTTCTTTGCTTCCCTGACCTTACATAAGTGTGGTTTCGATGTCTTTAAACTGTCCACAAAGTTATGTTCTCCTTCTTTAAGGCAACTAATAGCAATTATTCCCTTATACGCTAAATATCATAATACCAAACACCATTACTACATTAGTACAGTTAAGACATGGATTTTGATTGTCTTTTTTAATATTTAAACTGTGCCGTATTTGATATTTTGAAATTAAATTAACTGGTATATAAAAAATAAATGTTGCTTTATTTTAACGTAAATATTCTTCTTGAAATCTAATATTCCATAATGACGTTTCACATTTATTAGATGTGTTTGTTTTTTGATTAGATTTCATAAATATTGACCACACAATAAACTGTTTCTTTAGCTTCATAGAAGATACACTTCTGCTTACATTTCGCGATTTAGCGTTGTTCACCGCACGAGTCCCTTGCAGTGATTACATGATGTCAGTCAGTGCACATCAGTCATTTCGAGGACGGTAACGCCGTACACTCATTGTAGAGCAGTCGGTTAATGCGGTTCGGTTCGTTGCACCTCCTTTTACAACTTGCATTGACCGTTCGATCCTGACCTCTGCGCCTATGTTTCCCCAACAACGGGTTATTGCTATTATTTAAATGGTCAGGAATGCTGTGGAATCATTATTTAATTCTATATCTTTGAGACTCGCAAAGAAGTAAAAAAAGAAACAAAAATTGTTGTTTTTTCCTTAATTTATTTGCACGAAACTGCCTCACTAAGCATAATAAGGTGGGCTCTCTCTACCGTGCTAGAGAACTACTAACACCCGAAACTATCATGTACCTCTATAAGGCAACCATTCGCCAATGTATGGAGTATTGCTGTCACATTTGGGCTGGTGCATCTGCTACTAGTCTCTCGCTCCTTGACAAGGTTCAAAAGAGAGTCGCAAACCTGATAGCCCCTGAACTGGCATCTAAGCTTCAGCCTGTCCCATCGACGAAATGTTGCATTCCTCTGCTTGTTCTACAAGTATTTTAGTGGTTAATACTCTGACGAACTGCAGACAATTGTGCCCCCACGACGGGAGCACCCTCGACAAACCCGACAAGCTGCTAAATCCCACCCCCACATTGTAGAGATCCCTAGATGTAAAATATCTTTCTACTCCAATAGTTTCTTCCCCAGAACCGCTAGACTTTGGAATTCCACTCCAGGTACCTGGTTTCCCAACAGTACTGACGTACAGAAGTTCAAGTGTAACATGAACCGACATCTTGCTGCCCAAATCCCTACAAAGTACCCCAGTAGTTGTTCCCCCTGATAGTAGTCCCCTACACAAAACTGGCAATTTGCTTTGTTTGGGGTGAAACATAATTATTTTTTTTTAAATAATTAATTGCCTGAGCCTATTTTCCCCCAAATTCATTTTCTTTTCAGGTATATAAGCAATAGTTTTTCTCATAAATTTATACAATAATTTTGTTTCTGTTGTCTCCCACTTAACATTAAAAAGATTTACATTGTTTTAATCTCTAAATTATTTTATTTATATAATTCATAATAGACGCAACATCATGCATATATTATTAAAAATGTGTTTTATTTTAAGAAAATGTTATGTTTATGCAATACATTTTTCTATTTACTTAAAACTGTCAATTTCTGAAATACTGTGTAAATGTTTACATGTTACAGGAATTTAGTAACGTTTAAGTGATACAGGATTCAAGCTTTATTTTGCCAACTTTCTCGTTTTGCCAAGGAAAATAACTGTCCTGAACAATACTGACCCATACCCCTAAAAATTACCTGAACCATACCCGGCATGTTAGCTATAACCACAAGATTCAAACGAAATAATTGTTGTTGTTTGTTTCTAGTATTTGCGCGAACCCTTCCTGAGAGAGATTAGCAAGGTTACATTTATGGGAAATTTTGTGGCAATCCCATCTCCACTTGCAAAACAGTATAATTTCCGAAAGCCGTTCCTAAGGATGTATCTATTCTGAAAGCCGTTATTACAATAAAGAGGTTAAGGTTTGGTTAACAACATAAACAATAAGAGCCGTACTTAAAAATTTTACGCAAGAGGTGATGCATGCTACAGCCGGGCAATGCCGGTTAAAGGGTCCTGCTAGTATTAATCATTTCTTTAATTTACTTCATGCTTGTGATTTCTAACTACAGTAAGCATGTTTGTTTACAAGAGAGTAACAACAGACCAAGTCTCGAAAGCCACTCAGAGATAAAATTAATGCATGCAAGGTAGTAGTTTGACAAACGGTAATGGTTTAGATAAGGTAAATTTGATTAATAAAAGGGCGGTTTTAGATGAAGTTGTTTACATTAAACTTGAAGATTTGTAGTCGGTCTGAAAGTAGGCTAATGGAACATTTTTACCAAGCGGGGCGTTCTAGGAAGGAGGCATTTCACGACTACTTATTTTATGGTGCTTGATAATGATGTATTTAACAGCGTCTGGCCCATAGTTGTATATATATATATATATATATATATATATATATATATATATATATATATATATATATATATATATATATATATATATATATATATACACGAAAGTAGTACGTTATTGCAAACTGTGGTTAGTAAAATGAGATTGGATTAGGGCAATTGTTAGTGCTTCGATTTTCTTCTACACCAAAGTGGAAAATGAATATCAGCGTATAATTGTGACATTCTGCTAAATGGTCCCATTATCCCTGTGACATTTAAGCGAGTAGAAAAACCATGTGCGTTAAAACACACATTTTTTAACAGAAAAATTCTATAACATTGTATACGCATTACCATATTGTTAAAAAAAAGTCGTTCATTTGGAAACATTACAAAAAACAACAAAAAAATACGATCGGTGACTGCAAGAATATTTCACCCACTTATTTGTTTACATGGTATGAAAAAAATCACGACGTCTTCTAGACATGACTAACTTTCTTACTTACATATTGCTTTTTTGCTCGAAATGATATACATTTTATTAAACTATATTTTGTTTTATCTATACTTCTCTATTTTTTTCGTGTTTATATCCATATAAAAACCTTTTTCCCATGTATTTAAACAGAAAGTACAAATGTGTAATGCATGGGTGGTATAATTGCATTCACTAGCAAAAGATCTAACTATTTTGCATATTATTTTAAATTTTCAAGTTACTTAATCCCCTGTTAGATTTTATTCCAGTTTTTTCCGTTTTATTTAGTTACCTATTACGTGTAATTATATATATGCAGATATTCTACATAATTTAAACTTGCGCAGCATTTGCGTAACAAGTTATAGTAAACAAAGAACACTTTCCATATATATATTTATGTATGCGTATATATTCTTTCTTCAGAAAAGGTTGCCTCCCACGATTTTTCTTGAGTTTTAGGCTACAGACAGGAAACATCATATATAAGGTGTTTGGACTCATGCAAAACTTTATATGTGTGTTTTTTTGTTTCACGGAGAAATTCGTACAAAGTGTGAAAATTAAAAAAAAATATATATTTGCCAGATTAAGGTCGAATGCCGTAATTGCTATACGCATGCATACCGTAGTAGCTACTAATTCATGTTTTAATTTTTAGCCTTGCTACAAACATGTATTCATGGATTAGCCATTAATGGCAGATGAAAAATATAAATCGAAAGATTAACGATTTAGCTTCGATTCTTGATGGTAGCGCACGAGCAATTGCTTTTTTGGAACTTATTAAATCATTATTACATATATTAGTCCAATATGATATAACAATAAACACGAAATCTACATTAATTAAAATACATTTTTAAGAGTATTTTCCGATCAGCCCCTGTGCAGAGCGCCCTTCTAATGATGTATAATTAAATAATATAAAAGCTTGTATCAGATCCCATCCTAATAAATTGATACTTGTGATTAAATTACATGTAATTTGCCTTATATATATATATATATATATATATATATATATATATATATATATATTCACATGCACACACGCACACACATACACACACATGTATATATATATATATATATATATATTATTATTAAATAATATAAATGATATACAATTGCAGCATATAAGCGGTTGTATTATGTCCTATCGTAACAAGCCATAAACCATAGTGTTTCCGAACTGATTTATCTATTTTTCTTATTGAAACTTCTGGCCTGATTGATTACATCAGGGGAAAACAGCTGAATAACACTGCTACCTGACAAACGGTGCATTATTTTTAATTCAGTATTATTAAACACCCCTATTTAGACACAAATACTACTGTTTGGGGAAAAGTAAAAATAAGCCCCTGAAGTGGTGTTTTTAACCCTAAGAAAACTCCGCGGCTCATGCTCCTCAAGTTCCAAGGGTAAAATATTACGTTTCCAGATGCACAAACATATGGTCTTTATTTTGGTTAACTTTCCGCAAAATCTCAGGGTGGGAAAATATTCTATTGTTGTGAGAACAACTAGCAAGATAACGCCGATAGTCCCAATAATTGAAATTAACACAATTCCTTATTTCTAAAAATTTAAACAATTTATCTAACCAGAATTAATCGAACTTATAGAAATTTGGTTCAAATGAAACAAAGAAATAAATTCAATAACTTTAGGAAACTGAGTAATGCTGATAAGTGTTGTCATTAAATGAAAAGATAGCAATAATTTGCCGAATTGCCGCGTTAATTCCTTTTTCAGTCACGTAAATTATTCAGAGTGAAATGATTTGGAAATTTTTTCCAAACATATTATATATATTGAAACCGTAATGTAATAAAGATAAAAAAGATAACTTATAAAGAGTAAGTTTAAACGGTTAAGGTAATTATATATGACACGGGCCAAGATATAGACTATGATTATTTTTCAAGGCCAACTGTTTAGAAAATAATTCAATAAAAATGATACGGTAAAACTTTAATTAAACTTGTAAATACGATTTAACTAATAGCTCGGGTCGTTAAATGCAAAATCACAAAATAATATTTATTGTATAAAAATAAAATTGTAAAAACATTTATCATAACAATATATAAGGCAGTTATGCAGTATACGGGCATTGTTTTGTTGGATTTGGGTGGAACGACAGATAGGGAGCGGAACCTTTCAAGATAATTCAACACTGACACTAATCAAAACTATTAAAATTCCACTTGTCTCTTACGGCGACTCTTGGGCTCAAATCAAGTTATTAATTTAGATACACGTCTAAAAAACCGATATCTTAAATTTCAAGTGTTTAGATCCAAAATTGTCAGGGGAGTTTTACAGAGTTCTCAAAGGTCAGATCGTTGAACCTTGACCCCCTTTACACCCAAATGTCTAGCCGAAAATCGATCCCAAAAATGTTCACAAATCACAGTATCGTATTTATCAATTTTCGAGTATCAGTTGCAGATTTAAAAGTGAGAAAATTGTAGGGAAATGTACACACCCAGACACCCAGACACTCAGGCACGCAGACACGTTCACTTTCATATATATATATATATATATATATATATATATATATATATATATATATATATATATATATATATATATACATATATATAACGCCCACACATGAACACACACACGCCCGCTCACACCAATATATATATATATATATATATATATGTATATATATGTATATATATATATATATATGTGTGTGTGCCTGCGTGTGTGTGTTCTTGTGTGTTCTTGTGTATCTGTCTGTTGACTAGTCATGTAACCAGAAATATCGTTAAAAATGAACTATTTACCTTTCATTTACGTTTATTAGTTATTCAGATATAGAATGCTATCGTGTTATGCAAATACAGGAACAGTCGCATTTAGCAACTTCTAAAACATACATCAATAATACATTTTACATATATTGATTTAAATATACAACAGATCGTGTTATCGGTGATGATTGGCCAATTTTGATTGAATATATGTGTCAGCATTATATTATCATTTTCATTGATATCCCTATACTCAGTTGTCTGCTATTGCGATACATTAGAAGCAATTGTATAATTATAATCATTTTAAATCGCCTTTGTTTACTAACAAAGTAGCAGATATGGTACGATGACAGTTCTAAATGTCTCTTTCATGGCGTCTCACGTTCGTGATCGATATTTTGAATTGTCTCACGTACGGAGACGTTCAAAAGTTTTACAAATTGCTGTGCAACGTACATGAAAACCGTTGCAGTGTGTAAATTGTGTTTGTAAAAATAATTCCATCTAAGATTAGGATGGACCGCTGATACTATAATCCCTCATATGAATTGATGGAGTGACAAGTGCGAGAACTGCATAAACGATACTTAGAAAATAGGAAACTGAGAGAATACAAGTGTCTCTTATTCATAAATAGAAATAAAATACAATGTATAAATAAATCGATCGAATTACAGGGAAATTAACATGAAATTATAGTGTGAACTTTGAGATTCAAATTGCAGCATTTCGATTATAAAAAAAACAGAATTACTGAAACATGATATGAAAAACCTATTGACGATTGAGCAAGAAGAAAATAATTAAAACGTGAGTTAAATTGGCTGCTTTTAATGATTCTGGCTATCTTTCTTATGCTGATGGATTTTTTTAACTACTTCACTTTACGAATTGGTAACATGCTTTCCTGCGTCATTTCTGATCTTATTTTCTTTGGATAATTTTTAGAACTCATCGTTAAAACCCAATGCCGATTTCATTTCCTCGGGCAAAAGTAACAAGAAGATTAAATGTGATGACAAATAAAATAAAAATTAAATAAATATTACACAATAAAAACATTTCGAAAATTGTTCGCTTGGTCGATTTTATGCTGTCTACATGCATTTGAAACGCAAAAAGAAATTATCGATAAAGACGAATAACACTCATTAAAATGCGGTCTAAAATATTTGTTTCATTAGTTTTAGACTGTACTCGCAGAGACCTGTGTCTATTTTTATTAATACAAATTTAAACCTCCGTGTATTTTTATGGATATTTAGATGCAATAGTAAATGTCACATTAGAATATAAGTTCGATTGGATCATACAGGACCCCTTCTAAACGGCCCATATTATAGTAAATAAAGTGCAGCAAATCCATATGTGACTGTCACAATTCATCTGCCGATATACCAATTGCATAAGACATTTCAATATTTTGAAAGTTTACGTAGACCTGTTATTCTTTTTGATAACATTATTTAGCATGTAAAATTAAATCTTATCACAAAGAAGTTTCATTTTATAAACGAAATATCTGTAAAACTATTTCATACGCAATAGATAACAGGGGTATGTGTCAGATTTGAACCCATTAACTAGTCCAGCTTAAATCAAGAGGAAACCTGCTGCTGATTTTCATAGTGCATGTACGTGACTGATGTGCAGTTGTTAGATGTATATACGTGTGAAGATAAACAAAAGAGAAATAAAAGTAGGAAACAACACAAGAGTTATTTTAACGCTGATATTAACGTTCGTAGAAAAATAATTTGCGTAATTTTTTTTTATTCAATCTTCACATAATTCTAATATAGTGTCAGTCTCTCTTTAACGATTTATCAGTTTATTGCCCACGTACGTATAAGGGTTGTTGCACTTCTATGTTATTTATTCGCTAGTTAGTTCCAACCGAGTACATCTCTCTCCGACTCTCACTTTCTTACTTTCGTAAAAAAAAAAAAACGCCTTTTCTTTGTTAAATAAGAGGGCAATATATATGTCAAATTCCGACATGGCATTTTCTCTTGTTTCATCACCAGTCAATATATATGTGAAACATCCAATATGGCGTTTTCTTTGTTCTCTGCTTACCTGGAGTTTATGTGTGTACACTTTTATAGACCATTTGTCAAACATAGTGACCATTTTTTTTAATTCTAAAAGGAAATTGCGAACTGTAAATATTATTACTAATAATAAAAATGTTTAAAGAACACGCAATTCCTAGGTTGAATAAAACTTTCTAGTTTAAAAGATGTACAGAGATTGTCGGGGAAAAAAACGGAATGCTAAGTCTTCTAGACGTTTTTTTTATACTTAACAGATTATGTTGTCATGCACTGTTTGCTATCTATAGCCAAAAAAGGCATGACAACATAATCTGTCACCACCCCCCAAACAGAAAAAAATCTGAAAGATGTATGCACACGGGAGTCGGCATTGACATAATAATAAGCGCTTGTTACTGTGCAAGACAACAGATATGTAAAAGTTGTACGGAATGTTGTATACAAGTGGGAGGATGTTTTGTCTAAAAAATAAATATTTGGATTTTGGCATGTAACTCTATTGTTATTCTCTTTTATATGCAGTTATTATATTTAACATTAATAATATAATTAAAAAAGAACATATTTTACATAACCACCGTGTACACACACACACACACACACACACACACACACATATATATATATATATATATATATATATATAATTTTGAGGTTGCTTATTTGTCAAAAGGAAGGTAACCAGTGAAATATAAACAGGGTTTATGCAACAGTGCTCAATGCGAAAGAAGAGCAAGTTACGTTTCTAATTTGTCTTTACATTTGCAGTTATTTGTTGCTACACAGCCATGAGCATATTTCGGTCTTCTATTGAATCTAGATTCCAAGGACGTATTGTCAAATGAGTGAAGAGTAGAACCCTTTCTTCCTCCATTTTTGATTTAATCAGACCGACTGGTTTACTACGTCCCCGCCCCTATGGTTTACCTAAAACTCATAAGAGTGGGATACTCTTAAGACCGGTATTATCTATGATAGGTTCCTCCAAATGGCTTACTAATAATTTAGATCCAGTTTTAGAGGAGTATAATTCTTTCTGCATTAAAGATTCTTTTTCTTTTGCTAAATTTATGCAGAATTATACTAAGACTGACATATTTATGTGTTCTTTTAATATTGAACGCCTATTTACCTGCGTTACATTCTCAGAGCCTATTGATATATGTGTCGATTCCTTTATCGCAGTAAGCTCCCAATTCCCCCCGTTCCTGAGAATATTTTTGTGGAACTTACGCCACCATGTCGGTCGAATTCAGTTTTAATAGTATTATGCATAGGCAGATAGATGGTGTTTCTATGGGTTCTCCCCTGGGACCAGCTCTGACAAATATTTTCGTAGGTTTCCACGAAAAAGGCATTTTATCTGGCTTAAAAAAAGACAGATATTTATTTTCCTTATGTTGACGACACTTTTTGTCTGGTCAATAATGACACGGAAGCGGATGCCTTTTCTCCATCCCTTAATAATATTCTAAAATTTACTATAGAGAATGAAAGTAATTCTTCCCTCCCTTTTCTTGATGTATTGGTTTGTAAAACACCTTCCGTTTTCTTGATTTCCATCTACCGTAAACCTACGGTCACTGGTCTTTACATACGTTGGGACTCTTTTGCCCCACCAAACAAAAATATAATTTTATCAACACCCTTATCCATATAGCTTGTATGATATGTTCAGAGACAAAATTTAATGATGAAGTCAAATTTATTACAAGACTCTTTGCAATAATGGTTTTCCATTGCATATCGTGGAATCTACAATTAGAAATAATCTTGCAAATTTCACTAAAATTACACAGGCATTTGTCGACGAATGCCCTATCTACCTACGCCTACCTTGGCTAGGTAATATTGGTGAAAGATTTGCCTAGCAAATTTCTTCTGTCGTACAACAATATTACTTTGCATTAAATACCCGTGTTGTTTTTTCTTGTAAACCCATTTTGTCTTCAATTTGTAAAGATGTTCTACCCTCCTTTCACCATAACAATTCTATTATTTATTCATACATCGGGCGAACGTCTCAAAGATTAGATAATAGGGTAAAACAACATGTTCCATGAAAAATTCGAAATAGAAACTACCTACCTCCGGTGGTTTTGAGCAATACCCATGGCTCATCTATAGGAGAGCACCTGATAAATAATCGTATTTGGCCTTCGAATTCTAATGCAGACTTTTTTTTTCTATCCTTACCAAGTCGTACGCTTTTTACCATCTCAAAATTCGAGAAACTATATATATATTAAGATTCAGAGACCTTCTCTTTGCAAACAAAAAGAGAATCTCTTAGGACTTAATCTAGTTTGTATTTAATAATAAACCCCTCCCCCAGCACTTTTATACATATACTTTTCTCCACCCCTACGTTTACATCTCCGATTCATTGTTCCCGTCCTTTTCTTTTTAAAACGGAATTAAGCTCGATTTTAGCTCTGTTGAGTGAGCTTCAACACCCGTCAGCTGACGCATTCATTTTTATTTTTTTTTAAATTCACAATCTAAAATAAAAGAATGTTTTCGAACAAGTTTAAATTTGTTCTTTATAGCCATGATAAAATTTTGTCCTCCCCAAAATATTTATATATATATATATATATATATATATATATATATATATATATATATATATATATATATATATATATATATATATATATATTTAAATATCTATATATATATATATATATATATATTATATATATATATATATATATATTGCTAGCAAATAAATATTCAAGAAAGTCTGATATAACACGATCGAGTTATACTTTTTTCCAATTTTCAGGATATTGTTTCTATTTGCCGAACGGTCTTTTTAGTTCAGGTTACCTTTTGTATAAAATGCCACCCAACCATTTTTGTTAAGCCATATTCTACACACGCGCATTCTATTGCTACGTTCGGTGGTCATCAGGAGCGATTGTTGTTGTTATCATTTTCTTTTTTATCCTTCGGGGCACCATTTTATACAACATACCAGCTGAAATAAAAAAGGCCGCTTGGCGAATAGAAAAGATATCCAAAAATCGGAAAATAACTCTGTCGGTTTCAATCAGCAGACATGCTTGCAGATATGCTTGTATATATATATATATATATATATATATATATATATATATATATATATATATATATATATATATATATATATATATATGCATGTATTTGTATTGTACTTTCAATAGCATCGGCTGTCGAGCTTGATGAAATTGAATCTTTTGTACAGTCCTATATTGTTACCGTAAAACAAAATAACTATCAGATAGAAGTAAACAGAGCAGGAACACAAAATAGCTGAATAACCGAAAAAAAGCACAAAAAGTACTCACTCAAGTCGCTATGCTGCTGAAAACGTACAATCCAACGCTGACAGAGCGTAAATAAATCTTGCGTACTTCTGGTGCGGAAAGTAATCGAATGCTTCAAATAAACTCTAATGAAACGTTGCATTTAGTAAGAACCCGCAACAAACCAAATTACATCGATTTAGAAACCACTTAATGCATTCATGAGGAAGGTCTGATCTGAAAGTGTCCCCCTTGTTTTTGTTAGCTCATATATGGACATATTTTTGACACGATAACCTTGTGTATATGACAATACTGCTTAAACGATCATTATTTGATTAATACATCTCTCAAAGCTCGTGCTAGAGCTGTCTGCAATGACCCGTGCTGCAGAGATTAGAGTATTTTGAAAAATCAACGGTAAATGTGATTTTCTTCTGAAGATTGAAAGGCCAACTCCTAATGTGTGGGACGGTAAAATACAATTGCGTGTTACTTGCAACTTTATGCTGTCAGTGTTTATGGAACAAAGGCATGTGCCTCTCGGGTCATGAAATTAAAAGGGGTCCGTTCGAAATTCCGTACAAATTCCTTATTTCAAGATTAAATTTCATGAGTTCTACAAGATATATCTAAAGAATGGCGAAGGTCATATCGACAAAAACGTTGAGAAAATGACACTTCAGATGAGAATAGTAGACGTCTTAATCCAAATTATATATTGTCACATAGCTTGAATATCATGCGGTATCGGTGCTTTGCCCATCCCTTTATATAATTTATTATCCATATGTTTAACTCAATTTAGAGGAACCGCATGAACGGAAATGTTAGATTACATGATCACTTTAATATAGTTTATAAGTATAGCGTTCGTAGTCTAAAGACACCCATCAAAAATAAAAGTACAATTAAATATAATGTTGTCGGATTTTTATTTACCTTTACCTAGATCTATGTGTGTTTACAATTATATTGTTTCCAAAAAATAAACAAAGGTCAATTTAGTTTTAACAATGCGCCTAAGAACAAATATAAATTAATGTGTGATTAGTGAAGCAAAAGTTAAAACTACAATGAAATGAACAAAAAGTGTACTTCTCCTGTTTCGGTAATGCTTATCAATTAATGCGAAATTGTGTGTTTGTATTTTGAAAAATATTCTATTTTTTTAAAATCTTTCTTAACGTCTTGGTGTAACCTTTATATGAAGCCAAACAGACGACTCTCTCTATTTACAAACATAAATTCAATACATACTAGAACCAAAAATGTGCAAGTCTATAAATCTCTTTACAAAAATAAAACGTCTTCGTTTTAAACGAGACATTGTCTTGTATTTAAAAAATGTTGGTGTAACAGTACTTGTTATATTTAAATTAATTCATTCATATTTGTCATACTTTAAGCAAAGAGTTAGAATAATGTTCGCAATATTTCGTGATCATTTTAATTAAGTTCGATTTTCGATACAAGTAATGCACTCATGGTGGGTATTTCAAGACTGTGTCTTATATAGCACCGGAATAATTGAATAACACATTAAATATTAGATGGCAAAAAAAAAACTATTAAAAAATTACGTAATGCAATGAATGGATACAGTTGTAAGCTTACAAAGCTCTTAAGACGAAACCAATATATATATATATATATATATATATATATATATATATATATATACATTGTTTCCGTTCTAAGATATATATATATATACATATATACATAAATATATATATATATGTATATATATATATATATATATATATATATATATATATATATATATATATATATATATATATACATTGTTTTAAGAAATCTGTATATATTACTATAGTCCAGAATATGTTTTTTTTTCTAATCCAAAGATATGTTTCACCATATATGAAATTCTCAGTTTCACACCCTGTTTTACAGTCCTATTGAAAACGTCATTATTTGGATAACACTCATCCGTATTTTTTATGCAGTAAAACTCTCTGCAGAAAGTTTTACTGCATTTGTTTTAATATGAAAACTAAAAGCCAACGACTTTATGATTTTAAGGGATGTATGCTATGTGATGAATATTATTTTCTTGATAATCGATTTGGAAATAATAACAAAGTCATGAGGTGCTATGTTGCGGTATGTTGCTTCCGATATGAAACTAGTTATTCACATGTGTTTGACGTCAGTCAGAATCGCTTTTTACTAAGCGCAAATATGTATGGATTCATATTGTTCCTATATTTTTTTAATGCTTTTTTTTTGATAATTGTATTCATTAAAACATGCATTTATGTACCGAAAATTGATATATATATATACATATATATATATATGTATAGATTTATTTTTACACAGAGGTCACCACTTATCAAGGCCCGCAAGCTACCCAGGGATAAGGGTTATTGCAAGTACATTACGTTAGTGTGGAGATTTAATGAAGTGTTAACTTAAGAGGGTGGTTCATTAGAAATTTGTATACGTTGGGCATGGAGACATCCAAGTTGTAGTCAGGTGGGAAGCAGACAGATGGAACAGAGTTCCACAGGCGTGCAGTTCTAAGAAAGAAGCTTCGCTCATGGAATCAACGTTTGGATTTAGACACAGATAAAGAGTGGGGGAATTTTTTCACAGAGGATTCAGCTAGACGGGTGTTTTTTTGTGAAAGATTGGCGAGGGGGGACTAGAGATTTGAGTTCAGACGAGTACCTGCCATGGACATAACGATAAAACAAGGATAGGCTCGCAACGTCTCTTACGTGGGAGAGAGGTTGCAGGGTAGAGAAAAGGGCATCCCCCACTAAGCCACGTATATATATATATATATATATATATATATATATATATATATATATATATATATATACGTGGTTAGTGGGGGATGTCCTTTTATATATATATATATATATATATATATATATATATATATATATATATATAGAAAAGGACATCCCCCACTAACCACGTATATGTATATATATATATATATATATATATATATATATATATATATATATATATATATATATATGCTTATATAGTACACAAGTGCATATATATGTATACATTTTTTACACAGTGATCACCACTTATCAAGGCCCGGAAGCCACTCAGGGATAAGGGTTATTGCAAGTACATTACTTTAGTGTGGAGATTTATGAAGTGTTTAATTAAGGGGGTGGTTCATTAGGATATTTATATATATATATATATATATAAATATATATATATATATATATGTATATATACCTATATATATATATATACTTACACACACAACCACACATATATATGTGTTTATATATATATATATATATATATATATATATATATATATATATCAAGGATTGGTGTGGGCGTGTGTTAAAAGCACACAAATGCTCTAGCGTCATATATAGCTTCTCTCAATCTAATCATCCCCCCGTGCACGTCGTGAGCTCTGCCACGCTTACCGGGCTCTGGTGAATGGCGGGTGTTCAGCGCCAGAAAACTGAATCCCCACTGCCTTGTGGGATCAGTTTTTTAAACCAAAGGCTAAGGGCGAGGTAACCCTGACAGAAACCTCCAGAGGAGCTTAGGCCCTGTTGACTGTGGCATTCATGAGCCACCGGCGTGTGGACCATGCTCTAGTGCCCAGTTACCTAAGCCCAAGTGATGGGTAAATGACATTAGCGTGGTAGAAGGAGCTCCTGTAAGCCGTGGTAGAGGCAATCCTTCTAGGAGAGGACAACTCCTACAAGAAAATCTGCGGTCAAATCAATTACTAGTCATCTTGCAATGGCTTGTCACTGGGTTATTGGTGCTGAGACTTAGTGAGTGCCACTCGTGTCGTACAAACGCTTGTCACTTTTATACGACGATGTACAGATATTACTTGAGATCTATCTATCTTTTATCTTTTACTAGCTTATCCTCATCATCAAATCTACACAGGGGCGACAGGTACCCTATCTTAATATCGTTATTGTGCCTTCACATGACAGAGGCCAACTCCGGTGGGGGTTCTGTTACTGAGCAGCCCTATTAAGGGAGAGTACTGCTCACCCAATGTATTGGGAAAGTGCTAGAAAAAGTGCACTAACAATTGTCTGTCATACTATCACTGGTTAGTTTCCTGCGGTTAACGGTGGCTCATGTAAGCAGGAAGAAAACACAAATGTATCTCCAATAAGGAACAAAATTCAATTTATGCTGTTGGAATGTACGCACTCTTCTTGATAAAGCATCATCCAACCGTCCAGAGCGCAGGACGGCGCTTGTAACTGCAGAGCTACGAAGACTTGATATAGATATTGCTGCTCTCTCAGAGACCCGTCTCTGGAGAAAAGATCAGATGACAGAGTTATCATCAGGCTACACTGTCTTCTGGATTGGTAAACCGGAGGGTATCCGTAGAGATGGTGGAGTCGGTTTTGCGATTAAAACATCCTTAGTTGATAACTATGGAATTTCCTTCCAGTATCTGTGATCGCATCATGAAACTTCGTATTCCTCTTTCACATGGCAGATTCATCACTATTCTCTCGGTCTATGCACCAACCCTTCAAGTGAATGAAGATGACATCTTGTGTTTCTATGAGTCTGTGCGCTCTGTTGTTAGATCTACACCAATAAATGAAAAACTTGTTATTCTTGGTGATTCCAATGCCCGTGTTGGGAAAGACTATGAGACCTGGAGTCCTCTTGGCCGCTATGGCATCGGTACCATGCATGCTAATGGCCTTAAGCTACTAGAGCTGTGTTCAGAATTTAACCTCGCTATTTGTAACACTTTTTTTCGAGGTAAACTGGAGCACAAATCTACTTGGATACACCCAGGTTCAAAGCATGGTCACCTTATTGACTTCATCATGACTCGGAAATGCGACCTTCGAGATGCATATACTGTTAGTGTCATGCGCAGTGCTGAATGTGACACGAATCACAAGTTGGTGAAGGCAAGTTTAATTTGCGAATCCGTAAGAAGGTTCGTCACAGTGGTGTTAAGGTGCCTAACCGTATTGATGTCGCGAAGTTAAAGCTGCCTGAAGTTCAAAAGAGTATGGCGGAAAAGCTCGATAATCTACATTTGATGGCATATTGGTGAATTTTAAGCCTCAAGTTTATTCTGCTGGTGCTGAAATTCTTGGTTTCAAGAGTGATAAGAACAAGGACTGGTTTAACGACAAAAATCTTGAAATTAATCGGTTGCTGATGAATAAACAGACAATTTATGAATCTTTACTTCGTGGAAATCATTCTGATCATACAACTAAATTGTGACAATACAAAGAGGTCAAAGCCACATTGCAACGTGAGCTAAGAAAAATAAAAAAACAATGGTGGATGGATATAACGGAGCAGATCCAAAAGGCTTTTGACACAAAAAATGCGAAGGAATTTTATGGACTCCTGCGCCAAGTATTTGGTCCTGCTACCTCTTCAATATCACCCCTGATGTCGAAAGATGGTTCTCTTGTCATTAAGAATCCAGAGAATATCTTGAGAAGATGGCAGGAGCACTTTACTGATGTGTTTCACAATCCCTCATATAATAGCAAAAGCCACGCCTGATTCCCTCTTACATCCATCCGCTCTATCACTCCAGAACATGGAGTAGGCCCCAGCCAACTCAGAAAACTGCCCCCCATCAGCCAGCCTGTTCTCAGACAAAGCAACTATGTCCATGTCATAACGTTGAAGTTCCTTATATACAAGAGCAGATCTACGCTCTTGACGCGTTATTGCTGACGGCAAGTCAAGCAGCGTCCGCATATTCCAATAGCCGATGGTCATTTTTTTACACAGTGATCACCATATATCAAGGCCACGAAGCATCTCAGGGATAAGGGTTATTGCAAGTACATTACGTTAGTGTGTAGATTTGATGAGGTGTTTACTTAAGGGGCGGTCCATTTGGAATTTGTAAGCATTGGACTTGAACACATCCAAGTTGTAGGCCGGTGGGAAGCAGGCAGACAGAACAGAGTTCCACAGGCGTGCAGTTCTAAGAAAGAAGCTTTGTTCATTGACTCCACGTTTTGATTTAGGCACAGATAAAGAGTGGGGGAAAATTTACCAGTGGATTCGGCTAGACGGGTGTTTTTCGTGAAAGATTGGCGAGGGGGGGCCAGAGATTAGAGTTCAGACGAGCACCTTCCATGGAAATAACGATAAAACAAGATAGGCTCGACACGTCTCTTCTGTGGGAGAGAGGTTGCAGGGTAGAGAAAAGGGCACCTCACACTAAGCCACGAAGTCTATTTTGTACTCTGTAATTTTGATAGGCTGTTTTTAGCTGCTCCTGACCAGATGTGGCAACAGTATTCCATCCTTGGACGTACTTTGCTTTTATATAGATAGAGAATTGCATCAGTAGTGAGATATCTTCTGGAGCGGTAGAAGGATCCCACCATCTTTCCAGCGACCTTGGCAACAGACTTGATGTACGTGTTCCATTTCAGATCAGGAGTGAGGGTCAAACCCAGAAGTTGTCAAAACACGGGTCCTCTCCCAGACCAGAGCCATCCATCACAATTGATGCCAGATGGGGATCAGAGCGTTGATGATGTAAGGATAGGAGTTTGGTTTTGGATGCATTAAAGGTAACCACCCACATCTTCCCCCACTGAACAACGCGCTCGAGATCAGAGGAGAGAGAATCAGAGATAACTTTGTCATTTACAGCCTTTGATATGTTGCCGTAGATGGTCGTGTCATCAGCATAGATGTCAACGAATGATTTAAGTATGTGTTTAGGGAGGTCATTGATGTAGATCAGGAAGAGAGTTGCGCCTAGGATTGACCCCTGAGGGACTCCAGCATTTATATTGCAGGCCTCCGATTTTTGTCCATCTACCACTACTCTTATGAGCCTATCGGAGAGAAATGATTTAATGAGTGAGAAAACATTTCCAGTTATACCGTAGCTGGAAATCTTGTGAAGTAGACCCTTATGCCATACCTTGTCGAAGGCCTCTGATATGTCAAGAGCAATTGCCCTAGAAAGGAAGCCTTTGTGAAGAGATTGTCATATATTTCCCCGCAGTAGCATAATGACGACCGGGTCAAGGCTGTAGAGCGCTGAAACCCCTGCCGGGCGAGGCCCTGGAAATTCCAATACCCTTATTGCCATTTACGTTTATAATCATATTTTCCAACTTCATTGAATGTTTTGCCGTTTTAGGTATCAGCCAGCCTTTTTTTTTGCTATAAAGATACACGAGATGGTAAAAAGTGTATCTAATTTATACTGAGCAATTCCTGTGCATGATGATTGTTAGAGTGGGGAGGTACTTTGCAACGACACACTGCCACTCTCTATACAACTGTCGCATTGATATCAAAAGAAGAGCAAGTCAACATCATTGGATGTAGCAGTCATCGTAGGTTTTTTATCAGAGTGTTCCCTCTCCTAGGGAGGTTGCCTTCACTACGGCTTACATAGCCCTCTCCACCAAAGATGCCATTTGATCCATGACTGGAACTTAGTTTGCTGGGAACCAGAGCATATTGTACACGCCGGGGGGTCATATATGCCGCAGCTTACAGGGCCTAAGGTCCTTTGGATGTTTCTGTCAGGGCTACCTCACCGTAAGCCTGTGGTTAAAAAACTTTGGCCCAGGACACTCGCTTTTCATCAGAACTCCGTTTGCGTGGCAGTGGCCAGGACGTGCACGTGGGGTCGATTTGTCTGGGAGAAGCACAGAAAGACGGCAAGACATCTAAGACACACGTCCACACCAGACCTTGACCACGATATATATATATATATATATATATATATATATAAGATGAACGACTGTGTGTGTTGGGTGGTGTCTGGTCACGAATAGGCTCCTATATGGTTGATTATTTTAGACAACTGATTAAATATAATGATAGATGTATCGAGGATCAGGAATGGGTATGTTTGATCTGGCAGAACAGAAAAAATAAAAAAAAACATTTACAAATGTTCTTGATAAAGATGTACATAAGTTTGATAAGTATTTTTCAACTTAAATAGGAATGATATGATAAAATTGTGGGGTCTGCGTTCGCGCGTGTACTCCTTAAAAATATGGCACACACTTTAACCAAGAATTTTCATATTTATTTGCGTAAGTATATTTTGATAATTATGTTTCAGTTTGAAGAAATATGGTATAATAAAATTATTCGGTGTTCGTTCGCGCCTGACCTCCATAGAATGTAAATATGTCACAACGTTTAATTAAGTTTTTTAAAAGGGGTGAGTGTCCACAATAACACCTAACTTTAATCCTAATTCACGTTAACTTTTATTGATTTTTTTTAGTTGAATCATATTGTGTCGAATAAATCCACCTCATGAATTCACGTTTTTTTAAGGTGAAAGCAAAAAAAAAAATAAGAAAAAAAAATCGGAACTTTAGATAATTCTCATCACAAAATTTGCCTAACTCTGTTTTTTCCTTCTCCACTTGCACGTGACACTGTTTCGAAAATAGATACATAGACAAATAATAAAAAATAAGAATGTTACTTTTTATCTTGTAAAAAAAAAGGAAAAAAATCCTGCTCACGTGATTACGTGACTTTTTAAAAACATTTGCATAAACTTTTTATTTTTATTTATATCTGTTTTTGGTCAGTATACTAGACGGAATTTAGTTGATTACAACCTCTTCTTTGTGTTCTTTATACTACAATAGAACAACCCTGAATCCGCCGGCGCAATACTCCGGCGTTCAATGTATTAAAACTAAAAAAGACCTGGTCTGCTTGAAAAGGGGACTATTTTGTTCTCATTCATATTTATATCGATTCTTTACTTTAAAACACTAAAGTAAGTACGTGTTTACTTTTTTAATATCCTATTTTGCTGTTTCGGATTATTTTACTAAAGTAAATAAAGCTTCATTATTTTTCAAAACTGTTTTTGTTTCTTTGTTTTTCGATATTTCGTCGATATTATTTAGTAAGAGGGTTTAGCAGAAAAGCCAACAAACGACTACCCGAAAAGTAAATATACTTGAAATACCATAGTCAATAAAAGTAAAGTTTATGTTTTTTTTTTGTTTTGAAATAGTTTTCAATGCTCTTAACTTTATACTTTCAGCGAACCGAAATTAAAACGAAAGTTGAGGCGATAACTACTTAAATGAATTTTTATATTAATTACACATGCTATAATCGAATATTCCTCAAGCGAAAAATAACGGAAAACATTAAAATATATTTATAAATATTCTTTAGATTGGCGAAACTCTCTTAATTTGTTAACACAGAATGCCCAGGTGTCCCTCCTTCAAACTGAAAACGGGGATCTCCTTTTCCAAGTTGCTGTCATTTTTATTTTTTTAACAACATTTCTTTTTTACAAACTACTTAAAAATACAAAGCAATGCATTTTTCTACCATAAAAGTAACTTTTATTGACTATGATAACCTTTATTTCTTGTATATTGATATTATTAATAAATATCATTTTCTATTTGTAAGGGAACACCATTTTGTTGGGCACTGTTGGCTACGAATGAAAACAAAGTTGATATAAAAAATACATTTACTTTTATCATATTTTGCTTAGGTCAAATTTTTTGATTATAAAACCCTTTCTGTTTACAACAACCTCATGTTCATAACCTATCGTACGTTCATCAATCACAGTTCATTTTGTGTAGGTTGTTTTTGAACCCACTCAACGGCGGGTACTTCAGCTAGTATATATATATATATATATATATATATATATATATATATATATATATATATATATATATATATATATATATATATAAAGAGAGAGATGTTGTTTGATTTGGATTTAATGATATGTTTCGAATGAATTCAATTATTAACGAAAGTGCATTTTTTCACCTAAATGCGAGTTGGGAATGATTTTCCTTTTAACCAATTTGGTACTCCCACGTGGGGACCGGTATATATTATATAAATAATATATGTAGATTATTATATTTTAAAAAATATATTTTTAAAATAATATATATATATATATATATATATATATTGTGTATTTAGACATGTTTTATTCAGACAAGTCTAGCTGATACACTATGAATGATTTTCCCCCTCTTCATCTGTGCCTTAATCAAAATGTAGATTCCATGAACAATGCTTCTTTCTTAGAAACACACGTCTGTGGAACTCTCTTTCGTTTGCTTGTTTCCCCTTGACTACAACCTTGATGACTTCAAGTTCAAGATAAACAAATTCCTGACGAACCACTCCCTTTATTAAGACAATTTATCAAATCTCCGATACTAACGATTATTACGATACTATAGCAGTGATTACTGTACACGCAATAACACTTATCCCGAGTGGATTCCGGGCCTTGATAAGCGGTAACCTTCATGTAAGAAAAAAAGTTTTGCTGAATACTACGGCGTGTTCTGGCTCAATAAGCTTTCATTTTAATTTTACAATTTTTCTAATTGTCGTTCCTGTTTCTCCGTTCAATCTATGCAAGAAAGTTCTATAACCGTCCTAATCTATCCGTTTACACATATATATATATATATATATATATATATATATATATATATATATATATATATATATATATATGAGGGTGGGGGATGTAGGTGTGTGGGTGTATGTGTGTGTGTTTCACTGATAATTATTCCATCATATATAAAGGTTTGTTTTATTTTGACTCAAGATTTACTAAGATATATTTTCTTTTAAGAAAATCCCCAATTGAAACAAAATCAAAAGGGACGTTGTATCCGCCCCGTGTTGTGTTCATGTCAACATTTTATTATATTTATATTTGCACAATGGTCACCTTGGAAAGTCGGTCTGGTGGTATATCCGGTTAATATAATATTTCGAGCTTTGTTGTTATGAATAAGCGGAAACAAGGCATTTATTATTATTATTATTATTATTATTATTATTATTATTATTATTATTATTATTATCATCATTATTATTATTATTATTATTATTATTATTATTATTATTATTATTATCATCATCTTACACCATCTATTGACACCTGCTTACAATTCTTGCTATGTATGTACGTATATAACTGTTTATGCCAGTATCTATTATATCTATAAAAATATATAAATAATTCAGCTAATGAGGGATATTCAGTTATTGTTCCGTTAAATACCAAGCATATATATGTATATTCTAACAGTTCAACCTGGCTTTGCTCTGGCCCTATGTACTGATCATAACTTTACGTGAATATGTATACATATATTAAAAAAAATTGACACATGGCCAGGTAACATTCATCTATACTTTAAAGTGTTTAGACGCAAAATTGGCGAATGTATTTGGTAGAGTCTGCATAGGTCAACTCTTTAATCTTTGATCTGTTGGCAGCAAAAACTTTGCCCAAAAGCTGATTTAAAATATTTCTGCGTGTCTGTGTACCCTTAATGTAAAATCTCGAATATTTGGACTCGAAATAAGCTGAATCTTTTGCTAGAGACGACCAACGTCACATCTTTTGTACATTTAAACTTTCTGCTCTTGAAAGCCAAATTTTCGGCCAAAAAACGATTACATTTGCTTTCTGTCAAAATACTCTTTATGTAAAATTTGAAATGTTTAGAAAACAAATTGGGTACATAATTTGGTAGAGACTGCAGAGCTATTATTTTAATTGACCCCAATTTTGAGATTTAACATTTATTGTTTTGGGCTCCTATCAAATAAAGAAGATTGATACATTTCTAAGTAACCGCAATCTAAAATTTAAAATGTTTAGACCGAAAATTAGCGGAGGAGTTTGATAGGGTTTTCAAAGACGAAATGATTGAATTTTGACCTATTGACAACCAAGTGTCTGCCCGAAAACTGATTATAACGATTTTCCCACATCTCATTACGCCTTATGTCAAATCCCGAGTGTGTAGACTGAAAAATTAATAGTTAAATACACACACAGACACACACAGATATTTCTCCTTTTTGTAAATTATAAAGTAGATTTAATGTTTCGTTTCAAGACTAAACCATCGTGGGTTACCACCACAGATGGCACATAGAGAAGTATTACGTTTACGCAATTAGTGATTACGGTATCTAGCTAGTAAAATTTAAAAATTGATTTTATTCTGGGGAACGCCATGATTATCATCGCCCTAACCTACAGTACTAACATTACACCCTCTAAATACCAAGACACCATTTACACCGAATACATTTATACTTTCCCCTTACTTTTCTGCCGTGTTAACCGTCATTAAATGACCACAGATTTTGTACATAAAAGTATATACTGACCCGTTACATGTGACACGATTAAGTATATATAAAAACACCTGGCGCAACTGACTGAATTAGATGTATTCATTCCGTTTTCAGTCATTAAACGGACACTTCGAAAATAAATAAAGACGCTATTTTCATAAAGACACAATTATCTTACGTGTTATTTACATATATTTCCGGAAATTTTCTCGCTGAAACACTCGTAAATTTTATTATTTATTTGAGAAAATATAACACTAAAAATATATATAAAAGTAATACCTTTTACCAACACGTAAGTTACATTTAACGTTGACTTTTGAGAATCAATTAACGCGTTTTCGCGCACAGAAGCGACCGAGATATATATATATATATATATATATATATATATATATATATATATATATATATATATATATATATATAGAGAGAGAGAGAGAGAGAGAGAGAGAGGCGAGAGAGAGACAGAGAGAGAGAGGTGAGAGAGAAGTTACATTTACTACTTGATTTATTCTGAATTCATTAACCCGTTTGCAAGCAATAACAAATAAGAGATAGAGAGAGAGAAAGAGAGAGAGAGAGAAAGAGAGAGAGAGAAAGAGAGAAACTTATATGTGTTTTGGGTTTTCATAAGAACACAATTTTTTTTTAATATAGACACACCTAACATCTTAATAAAAAAACAAAGATAGTGTAGACCTTGATAATAACTTCAAATTACTATTTGCAAATATAACCCGGCGCCCATCATCTTATTTTACATAATAAATTCAAGTTTAATGTAAACATGATTTTCGTTTCTCGGAACACGACGTTAACCGCCGAACCCCCCCCCGTTTATAAAAGCGTAACTAACGCCGATAAATGTTTGTAAAAAATAAAGTAAACATGTAAACATAATAATTTAAATACAAGAAATAAACACAACAGATAATAAACTAAGAAATAACGACCCTCAGCAACAAGTTTTTGTTTTGTTTTTTTTTGTAATATAATACGTTTTTTTTTACTTTAATTTGTTTGTTTTTCGGTACAACGAACAGTTAAAAAGAAAAGAAATAAGCGTTTTGTTTTTAGTGTAACAATTCACGAAACTTACATTTTTTTTCTAGAAAAATATAAAAATTGTTTGTTTTTTTCCTTAAATAATAGTTCTTAACATGGGAAGATTGGGGAGGGGTATCTATTCTGAAAGCCGTTTTGACATAGGGATTCGGGGTCGGGGTCCCGGAAGCCGTTCTTAAGATTGATGGGTGGGGGTTATTCATTTGGAAAGCCGGTTTTAACATCAGGAGACGCGGTCACTGCATGTGCGTGTATCTCCAGCCACATCCATTGTTCTCAAGGCTTCATTTGGCGAAGCTTCACTACTCCCTACAGGAAACACAGTCTGTGTTCAGCAATTATTTTTTGTTATTTTTGACAATATGAGATCGCTTGTTTCGGCGTTATCAAATATTTTTTCAAAACTGGGAATATTCATTTGTTTCGTTTTAGGATTTAAGAAACCGGTGGTTACAGGTGGGTGATGCTTAATGAATTCAATTATTTCTACTTCCTCCCAAGTTTTATTTTGAAAAGTTCGTCTGCTACATTGCAGTAAATTGATTGGTTGATCGACGTCTTACGTTATATTACAATCAAACCCGTGCGCATGACATCATATCAGAGTAAAGCCGATCTTACGCTGAAATACGTCTGATTCAAATTATGTGCAAAAGCAAATTCACAATTATTGGGATTAAAAGTGGTGTGTATTCATTTCTAAAAAAATACAATAATGCTACAAAGCAAATGTATATATATATATATATATATATATATATATATATTTGTTTTGGAGCGTGTCCTATATATATATATATATATATATATATATATATATATATATATACATATATATATATATATATATATATATACATATATATATATATATATATATATATATATATATATATATATATATATTTATTAGTTACTCGTTTACTGAGTTCAAAAACAGCCCTACGGAAAATGGACTCTGATTTATGAAAGTATGATAATTTATGAAAAGGAAGGGTTGTAAAGAGATAGCTTCTAATTTGGAGGTATCAAAACCAAAGCTAAATATGATGAAAGTAAAAATAAAATAGATAAACACCATAATTTATTATACCATACCTGCTCACACTGAAAAACTGATCACAATGTTCTGTGGATCTATATTAAAAAAAACCTTGTTAAACTTTGTGAAATATTTCCATTCTATGAAGGTCAGACATGCACGAACACCCAAAAATTTTATTATAGCATATTTCTTCAAACTGGAATCTAATTATGAAAGTATATTTAGGCAGATAGATATGAAAAATATGTATTAAAGGTTGTGCCTATTTCCATTCTAAGGAGGCCAGACGCGAACGCAGGCCCCACAATTTTATTATACTTTCCCTAATTAAGTAAACATATACTTATCAAAGTATTATTATGTACAGTAATATCAATAACACTTGTAAACTTTTTTTTAAATGTTTAAAAATTTTAATTACCATACGTACGCAGACTCCACAATTTTAATGAATCGTCATTATGCCAGATCAAATATACGCATTCCTGTGTCTCGATACATCTTCTATCATTTTATGGGATCAGTTTTCTATAATAGTTAACCATATAGCAACCTATTCGTGATCAGACACCCACAGACGCTCAGCTTTATATATATATATATATATATATATATATATATATATATATATATATAAATATATTATCTTTTTTCCTAACACGTGAGTTAATTTTATCGTTTGTTTAACACGTGTGTTAAATTTATTGTTGACTTAACAGACACAATTTAGCAGTATAACGACCTAGAAAGAGGAAGTAAGAGAGATATGTTGTTGTTTTCATTCGAACAAAGATTTTATTCATTTAGACACACATAACACTTTCGTAAAATATTTTTAACTCCAAATGGAGGTAGTTATTTATTTGCCGCCCACATCGGAAAAATGTGGCACAAGGCCGGAAAATGGGAATGTAGCAGGCTCCCCTTAAGGAGTGCCACTCCTGCAATTGTAAAAATTGCCTGAGAGACCGGAAAGCCCAGTGGCAAGGCCTGGGAGGGTGGACCTCCTAGGTATTACCCAGGCGGCGCACCTCAGTCGTTGGGCTGAGTGTCAAGAACGGATCCTTCACAAGTACTACTACCCTGTCTCACTGCAGCCGAGGCCGCTATGAGACCTTCCCCATCAGACGAGTAATGGGGGTATGAGACGAATGGATTCGACAATCATTTTTATAAACACCGGTTGTGCTAAACAACCAATATAAACGTTTCAAAATTATTATAAAAATTGTCGAATTTTCAATTCAACATGTTTGCCGTTAACTACGCCACGGACCGCATTTGATTCTTGGCCGCCATCTTGGTTACTAGTCTAAACTACGCAACTATCTTTGTTCAACACAATGTCTCAAAACTTAACAGGTTATGCGCCCAGCCATCGTCTTTTCTTTGACGGATCGGAATCTAAATTCGAATTGTGGCAGGTAAAATTTCTGGGATATCTAAGGATTCGAAAACTACACACAGTCATACAATCTCCAATAGAGAATCAAATCGATCTCGGATTTCTCGAAAAGAACACAACTGTTTTTGCAGAACTGATTCAATGCTTAGACGATAGAAGTCTGTCTCTGATTATAAGAAATGAATTGGATGATGGAGGGAAAGTATTGACCATATTAAGAGAACACTATTTATCAAAAGGGAAACCGAAAATATTACCCCGATATACAGAACTAACGTCTCTGAAACGTAACGAGGATGGAACGATTACTGACTATGTTTTAAGGGCAGAAACAACTGCCAATGCTTTAAAACTCTCAGGTGAAATAATAAGCGATAGCTTGTTGATATCAATGCCCCTCAGGGGACTTCCCGCCAATTTTAAACCATTTACAACTGTTATAACTCAGAAAGACAAACACATAAATTTCGGCGAATTTACATTGGCATTGCTCAGTTACGAAGAGACTAATTGTATGCTCGTGGACAATAATAACTCCAGCAATATTATGAAGTTCAAAAATGATTCTCGAAAGCAGACACCACAAAATTACGCACCTCACCGCTACGTGTTCTCCAAAAGTAATTTTCCCAAGAAAAAGAATACAATGTTCTGCTATAATATTGAACGACCCAACCATAAAAGTTTCCAATGTCGATATAAAAACTCTAAAATGGACTCCGTAAAAAACGTTGAGCACTTTGTTGAAGAACATACATTTCTATTCACATGTAATTTTGACAATACCACAAAAGGTAAACATCTCCTTGTAGACTTTGGTGCTACAGCGGACGATATCATAAAGGAATCTGGTTTTATTAATTTTGATTCAAACTTTTATGCAAAAAGTCATTTTGTCGAACTTGCCGACGGTAGTCAAATAAATGATATAGTCTTGAAAAGAGGCGATGCTAAAATATCCCTTAAAATAAAAAAGGCGAAATCTGTAACTGTATTCTAAAAAATGCTTTGTTCATACCTACATTTAAACAAGACCTATTTTCCGTGCAGGCTGCAATTAAACAAGGCGCGAATATACAATTTGGCTAAAATAAGTCAAAATTGATATACCCCAATGGAACTGTGTTTGACATTAAAGAAAACGGCCGACTATGTTATTAAAAAGTATGGCTCCCTCAAAAACTGCCTATCAAAACTTGGAAACCTAGCATACAATTCTAGGACACTACAATACAGCTGATATTAAAAAATTACCAAATGTAGTGAAAGGCATGAAAATAATACATTAAGATGATCTCCCAAATTGTGATATGTGTACACAGGGGAAAATGACAAAATGTATAAGCCAAACGCCAGACAAAAAAGCTACGAAAATTCTCTCACCTGTGCATTATGACTTAGCAGGCCCGATAAGCCCGATAGGGAAAATAATCGAAGGTGCGTTTTGAACTTTATTGATGATTTTCCGGTATAATTATAGTTTATTTTCTAAAAAAACAAATCCGAAACTATCCTAGCCACTAAGAAATATTTAGCTGATATTGCCCCGTACGGTTCAGTAAAATGTATTCGCTCCGACGATGGGACTGACTTTACTAGAAAGACATTGAATTCTATTGATTAACCACCGTATTAAACACGAAAAATCGGCGCCGTATTCCCCCTTCCAAAAGTACACCGCTGAAAGGGCATGGCGAATACTTTTTGAGATGACAAGATGCCTACTTATCGAATTGAAATTAGCGCATAGTTTATGCATGTGCGCTTTAATGGGAGCAGCATATATCAGAAATATATCGTTCAATTAGAGGCTAGAAAAAACGTCGTATGAAGCGTTTTGCGGTGTAAAACCTAAAATGACCAGAATGCATCTATTTGGTTCTGATTGTTTTGCATTCCTAGAAAACACCAGTAAAATAAATACTAAAAGCGAAAAAGGTACTTTCGTAGGATACGATAAAAACAGTTCGGCATATTTAATCTATTTCCAACCAAAAATGCCATAAAAAGGGTTAGATGTGTAAAATTCAATGATACATTAAATTAAAAAAATGGCGATCCAATGAATGAAAAACGTGAAATATTACCTAGCATCTTAATCGATCACAATGAAAATATTAATAACGGCGACAATTACAGTAGAACTTCTGACGAAAATATTAACCAGACACGTCGACACCCAAAAAGGGAGCGAAAAAGGCCAGACTTCTTACAAATTGAAATGATACAAGATTACGCCGTGGATTACTCTTATTTGTTGAACTGTGCACCAGAAAGTTAAAATGAGGCGATTAATTAAGAAAATCACCAAGAATGGAACAAGCTGTGATATCCGAATTGAAAGCTTTCTCTGAAAATAACACATACGAAATAGTGGGAAAACCAACAGATAAAAATATAATTTCTTCACGCTGGGGTTTTTCCAACATAATCTCAGCTCCTGGTACTGAAATTAGCATTAATATATTAAAGTAAGATTTGATGCAAAAGGTTTTTCACAAATTTCGTAAGTGGAACATTTTGCAACATTTTAACAAACGACAAATTTAACGACAATTAGAATTTTATTACAGCTTGCCGCTCAATACAATTAAAAAATACATCAAATGGATGTAAAAATGCTTATTTAAATGCTCCGATTAACTGGGAAATCTACATTTACCATCCAGAGGGATTTAAAATGAAAAGTAAACATTGGGTGTGTAAATTAAATAAATCATTATATGGACTAAAACCAAGTGGACACGATTGGAAGTTAACACTCCATAATTATTTAATAGAACAGGAATTCAAGCGTAGACGCGTGCATGTATACTAAAAATGTAGATAATGCATTGTGGATTTTAGTTTAAACCAAGGGTATATAACCAAAGGCTAAAGGTAAGCTAACACTGAGAGAACCCTCCAGAGAAGCTTAGGTCCTGTAAGCTGCGTCATATATGACACAACTGCGTGTGAAATATGCTCAGGTTTCCAGCAACCTTAGCCCCAGTTATGGATAAAATGGCATGCTGAGTGGATAGGGCTACCGTAAACCGTGGTCAATGCAAGGAGAAGGAAGACTCTGGTATAAAACCTGCGATGACTGCTGCATCCAATGATGTTGCTTTCTCTTCTTTTTGATTCAATGTGGCAGTTGTTTAGCGAGTGTGATTGTGTCGGTCAAAGTCTTTCCTCACTATAAAAAAAGCTTCAAGCACAGACATTGCTTGATATAAATTTGATACACTTTTTTCCATCTCATGCATCGGGATAGCAAAAAGGATAGCTGTAGCGTAAAACGGCAAAACATTCAATGAAGTTGATAAATATAGTTATGAACGTAAATGGCAATAAGGGAACTAAAACTTCAAGGGGCTGGCTCGGCAGGTAACTCAGGGCTCCACACCCCGGATCCAGTCGTCATCGTCCTACTGCAAGGAAGTGCATGAGAATAACCGTCTGCTGTTGCAATGTGCGGACGCAGTTTGACTTGCCGCCAGCAATAACGCGTCCAGAGCGTAGATTTCTCTTCTATCTAAGGAAATTAAACGTTGTGACATGGGCATTGTTTCTCTGACTGAGTTTAGGCTGGCTGATGAGGGATAGTTTCCTGAGTTGGCTGGGGCCTAAACCATTTTCTGGAGTGGTGGAGCAGATTGATATAAGAGGGAAGCAGGCATGGCTTTTGCTATAGAGGAATCAATTCTTTCTAGCCAAGAAAAAAATCCTTGTGGTGTGAGTGACCCGGTCTGGACTATGAGGTTACCTCTGGAAAATTTAGTTATACAACTCTTTAGAGTGTCTATGCACCCACTATGTATGCAACAGAAGATGAAAAGGTTGTTTTCTACCTTGCTTTGCGCAGTGTAGTTTGACGCATTCTCTCTGCTTGGAAGATCTTTATTCTTGTAGATTTTAATGCTAGGGTAGGAAGAGATTTTGGAGCCTGGGATGTGCTGTGAAAGCACGGAGTGGCAAGTGTAATAGCAATTGTCTCATGTTGTTGCAGTTTTGTTTACAGATTGGTTTTTACATCAGGAATACCGTGTCTCAGCAGAAGGGCAAATACAAGACGACCTGGTTCCAAACAATGCCACTTGATAGACTATCTGTTAGTCAGAAAACGTGAGATGAGAGATCTGCAGTGTTCGTGTCATGCGCAGTTAAGAATAAAGTGGGTTGTTAATCCCAAGATGAGGGGACCTTGTGTGCCTATCCCAAAGCGACAATATTGTCTGCATAAGGGGCAATATTCTTAGGGAGACACTTTTAAAGGAGATGTAAGAGATTGCCTGTGAAACACTAGGCCTGTTTTAAGGAGTGTGTCTATGAGGTATGTAACAGAGTATTAGGTTATTGGGAGCGTAAACATCAGGATTGGTTCAATGAGCATGATTGTGAAATTCAGGTTCTGCTTATGCAAAGGCTAGGGCATCGCATGTTTGTCTCGGCAGTGGTTTGACGGATGGCGAGCAAGATCGATTGAGATATATTTTTAAGGTAATCTATCACGAAGTGCAGAGGAGATTGCGAAACATGCAGGATTAATGGTGGAGGCAGAAATCTGAGGAAATACAGCTTGCCTCGGATTCGAAGAACACCGCGATCTCATACAGCTTACTGCTTGCGGTTTACGGACCATCCAGATCACCTATTACGCCTTTGCGCTCGGGAGATGGTGGGAATCTTCTTCAAAACCCAACTCACATTCTTCATAGATGGAGGGAGCATTTCGATGACCTCCTGAACATACCTTCCTACGTTGATCAGATGTTTGTTAGGTCGATTCCTAGCAATCCAGTCAACGATATCTTGAAAGTGGTTCTTTCTCTCCAGGATGTTGAAGCAGCTGTCTATAAGTTGAGCAATGATAATTCCCCTGACCTGAATCGTTTGCATGCAGAGATCTTTAAATGTTCTGAACACAAGATTGTACAACGCTTAACGGACTTGATGGGATGAGTGTGTTCCGCAGTATTGCTGGCATGCATTTACGGGGTGCTATACAAGGGGAAGGGTACCAGAGATAAATGTTGAAACTATCGAGGCATCTCTTTGCTGTCAGTAGCTGGTAAGATTCTCTGTAGGATTATGCTAGACATAATGCTGAGGCACATTGCTAACGATGTTTTGCCTGAATCGCAGTGTGGTTTCAGAAAATATCGAGGGACAGTGGATATGATTTTTAAAGCCAGGCAACTACAGGAGATATCTATATAATACCAAAAGGGTATTATGGGGTGTTCATCGCTTTAATTAGGGCCTTTGATACAGTCAATGAGGATGCTTTTTGGGAGGTTCTGAAAAATACTGACTGCCCTGACAAGTTTGGAACCATCCTAACGCCCTTTCATGAGGATATGAAGGTTGTGATGAATGCTGGGGGAAAGCTGACTGATCATATCTTAATAGGAAATGGTTTTAAGCAGGGAGACATTCCAGCACACACACTTCTTGCGTTATATTTAACCATGGTCTTTAGAATGGCATTTGGGGGTTGCTCTAATGGTGTCTATGTTCGTTACCAAACTACTTATGGATTGTTCCACATTAGGCGCTCCAATGTACGTACAAATATATTCACCAACACGATCCGTGATTGCAGTAGGAGGATGACTGTGATCTGGTGGCTCATGCGGTGACTGATATGCAGCATCTATGTATGCCTTTGTGGTTGCCTGCAGCGCATTGGCCATTACTATAAATTTGAAAAAAAAAAACTATCTTGTTGTATCAACCTGCTCCAGGCATGCCACACTGTTAAACAGTCGACTTCCCAAACAACTCCTTTATGGCGAGCTCGACGAGGGAAGACGTTTGGCTAAAACGCCTAAAACGAGATGCAAGATTGTTTGAGGTCCACGTTAAAAAATGTGAGATCGATGAAAATACCTGGGAGAGTCTTGCTTTGTATCCTGGCGAGTGGAGCAGAACCTTGCGGGGAAGTGTGGACATGTGGTGGGCAGATCGAACCCAGTATGGGCGACTGAACCGTGATATATGGAAAGGGAGTGTATAAGGAGTAGTGGATCGGCAGGGGCGTCAAATTGGTCTGGAATGTGAGGTGTGCGCAAGATTATGATGAGCCACACGACTATTCATCAGCGCAGTGGGCTACAAAGCAGTCTTGTGATGTCAGATCAAACCTGTGTCAATTGCGGGCGGACTTACAAAACAGCAGGTGGTTTGAAGCGGCATTTGATTTTACATGGAAGTGCCCATCAAGGACTTGCTGCTAGTGGCACACATGTGTGCCCGTGTGCCAAAGAATGACAGAGTTTGGCAGAGATGTAAAACCACCTTCCTGCGGCCTATCAGTGAGTTGTTTTCGTTTCTGTATATATATTTTTGTGATATATCAAGTAGTTGCAATGTTCGAAAACGAATTTGCTAATATCATATATATATATATATATATATATATGTGTGTGTGTGTGTGTGTGTGTGTGTGTGTGTGTCCACCAAGGTAAAGGTAATCAGAAGATAAAACCCATAAATTAAAACGAGCTTATTAAGAGTGCTCAATAAAAAGAAAAGTATATAATAGTTTTATTTATATAGAAAAACATTACATAGTTGCTACACTGAACGTGCTAATGTTTCGAAACGATTGGTTTATTAAACAACCAAACGGGCATCGTCACGCAATTGAAACAGAATTTTACGCTATCTATCATAGCTGCTCCATAAATCTATAGATTGTATCGCTGACAGTGGCTACTTTTAATAACCCAATCGTTTTGAAACATTAGAATGTTCAATTGAGCAACTATGTAATATCTGTCCATATGAATAAAAAAATTATATATATATATATATATATATATATATAAATATCTATCTATCTATCCATCTTTCTATATACATATGTATGAGTGTATATGCATATACGCACATATATATATATATATATATATATGCATTTCTAGAAAAGTATTATTATCTAATCAATGCATCTAAAATTATATGGCATCTACTTATTTACGTTCGATATTTACTGTAACCGTTTGGAATATTGTTTTAGTACTGATTTTTACGGACGTAGTACCGTCATTTTATATGAGTCAAGTTATTAAGAAATTCCCTTGTAAATTGCACAGGTGTTCCGTTCACTAATTAATCTATAAATTGCAATAGTTTTGAAGCTTTTAGATTGTGCTTAGTCGGTGGGCAGCTTTTTGGATGATAAATGGAAATCTTAAAAACTGCTCAGGTTTCCCCAGTATTCATAAAAATCCATACGTCGACAAAGGAAAGACGTGCATATTGTTTGTCAAATGTTTCGTCATCAACGACTATTAAATGCATTTTCATATTACAGTTTTTATCGTGTTTTTTTATATCAGCTTAATACTGATTTATCCTTAAAATTTACCAAAAATTGAGTTCGTTACGAGCTTTAATTAGGGTATTTCTATTACATTTTCAGCCTTAATTTGTGTAACTAAGATTTGTAACAAAACCATTATAAAATCTGTATATCGAAAACTAACATATGCAGGGCTGTGTCATTTCACTGTTATAATTAATGACCTACAGGACGATTCCACGCATGTCATCACCGATCTCTCATTTCATTCTTCAGTGTTATCTGGAAGCTGGGTGACAAGTATTCCCAAACTTCCAGTACTCTCCACCTCTTTCGATAACATTCGATAATTAATTTGCGTTACTGCAACGGTCGTTTACTATTTATTTCTAGCTGACAGCGGCGAGTGATCCCCACTTTATTTTAGAAAAGCCTCCCTAAGGTCCAAGTTTTTTTCGCACTTGACCAGCTGAGGTCTAGTCAGCGCTCTCTCTCTCTCTCTCTCCTCGATCTTTCCATCCTCATTGATCTTTCTCGACTATTTGACATCAATCTTTTCTCAGAGCGGGATAGGTAAATGGGATGGAGGGGATAGAGAACTTATTGATATGCAGCGTCAATATTCTTGGTTCCATGTAACACCTTTTCACTGTTTGCCGCTGCAGCATTTTTTTTTCAGGCTCGCACTTTTAGCTCATGAATATGGGTCTCCGCATACAATGATAAGTCTTAATATTTCTACTGTTTCTATTATTGTTTCTCGTTGTTAATGTTCGAGTCATTCCACTTATTCCACTTTCTTCCATTCTATGTTTAAAGATTTTCGGAATTGTTTCCAATGCCATTACTATTATCGGTACTATCCTAATTATTATTATTATTATTATTATTATTATTATTATTGTTGTTGTTGTTGTTGTTGTTGTTGTTGTTGTTGTTGTTGTTGTTGTTGTTGTTGTTGTTGTTGTTGTTGTTGTCGTCGTCGTCGTCGTCGTCGTCGTTGTTGTTGTTGTTGTTGTTGTTGTTGTTGTTGTTGTTGTTGTTGTTGTTGTTGTTGTTGTTGTTGTTGTTGTTGTTGTTGTTGTTGTTGTTGTTGTTGTTGTTGTTGTTGTTGTTGTTGTTGTTGTTGTTGTTGTTGTTGTTGTTGTTGTTGTTGTTGTTGTTGTTGTTGTTGTTGTTGTTGTTGTTGTTGTTGTTGTTGTTGTTGTTGTTGTTGTTGTTGTTGTTGTTGTTGTTGTTGTTGTTGTTGTTAGATTTATGCTTTAACTATTTACAACCATAGGATTATAAGCCTTTATATTAAAAAAGCATAAAATGTTACCTGCACCATATGACACGTTAAATTCTGGAAAGTATTTATGTGAAGATGTGATTAGCTTTAATTACGCAACTAGACGCCAAAGCTACTTACTATTTATTAGCAGATCTTACAATCCTAAGAGCAACAAAATAGAACGTTGTTACATCAACATTTCCCAGTTTTTAAGTCTCTTAGTCTTTAATAATTGGAAATCTGAACGGATTAATACCGAAACAGATTTGCGAGCCATGTTAGTTTTTCACTCTTTTTTTTTTGTCATTGTATCTTGTATATTTTATTTTTTTTTATATTCCAATGTGCCATTGTTCTGATCTTCCTTAATCATGATATTCGTTTACTTCAATAATGATTCGTCAGAAGCATTGACCTATTTTTCTCCATTCGTCTGCACAGGATATTTAACATAATTAGCATCAAATTATTACCTGATTAAATTACAAAGCTAATACAGTAGCGCTTAATAAAACGACATGTTATTTAATTATTTATTTACGGCTGCTCGTTCTTTTCTATAATAATTTCTTATTTTTGTTTGCTATTCCTAATTTTCCGTTGATAAATTATCTTGATTTACAATTCTCATGTTATAGTGCGATTAACGACATGCATATAATTTGATTTATGATTTCGGAGTTAATGGCATGCTCAGCATCTCAATCAATATAATAATAACTTGTATAGAAACATTGCATATTGTTTATAAAGTAGCTTGCTAAATTTCCAGTATGAGGTAGAAAATTGAACAACGTTTGAGTTGAGATTATTTTGGTTTGTAGTTATTTTAACATTGGAATAAATTAGTCGGTTCTTAAGACTGCAATATAGACTGGCTAATATTATACTGTTTGCAAATTACCGCTGTCTATTACATAACATTTCTCTCATACAAAAGACACGGGGCACAAAAAAATTAAACACTCCAAAATGTAAAATGCGGAGTTACTATCTTTAAAAGCACATCTGAGAAAAGTGACCGTATTTTCTGCTTAATCCTCATCTCAAATTCACCTCTGGTGAAACTTCAATGTTCACAATATGAATTTGTCAAGCTATGAAAACAAGATCGATAATGAGTGGAGGGTCTGTCAAGATTTCTCCATTGCTTATGACATTACTCAGATTGTTCACGAACCTACCTGTGTGCCCAACACTGACGGCGAGTATGTGAGTCTCCTACACCTTTCTCTCATTACATGTGCTGAACTATGTTCATTGTCCGTTCTGTCTCCACTTGGATCTTCCGATCACACCGTTGTATCTAGGATAACAATTAAATGTAACAAGTCCTCAGACTTACATCTTCAACGTACAATATATCGATACTCTATGGCTGACTGGGTAACTTCCATACAATTATATCAGGTCTACTTCTGCGTTCCATGTTTAAAAAGGATGTATCCCCTATATAATCAGACATGATGGATGAGTTCATTGTAGGTATAGTACGTTTCATGCCCTCGAAAACGTTCCAGCAAAAAACCTAACAACCAGCCAGAATGTTTTGCTGCTATAGCGATACAGAAATCAATTTTTACATTGTGTCCACTGTAATAGATGTATTGAGACTGCAACCGCTTTCAGGACTGCCAGTAACCATTGTAAGACAATAATAAAGAACACAAGTAGTTGAATGCACAGTCCGTCAGGTTCAAAGTAGCTTAGCAGCGGCTTGGTACCCACCAGTTTGGCAAATAGCAAACAGAATCCTGACCAGAAGCGTGTGCTCTATCCCAACTATTACCAATGGATCTGAGGTAATCTCGTCGGCATCAGACAAAGCCAAACTCTTTGCCAAGAATGTGCAACGAATTCTACCCATTCCGACCAAGGCCTCTAAGCCCCAATATTTCTTCCTGTATCAGAAAACACGCTATGTGATATACAAATAATTGTACGTGATGTTACCAAGCTAATCAAAAACCTTGAGCTAGTAAAGCAACCGATCCTGGCAATTATAGTACTCAAAACGTTCAACCAGAAATAACACCCACACCTTAAAACTATTTTAACGTTGTCTTAAGGAGAATCGCTTCACATCACTCTAGAAAATCTAATAAGTGTGCCCTGTATTTAAGAATTCAGTTGATCGCTCATCTTTCTAAGTATAGGGCAATAAGTCTCCTGTGCGTCATGAGCTTGAATAAGTTTCCTGTGCGTCATGCTTGAATCTGTGTTAAATATAGAAGTAATCAACCATCTTAATACAAACACTCTTCTTAGTGACGTACAATACGGTTTCCGTTCTGCTAGATATAGAACAGGTAAGCTTAGTTATATCTTATAGGATTAGAGAATCTATTTATGGAGGCTACTTTTCTAGGGCAACTGCTCTTGACATTTCGAAGGCCTTTGAGAGAGTATGGCATAAAGGTTTACTTCACAAGATCTTTTACTATGTAATAGCTGGAAATGTCTTCTCAATTATTAAATCATTTGTATCTGCTAAGCTCATAAGTGTAGTAATTGATGGACAAAAATCAAAAGCTCAGAGTACTAATGCTAAATTCCCTCAGGGGTCTATCATGAACCCAACTCTCTTCCTGGTCTACATCAATACTCTTCCAAATAACATCCTTACATCATTCGTAGACATTTATGCTGATGACGCTACCATCTATGGAAGAACATCTAAGACCGTAAATTAACAAGTTCTCTCCGATTCCCTCTCCTCTGATCTTGAGCACGTGGCACACTGGGGAAAGGAGTAGCTTCTTACTTTTAATGCATCTAAAACAAATCATTTATCTTTACATAATCAGCGGTCTGATACTCATCCAGCATTAATTAAAATGAAGAACTCTCGTCTTGGGAGGGTCTCATGTTTTTACAAGCTTCTGGGCTTCACCTTTTCTCCTTATCTGAAATGGAACACGTACACAAAATCTATTGCCAAAGCCGCGGTAAAAATTGTGGGATCCTTCCGTCGATCTAGTAAATATCTCACTGCTGATGCCATTCTCTATCTATATAAGAGCCAGGCCCGTCCACGGATGGAGTGCTGTTACAACATCTGGGCAGGAGCTGCTAGAAAGGACTTACCCTACCTTGATAACATTCAAAATAGATACGTAGCCTCGTAGGGATATTCTTTTTTCTTCCCTGCAACATCTACCTCACGTTCCGATTTTGTCTCTGCTTTATTGTTATTTTCATGGCTAGTGCTCTACTGAGCTTCAATCTATGGTCCCCCTCACTAAACTATCACAAGAAACACTCGTCTAGCTGAAAAAAACTATCAATAATTCCTCCCAATCTGTTCCTAAACCTATAGGTAAATTCCATGAACAAAGATTCTTTCTTAGAAACCATCGCCTGTAGAACTCTTCCGTTTTCCTACTTTCCAGCGGACTACAATCTGGTTATCTTCAAGTCTAACGTTAACAAGTTCTTGATGAGCCGTTCCACTTAAGTTAACAAATTTATCGAATTTCCATTATTACGATTGCTATATTGTCCAATTGACTACTGTGCACTCTTAACCCTTATCCTCGAGCGGTCGGAGTGTCTTGATAAATAGTGATTGCCCTGTAAAAAAAATTCTGCGGTCTATTTAGTATGTACACCGTTTTCGTCATAGTTATGCGCTGTATTTTGGCGGCCATTTTGTATTCTTAAAAAAGTTTATGTTGATAGCAATGTTGTCATTCATTTACACTCTTGGTGAATTTTAACTGGCGTGTATTTTTTTTAATTTTTCGAATCGTAAAAACAGATATTAATGGTTAATATATATATATATATATATATATAAATATATATATATATATATATATATATATATAACTCCTTCATTTACTAACATAAATTTAATATGAGAAAGTATAGATTCATGCGTAAAGTTTAAGTATTTACTTCAAAAGTGATCAATACGTAGGTAGAGCTAGTTAGAAATTTATAAAATATATATGGCGATATATTCTGCGTTTCATCCAGTCAAGGATTCCTCAGGCTTTTATATATATATATATATATATATATATATATATATATATATATATATATATATATATATATATATATATATATATAGAGAGAGAGAGAGAGAGAGAGAGAGAGAGAGAAATGTGTGTGTGCGTATGTATATATTTAGACAAAGATTATTGAATACAACGGAATTATTCTGTTTTACATAAGCCTGCCGAATCCTATAGTGGATGAAACGCAGAATATTCAGTGTAGCTTAATCGCGATATATATTTTATAAATTAATACTATATATATATATATATATATATATATATATATATATATATATATATATATATATATAGTAATTTATATAATATATATGACGATTAAGCTACACTGAATATCCGGCGTTTCATCCACTCAAGGATTCCTCAGGCGTATATATATATATATATATATATATATATATATATATATATATATATATATATATATATATATATATATATATATATATATATATATTCAGAAAATATTATTGAATAGCACGGAATTATTCTGTTTTACAATGTTCTTTTTTATCTTCTCCAATCTCCGAACTGTCCTTTTTGTGTTTTTCTCGAAATTGTATATGTTGGATCCATACTCGCGAGTGCTTTCGACAGAAGTACTTTTATCATCCTCAGGCATATTGTAGAAATAAATGTAGGGATTGTTTTTTTAATTAACTTATATATATATATATATATATATATATATATATATATATATATATATATATATATATATATATATATATGTGTGTGTGTGTGTGTGTTTTTCCTAGTCACGTGGTAATTTGTTACAAGTTAAGTGGGCGGACATTTTTTTACATATATTAAACACATTTATATATACAAACACATATATACATTGTCAAACATTTATCCCAAACATTTCACAAATGTTCCGGCTGCACTCATAATTAATAGTATTTATTTGAGACTTCTTTGTTTTAATTTACAATGCTTCGAGTATTCTTATCCTATTTACATTTCTCTCACTCTGCAATACTTGGATTTTCTACCATAATTCTTCGAAATTCCGAATGTTGGCAGCCACACTCTTAATTAATGTAAACAACTATGTAATAAATGAAAAAAAAAAACTCTCTCCCTCTCTCTTTTTCCCTTTCGCTCTCTCTCTCTCTTTACATATATATATATACACACATATATATATATAGAGAGAGAGAGAGAGAGAAAGAGAAAGAGAGAGAGAGGGAGAGAAAGAGAGATAGAAAGAGGAAAAGAGAGAGAGAGAAAGAGGAAAAGAGATAGGGAGAGATATTTTTTTCATTTATTCAATAATTGTTTACATTAATTAGGAATGTAGGGAAAATGAGAACTTTATATACTATGTTATTTCGAAGCCTACTGTCTCTTTTTAAAAGATACTAAGTTATATTATAGGGGGGCAACGTTAAGTGATAATATTATAGAGGTGCAATCTCAAGCGAAATAAAATATTGAGACTGTTTGCGAGTAGTAACTTTTATCTCTATGATATAAAAGGAGTAGTATTTGTTTATACAATGCTGGGATATGTAAGCATATCTGTCATTTTCGTTTTATTATATGTGGACTAAATGTGTGGTCCAACTCTGGGTTAGCAAAAAGGGTAAGTTTATTAAAAGAACATGTTTATTTAATCATATGCATTAATGGGTTATTTATATGGAAGAGGTTTACATAGGAGCGTGGATTTATGCTATGTCGGTATATTTTAGAAATTTTAACAGTACTTAAATATGAATATATAAAGTATAAGAAATTACAGTAATATTATTATTATGAGAGCATAAATGCAGTATAGAAAAATGTTTAGTGAATAATATAGAGGATTAACACATGGTAGAAAAATAAGATGAAAATACAAATGACTGTTGGATACAAAATGTAACAATAAAATAGTAAGAGTAATTAAGAAAAATATAAGAAATACGAAATCCAAAAAACATAGGGGCATAGAAATGCGGGGACTATAATTTTTTATTAAATTTTCACCCCAAACAAGGCACACTTCCACTTTGATGTAGGAGGCTACTATTAGGGACATACGCTACAGGGGTACTATATCTGGGAGGTTGGGCAGCAAGTATCGGTTCACGTTACACTTGAACGTCTGCATGTCAGTAGATTTGGGGAAGCAGGAAGCTGTAAGGGAATTCCAAAGTTTAGCGGTTCTGGGGAAGAAACTACTGTAGTAGAAGTATATCTTACATCTAGGGATCTGAACTGTGAAGGGGTGGGATTATACTGCTTGTCGGGTTTGTCAGGCCTATTTAATGTATATAAAAATATAACAACAAAAGTAGATTAAAAATCTTACAGACAAAGCAATAAAATCGTAATAAGATAAGAGATGAAATATATAAAAGGAGGAACTTTTGGAGGACAGAGGGGTGGGGGTGTTTTGCAATATTTATTTAATGTTCGTGTTGAGTGCGAAGCATATCCAATATATATTTTGTTTTAAAAACAAGAAAATAAATGTCCCTTTGTGGGAAACCCAATCTCTGTCCATTTTAAATACTGATGTAAATGGTGGGTTGTGAATATTTTGTAATTTCTTATAATATTAAAGCTGGGACTAGCATATAATGAATGCACATGAGCTGCCTTTTTCTGGAGGACACAGTTAAAAAGGGAAATTAATTTCAGGATTTTTTTTTTTTGATTCAAAGTTTATCTCATATGGCTATTTTAGGAACGTTTTCACTCTTTGTCTAATTTCACAGACAAAATGAAACGCACACACACACACACACATATATATATATTGCAATATACAATGAGTCACCATTTATCAAGGCGCTAAACCCACTCAAGGATAAGGAATCATGAGTATACAGTAATTCATTGGACAAATGCGAAGTAATCAAAACTCGAGGAAAATTGATAAATTGGATTACTTGATGGAACGGCTCACCGAGAACTTTTTTACGTGCGACTAAGAGACGACTATATTGTAGACAGTTGAAAAACAAGAAAACGGAACAGAGTACCACAGGTGTGCATTTTTATTAAAAAATCATGAAGTTTGGTGGAAATTATGGACAGTGGTTTTAGGTAAACGATTGCATTTCATCAAACTTTGACGAACAGGGACCATAGATTGAAGCTAAGACAAGCCCTGACCATGAAAATTACGATAAAACAGAGACAACCTCACAAGGTTTCTTCTGTATAAAAATACGTTGCAGCGAAGAGAGAATAGAACTCCTCTAATAGGTTACAAAGTCTATTTTGAACTTGTCAAGACAAGGTATAATGCTTCTAGCTTCTCCTACCAATATGTGGCGACAGTATTCCACTCGTAGATGTACCTGAATCTCATATAAGAAGATAATTAGAACAGTCGTTAGATGTCTACTGAGCGGAAGAAGGATACCACTATTTTTCCAGCGATTTTGGAATCGGATATGATGTACATGTTCTATTCAGATAAGGAGCAGAACGCCGACCGGGCAGCCTATCAAACCTTAGAGCTTTCCCAAACGAAAGCCAATCACATCGATTGATGTCAATCGGGGATTAGAGCGTTGATATTTGAAAGACAGAACCTTGGTTTATACGCATTAAAATTAACCAGCCACCACTTCCTTATCGTACTACGTGCTCGATATACAAGAAAAGAGAATCAAAGAGAACCTAGTCATTTACGGCGTTTGAAGTATTGCCATACATTTTAGTGTCGTCAGCATAAATGTGTAGGAATGATCTTACAATATGATTTTGGAGATCATTGATGTAGATTAGGAATACAGATGGGTCTAACATGAATCCTGATTAACTCAGCATTAATACTCTGAGTTTCTGATTCTGCCCATCCACCATAACACTAACGAACCTATCAGAGAGAAATTATTTAATGATTAATAAGGCATTTTCAGATATATTGTAGCTGGATCGTGTGAAGTAGACATTATCAAAGGTCTTTGGTATGTCTTAAACAAATGCCTTAGAAAAAAAACCTGCGGGACAATTGCTAACCACACACGCACACACACACACACACACACACACACATATATATATATATATTCTTTTACACGACAAATTAAATTCTCCTAGTAATATAGAGGTAATCATGGATATATCTATGTTTTTCTTGTCTTTCCTCATAATTGTTTTTTCTTAGGTCACAGCAAATGCGACGATATTTCAAGAACTCATGAAGGAAACTTGAAGTTTCAAATATTATAGTGTTTCGTCAAAGTCTGACAATAGTGATTCGAAAACGCAAGTGGGAAGTCAATTCCGAAATACATAATTGTTCTACAACCAAATGTATTTGAACTAACAAGGTGGCATTGCCAACTTTTCAACTCAGTAAAATCAATCTTACGAAAAGGATAGTGCCATATATTTTGACAACAAACGAAATAGTCAGTTACGTTGAAAATGGAAGAATAAACACGCATTAAGTTCGAACAATCAATTCTGAATATTGTTCTAAACTATATAAAATTCTTAAGGTTTAGTTCAATGAAACTACGACACTCATTTCCCCGCAGCAACCAAACAAATATATATATTCAACTTGTAAAATGTTAAGAGCAAAACCCCGTAACGGTTATTTCAAAAGTAAAATTGACTTCTTGGCCTTTAGATTTTATCTAAAAAGAAAATAAAGTGTTCCGATCAATATAATTTAATTTAAAACTTGTTTTCTGCGACAGAAATCATTATATTCAGAGTGATGTAATTAGTTTTTAACCTAAAGACTTATATGGTTTGAGAGCATACAAAAAGTTACATAGAAAAATATTGAATTAATTTTTACACGGCTTCGCAACTAGAGACTATCTTCTTTCCTTTTTCTTAAAAGAGCTCCCATGTGGCTCAACGTTAAAATGTCATTCTTAGTCTCATTATGGGGGCAGATTTATTCAAAATATTCAAATATTCAAAATATCGAAACTCTCACTTTGAGAATGAAAATCTAACGTCAAAATTAACAGAGGATTTTTCTGATGTTTTAATCCGGTCTAAATTATCAGCTAGATTCAGACTCCGAGAAGATACACAATCAGAATATTCACCTTATTAAATGTAATAAATAAGTAACTTGGAATGTTTGATTGAGGATTTAGTTTCCATTATAACTGATGACACACAATTAATTTTAATTTATTTTAAAAAGAATTCTTCGAAAGTTTAGTTTGGATTTCAATTACAGCTGATGGAATTCCTCTGATCCATCTTTTTTAAATAAATAATTTTATCAAGAATACTTCATCAATTTAAGTCTCGGTTTCGATTAATGAATATGAAGGAACTGAAGCTGATGCATCAACGTCATATGCATATAATTTTTTTTATTTTTTACTTTTGAAATCGCAAGATTACAATATGTAAAAATCGAAAGAAAACTCATATATTTTATATACGAAATCTGCAAGAATTAAAATATCATATGTAAGCGTACTAAACAAGTTGGCTAAGCCGAGCGTTCTTACTACCTTAGATAAACAACTTAGTAGTTTTAAGAAGACTTACAATAATATCAAAACATTAACGCCACGAATATCAATACCAATTACATATGCATGAGCTGCCTGTGGAATTGCCACAGGTCGCGCTAGTTGTTAATATTTTCATCTCGTTTTTGTTTTTGTTTCGTTTTATTTTTTACAGAAAACACATCAATTTAGTAAACCACACAATTTATGTAATTAAAATAAAATTTAAGCATTCATAGAAGGAAGGCACATAATAGGTAACGAAGTCCAGCGCTCTCTCCATGTTAAAAATCGGTTTTTAAATAATAATATTATTATTTAGATATTTCTTCCTAACAATTGGGGTGGGGTGGCGTTGTTTATGGTTTGTTCTTTAATCTTTTCTCTTCAAATCTACCAATCGTCGACTATTTTCAACTGTTTACCAAAGCTTTGAATTCTGTGTTCTTCTATATTTGCCGACCGCAACCAGGATGAATCAGTCAACCACGTTACTTGACCATACTATGAAAATAAACCATTTATCCCTAACACAATTTCTAGTCTTCTCTTATGTTAAAGTAGGGGATACTGTCCTAATTCGCCCACCCAATCATCGATTTTCCTCCTGACTTTCTTGTAATTCGCAGAAAAATTACTATAAGTTGATAGATTTTTTACAATGGGGATTCTATCTACAAATGGTGTCTCTCATCAACACTAATTACTTCCCCTAGTGACAAACGCAACAGGATTTAAAAGCGTGCGTTTAAAAGTAGGTGTTTTAATGATATTTTGATATGTGTGTGAATAAGTTTATAATTCTTAGATCGTTGCACAGGAGCAATCAACGAGCAAGTTTGGAAATGTATAATTCAGTGAAATTAATAATGAACAGCTCCATAAAATAAGGTTGATAACTTGTGCTAATTTAGGAAGCATTCTTTGGCTCTAGATAGTTAGACTATGTTTATTAGCGCCGACTTCCTTATAGTTTACTAGCTAACTGCCTTAGCATCAATAAATGTCTATTAGACCAGCTTTACAACAAATCAAGTAGAAGAAGGACAATAATAACAATAATAATAATAATAATAATAATAATAATAATAATAATAATAGTAATAATAGCTACTATCTGTAGAACAAAAAAAAACTTGAATGAAGTTTGGACATGCACATATAAATGGCATTGATTGATTAACTGAAAGCATATGGCGCGACTCATCAAGATTGAAATACAAAATGCTAGCTTCCAAGGGGTTCACAGTCAACACTACTATTGTTCATAGTCGTTATCTCCATCTAAAAAGGGTGAACCTGGATAAGGTTTACTATTACAGATGAGAGAAGTAACCACCTAATGTAGATGTACGACTTAAAACCGTTTGCACAAACCAAATAGGAAACAGGCACGCTAATAAATACAGGGATCTTCAGCCAAAATATCCTAATGGAATTCTCTATAAATAATTGCGACGGATACTTAAGCGAAAACAGAAAAAATCTCGAAACTAAACTGCATAGTAGGAATTTGATAAACGGTATTAGATATGGGTAGTAACAATAATAAGAGAGTATAGTTCGTAAATTATACCAAAAGAAAAACTAAGGAAACATCATCAGAACCCCAGAAAGTCATGACTAAGCACAGTGAACGATACTCAATGAGAGGGTGCTGACCGATTTTAACTTAAAATGGATAGACAGAGAAAGACGACCGGTTGTATAGAAGACTGTGTAAATGACACGAAAATAATTAGAAAATGTATTTTTCTCCAACCTGAAACCTTTTTTTTTCACACAGACGAGACGTTGCGAGCCCTCCGTTGCTCTATTGTAGTTTTCATAGCAAGTGTTCGTATGAGCCCCAATCAATGGTCCGATTCACCAAACTTTCACGAGAAACACTCGTATACCTGAAAATTCTATCAATAATTTCCACCATTTTTTATCCGTAACTAAAACTAAAACGTAGATTCCATGTAAAAGATTCTTTCTTAGAAGGTCATACCAGTTAGACTGTCTCCCGTTTGCCTGCTTTTTAGTCATTAGAATATGATCACCTTTAACTCCAACGTAAAGAAGTTCCTGGTGAGACGCTTTCCTTTAGTAATCTAATTTACAAAATTTTCACTACTATGTATTCCTATGATATTGCCCCGTTAACTGCAGTTAACTATTTTATCCTTATTTGTTTGGCGCTTTTAACAGTCTCACAGCTTGAATTGATACCAACGACAGAAACAAGGATTTTATCGACACGTTTATCGCATGTAATGCATTAGTTTATTTTTATTTACGTATAAACATGTTAAATATCTGCATCGTTGGGCTGGTCGTGGTGGTCGTCCTGGTCGTCGAGATGTCTTTACATTCGCAACAATCTCACCGTTTGAATTCATTGCATGGACAGAAACAGGGATTCTTTAAACAAGTTTACCGTATGAAATGATTTTTTTACATATGTTAAAATTAGTGCATCATCGTCGTTGTCGGCGTGGTCGTCGAGGATACTGGGGATTGTTATAGGTTTTGGGTAGATAAAGCTCGAATACTTGGCTGAAAATCTTTCTAGAGCTTGTGTCTCGATAGAAAAACATTGGCTCGTTCCAACCATGAACTGAAACCCCCGTGGTAAACAAATTTATGTCTTATGTCCGACGTGGCAACTATATCGAAGCTCACTCTAGCCGTGATGTTCAGTAATCTAGATATGGTGTCTCGATAAATATACACAGAAAGGAACCCGCACAAATGATACTCATTTTATGATGAGTAAAAATACAAATGAATTGAATATTGGGGAGGACTGAACAGTTCATGCAGTGTTACAGGAAAAAGAGTGTCCCCTTTCCATGTAAATAAGAACATTAGTCAAGTGAAAATGATATTAGGATAAACCAAGATCCGAACCTTATAAGCAAGGCTAAGAAATAGAATGTTCGAAATTGGAATGGAAAAAGGGGTATTGTTAAATTCTATTATAAATAGTTAGCTAATGTGTATATTGTATGAAGAATAATTGTTCATTTTTTACAAAACTGAATATAAAAATATCAGCTAATAATAATGAACAATGCAAATTAAAAATGCATTATAAAAATAGGTTAGTTGAGAATTCTTTGATTGCAGCGGTGTGTTCTGGAAAAAAACGTGTGCATAGCCACGTGAATTGGTCACGTTTGGGACGCACACCCCTGACCTCATATCAAAAGGGTGATTCTCAATATAGTAGCTAGAGTAGTAGAGTAGTTAGATCAGGGCAGTAGCTGAGGCAGACCAGTTGAGCCTGCTAGTCAGCAGAGATAAGGAGAGTCAGGCAGTGGCCAGCTACTCCTTCGGAACGAAGGGTGGAATGATTAATTAAAAAAGAATCATCATCGATATTTTATAAAACTGTTGTCATGTGTCGTCATTCCAAAAATTGACAGTAATGTATTAACCATCATATTATAAAGATTTCGTAATCCTCCCAAGAATATGTATATCTCCTCCTATCTATATGTGGGGTATAAGAAATATAAGAACTTTGCATCTATCACCCTATGACCCATAGTATATATATATATATATATATATATATATATATATATATATATATATATATATATATATATATATATATATATATATATGCATATATATATATATATATATATATATATATATATATATATATATATATATATATATGAAGTCCCAAGCATCTCAGAATAGAACTGTATATGTATAAATGTCTACCCACACTTGCTCGTCATCGTTATATTGGTGTATTATATTAGCCCAATATGAATCATCTCATCACCCTTCAATATGAGTACCCCACTACACAGCAGCAGAACTCAGAGCCCCCCGGCTCAGAAGTTCAAACAAACAGCACTTCTGTCACTATAGTATCGAGTTTTCTCGAATCAAAGAAAGTAAATTATTACACTGGTAGGAAACCAGCGAAAAGTCTGGTGGTGGGAAAGAAAAGTGGAACAATGAAGAGCACAATTTTGCAGTGAAATGTAAACTGCGAGCGGAATTGGATGGTTATATAAGAGGAATTGGATGGTTATACAAGAGGAATTGGATGGTTATACAAGAGGAATTGGAAAGGTTATACTGGGGTATGGGGAAGGAGGAGATAGGTGGAAATGACAAAAAATAAGCTGGCGAATAAAATAAAATAATAGTTAAAAAAGGATGGCCTACGCAAGGTGGATTAGGATCGATCAGGAGGAGGATATTAAACAGCTAATCGTACAGAGTACTAGTCGGTGACATTGGCTATGCTGAAATCTTGATGATATCTGATTCTCTGAAATGTCTAAAAATTCCCAATAGTTAGAAGAAGGCAAAAATTACACTATGGGAATGATATATGATGATATAGTTAAGAGATAAGAAGGATGGATTGCTTATTAATAGTGATGTATTACCAGTGCAGAATAACAGATTCATAATTAAATTTGTGGATAGACTGAAAAAATCAATGAAAAGTAACGAAATAGGAAAACTTTTTAATTGCAAGCATATTCACCAGACTGAGTTACGGAATGCGAGAAATAACTGAACAGGATAGTGAATAGTGGGTCACTTGAGAGTATAACAATTGTCAGAGACATTTTGCAGGTAAGAGCTGTATAGCTTGGTGAGATGGTAGGAGCGAAAAAAGTTAAACAGGAAGAAGAACTATATTGTAGATGGAGAATGGAATTTCCTGGAAATATTAGGCATGGTTCAAAGATCAGTAGAAAATGCAAACAAGAAGAAAATGAAAAACTGGATAGACCATACAAACTGAAAACCATTCCTAATTGCACACATATCATTGACACATGTATTAAGAGAGGAAGATTGAACGCCAATTGAAGAAGAATTTACTAAAGATCAGCCACATGTTATTTATGGGCGATCTGAAATTACTTGGCTAAACAAAAAAGGGAATTCACACTCTGGTTCTAACTGCACAACAGTAGAGTGTGGACATAAATATGGAGCTTTGAATTTTACAATGTGCAACAGTTATTCTTAAACCTGCGGGTGCTTGAACTTGATATGTTTTGCAATGAAATAAAAAAGTATACGATAAAGGTGTATATGAGAAGACTCAAACCGCTCCTTTAATATAGACTAAATGATAGGAACTTGTTCTCCTCCATCAATGCGTGGACGGTTTCTGTAATCCGATAAAGCGGAGCTTTCCTAGGATGGACAAAGGAAGAAAAAGGAAGCTAGATAAAGACAAACGGAAACCAAAGTATATCGTGTTCAGGCAGTATACCGCTAGTAAGAAACGAGGAAGAGAACGGATCTGCAGTGAGGAAGGTGTGAATGAGAGAGCTTAAAAGTGGTCAAAACTATTCCGCTATCAGCCATGAAGTTTACTTGTGGCGAAAGAGGAAGAGTGTTATAAAATTCATTGAAAGATATGCAGAAATACACCGAAAAAACGGATGCAGAAAAGTTAGAAAAAAAACAACATGGTCTGTTTGAGCAAGATACAAAAATGGCAGAACACGTGGAATTATTTCTCAAAGGTTACTTGAAAAGATAACATAAAAAATCTTATAGTTGCTGCTCACGAACAGGCACTAAATCCCACTGCAATAAATAAAGTATATATAGGAACGATTGTTCAGACAAGTGCGGGTTATGTGTTACATCTTTTGAAACAATGCCGCATGTAGTAAGTGCGTGTTCTGTATTTGCTCAAAAACGTACCCATGACAAAATGGTATAAATCTGCACTAGAGTTAATTCCAAAACATCGTTTTCAAAAGTGTTGAATATAAGTAACGGGAAATGTACCAACGTAACTAAAGAGATATTGGAAAATGGGGATGTTAAGAGGGGTAACTCACAGAATTGTATTGTAGGTATTGTAACTGTAAAGATAAAGACCAATGAATGCCATATTATTGATGTAATTTGCTCAAAGAGCATGAACTTAATAGGCAAGAAGAATGAGAACATACGGAACTATCAGAAACTGGCGACGATGATTGCTAGATTGTGGAATAATACGGGTATCATGCGAATAATCATAGGTGCGCTTGGTTAAATTTCTGATGATCTTATGAAAAAGCTAAACTCCTTAAGAAGCAGATACAACACTTAGTTAAAAAGTTAGTTCTGCTTGGTTCAGCAAACATCCCACGCCAGAGATGCTTTCGATCTAATTGACTTTTTTTCTATCCCCGCTAGCTGTGGTGTAAAAGCCTGCTCTTGAGAAAAAAAAACTGATGCTTACATAATAACACTCCGAATAATAATAGCAATAACATACTTCTGAGTATAGGGGCACTAATAACGATCAAAAATCTACTGTAAAGTTAATGAGAAACATCGGAATCAGATGAGTGTCTGTTAAGAAACAAGGGATAACAATAATGGAAACGGCTAAGATCTTTAGGAAAACAAACTTGAATGCTTAGACGGACGCATATGAGTAACAGGCACAATCTGGGCATATCGAAACTGTAACAAACGTAAAACACAAATAGTGTCCATCGGAAGATTGAAACTGATTCAATTTTATAGCGGTACAATGAACTATTGGCGAGGATTGAGTAGGATGGAAAGATCCAAAAGAGAAAGCATCAAACCAGACATCCGCTAGATAAGGGGCAAGAGGACTGATATCGCGTGGGGAATCAATAATCTCTTAATTTCAATGATCCCTACCACCGAGGAATTAATAAAAGTGCTATTGAGATAAAGCAAACACGTTTGCAAAAGTTATTCGAAGACGTGTGTAGAACTGGGTATCCGGGTAGAGCTGTCATCATACAAATTTCAGGGAAAGAACAACATGTTCTTAACTAGGGTTTTGTAATCATGATCGGTTTGATGAATACATGTTAGTAATAATAATATTGTAAGGATACAGTCAAGCGCATATAATGAAGTAGATTAAGTGAAGTTGTTTTTTCGATTTATACAAGGTATACTCTTATTCTTAAGCCCTATTTGAATGAAATGCGCAAACACAAATTTGTATCTTATATAATACTAGCTGTAATCTAACCGACGTCGCCCGGTAAAAGCGTGTTCACTCGAAAAATTATAGTACATTTGTTGTTGTTGCTGCTGCTCCTCAAGTCAAACTTCCTAATATTTGCAACGGATTTCGGAATAAACACCCCCAATCCCAAGACAATTTTTTAAAGTGTTTGTGCGTTGGTCTGCAAAGCTAGCTTCATCATTAATTTAAAAAAATAAATGAAATATTTCATTATTTTATGTTTCTAATGTAATCCGCTATCCCTTCTAATTAATTGTGTTATATTTTGGAGTTAGTTATCTTTATGAAATTATTATAAAAAAAGGAATTCTAGGCCCCTTCCGCCCAAAAATAATTAATTACATGTATTGTTATTTTATGTTTTAAATGTTAACCTCCCCTTGCCCTCTGCAAAAAATGTTCACTTGTTGTTGTCTTCCCTCACCCCTCGATCATCAAACTGCAACAACTTGGTGGGGGTGACATGTTTCGTTGAACGCTAGGTGGCACAAAAGTGGATGCATTTTACGTAAAAAAGTATATTGGAAAGTGATCCCCAGCTCTAATAAGTTCTGCTTTCATATAATTCATAAAGCGTGGCAAAAAAGTACACCTTAATATCTTTATGTGCTAAACAGCGCTGGGGCACGGCACAACAATTTACCGTTGTTTTAATGTTCTTGTGTATGTGTGTGTATGTGTGTGTATGTGGGTGTGTGTGTGTGGATGTCTCCGCTGAGAAGATGATTTAATACACCTGTGTTTCTCTCTCTGTCTCTCGGGCGATACGATGATTTTTATCTCTCCCTTTCTGTCTCTCTTTCTCTCTCTATATATATATATCTATCTATCTATCTCTCTATGTCTATCACGCTATTTCTCTCGCTTCGGTTCTGTCGTGTGTTTATCAGTTATTATCTTTTTTTGTATTCACTGGAGTACTCGTTTTCAATAATTTTTGATATCAGCGTATGAAAAATAAAATAAATAAAACATAAAAAAGTATTTACTGAAGAACAAGTATAGTTTTCTCTCTGTATTTGCCGTTAGAATGATATAATTTCTCTATGTCCTTCTCTGTGTCTCTGTATATATCTATTTATGTATCTCTCTTTCTCTATCTGCCGATACGATTATTTAATTTCTCTCTGTATCTTTATGTTGCTCGCTCTTACTCTGTTTCTTTCGCTTCGCTTCTGTTGTTCTATATCTACCCTCTCACTTTCTCTATCTCCCTCTAATGATATTTAGAGAGATCGAGAGAGGGAGAAAGAGAGAGAAAGAATGAAAGAAAGGAATGGCGAAAGAGCGGGATTGAGATTAACATAATTTCATTGAGGCGCAGTAATCGCTGTATTTAATGTAAAAATCTGGCCTCCTCCATTAGTAGACACAATATTTGATAACGGTTTGATTGAGTGTTCGTTTTAGTATTTAGAATAGTATTCTAGAATAAGAGATTGGTATAATCTAAGCAAACTAGGATGGAATTACTTTGAGGGAAAGTTATTATTTTTCGAATAGATGGACAGGAATGTAATGGTTGGGCTATAAGTTTATGAATCTTTTAAGAAAGATGCAAACACAGCATCTATAACATGTGTATAAATGTGAACGGTTCAGAATAAAGGTGGACTTAAGAGAAACTGTGGAAGACGTGGAGAAAAGCTAGCTACTTACTCTGTAGGTCACGAGAATGATGAAAATGGCGCTCCTCGAATTATATGTAATGTTTTACTAATACGAAATAATGTGTATGTGAATGCGTGTTACAGAAAAATGATGTAATGGCTGATGACGTAAACATAATACCTTTTATGTGCCATATGTTATTATTAACCTACGCTAGTCTCGACCAGAGAAGAAAGAGGGCGTCTCTTTTTTATATATTCAAGATAAGAGTACATATGATACATTATATATAAAAGAAATAGGGGGTAACGTGTAGCAAGAAATAAGTTACATTTTCATACATTCGATATTTAGAATTTTAAACACACCCTCATATATATATATATTTATATATATATATATATATATATATATATATATATATATATATATATATATATATGTCTGTGTGTTTTTGTGGTAATAATTACAAATGCAATATTTCGCTATACTAAGATACGAAATAAGTATGATACATTATATAAAAGGAAGAGGAACTGAGAGTTAGATGTAGCAAGACATAAGACATTCATGATTTCGTATTTCAAACACACATACACACACGCATAGATATATATATATATATATATATATATATATATATATATATATATATATATATACATAAAACATGCATGGGTTTATGTGTATACACTTGTAACGTAACGTATGCAAAAATATATGAATTATTTCGTTATACATATATTAAAATGCATGAACGTGTGTCTGTATGGAATTATGTTCAGTGTAAGCGTTATTTCGTTCGTCATTTTTCTTTATCTTCTGATGTATCAACTGACTTTTCTTATTTTCCGCAGGGAATATATTCTCTTTTTCTAAGAACTTAGACGCCTGACATATTCTTTAACATCGGTGATTCTTACAATATTCAAAAGAAATGAAATAAAATAAAGTAATGCGCGAACTAGTAGAAACCTACGGCAAGTAAAAACAAATTAGATACGCGTACACACAAGGTTTTACATATATATATATATATATATATATATATAAATATATATACATTCATTTCCTACGATTGATTTCAATTGCAGATCAATACTCTTGATCACTTATCCATTGGACACTAATCAATAATTGAATTAATTATATATGCGTAAAGAATAGTAATATATGTAAAATCATGGCTACATGTATATTTTAACAGCAAAAAAAGTGAAATTGGAATTGGTCAGATGGCCATCAACATTCTGTATATATTTCTCGGAGTAATGTTAGATCGTAGATTCATTCGACACGTATTAAAAATTCGAACTTTTATAGTTCTCTTCACTTTATCTTCCAATATTTTTACAACATAGACTAAATATTGTGTGTGTGTGGCATCCCACAGTCGAAACGACTATGGATCGGCGCCGTATTAAGATGTTGCCTGTTTGCATCCTTTTGTGTGACTGTAGAGACCAATTCTTGATTTGCATAGTCTGCCACAGCCTTGACATGCGAAGGTTGTTATGCAATTTGCCGCTTCGTCCGGCTGTTCCGCCTGTACACTCGCTCTTCTCCCAGCTCTCTTTGCAGCATTTTCAACATGGAGGGTCCTCTCGCTGATGATAATCCCCTGGCGTATCATTTTCCCCCAGGCAGTTCTGTCAGCTGCAGAGGCTTCCCATGTATTCCTGTCCACCGAGAGAGCCTTCATGTCACGCTTGCAGACATCCCTGTAGCGAAGGTGGGGTCGCCCCCTCTTTCTTGAGCCTGAGGCAAGCTCGCCATAGAGAAGGTATTTAGGGATGCGCCCATCATCCCTCCTGCGCACATGGCCCAGCCAGCGAGGACGTCGCTCTAGCAGTAGGGAGTAAATGGATGGGATGTCCGCTCTCTGCAGAACATCAGTATTACTCACTCTGTCCTGCCATGTGATACCAAGTATCCTACGTATACACCTCATATGGAATACCTGGAGTTTCCTCTCTTGTGTTGAGTATGTAGTCCAGGATTCACTCCCATACAGTAGAACACTGAGGATGCACGCTCTGTAGACGGTCATCTTGGTGGAGGTGGTAAGGTGCCTGTTTTCCCAGACTCTTTTAGTTAGTTTTGAGAGGGTTGTAGATGCCTTTCCAATCCTTTTGTTTAGCTCCACGTCCAATGAGAGGGTGTCTGAAGTAGTGGAGCCTAGATATTGAAACTGGCGTACGACCTCTAGTGGTGTGTCTTGGATTGTGATGCTGGGTGGGGAGGCGGTTGCTTGTCCCATGACTTGAGTTTTCTTCTGGCTGATGGCGAGACCGAACAGGCTGCAAGCATTAGCAAACCTGTCCAGCAGACTTTGAAGACCATCTTCCTGATGCGATGCTATAGCTGCATCATCGGCAAACAGCATGTCCTTTATCCGAACTGTCCTGGTCTTTGTCCTGGAGCGGAGTCTGGCGATGTTGAAGAGACCACCATCTGACCTGGAGTGCAAGCAGATACCATTCGTTGTGTTCTTGAAAGCATGCTTCAGGAATAGGGAGAAGAAGATGCCGAAGAGTGTTGAGGCCAACACACAACCCTGTTTGACACCACTCCTCACCCCGAACTCAGCAGACATGCCACCGTTAAATTGCACAGTTCTCCTCATGCCATCATAAAAGGATCTTATGATGCTGAGGAGTTTTGGTGGGCATCCGATCAGTGGGAGAATTTTGAATAGTCCATCTCTGCTCACGAGATCGAATGCCTTGGTCAGGTCTATGAAGGCAACATACAGAGGCTGGTTTTGCTCTCTGCACTTCTCTTGAAGTTGGCGTAGGGAGAAGATCATATCGATTGTTGGTCTCTCTGAACGAAAACCGCATTGAGATTTTGGGTAGATTCGGTCGGCAAGAACGTTTAGTCGCAGTAATACTATACGTGCGTATAGCTTGCCAACGAAACTCAAAAGTGACTACCGCGGTAGTTGTTGCAGTCACCGCGGTCCCCTTTGTGTTTGTAGAGAGTGATGATATTTGCGTCTCTCATGCCCTGAGGCACTGAGCCTTCTCTCCAACACTGTATCAGAAGACTATGGAGGGGCTCAAGCAGGCTAGCCTTTCCACTTTTTAAGACCTCAGCTGGAATATAGTCCTTTCCTGAGGCTTTTCCTGATGGCAGTCTGTCTATGGCCCAGGATAGTTCTTCTATGGAAGGCTCCTCATCGAGCTCATGCATCAGTGGTAGACGATCAATGGCATCCAGGGCGGACTGATGTACCATGTTTTCTCTGGAGTAAAGCTCGGAGCAGTGTTCAACCCATCTGTCTAGCTGTTTAACTTTGTCTAGTATGGGTTCACCCGATTTAGACTTCAGTGAAGCAGTTTTGTTAATTATGGGTCCTGTAGCTCTCCTGATCCCGTTATACATATTTTTTTATATTTCCTGTATCAGCTGCATGCTGGATAGACTTGGAGAGCTCAATCCAGTAGTTGTTGGCAGCTTCTCTTACAGCCTTTTGAACTGCCCTTTTGGAAAGCCTCAGTGCAGCCAGCGATGTAGGAGATGGGTTGGCCTTGTATGAGAGCAAGGACAAACGCTTTGCCTCAATCAGAGGGTTGAGGGTAGCAGAGTTGGCATCATACCAGTCATTGCGTTTGCTACCTGTCCTCCTCACAAAGACTTTGAGAGCTGTAGAGTGGATGGCATTTTTCAGTGTTTCCCACTGTTCAGATGCAGTCCAGGTGTTATCTGCTTTGAAGGTGGAGGTTAATATCTCGTTGAATTTCGCATTGCGATCTGAGTATGTGGTCTTGCTAACATCAATACGGGCAACCCCCTCCTGTTTAGTGTGGTAGAAATCTTTGGGTTGAAGTTTGACTCTGCTGCATATTAGGGAATGATCTGTATCACAATCAGCACCGTGGTAGGCTCTAGACATCAGAAAATGTTTGAGGTACCTTCGTCTAGAAATGATTAGATCGAGCTGGTGCCAACGCCCTGATCTGGCATGTCTCCAGGACACTCTGTGATGCGGTCTGGCAGCAAAGAATGTGTTGGTAATGCAGAGGTCATGGTAGGCACAGAGTTCTAGAAGGCGCTGACCGTTACCATTGCATTTGCCTACTCCAAAGTTACCAATGCAGCTCGGCCATGCATCGTTGTCGCCACCCACACGTGCATTAAAGTCCCCAAGTATAATCAGGTCTTCATTGTGTGGAAATGCCTTGATGGTGCTATCCAGCTGTGTGTAGAAGTGCTCCTTGATGTCGTCAGACGCTGCGAGTGTTGGGGCGTACACACATAATAGATTAATTGTTCCATCTGTAGTGTTTAGTCGTAGTGAGATTAGGCGCTCAGTAGCTGAATCAGAGAGTTGTACGTTCTGAAGCAGTGAGTTTCTGACTGCGAAACCAACACCGTGTTCCCAGACCTCCTCTTCCTGTTTTCCTTGCCAGAAGAAGGTATAGTCCGATTCCTTTAGGCATCCGGTGTCAGCTAAGCGTGTTTCTTTGAGTGCAGCGATGTCTACTTTGAGTCTCGATAGCTCGTTGTTGATGATGGCAGTTTTTCGTATATCGGAGATGTTGCGTGTGTCGGTAGATAGGCCAGTCTTCATAGTACGAACATTCCAGCACCCTAGCCTGAGTGTTGGGTTCTTTGTGTTTCTTTTGGTTTTGTTTGGTGCAATGGTTACTGGCCACTTGTTGGAATCATCCTATACCCTACGCACCCAGTAGGGTAGGTGGCCAGTGGCGGGATAGCACCTTACTGACTGAGGGCTGCTCAGCTTTGTGGCGGGCGGAAGCTGTCCAATGAAATTAAATAACTTCTCCCACCGTTAGGACCGACCCCTGGCGCCCAGCTGTACGCCAATTGAGCTGTAGGCTTATAACCGGTAACTGTCGCTCCCCTGTTTAGTCCTATACAGATGCATAGCTGAAGTTTTCTCTCCAGGGCGCTGGCCAGGGCAGATCTGTGGAGAGACTGGGTTGCCCAATCGTCAGAATCCCCCTCTCGGTCTTGCTGGTGTTGCCCAGAGGAATGGAAGTACCAGTACGTCCGGCACCAGGTTGACTGAAGTAGCTATCAGAGCAAGGCTGAGTACAGCACTTGTCTGCCTGTGGGGCTACACTCCAGATTTTCTGTTAGGGTTTACTCCCTTAGCCTTTATCGAACCAACGAATAACCACAAGGCAGTGGTACTATTTACCCATAGTTGGGGGCCTGTTCATGGGCATCAGGGCTTGTCCATACAACGATGGGCCTGGCATGCCGCATGTCTGGGGGCAGACCACCTCCGAGTCTCCTGTAGTTCTGCTTTAGTCCGCAAGGTACTAAATATTAGTGAACAGATAAATAACTGATTTTGTAGCAAGGAAGATATTGATTTAAAAAGAGAGTAAGAGTTAGATAAACCTAGACCGCTAACATTTTAGCAATTCAGTTGAGTCGATTTTTAGTTGTGGTTTATCTATGTGTATTCAGACATGAAACCATAGATATTTACATGCGCATACATCATACTATATAAAGTGACACGGATCAGTATTAGATACATTACATTCTTTCATAACGTTAATTAAAGTTAACGATTTTGCTCTAAAATTTGATCAGTATATTTCTATTACTATTTTATATTATATTTGGGGTATTAATTATGACAGCAACGTTTAGAATATTTATTTAATAGTTATATTTAAGGAAAATGTAACTAGAAAAACGCCTAGGATACATAAATTTAATATCTATTTGCACACATTTTTGCATAGATTTGCAGGTATTTTGCGCAATCTTTCTTTCCAGGACGCATCTTGTTGTTGAGTATTTTGTGGATTTCTATTGTGAACTCTTCTCTTCAATATTTTCCTCAAATTTAAATAAATTGAGGTATATGAAAACTACTAGACCAAATAACAACGCCAATATCATTACTTCGCATCCATTTTAGTTAGTTTGGGTCATTTTCGTTCTATAACACGAAATTGCTATTATTTCCTTAAAATACGAAGATTTTCGGAGGTTCTTCGCCTTAATATCCCTGTGCATACTCCCATTTATTCGACTATTGATCTTATCTTATTCATCAGTATTGCTGGATGGAAAACACCGCCCATAACGGCATCCAGCCGCCACCGAAATGCACGGTAGGAATAGTTGTCTTTTTCTTGTAGGCCGTTTCATTTTTTTGACATACCTGTGTTGCTGTGTTTCTTCCAAAGACTTCTATTTTCGTTTCGTCTGACCAGTATACCTTGTTTACAAATGATTGTGGTTGTTGCATCAACAATAGAACTACTCTTGGAGATCTTCATACAACATTTAGAAGTCTACTGATTGTTTTCTTGTTCACACCGACTTACCCTTCCTTGGGGTCGGTTTGTATTTCACCACGAGTAACAAAAGCAATTTGTTGTATCTTTCTGCTTACCCACCTTGATTTTTCACATCATTAATTTTATTTGCCCACTACATCGTGTATTAATGGCAACATATTCTCCAGGATTTTGTAATGTTTGTATATATTTCCAAATCGACTAAGTTGTTAATTAAATCCTTTGATATTATTCGATAACTCTTTCCATATCAATAAACTATTGGCACATATTTACAACACTTAAGTTGTTTGATTTTTTAACGAAATGTTTTATTTTGAAACAAGTGAACACAAACCGGAATAATGTTATGATATTTATATTAACATAAATTCTCTGATTGGTCAGTGATAACTCGCTTGCATTATTACTAAGCAAAGCAAGCGTCATTAAAATATAGTTCAGAAAAAAGGATTTTTATTGTGTATCCAAAAAAGTGCGTATGGTAATTAATATTTTCCTTAAATATAAACTTTGTAAACTTGTATTTTGTAATTACTACCATCAATTATAAGTTAGAGTTGTAATAAGGATATACTAACCAAAGAGGTATGAAGAAAAATGAAATGTGTGCAACACTTTTGCGTGCTACTGTAAGTAAATAACTAATGTTTAGATAATTTACAATTAGAAATTTTTATGAGATGTTAAAAGCCATGAACATCATTTATTCATGTTACAAGTTTGCGTGAACTATTTACGTACCTTATAATTTACACCATATTATTAATTTATCTCAGGTAAATAACCATTATTTACTTACATATATCTCGATAAGGTACGCGTTGTGTTTTTTTTATTTTCCGTACGGCTCTCTTATATACACACATGCTAAAAATGTTATTTTAAAAGAAGTAGGACAATCAACATTTTATGTGAGAAGAAACCTTGCAGTAAAATACATACATTGAAGAAATGACGCAGTAAGCAATACATACATTGAAAGCTGAACTATTGAATTATGAAGTAAGATTAAACATCAACAAGTGTATTAGTGGCATAAAAAAGACGTTTTCCGAAAGATTGAATGGCGAATTAACGGAAAGAACGTATGCTATATGTTAATGATAGATTTGTAAACAATTATAATTTGTAAGAAGTATTATCATTTATATTATGTTCAGTCTCCATTAAAGTGTCAACACTTGTTTTATTAAGTTATTTTGAAACAAAACTGCGGCTTTAAACGGATTGTATGCGCAGAGGTAATAGATTTTAACCGGCAAATACAGCATAGGTTTTATGGTTTATATACAGACGCACATTTGTTACATCATATATAAAACAGCGTTTTGTGCATTTAAAATCGTTTCTAACATAAAGTTGCTTTTATAATAGCTTATGTATTTAAATCTGATTAAAACTGTCATTGATGTCTATAAAGTTCGCTTCCTGCAAATTTTATAAATATTATTCTCTTATTAGTTGGAAATGGGAAATTTACCGTGTACACATGGGTATATTCCTTACTAGTCGTAGTATTTTATGAAAACGCAGGGTACTTAAAGTGACCTTCGATACTGACGTGATTTAATGATCGTAATAGATTTTCAGATGACAAGATAAACTTTGATGTGTGAACTTACTGTTCCTGTGGAAACGAATAATAATGAAAGTTTTTCCTCAGAATACATTACCGAAAAACACAAGTTAAAAAAATATTCCCACAAAATATTAATAAAAAAGTAAAAGTACAAAAACAAAAAAATATTTTTAATGGGTTAATATGCAAAACTGTGAAACAATACATTAAAATAATTAGAGAATTATAAAACACTTTTACAGAACAAAAAACATACTAACTTAATGAGTATATTTTAATTGGGAAACTCAAATGAATACAAGTAAAATCATAATTAATATTTCGATAAAAACCGTTATACACAGAAATTACACAATTACGTACACAATTCATGAGAAACATATTAATATTATAATATAGTATATTCGTAAGATACTGAATTTTTTAAAGTTTAGTTTATAAGTATGTCTATATATTTCTGTAATAATGTGACAGATCTAATCTATATTAGTTGTATATATATATATATATACATATATACATATATATATATATATATATATATATAATGGGTAGGTAAGTAGACGTGCATAACATTTCAGCAATCAGACACTAAATGAGTATATATATATTTATATATGTATATATATATATATATATATATATATATATATATATATATATATATATATATATATATATATATATATATATATATATATATGTTTATCATATTTTAAATATTTGAGTTAAATTCGGGGAATATATGGATATCCTTCCTCTTAATGTACGCTTAATTCTTCCTAAAGATTGTTATAAATAAACACACCCAAAGGGAAAGGCGACAGTTTAACGAGACGCCATTCTAAATATCACATCGATAAGCTACGTTGAATCATCCTTAAAGTTGACATCTGAAAGGCAGTAAAATTTAGCCCTATGTGTTGCAGAATTATAGATTTTCGTCAATATTTACATTACCGGCAATCCTTTGAAATTTTATCGATGACCTGCAAACGATATCAGTCAATCCATATCAATATTTCTAATCAGTTTTATGTTTCATTCTTCCGGGTTTGCTGTAAGAAATTGCATGTTAAAGGATCTTGACTTAGAATGGAAGCATCTAAGTGAATAAATAATTGATATTGAACGCAGATTAGAAAACATTAATCTATACTCTTTACAACCTTCTAGGCTATTCTTTGAGATGTACTTCTCAGCTTATACTAAGATATGACAGCAATAATAATAATAATAATAATAATAATAATAATAATAATAATAATAATAATAATAATGATAATAATAATAATAACATTAATAATACAAATACAAACAAGTGTACTAATTGTATAAGCACACGCAAGCAGCGGTACTAAAAATAAAAGTGACAAACTCATATTGGGCATTGATCTACAAACAGATAACACTATCCAAGCAAAATGGTCGGATGCCATAATAGCTAACAACTAGAACAAATCTTGCTAGATCGATAATTTCGCTGTTCTTATAGACCAAGGATTTATACTAAGGAGCTTGCCATAGAACACAAGGATATACGGGAGATGATGAAAGTAAGATAAAACCAATAATAGTAGGAGCACTATTAAAAATCCGGGAAAAAAACTGAAAACTGAATGGGAGACATTAGATTCAAGATAGATGGAAAGAGACGAAGAATAATAATACAGAAAACGTCAGAAATATTGAAGAAAGAATTGATCACAGCCACAAACAGACATTAACAAAATTCGACACATTGGACACATATAAACTACTACAGAGGTAAACACAAATGGCTCCATCCAAAATGCAATGAACGCCAATAGTCGCTGTAAACGAGAAATCAATGGTAAACGGTTGTTGCGATAAAGATACCGAACGTGTTGCAGAGTAATGGGAATCCTGTGGGACTTGCTAACACTCAAACACAAGGGAAGATCACAGGTTATACTCAGTGAAACATTTTGATAATTGCCTGTGTGAACACTCCTAGCGGAGGTAGTAGTAGTACAACTACTACCGTTACTACTACTACTACTAATAATAATAATAATAAAGTTTATAATAATAATAATAATAATAATAATGAGAAGAAGAAGAAGAAGAAGCGGAAGAAGAATACGATAATACAGTAAATTTATTGTTATGTTTGACGTTCATCTTCGTCGCCAACTGTGATGTTTGCAGGTTGACTCACATAACGTGTAAGGCAATACAAATGAAGACTCAACAAACAAAGGTAGATTAATAAGAATGTATTAGGAAAAGTATATTTGCAGTATATTTACATAATTGTCGTCAAGTAAGAGAGTCTTGGCTGGAGAACATATCTGCTCATGGCTCGGCCTTTGGTGGATTCTGGTTAACACACCGTCAGACTACCCGAGTCTTGCTATTTATGTGTAATATTATCCACATATGTAAATGAGTGGGTGCCACCACAACACCATCCGTCCAAGATTTGAAGTCACACTGATTTCAATATATTTTTCTCTTTGGATTTAACATTAATGGTTCATTAAACTTTGTATTTCTACCTGATCCTCGGGGCTCAGGTGTATATTCAGGTGGTTCCAAATTAAAGGATTCGTATATGATGCCCATGGTTTCCTCCTCTTCGACTGCTGTTATATCATCACCATCTGTTATGTGGCGTTTTTGTATTTTGTTCAAGTGCCTTTTATGTATATTTTGTGGACCTTTAATCATGCATGTATAATAACCAATGCGTTTATCCACTACTCCACATGCCCAGTAAGACGTGTTATTCCTTGGAATATACTCTATCTCCCGCGTTTTATTTTTTTACACAGTGATCACCACTTATCAAGGCCCGGAAGCCACTCAGGGATAAGGGCTATTTCTTTCTTATCCTGTGTATAGTGTTTCGGACAATTGCCGGTGTTGGCAATAGTTTATCAAATGCCGATTTATTATTTCTATGTGTTGTACAATGTAAGTATACTACACCTTCTTAGTGATAGGTTCGTAATTAAAAACTATTTTATTCCGTTTTGCATTAAACACTTTAAATACTAACACAAAATAGATTATATACGTGGCAGCTATCAGATATACACTAACAGTTGCATTGTACTTGAGTGCTAGGAAGTAAGTACTAGAGCACATCTTCTTACGAAACTTGATCAAAAGATTTGCAATAGCAACAATTTTAAAATTAAAATTTAAAGAAAAACAAAACAATATAATGAAAACTGAATTTAATCTGTCGGTTAAGAAAACCCCACGTTATTAATTATGGCGAAAAGCATATTCTGAAAACGTCTGTAGTATGCTATAACGAATTATTTAAATATTTACTTATTAAAATATGATTTTATTAAAGTTTTTTTCATGGAACGCATTAAACCTTACATAGAAAGTGGATCAAGTGTAAACAATTCTTTATTTAAATACACAATAATAACAACATGAAATTGGGAAGTTTTCAACTTTCACTCTTTGGCAAATTTATTTATTTTTTATTTTTTATAATAAGATGAATAAGCGTGTATTCTTTCCCATCTGATTGAGAATTATTTATTGTATTGTTTATTATAACTTTGATGTTCTATTCCCTTATCAATAAATATAATTTGATGGCCTTTATTCATTTAACCTGCTTTTACACATTCTATACATTGCGTACATCATAATGATCAATCACTGACGTCAGTAGAATCATATTTTTCCTTAACAATTACAAGACGGAATTCTAACCATCGATATCCATAACAACTAACACCCTACTTGAGAATTCTTCCTTCAAACTCATCGGTCTAATATTCACTGGTAATATGCACTGGAACACACACATTGAGTATATTGCGAAGGCTGCTGCAAAGAAGGTGGACCCCTCTATTAAGCTAGAAAACATCTCAGATTTGAGAATATTATGTACCTTAATTAGAGCACAATTCGCCAATGTATGGAGTATTGTTATGAGCTGTGCTGGTCCATCTACTACTAGCCTCTCCCTATTTGATAGGATCTAAAAAAGTGTTTTCAATCTAATAGGTTCCACTTTTTCAAACAAAACTCAAACTCCTTTCCCATCACACCCATATTGCATTTCTCTGCTTGTTATGCAAATGTTTTAAAGAAATGCACTCTTTATTAACTTGTTGCACTCGTGTCCCCTCGCCGTACATATTCTTGACAAAATCCACCCTTTTCACTGTTAATATTCCTACATACAAGAAAGCTTTCTGATCTAATAGTTTCTTTACTCGAACAGCTGGATTATGAATTCCCTTTCTTCTACTTGTTCTTGTGGCTGAAATGATATGCGGAAATGTAAGTCTAACGTAAATCATCATATTCATAATCTTTCCTAGGCATAGTCTCAAATATTAGCTTCTTACGTCGATGATATGCATTGTAAGGGGTGATCGTAATTGAAACACTAATTCGCCAAGTAGTTTTTCTTAATTGTTTTGCTGTTGAGTTCGCTTGCTTATATACGTAATTTAGTGTATGAGAAATACAAAAAGTGCAATAAGAATGAAATAGTGAATGAACGATGATGAATGTGATAGGTGTTGTAATATTAACTACTTCTTGCAATTTACTTTTACAATTAAGACCGCACTTATATATCAACTTGAAGATAATAAATATGTTCATTGATATGACGAAATAAAAATCAATATGAAAATTATTCGAGCTACATGTAAATACACTTTTAATCCTTATTAAACATTATTCCTGTGCGATCATATAACACTAAGCGATTAGTGTATTTAGACGCAAATAGTATTAGCCGAGAATTACTTACTTTGTCCGAGATTGAATGAGGATAAATAAATATTACATCTTCTCAAACTTTGATTGTCATCATAATCGGAGAAATCGACCATTTTTAACACCAAATCGGTTGATATCCTGCTCAAGTAAATGAGCCCCAAGTCACAGTCCAAAAATAAGAATGTTAACTTGCATCTCCGCAGTTATTTAGTTCACATTACAGTGTTGTCTACACTGCACAGTAGATAACCTCCAGTTCATTGTTTAAAAAGCATTAGTTAATAGTATCCCGACTTAAAGATTAAAATTCAAAAGTCAAGTACGATTGTTAACTTGTCCTCTAAATGGAAATATTCATATTCAATATTCACCTGTCATATAAAGAAACTAATTGTTGATTATATGAAATTATGTTTACATACTCACTTGAATTTAAGTAACATATACGAATCTCAAGTAATTTGTGTCAAATGTCTTCTACATAGAAATGTTCATTTCGAACGCACATCTGTCTTTAAAACAATGCCCATTTGATTTTGTAGGCTGGGCATTTCTGTTGTGCGGTGATAAAACTTTTCAAATTGACTCGTGCTGCTTAGTTTTATAACAGTGTTAAATTTAGTCGAAATCGGGCTTCCCACTTCAATCTTTTGTTTTTCGATTATCGATTGTCGGTACTTATAAGACGCGTTTCGCTATAATCCCAACGAGAGAATACTCCTAAAGACATTAATTATCTTGTGAAATATTCTAACCAATCAACCAAGCATTTCCGATTCTATAAGGAACTTAATCCCTCTTTTTCTTTCTCACCCCCTCACTTTTCTTCTTCTCCTTCCCCTATCTTCACTCGCACTCACAGTTCCCTTCATATAATTGTAGGGATTATGGTGCTTTTTTTCATTGCATATAGTATAAGTACCAATACTCCGGATATTGAACATTTAAAAGTCCCGTTTCTCTTGTATACCGAAGTGTATATCTGATTTAAAATCTGTATGTTACATTTATTATATCTGTATAAACTGGTGAATTTCATTAATAAACCATTTCATATAAAAATAGAAACTGATTATAAATTAATGACTGACGCTGTTCCTTTTATGAATTAAATGTTGAATTTCGATGTCAGTATGAACAGGAAAATCCTTATAATTCCATTGCAATCGTGATTTTTACGTGAGCATGAAAATTGGCCATCGACATTAGAAAAAAACCTTTTGTTGGTCCTTTTATAAAGTGTTCTATAATTATCATTTGCTTTTTTCTTTTAATATTTGTTTCGGGTTTCTCTTTCTATTAGCGTCACTTTTCTAGTCAAACTGATTTTCAGTTCTGTCTTGATGTCTTAATTTTTCATTAAGTTTGGTCAATTTAATTAAAATTCTCATGAAAGTTAATTTTAACTATCTTTTTATTCCAATCCATCTTAATTTTTTGCCTCTGCCACGTCAAACAAACCAAAAAAAGGCTTAGATGGCAATAGTTTCAATCTGTGAGTGATCGGCCATCGGTAACGAGTTTGCTTCTATTTGGCCTTTTCCTTAACGTCATGAAACGGGCACTACATCACAAATCTCTTTTTAAAAGAAACCGATTGACAAAATAGAGAGACTACAGATTTTAATCAGTACTGATCTAATTGCTAAGTATACTCAACTAAGAGAAATAATATGACTTTTTTTAGAATCCGAGTGAAAGTTCCATGAAACTAGAGGTTATCGTTTTTTTCCTGAAACTACTGTTAAAGATATTTCATGTAATTGATTGTTAATGTATGTGTGTTTGTATAGAAAACTTTATATGTACATATATATATATATATATATGTATGTATATATATATATATATATATATATATATATATATATATATATATATATATATATATATATATATATACTAGCGTGGGTGATCGGCGTTGCCTGAGTTGATAAAAGAAGAATTACGTGATGTCCTCTCCACCAGATATTTTAGTTGAAGGGTTACAAAAAGAAGAAACAATTCTCCGGATATTGAACACTGGAACGAACTCCCACAACAAAAAAATAATTAAAAATAAATCATTAGAACGAACAAACAAATCTACTAAAAATTAATTCCAAAAACAATTAAATTAATTTTTTCGTCATTTTATATTTCTAATGAAATCCCCCCACCAAAAAAATGTCATATTTTGGGTGTCGTTTCGTTTATAACATTGTTAGGTGAAAGTACAGAATGTCTCATATAAAATAATAACATTTATCGTTACTTTATGTTTCAAATGTAATTCCCGCTCCCCCCAACATTTTTTCATCCCCCCCATCGATCGCCAAACTTGAAAAATACTAGAGATGACATATCTCGTTGAACGCTATCTGGACAAATGTGGGCAATCATTTTACGTAAAATTTATATAGAAATGTGATGTCCCAAGCTAAAATGTTCATTTTATTTCATTTCAAAATTTCTTCTTTCATCTTATTTAAAAAAAACTGTTTAAACGTATTGAGCCCCCGAAAAGTAGGTCTTAATTTTGTTAGAGGTTAACGATGCTGATTCGCGTCGTAAAAAGTGACCGTTTAAAGATATTAGATAAATTTTAAAGAAAATCTGATTCGCAGGCAATTAAACATAGTTGATATGGTAAAATTATTATAATTAATCTCGTGCTACACCGATAAAATTTTATAAGCAAACAAAAAAGGAGTAGATAATATATGGGATGATGAATTTTGCTCACATAGAAAATTGGCCCTGTATCTATTGGCTAACTCTGCCCTCGTGGGGATGCAAGTAAATGAGGGCATTAATTTTGATTATTTTTCTCTAACCCATAACCTCTTCCCCGGGCATTGGTGTTGAAAATAAGGAACATTTATATATTCTGGAGAAGAAGTATTTCAAACTTTCAAATTTGTCACTTATATCGGCGTACTTATAGTTTACATGACCAAATAAATCGACTAAATACAATGTAAGAAATGGAAAACACAACAATCTATATAATTACAAAACTCTCATGATCTTGAAACGGGTGTTTTTTTTACATAGGCGTAACCACTTATCAAGGCCGATCCGCCACTCAAGGATAAGGGTTAAAAATTGTAGAGTTGTAAAAAGGACAATATAGTAAGCAATAGTAATGGAAGTTCGGTAAATTTGTTAACTTAATTAGAACGGTTCATCAGAAACTTCTTAACGTTCGACTTGAAGACAACCACATTATAGACAGCTGGAAAGCAGGAAAACGGAAGACAATTCCACAGGCGTGGAGTTCTAAGAAAGAAACTTTGATCATGGAATCTATGTTTAGGTTTAGGCACAGAGTGGGGAAAATTATTGATAATGTTTTCAGCTAGTCTAGTGTTTCTTGTTAAAGTTTGGAGAGGGGGGACCATAGATTGAAGCTCAGTCGAACACTTTCCATGAAAATAACGATAAAGCAGAGACTAACTCGCAGCATCTATTCTGTGAGATAGAGGTTGTAGCGAAGAGAAAAGGGCATCTCCCACCATGCCACGAAGTCTATTTTAACCCTACTATTTTGAAGGCCTTCTCTTTGTAAGCAAAGGGATTGACTTTTAGGGCTGGATGTGATTAGTCTCTCAGGCGTTTCCTCTCCACGATATAATTGTCATAACGATAGATTTATTTTAGTAGTTCCTATATTTTTTTCCGATTCTTTGATTTTATTTTTGTCGTTCTCCTGTTTGAAGTTCTTTTCCCCTACAGAAAATGACATCAATTTTGCTTCGAAAAGAGAGTGTTAAATTTGATCGGCTAAGTCTTTCTCCTTATATACTTAATTTATTTCAACCTCCATGAAATGTTCCCCACCTCCAACCTTCTTTTATTACAATGAATACAAGAAAAAACTCAGTTTTCTTTTTTAATAACTATGATAATGCTTTGTACCTCTTAAAAAAATAATAACAATATATATATATATATATATATATATATATATATATATATATATATATATATATATATATGTGTGTGTGTGTGTGTGTCACTCTTGGTTCGTTCAAAGTTGATAGAACCATATTTCTACATTACCAATTAATTATAAATTTTCAGACGACCTATCTTTAGAGTCGAGGGATGTTTCTATGTTATTAAAACAAATTTACATCGCCAATTATTAAAATATTAAAGAAAATAAAAATATTTTTCGTAAGCCGTAAGTGGGAACCTGTTTTGTTGATAGAACTGAACTTCCGGTTTCATTCATTTCAGACACCACGGTTTGACGAAACGAATTAGAAGATTCAATTATCTGTTTACTCGATAAGTAAAAAAAAAACATAATTAATTTGTTTATCTTCCAATTTTTTAAGTTAAACATTTTTCTTTATTATATCAAGCAAAAAAATGAAGTATGTTGCTTGCTTTTTGAGTCGAAGTCGTTTTTTGTTTTTGTTTTTTTTTTTAATTATTTTTCGATATAGGAAAATATGAACTTTTTTATTATTAAAACTATAAATTGTTTGGTAAAAGTACAGGTTTTTTCGAAGAAAGTTTAGGATTGGTAACCTGCTTAAATAATACTCTGTACTTTCGGTGCTAATGCAGAGAGTAATCCGCGCTATTTTTAAAATCGTCTTTCCACGTTTGATGAAAGTTTTCTGCCATGTTTTTATTCAATTGTAAGATTAAAGTAGAGAATAGGTACAAAACTCCGTCCCCGCCCCATGTAAAGAATAGCTTTTTAAATAATAACCTTATTATTTCAGCATGGATCACTCTCTGCATGTTTTGTTGTTTGCTTTTTTACCGTATTTTTTATGTTTGTTTATAAGAACACCTTTTCAACAAAAATTGAAAGTACAAGTTGTTTCTTTTTTTTACAGAGGTTTTTTTATATCAGAAGATATGAAACCTTTTTCTTTATTAAAAAATTGGGTACTCGTGCACTTATTGATCCGTGCTGAATTAATAACGTTATTATTTAAAAAGCCATTCTTAACATGTGGAGAAGAAGGGTTTTGTATCTATTCTGTACTTTAACCTTACAATTGAATAAAAAAACGGTATTTTTTAGATTAGGTCCACCTCCACAATTTTTTTTTAAATGGCGACTTTTGTAGGTTTTCGACTATCCTGAATACGGAAATTACATTGAAAGTTTGCAGAAATAAGTAGTTATCGAGATATAAAAAGTTGTATACTGCATTGTAATCTCTGGCGGACATCTTTTTAACACGCTTGCGAACGTCATAAACAAATCTACGTCCGTAACAATGATGGCCGCCATAAAATATATTATGCATAAAACAACTATTTATATCTCGATAACTACTTATTTCTGCAAAATTTCAATGCGAATTCCGTATTCAGCATAGTCGGAAACTTTTAAAATTCGTCATTTAAAGAAAATTGTGTAGGTGGAGCTAATCTAAAAAAATACGAAAAAACATAAAACTTTAATTAAACTTGGAAATACGATTTAAAAACTAGCGCGGATCAGTAAGTGCAATGGCACCCATTAATCGACTAACGTAACCTTATTGCCAAAAAAGCTCCGGCTAAAATGTTGAACGTGCCGTTTACATTGTATTTTTTTTTCAAATTAAATTCAACGTTCACAATATCTTTTTATTTTTGTTATAATTTCACAATATCTTTCTTTAATAATAAATTGTTAGTTAAAAGCACAGAATAGTTACAAAACACCATAGTCTCTCTATGGTAAGAATGGCTGAAAAATATGAGGTACTCATGTAGAGAGTGATCCGTGCTGAAATAATAACGTTATTATTTTAAAAAGCCATTCTTAACATGGGGAGGGTGTTTTCTACCTATTCTGTACTCTATCCTTAGAACTGAAAAAAAAAACATATAATAAAACTTTAATTAAACTTTGAAATACGATTTAAAAAATAGCGCGGATCCGTAAGTTCATTAGCACCAAAAATTGTTAGGTTAAATACAGAAAAGTTTCTTCCAAGAAAACCATTACTTTTTTTCTTTTTGGCTATTCTTACGAAGGGGAGGGTATGGTGTTTTGTCACTATTCTGTGCTTTCAACTAACAATTTATTAAAAAAAAAACAAAAGGTACATTTTCACATTAGGTCCACTTCCACAATTTTTAACATAGGTTCGTTGGGGGTGTTTATTCTGAAGCCGTTCTTAACCTGGGGAGAATGGTGGTATTTATTCCAGAAGCCGTTTATAAAAGACGAAAGACAGGTAAAAGGTTAGAACACGTGGTATGGCATGGGTGTGTTTTATTACGAAAGCCGTTCTTAATGTGGGGATATTGGGAGTGTTTATTCATGACCGTCAGTAAATTATAATATATAGTACAGGTGTTTATATCTCGAAAATTAATTGCCTCTGCAAATTTTAAATGATATTTTCTTATTAAGCATAGTCGAAAATTGTGGAAGTGGGCCTTATGTAAAAAAATACCCCCCCCCAAAAAAAGATATCGTGAAATTTAAATTTAAGCGCGGTACTAAAAATAAAATTAGACAGAAAAATACACCTTTGGGTTTGTACTTGCACAAAGACTTCAAAAATTTCTCAACAAAAACTAATATATAACAAGTAAATATTTTCAAAGGCAAGATAAGTTACTCTTCTACCTAATTGGATAATTTTTACTGTTTTTATTGGGTTTGTACTACTGTACATATAGATTCGAACAAGTTGTCAAAAATAAAGTTATAACAAATATTATCAATGGCAAGTTATGTTACTTCATTGCCAAAATGGATTATTTTTTTGTTATCTTATGTAAAATGTTTATTCAGCTCAAAATAACCAGCGTTTACTGCTATATTTGAAAATTACAAATGGCGGCAGACTGTGTTTACACATCAGGTTTTGGAAAATGAGTTAACACTAACAAAACTAGTCAATATACTCTTAAAAACCACCGAATACATGTCTGCCTATGTCACGGTAACATATATTGTGTGATTTTCTGTCAGTATTTTGTATAGTTTTGTAGTTTTAACTCATTTTCCCAAACTTAACGTGTTCAAAACAGACTGCCGCCATTTGTATGTGTTACATATACAGAAAAACACTACATGTTTTCTAACCGATTAAACATTTTACACTAAATAAAAACACTAACATCTTATCCAGTTCGGTAGAAAAGTAACTTATCTTGCCTTTCATAACATTTACTTGTTACATTTATTTTTCCAAAACTTTTTCGTTTCTGTCTTTAGTAATACAACCCCGTTTTATTTACTATAACGTTTATTCGACTTAAAGAACAGGTTTTATCAGCGTATTTGAAAAATACAAACGGTGACGGACACTGTTGATGATGTTAAGTTTGAGAAAATTATTTAAAACTCAAAATCTATACAAAATACTATCAGCCACCCATCGAATATGTCAGCCTATGTTACAATAACATATAATCAGTAGGCGACTGACACTGTTTTGTATAGTTTTTTAACTCATTTTCCCAAACTTAACGCATTCAACAGAGTTCGCAGCCATTCCTCTTTTTAAAATACATAGATAAACACTGAGTTTTTGAGCCGATTAAACATTTTACATTAACTAAAAACACTAAAAAAATTATCCAGTTCGATAGAAAGTAATTTACCTTACCTTTGCTTTCATTTGTTCGTTTTTGGACAACTTTTTCGAATCTGTGTATAGTAACCCCCCTTACCACAATATTAATTAAAAATTAACATTTTTTAATACAATAAAAAAGAAAACAATTTAGCGTTTCAACGTTTTAGCAATTTTCAGCTTAATCCACTGAATCTTGGTCGCGCCCAAGCCATGATTCTGCAAGAGTTCCATTTTGTTTCATTTTTGCCTTTTTTTTTACTTTTTGGAGTGGATATATGTACTAAGACTTTTCTCTGTTTATTAGAATGTTCCATTACACCAAATTAAGCCACAGCAACGCGTGGCAGGGTAAAGCTAGTATGTATGCATATATATATATATATATATATATATATATATATATATATATATATATATATATATATATATATGATTAAAATAATGGAAATAGTTTTCCGACAAAATAGAGAAATAAAAAGGAACACACCGTATTATGTATTCATCAACTTTTCGTCTTTATTTCGAGACTTCCTCTGGATTAATGAGATTAAGAAAAAATACCAGTACAAAATATTGAAAAATGTTCCACGTGCACAGTGTGATGCACTTCTATTTTAGAAACACGGAAAAAGACGTTGGAAATTCAAAAAGGAGGGTGGAGGGTTGCGCTGTTAAAGAGAGGGAAATTTTAGTGACGTCATATAGTCGTTGATGTAATTTTAAAAATATGAACGCAGTTAATATTCTCACTGGAAAAAGATATATCTGTTGAAATCCAAATATATTTTTGTAACAGAAATGAACTGAGTGTTTTTTATGTAATTTGTTGATTGAGATTATGTGTTAATTATTACAAGGGGTGTTTTAATGGTGTGAGAAGGTTAACCTGTGTCTACAGTTAAATAATGTTCTTTTAATAAAAGTTTACTTATTAATGGTGGTATGTTATAGAAACCTGCACGTTGATTAATTGTGCTTGAAATTGCGATAAGCGCAGATTCAAGAAGTCTCCGGCGTGGTTTATTTGAAATAAATTTATCTTACTGTTCTTGTTTAAAGTCAGAGGTGTGATTATGCTTCATAGAATGAGAGAATAATGCACTTAGATAATTTCTATTTCTATATATCTTTTATGTTCAACCTTCTCATACCATTCAAACACTCCCTGTAATAAGTAACACATAATATCAATCAATAAATTACATAAAAAAACACTAATTCCATTTCTATTACAAACATATATTTGAATTTCAACAGATATATATTTTTTCCAGTAAGAATATTAACTGCGTTCATATTTTTAAAATTACATTAACGAATATATGACGTCACTAAAATGTCCCATTCTTTAACAGCGCCAGCCCTCCCCCTCCTTTTGGAATTTTCAACGTCTTTTTCCGTTTTTTTGAAATAGAACTACATCATAATGTGCACGTGAAACATTTTCCAATATTTTGTACTGGTATTTTTATTTCTTAATCTCATTAATTCAGAGGAAGTATCGAAATAAAGACGAACCGTTGATGAACATATAATACTGTTTGTTCCTTTTTATCTCTGTCTCTCTCTCTCTCTCTCTCTATATATATATATATATATATATATATATATATATATATATATATATGTGTGTATGTATATAAATATGTATATATATGTATATATATATATATATGCATATATATAATATACAAACGACGGTTGGCTTTATCCAATTGATATGAAAAACCTAAAATAAATAGCAATCAACATTTGGCCCCTATTTTAAAGGACATCATCAGGATATGGTTAAAAATGTTTAGTTTACAGATACTAAATAAGAGCAGAGAGGAAAATAACTTTAGGCTCCTTTCTACTCTGGAAAGGAATGTATAAATATACGTTTAACGGGGTTGTATTAATCTACGTATATATATATATATATATATATATATATATATATATATATATATATATATGTACATATATATATGTATATATATACACATATACATTTAAATGTCACTTATATACATACTTACATGCATATTTACTGAAGCGTTAAATGTTTTTTTTTTAATGCAATTCAATATTTATTTGTTAGTTTGTTAATAACTTATCAATTTTGTTGAAATTATATAAGGATAAATTGTTAAATATATATAGAATAACTACCCTGGATCTTCGTCCATGTTTTGCTCTCCGATTATTATATTTCTTATAATGGGTACAGAATTGTAATAGCCATTTCTCTGCGTGATCGTGCTAGTATTTAAAATGCGTGCGTATTCTAGAAGTCGTCGTTTAGTTTTTTCTTGAACGAATTTTAGGGGTTTTCCAAGTACAAAGCTGAATGAGTGGGCATGTTCAGCACAGTGGGAGAAACGTGCGTTTAAGGGGTTACCGTTCTTTATGTCTCTTCTATGTTCATTGCGTCTTATTTCTAAATTAATTTGTGTATCACCTATATGTGTCTGGTGACAGTTTTTACAAACGATATGCCGATGTTGAATGTAAGAGTTGATGTAAGGGAATATCATTGCGATAAGAAAAAACATCACTGTCACGTTACCGTTTTATGTTATCGACGGAAATTTATGTTCACGTACTTTTGATTATCTGTAATGACGTATCTCTCCAGATACCTTCCTATAGACGTATTTACACAGTTTGGTCTGGCGGGCGATGTAAACGCAACCCCTAACTATCTATTAATGGTGTCCATTTGCCTTATTACCTGCTATTGAAACACAAACAGGCATATTGAGTTGAATGGGTTCCGACTGCTATTTTAGATGGTGCAAAATGAGACCGAAGTTTATTTTTATAGGTAAATAAAACCACATCCCGGTTTTAGACAAAAGAATAAGAAACCCCCCTGAATAAAATATTAAAAAGTCGAAATATTTTTATTCGTGCTTTATTCTGAATTCATTCCTAGACTCAAACAACACCTATTTGTCTCAGATAAGTATATTCAAATGTTGAAACTATTTGATTTACACTTGCATTTATCATTCACTGAGAATACTGTCTTACACTAGGGCAATAATAAATTTGTTTCCTATTTATTATCTATATTTTCCGTTATTAATTAAATCTTGTTAGACGTAGGTAAATATCAATAATTACTGTAAAAAATAATCTGCGCATAATGTCTTTCTACTTTAATATATTTTCTTTCTTGTTCGCCTGTGACATTGTCTGCCTGATAACAATTATTCAAACTGTGAAGATCTGCAACAATTAACATGTAAATTAAACAAACATCTTGCTGAAAAATCGTCCTCCCCCCAATTTACAGTATCTTTTTATATTCTAGTATCGATGCGTCAACTTAGCAAAAAAATATAACCCGCGATAAACAGATAAACTACCTTATTGAAATTGAAAATGTATGGAGAGGAATTTACCTTCTTTATACAGCATTCAGATGTTAAAACCGTTGTAATTAATATATAAAAAATAGAGAATTACTAGAAATCTGTGATAACGCATTTGGTGATAAATCGTCACAACAAATATAATAAAATTATTTCAGGCATTGGTCCTACGAAATATTAAATATACATTTCTACGCATAAGTAACACGCCATACGTTTTACATTAAAGACACGTTTTACATGTAATTTCAGTTATATATATTACAATTTCCCCAGAAACTTCACTATGCATAACTATCAATATCGAGACGTCAGAGTTATGAATGTATGGATTTATTTACCGAAATATTTATTTATAACTTTTTTTACTTTGGATAAAAACAAAAACAGAAAAAGAAAATTATTTGAAATAAAGCATCACACTCCGAAAAAAATAACTGCTAAAACCGGTCCTCTTTACTAATAGATATAATTCTTTTTGTGACACCTTGCCAAGATATACCATAAATGTTTTAATCGCCCAATAATACTATTATGCAATAAAAAAAATAATGCTGTGTGATAGATCAGGACTTTTTATGAAGACCGATTGTTGACATTTATATACCGGATTTTTTTTTGTTTTTTTTTGTCGTGTTTTTAAAGAACACGCTCTTACAGCCGTATCTAAATTAAACAACAATATTTTAAGTTCGGTTTCATTTGTAATTATTTCCAGCACTATTATTTGATATTACGTTTTTGCGCTTGTATAAAAACGTAATTTTAACACGTAGAGTATATATAGTGCGCTATCGTTATATAAACTATTCCGGTGGAACCTTGGAGTAAACGGTTCAAAACAATATAACAGCTATTGTATTTCTGGGTGTTCGTCATGCTCACAGTTTTTATATACTTTTCCCCGACGTTTTATGTATTTCTTTAACTTTTCCATATTTTAGTAAATTAAAGTAAAAAGATCCGCAAGGAATCGGGGGAATACGAAAAGATGGTCAACTTATCAATTATAATTTAAGCACCAGCAACGAATTGAAAACAAAGACAGACATAGAGCATATGTCTTAGAGGAATGTTCCCGTTTTGTGGAGAATTTTATTCAATTATTGGAAAAAAAGAATAGATGAACTCACAATTTATGACCGGGTAGCAGACTGTTAAAAGTGTTCATAATTACATTTAGCATATATAAATTACTGAAAATAACGTACATTTAGGAAAAGTTTGGTTGCATATATTAATTAGAATAAAACTAATATATATATATATATATATGTATATATATATAATTATGATTTATATATATATATGTATATATGTGTGTGTGTGTGTGTGTAATAATTTACGCACACGCATATACATATAATATATATATGTATGTATATATATATATATATATATATATATATATATATATATAGCTGTGTAATGAACTACCTTCAGTTTAACACATGTTATTTGTGAGAGACAGTACTTTTTTTTATAACGTCACATATCCTTTAATATATTAAAAAAGACAAGGCAAATTTTTTGGGAAAAATCACATTCGTTATATTTCAAATATTAATGTGAAACTTAAATTTATTCAAATAAGTCGCGGCTTTAATTTGCATACTAGTGTTTATCCCAAATCCAAGCTCAAGTAAACAACGTTAAGGATTCTACCATGTCCCGTGTGTCATAAGTAAGTTGCTGGAATCTGTGTTAAATAGAGAAGTAGTAAACCACCTCAGCAATAATAATCTTCTTTCTGGCATGCAATATGTTTTCCGTTCTGCTAGATCTACAGCAGATGTGGCACCGGTTATATCTCAAAGGATTGGTGAATAGTTTCTATATTTAATATGTGCGTTCGCATAATCCTGTGTGTTTATGGGGCAGTTAGATGAGGAGCATGTTTTTTTCCTTAGGTTTAGTTTCGGTTTCAGATAGGTTTGTCTTTATTTTGGGTCGTATGCGGTGTGTTTCATTTTCAGCATAACGACACGTGGATATTGTTTATAGACATTTGGATTTATCAGACATCTGTCTGCCATTTGAAGTCTTAAATGATAGATGATCAGGTGTGTTAGCATGTGGTATGGGTTATTTAATATGTGGGATCGCTTTGTAGAAGTAAGTAAATATTTTGTTAGCTTGTTCACGAGTAGATGAAAGAATTAGAGTGGCATCTACAAATCTCCCGAAGAAGATGTTGGATAATTATGCAGTGGGTCTTCTAATCTGTTCATGTATGCTATGGCCAGAAGGTCAGATAAGCGAGATCTGATGGAAGTCCTGATATGTCTTTATAAGATTATTATTTTGTATATTAGAAGTGTGGGTTGTCCTTTTTTATGCTTAGAAGATTCTGTATGTCATCCGTGGTGAAATTATAACAATATAGCTTTTAATATGAGATGTAATCTGTGATTGGGTCAACAGCTGTATGTGAAGGTGCTGATGTGTATCGAAAGACAACATCTAAGCTGAAGGCGGATCTGATGCGGTGAAGGTGATGTGTTTTTGATAATTAAAAGTATGTGTATGACTTCCACAGACCTGTTAACGTGACATTGATAGGTGGAAAGTAGTGGTTTGATTATATGTGATATTTTGTATAGCGTTCCTTCATTTTTTTTGTGTAGATGTGTTGTTTTTGTGTTTTCATTTGAGGGTAGAATCTAGTAAGTTGATTGTTTCTTGTAATGGTATTTCTCATGTATTCATTAGGGATGTTTCTTTTTTTTTGCATGGTGCTGTGCAGGCGGTATTGATACGATGTTCGATATGTTTGTGGTTGAAGTCATGCACATTTTCCGATGACCGGCTCCAGGCTGTGATGCCCTGAACACATCCGGGACCAGACCTCGGATGTTCCAGAGCCTTTATTTCCATTGACACCCATATCCGCATCAGTCCTCATTAAGTATCCCTTTGCCGTTTTACACTATAGACAGCCTTTTTGTTATCGAGATACACACTGATGGTAAAATGTGCATTCCATTACATATCAAGTAATGCCTGTGCTTGAAACTTTTTATAGTGAGAAATACTTTGCACGGAGACTATCCCACTCTCTGAACAACTGACACATTGAACCAAAAAGAAGAAAAAGTCAGCCTCAATGGAATCAGCAGTTGCCGCAGGTTTTATATCAGGTAGAGAGATTGAATTCACCACGGCTCACAGAGCCCTCTCCACTCATATGACATTTGATCTATGACTCATACTAAGGTTGCTGGGCACCAGAGCATATTCCACACTCCGTTGGGTCAGGTATGCACCAGCTTACAGATCCTAATCTTCTCTTGAGGTTTCTGACAGGGTTACCTGTTACAAAACACCTTGGCCCACAAGACAGTGGATGTGCAGTATTACGGCGCAGTACACTCGTCGTTCCCAGATCACCGTCTGCGTTGCAGTGGTCAGGACGTGTACGTGGGCTGATTCATCTGAGAGAAGCAGAATATGACGCTTAGATATATGTGTGCTTTTAAGGAACGCCCACACAAGGCCTTGACCACCATATACATATATGTATATATATATATATATATATATATATATATATATATATATATATATATATATATATATATATATAATGTGTGTATATATATACATATATATACAGGTATATAGATAAGTATATATATGTATATATATATACAGGTATATAGATAAGTATATATACATATATATATATATGTATACATATACTCGTAAATTAAGAATGCATTTCCTTTCATTTATAATACTGTTTGCTGAAATATGACACTAAACTTACTTGAAAACGTATATGCATACTTTTTCAAAAATGTGGTGTAATTTTATTTTCTTACTATTTACCGTTTTCTATTTGCCTATTGGTAAATATCTATACAGGAAAAAGAATGATCTTATCCGTCTCTGAAACTTAAATTTTATTCTTTCCATTGTATTGTTTATATGTCCCCGGTGTAATGAGTAATCTGACCCTGACAATAAGTTATAAAACATTATCGTGTGATTCCCAAAACGAGAATTAGATGATTTATGAGAGCACGTTCCGTATAGACCAATATAAATTAATGAGTGACTCGATCAGGGTATTGATAAATAAATATGGAACTTTTTACAAACCATTGGACGTTTCGTCCCCAGTGTCTTTAGAACAACTATATTCTATCCTTCAGTGCCTATGATGACAAAGTGTATTGCAGAGTTGATATTGCTGTATAATAATCGGTTTACTTGAGACAATAATATGCAATGTGTAGCACAGTGTATGAGGAGTATATACATTGCGTGAAATTAACTCATATTTAAAGTATTGTAAGTATAATATTCTATATACACTCATGCGCTCTGCGTATTTGATGCAATAAATAACATTTGTTTAAGTACTAAAGCGCATTTATTAATTTGAACTGTTATGCGAAATCCTCTTTGACAAAGAAATTAATTATTGAACAGGACGCGTATTTTTTTTCAAATCACTTGGCCATGCTTGAGTATGTAGTTTGGTACCAGTTAATGTCGACACTGAAATTTATGGGGGGTAAATATTGGGTTTTGCCTCAGTGAGCCCCCCTTTTCAGTCTGGTGATGTGTGTATCTGTAAATTGAGATTCCACTGGAATATGCATGCACATATGTAACCCGTATTTTTGTTTAATAAACATCTTATATCTATCTATTTATCTATCTATCAATCTATCTAACTAACTATTTATTTATCTCTCTCTCTCTCTCTCTCTCTCTCTCTATATATATATATATATATATATATACGTAACAATATATATATATATTAATTCATAGATTTATATTGTAAAAACTTTGTAAATAAAGCCACTACATTAGAATTTGTAATTAAAGCATGCATTTTCCTCAGTGACATAGAGTGGCGTAGAAATGTAATATTTGTGACTACTCTTCAGATTAACTGAACATCCCATACAATCAATTATGCATTAATAATAAATACTAAATATAAATAATCATAAGCACTAAAATGTGCATAATGCTCAACAATTGTAGATAAAATATTCAATTTGTTGACTGGTCGATAAATATAGTTCAATAGTTTAAATCATTTGAGTTATTCGGACTATTCTTTTATTCATAGTGTTATTAACAGAATGTTTAAATCAATGTAAGTTACGACTTGTTTCACGTGTATCTTTTTCACTCGCAAATTTTTCTGTCGAACTCAGAGACCTATACCTAATTTTTCATGAAACTATTTTTTACTTCTGAGCCGTTAGCGTTCTCTTGGTACTTCAGCCGTGATGAAGTAAACGTTGTAAACTATTCGCAGCTGTATTGCTGCTCTCACTTTTCAAGATGAGTGTCAATAAAAACTGAATTTTACTACGCACTTTACTCATTGTTCCACCACTAGAATTGTGGCATGCTGCTCTAGAAACAAGTCCGATGTAACATGATTTGACACGCTATTATATATCAAGTCAGATAAAAAGGGGTTCGGAATAATCCAAATAATACATCTCATTCATCGACATCATTTAATACCAGCATATGTTTTCAGTAATCATATAACGTACACCTGCATGTCTGTACATCTCTAATCTTTCCACGCAATTAGTACACTGAATACAATACAAATACTATCATGAATACGTCGTAAATGAATTAATCATTTGTTTCCACATGGATGTATATGCTTACGCAACTGTTTTAACATACGATGTCTAATTGCAAATTTTCAGTTATATTTTTAATTACCAAAATATAATCGCTTAATTATTTTTCGTGATGAGTAATATGTCCTTGACAATAACCTAAACCCCACAACTGAGATAAGAGCCGTAGTGAGAAAATTGGTGAGAATACTTTGAATTATCATTTGATTTGAGGAGAGAAGTCAAAATAAATTATCGGAAAATAAGACAGAAAAATCATCTAAGTATAGTCAAATAATACACCGATTAAAACCATTCATTGACACTATTAAACTGTCAGTGTCTGATAATTTGGAATGATTTGTCTTTATGTGTGCTATAATTGTTTTCTTAGGGCCAATGGGTTTCGAATGTCCAGCCATGAATATTTGAATAGCGCAGGACTTTAAACATACTATCGGTTAATATATATATATATATATATATATATATATATATATATATATATATATATATATATATATAATTCTATGGCATCTGTACCAGTCCTTGTAAACAGGAAAGAGTATCGACAGACCAAGGACGTTTGTATAATAGTGTTATGCTATCTCTATATTTCTAAAGTAAACGCATGGAGTTCCACACAAATATACCGTGGGTTTGCAACAACATATGCCACATACAAATTCAATTCACCTAAGCTAATAGTTACTATCATATGTAGCGTTCGAAACTTTTTCAAACACATTCAATCGTGAAAATAAAATACGCTATTATAATTTAGTAGCGATACCGTCACAAGCGTTAGAAGAAAGGGGTACAATTTTTCTCACTACGTATTTAAATCTACAATCCCTAACTCGGCAAATCTACACATCTCACAGATTTGTTGCTTACACCTGTCGTAACTGGCACATACATACGCAGATATATTATTATTATTATTCCCGTAATAGAGTAAAAAATAATAAAATCTCCCTCAGCAAAGTTCAATGCACCTTATTGGTTCCCCGCTAATTCTCTTCTTCCGGAATTAGATTATTCCAAACGAACACTTCTTAACATCACTATATGGCGTCGCTATGACAAACATTTATTAGACCAGCGTCAATTTACGATAATAGACCTTCATATAGTTAATAGAAGTTTACACATATAACGATGGCGAACATCGTCCAATATTTTTACGTTAGTGATAACTATTTACATTTTATCTAAGACTAAAACGTACACAAACTTACATTTACTACTAGTATGGCCTACATATACTTTATTTCGTTGTCTTCGTCGGCGTACAATTGTAGTTGTTGACCATATTATATCTGTCGCCGTTCAATGAATAATATTGGCATTTTTAAACCCTTTACACATTGACTTATTTGTTACAAGAATATTTTATTTGAACATTCTGATCACACACTAGCTAACGACGATGTTTGCAACGATGTTTGCAAATACTTATATGCCGCGATTTGCTGAATAATGTTCAATTATTTATTTCATAAATAGATTACTACATTTCCACATATACTTTTTTTCTTTTGACATTGATCATATTGTTTTGGAGGTATGCGTTTAGTGGACCGCACTGAAAAAATCATGTGATTAGTTAAAACCGCATTACAAATGTTATGAGAGGAACGACTATACCGACTATTGCTTATTTTCACCAAGCAACAAATTCTATGAAGCTTACATTTAACTAGAATATACTGTTTAAATATTACAGTGGTAATATAATTGCATGGTCGATTCTGATGATAAACTCTTACAAAAAAAAACAAAAAAACAAATACTCTTCTTCAGGACGAAGTTGTGCTAATAAAAACCAATATAATAATAGCTCTAAACCGGAAAAATAAATACGGCAAGCTTAAAAGTATCCTAATGTTTTATAAATACTGATAACTATTTTTCAATAATTCAGCATTTTAACATACTTTCGTCAGTACAAAAATACACCTACAATTTCTTAGTACTCAATAATCGAACAAACCTATAAAATTAAATCAACTGCTAAACATGACTGCTAAAACATATATAGCATTTTTGATACTCGCTGAAAATTATTAAAACTATGTACTGGAACTCTGTAAATTTAACGACTGAGAGCTCTATTTAAGATTTGAGAATTATTGCAATTCCAGCAATCGTCGCTTACTCTTTACTTGCACATACGAATCTATCACAAAATCTAAACCAACACATATTGCCCTTTCGTTGTTCGGACGGAAGACTCTCAGAATATAAACGCAAGATTGATTTCGGAATGTAAATATGCACACAATACAAACACAGTCTTTACCCCTAAAAACCACACTAAATATAAATGCTATTACGGGTACCAATATTATTTTTTTTTACTTTTGAGTGATGAGATTTTTTTTGGCATTTTTGCTGTTGACGATTTGATTAAATTTTACATTGTTTACCGATTACATATTAAATCTTATTATTAAATCTATTAAATCATTTGCCACTTTCTTTTCAGAACTAAATAAACGCCCTCAAATGAGTTGAAACCCAAATATATTATGTAGGTTTGTTTCAAAATAAATTTAATTGGCTGCGGAAACTTATTTGATATATATTTGATTTGTTATCACTTTGCCTTTCTTTGAAGTATTTTAATAATTAGAAGATAGGATAGAACTATTTTAGGGAAAAATGCATGCAGTATACTGGGAAGAAAAAAAAACGATGGCCAACCTGAAAGATACTGTAATCGGTAGTAGACAGTTATCAACCGCGGATGTCCATCAATCTAAAGCGCTAATATACGGGAAGAATCCCTAATTGGAAAACTTGTTTTCAATAAATCCGAATAGTCATGTTGGCATAGCAGACTCGTAAAATACGCTTTGATATAATATTTAGATTAATGCAGATGTCGTAGTTATTATTATAATTTATTGGATACCTATATATAATAATGATTTTAAAAGTAAAAAAGAAAAATACTCGTGCTCCAACAGATAGACCCGAAACCTAAATGTTTGCTGACGATTTACTATTTTCTTTGACGTTTATGCCTGAGCTATGAAAACATTAAACCATGAACATTTCAAAGTTTACACCGATTATCCTCGGCTAAAACCAAAATATAACGTTTCGCTTGGGTTTAAATACTATGCATATTAAGTTTTATGTTCGTAGACACAAAAACTGACAGAGGAGTTTGGTAGTCAAAATTTAAAAAATAATAATTATATACGCATACATTAATATATATGGAAATTGTGTGTGTTTATTGTATCCTTTTTACGCAATTATTACGCAAGTATAATTCGTGGAGAATATCTGAAAATATGATTACACGAAATAGTAAACTAAAAATTATCATCTTATAAGAAAACCGAAAAGAAAACAACAATTGAATGTAAAAAAATACGCAAGCTAGTAAGATCTTGTAGATAATTGCAATTAGATAACACATATATAACAAATTTGTAGTTCCTTTTTTAATAAATAGTAAAAAGAGTTATAAAAATGAATACCAATGCAAAATAAACTTAATAGTATGTGTAGATGTTTTCTAATTAACCATTGTTCCTAATTTTTGAAGTTATACTGAGTTATGAGCAAACAACTAAGAAACGAATAATATTTTTACTTCAATGCGTTTTTAGAATCAATCAGTCCCAGCATATAATCGCCCGAAATCTTCTCTTACTGCCAGTAACAAACAGTTTTAACAATCACAGACAGCGGCGTCAATTAGCTGCCATGGAAAATAATGTGGAATCCAGATTATGCTACGGCCGCCAGTGTATGTCATTTTCCAGGGACGGCAGTTGTCGCGGGTTCTGGTAGTTGTTTATATTTTCTAACATAAGTGAATGAAACGCGAGCCAAGGCAGATCTGACGTATCTGGAAAACAGTTATATTTTTATACGACATTCTTCTCATTACATTCCACACGCAAATTCGAGTTCCAAATTCTTTGACAGTTCCTGAGATCGCGATACGGTGAATGTAAATTACAGCAAATAAACTGATAAACAAAATTATGACAATACAAATCATGAATACCCATGCAAATTTTGGAGCAAAATAATTCGAAAAATGTAAAATTTCCAATTATAAAATGTATTTGCAAAATGAAATTATCCAATGAAAAATATTGTCAAAGTATAACACTTTTAATATATTATTTTAAACAAGAATAATTCTTCCATGTTGCAAAGGAGTTTTATTAGCTTCACCAGATTCGTGTGTGTGTGTGTCCAGTAAGCACCAACCCTATTCACGGTTTAACCGGCTTCCTCCGAAGTAGGACGTTTCATGTGAGCATGAAATTCATAAGCAGTCCCCAGTCGCATGTATATCCACGGTAGGGGAGATGCCGACGTTAGCTTTGTGCAACTTTTTGCGGGGAAGATGGTGCGTGTGTGATGATGTTGCTTCTAGGATAACGTAGATGATTTTCTTATAACAGATATATAATGTAATTATAAACTTACATCAGAGAGTGGCAAAAAGCCTAGACATAACGAATATGTACGTGGCATCTGTTATTGTAAGCCTACACTACTTTGGCCCAGAAGAGAATGTGTGCAATCAAAATAGTATATATGGAGATAATACAAGCAGGCCAATTTGTAAAGTAGGTTTAATATTATATGAGGATTAATGCAGGTTTCGTATTTTTTTAATTTAATTTTATCCAAGCAAATATATAGTAATGATGAAAAAAGTAAAAAATAAATAAATAAATAAATTACTCGTGCGTCTACGGATAGAATCGAAACCAACACGTTTAGCTTGCGATGTAATGTTTTCCTTTGAGGTAAATACCTGAGCTGTAAAGACATGTATGCTGCAAGGCTTGAAATGAAAAAAAAACATGAACCAATTGATATTACGTTACGCATGCATATTAATAAGGCCGTCTTTTGACCTTCAACTTGAAAACTACATTCTTTTAATTTTCAAACTGTACATGTTTCTAGTCACAAAATATAAAATAATGCATGGGTTCGAATATTCTATATATTAAGTTTTGAATATGTAGAATGAAAACGTACATGGGAGTTTGGTAGGCAAAAGTTTTAAACCAATCTCTCTCTCTCTCTCTCTCTCTCTCTCTCTATATATATATATATATATATATATATACACACATATATATATGTATATATATACACACGCTCAAATAATTGTGTATAGAAAGAGGTAAGTATTAACTTTAAACTTTTTTACGCAAATATTACGCAAGCATAAATCATGTAGTATATCTGCATGAATCTAATTGCACGTAATAGTAATCTAAAGGTTATCATCCCAGGAGAAAACCAAAAAAGTAACAGGTAATTAATTAAAATGAATGTTCAGAAGAATATAGGAATTAGCTAGATATTTTTCGGATAAAGGCAATTCCATGACCCATATAGACAAAGTTGAATTTTACTATTAAATAGGGGTTTTAATATGAATATCAATGCACAAAAACAAATAGGAGTATATATATATATATATATATATATATATATATATATATATAAATATATATATATATATATATATATATATATATATATATATATATATATATATATATATATATATATATATATATATATATATATACCGATTAAGCTACTCTGAATATTCCGCGTTTCATCAACTCTAGGACTCTTCAGGCTTTTCAGGTAAGCCTGAAGAGTCCTAGAGTGGATGAAACGCGGAATACTCAGTGTAGCTTAATCGCCATATATATTTTATAAATTACTAACTAGCTCTCCCTTGCGCGTTTATTAACAAGGAGAAATTCACCCCCTGTATATACTCTGGCGGGTTTAGAACAATGCAGCATTCTATGTGATTGCTTACCGGCAATCTGTTTTACGATACTTTCCTAAACCCGCATGTAAAGCACGTTTTCGTGCCGATTTGTGACAATTCAATGTGTGTGCAATAAATTGCGTCTCGTAGATTACATAAGTATTGACGTAATCAGTTACAATTGTTTCCGCGGATGGATTGCTTATTGTTAAGTCCATAACGGTTTCAAATGTGAGAAAGGTAATAAGACATTAATAAAGCCAATTAATAGAATGAACCTAAAAATTGAAATAAACTTCAATATAAAATTATAGACTTACTCAATCTTCTATTTCTCCTCGCAAATGATACATATGAACGTTATGTTTAGGATAGCACAAATCACTTATATATACACCATTATATACGTATAGTTAACAACATCGCTTATCTATTGAAAAAAGAATTAGCACAAACGAAACAGCATCGAAACTATGAATTTTTGATAATCACAAACATTTTATGAGGCAGACGTAAAAAATAGTGGATGCACTTATACCACGATTGACTATATGAACCAACTCTCATAAAACTGCCAGTATCAAACACAGATCTATAAAATTGAGAAAACTTTAAAGTCCATTTTGGTATAAGGATTAATACTTTATTGGGAAATAAATGTTCTAAATGGATTTACCCATGCTTTCCTCCTAATTACATCTTACACAAAATCTTTCATCAAAATAGCTTAAACTTAGGTACACATACAGTGACAACTTGCACGAATCATCAAAAAATATAATACTTAATAAGAATAACGATAACACAAAAGATTTAATGGCATAAATAATCAAGATGTCCACTTAAACAATATTGATTACAGAGAGAAAAAATGTACAAAGCTACAATCGCACCTACATATAACCCACACAATAAAAATGCTACATTGGGTTTGCTGGAATTTCATTTGAAGACCATTTTCGAGTGCATAAAATCTTCTTTTATAACAACAACCCCCCCAACAAAACTTAACTATCTTCTCACTACCTAAACTCATCCAAAATAACCCTACAATCAATATTAACCAGAAAAATTCTAAAAATATCCAGTACCTGTAAATATTTAAATTACATTTTTTACCTCTGCCTATGGAAAGAAAGGTGAACCGTAAATCATTTGTAATTACTACAAATCCTATCTCATTAGAATCTTTACATGCTACAAAATTACATTGCCAAATCCAATATTTATATGGTATTTTAACCTAAGGTCCCTAGTTTTCATCGTTTGTATTGCTATTAAATTCTCACTAAACTTCACACTTTTTTATAATCTAATTTTCACGTTTTTGTCTTTTTAGATACCCCAGCTTTTTTGGTCTTTATTTGTATAAAGTATATCCTATTACTTATTTACACAGGTCTAATTCCAATCAAATACTCACCCAAAGCATTAAAAAATCACACAACCAATAATCTCTTTTTTCTTTCCTAATATAAACCTTCTATTTTACTATCTATTCCTAAATTTTAAAGAAATGACGTAATTCCTGCTAACCCAATACAAAAAAATTTGGAGTGATATGAAATATAACTGACGTGACGTAAGTTAACTATTTTCCATATAAATGCTCACCCACTTAACACATCTAGTAGGAATATATAATATATTGGACGTATGTTAGAATGCAGTGTACTAGACGTATGCTAACCTTAGGACTAAAACAACCCTCCAAGGAGCACTGCATTATATGAAACATCCTTTCATCCAACCATGGCAACGTCTTCCTTCTGACACGCTCAATTCGTTTCAGATACCTTTCCCCCACACTCGCCACTCATTAATTCAACTTAATTTTACCACCACGAAAATGTATGCTTCTTTCCTCCTTTTTATCTCCCTCTTTTCTTTCTTTCTTTTCCTCTTTTTATATTTCTCTCATTTTGTAAATATCCAATCGTAATTGTAAAAATCATATTTTCTTGCCGTCTCACGAAGCAGAGCGTAACTATTCTCTCCGGGAAAACAATTTTAATAGATTAAGCCAACAGTTGAGTTTAGGAAAATAAAAACATATACATTTAACTCTACTAAATTATTGAGCACTTTATCCAGCTTTTTTTTTATTTTACAATTTCTATCTTTGAAAAATATATCGATTATTAAGTGTGCTCATATCCATAAATACTAACGGTTTACGACGTCCAGTTGCGCATGCGTACATAAATAAATAATCAACGCGACAATAAAAAGAAGTGTTTTAAAATGTACGTTTTCAGCGTTCAAACTGTTTTCTTTTTGCGTGTAAATTATCCAAATCTACAATTGTTAATAGTTTCTGCATTTTTACCTCGTTTATTTTTACATCGGTTATTATGTTTTAGTTATTTTAACGCAATTTCTTACAAGTAAATCTACTTTAACTCGTTGAAAATTTAAGTGATTTTTAAAAGCCGATTTTCCCACCGCCTTTATTTTTAAAATGCATTCTCCATTTTAAATACACATTTCTTAAAAATTATTATTCATTTCCTACTACACTACAGACATAATATATAACCACGATTTTTTTTTAAATTTGCGTTACAAATAAATAATTAACGCGGCAATAAAACGTAATGTTTTACTGTGTACGTTATGCGCGTCTCAATTGTTTTTTTGCGTTTAAATTTAAAGATATATCCAAATTTAAATGTAACTTTAGGTATTATGCTTTCTGTTCAGTGCATGTTTCCTATAAGTGTGGCAAACCACTTACAATTCAATGACAGTATGATTTTTTTTAATAAACAACTATAAACAGAACGACTCATGGAAATATATCTTTTTTTTTTCATTTTAATATACTGCATAGCAATGTTGCTGTTATATCAGAACAAAAACCTCACAATGTCAGTGAGATATCTTCTGGGGCGGTAGAAATTTTCCATCATTTTCCACTGACCTTTGAAACAGATTTGATGTACGTGCATTATTTTATATTTTTTGACTAGAAACATGTAAAGTTTGAAAATTAAAATAATGTAGTTTTCCAGTTGAAGGTCAAAAGACGGCCTTATTAATATGCATGCGTAACGTAATATCAATTGGTTCATGTTTTTTTTTCTTTTCAAGCCTTGCAGCATACATGTATTTACAGTTCAGGTATTTACCTCAAAGGAAAACATTACATCGCAAGCTCAACGTTTTGGTTTCGATTCTATCCGTAGACGCACGAGTAATTTATATATATATATATATATATATATATATATATATATATATATATATATATATATATATATATATATATATATATATCAGTTTTGCCTTTGTACATTAGAACATCTTTATTAGTAAACAAGAAATAAAATTGAATATTCACACACACGCATATATATATATATATATATATATATATATATATATATATATATATATATATATATATATATATTGCCTCTGTTGGTAGAACATGTATACGTTTTGCTGATTGGTGTAGAACGAGCCAAATTTACGAAGTATTTTTATGTCATCTACGAGACGCAATTTATTGCACACCCATTGAATTGTAACAAATCGGCACGAAAACGTGCTTTACATGCGGGTTTAGGAAAGTATCGTAAAACAGATTGCCGGTAAGCAATCACATAGAATGCTGCATTGTTCTAAACCCGCCAGAGTATATACAGGGGGTGAATTTCTCCTTGTTAATAAACGCGCAAGGGAGAGCTAGTTAGTAATTTATAAAATATATATGGCGATTAAGCTACACTGAGTATTCCGCGTTTCATCCACTCTAGGACTCTTCAGGCTTCCCTGAAAAGCCTGAAGAGTCCTAGAGTTGATGAAACGCGGAATAGTCAGAGTAGCTTAATCGGTATATATATATATATATATATATATATATATATATATATATATATATATATATATATATATATATATATATATATATATATATATATATACTCCTATTTGTTTTTGTGCATTGATATTCATATTAAAACCCCTATTTAATAGTAAAATTCAACTTTGTCTATATGGGTCATGGAATTGCCTTTATCCGAAAAATATCTAGCTAATTCCTATATTCTTCTGAACATTCATTTTAATTAATTACCTGTTACTTTTTTGGTTTTCTCCTGGGATGATAACCTTTAGATTACTATTACGTGCAATTAGATTCATGCAGATATACTACATGATTTATGCTTGCGTAATATTTGCGTAAAAAAGTGTAAAGTTAATACTTACCTCTTTCTATACACACTTATTTGAGCGTGTGTATATATATATACATATATATATGTATATATATATATATATATATATAGAGAGAGAGAGAGAGAGAGAGAGAGAGAGAGAGAGATTTGTTTAAAACTTTTCCCTACCAAACTCCCATGTCAGTTTTCATTCTACATATTCAAAACTTAATATATAGAATATTCGAACCCATGCATTATTTTATATTTTTTGACTAGAAACATGTAAAGTTTGAAAATTAAAATAATGTAGTTTTCCAGTTGAAGGTCAAAAGACCGCCTTATTAATATGCATGCGTAACGTAATATCAATTGGTTCATGTTTTTTTTTCTTTTCAAGCCTTGCAGCATACATGTATTTACATTTCAGGTATTTACCTCAAAGGAAAACATTACATCGCAAGCTAAACGTGTTGGTTTCGATTCTATCCGTAGACGCACGAGTAATTTATTTATTTATTTATTTTTTACTTTTTTCATCATTACTATATATTTGCTTGAATAAAATTAAATTTAAAAAAATACGAAACCTGCATTAACCCTCATATAATATTAAACCTACCTTACAAATTGGCCATATCTGGTGCCCTGCTTGTATTATCTCCATATATACTATTTTGATTGCACACATTCTCTTCTGGGACAAAGTAGCGTAGGCTTACAATAACAGATGCCACGTACATATTTGTTATGTCTAGGCTTTTTGCCACTCTCTGATGTAAGTTTATAATTGCATTATATATCTGTTATAAGAAAATCATCTACGTTATCCTAGATGCAACATCATCACACACGCATCATCTTCCCCGCAAAAAGTTGCACAAAGCTAACGTCGGCATCTCCCCTACCGGGGATATACATGCGACTGGGGACTGCTTATGAATTTCATAATTCCATGAAACTTCCTACTTCGGAGGAAGCCGGTTCAACCGTGAATAGGGTTGGTGCTGACTGGACACACACACACGAATCTGGTGAAGCTAATAAAACTCCTTTGCAACATGGAAGAATTATTCTTGTTTAAAATAATACATTAAAAGTGTTATACTTTGACAATATTTTTCATTGGATAATTTCATTTTTCATGAGCAAATACATTTTATAATTGGAAATTTTACATTTTTCGAATTATTTCGCTCCAAAATTTTCATGGGTATTCATGATTTGTATTGTCATAATTTTGTTTATCAGTTTATTTGCTGTAATTTACATTCACCGTATCGCGATCTCAGGAACTGTCAAAGAATTTGGAACTCGAATTTGCGTGTGGAATGTAATGAGAAGAATGTCGTATAAAAATATAACTGTTTTCCAGATATGTCAGATCTGCCTTGGCTCGCGTTTCATTCACTTATGTTAGAAAATATAAACAACTACCAGAACCCGCGACAACTGCCGTCCCTGGAAAATGACATACACTGGCGGCCGTAGCATAATCTGGAGTCCACATTATTTTCCATGGCAGCTAATTGACGCCGCTGTCTGTGATTGTTAAAACTGTTTGTTACTGGCAGTAAGAGAAGATTTCGGGCGATTATATGCTGGGACTGATTGATTCTAAAAACGCATTGAAGTAAAAATATTATTCGTTTCTTAGTTGTTTGTTCATAACTCAGTATAACTTCAAAAATTAGGAACAATGGTTAATTAGAAAAAATCTAACACACCTATTAAGTTTATTTTGCATTGGCATTCATTTTTATAACTCTTTTTACTATTTATTAAAAAAGGAACTACAAATTTGTTATATATGTGTTATCTAATTGCAATTATCTACAAGATCTTACTAACTTGCGTATTTTTTTACATTCAATTGTTGTTTTCTTTTCGGTTTTCTTATAAGATGATAATTTTTAGTTTACTATTTCGTGTAATCATATTTTCAGATATTCTCCACGAATTATACTTGCGTAATAATTGCGTAAAAAGGATACAGTAAACACACACATTTTCCATATATATTAATGTATGCCTATATAATTATTATTTTTTAAATTTTGACTACCAAACTCCTCTGTCAGTTTTTGTGTCTACGAACATAAAACTTAATATGCATAGTATTTAAACCCAAGCGACACGTTATATTTTGGTTTTAGCCGAGGATAATCGGTGTAAACTTTGAAATGTTCATGGTTTAATGTTTTCATAGCTCAGACATAAACGTATCTTCAGGTTGGATATCGTTTTTTTTTCTTCCCAGTATACTGCATGCATTTTCCCCTAAAATAGTTCTATCCTATCTTCTAATTATTAAAATACTTCAAAGAAAGGCAAAGTGATAACAAATCAAATATATATCAAATAAGTTTCCGTAGCCAATTAAATTTATTTTGAAAAAAACCTACATAATATATTTGGGTTTCAACTCATTTGAGGGCGTTTATTCAGATCTAAAAAGAATGTAGCAAATGAGGTAATAGATTTAATAATAAGATGTAATATGTAATCGGTAAACAATGTAAAATTTAATCAAATCGTCAACAGCAAAAATGCCAAAAAAAAAATCTCATCACTCAAAAGTAAAAAAAATATATATTGGTGCCCGTAATAGCATTTATATTTAGTGTGGTTTTTAGGGGTATTGACTGTGTTTTTATTGTGAGCATATTTACATTCCGAAATCAATCTTGCGTTTATATTCTGAGAGTCTTCTGTCCGAACAACGAAAGGGCAATATGTGTTGGTTTAGATTTTGTGATAGATTCGTATGTGCAAGTAAATAGTTAGCGACGATAGCTGGAATTACAATAATTCTCAAATCTTAAATAGAGCTCTCAGTCGTTAAATTTACAGAGTTCCAGTACATAGTTTTAATAATTTTCAGCGAGTATCAAAAATGCTATATATGTTTTAGCAGGATTGCGTCATGTTTAGCCGTTGATTTAAATTTATAGGTTTGTTCGATTATTGAGTACTAAGAAATTGTATGTGTATTTTGTACTGAGGAAAGTATGTTAAAATGCTGAATTATTGAAAAATAGTTATCAGTATTTATAAAACATTAGGATACTTTTAAGCTGGCCGTATTTAATTTTCCGGTTTAGAGCTATTATTATATTGGTTTTTATTAGCACAACTTCGTCCTGAAGAAGAGTATTTGTTTGTTTTTTTGTAAGAGTTTATCATCAGAATCGACCATGCAATTATATTACCACTGTAATATTTAAACAGTATATTCTAGTTAAATGTAAGCTTCATAGAATTTGTTGCTTGGTGAAAATAAGCAATAGTCGGTATAGTCGTTCCTCTCATAACATTTGTAATGCGGTTTTAACTAATCACATGATTTTTTCAGTGCGGTCCACTAAACGCATAACTCCAAAACAATATGATCAATGTCAAAAGAAAAAAGTATATGTGGAAATGTAGTAATCTATTTATAAAATAAATAATTGAACATTATTCAGCAAATCGCGGCATATAAGTATTTGCAAACATCGTTGCAAACATCGTCGTTAGCTAGTGTGTGATCAGAATGTTCAAATAAAATGTTCTTGTAACAAATAAGTCAATGTGTAAAGAGTTTAAAAATGCCAATATTATTCATTGAACGGCGACAGATATAATATGGCCAACAACTACAATTGTACGCCGACGAAGACAACGAAATAAAGTATGTGTCGGCCATACTAGTAGTAAATGTAAGTTTGTGTACGTTTTAGTCTTAGATAAAATGTAAATAGTTATCACTAACGTAAAAATGTTGGACGATGTTCGCCATCGTTATATGTGTAAACTTCTATTAACTATATGAAGGTCTATTATCGTAAATTGACGCTGGTCTAATAAATGTTTGTCATAGCGACGCCATATAGTGATGTTAAGAAGTGTTCGTTTGGAATAATCTAATTCCGGGAGAAGAGAATTAGCGGGCAACCAATAAGGTGCATTGAACTTTGCTGAGGGAGATTTTATTATTTTTTACTCTACCACGGGAATAATAATAATAATATATCTGCGTATGTATGTGCCAGTTACGACAAGTGTAAGCAACAAATCTGTGAGATGTGTAGATTTTCCGAGTTAGGGATTGTAGATTTAAATATGTAGTGAGAAAAATTGTACCCCTTTCTTCTAACGCTTGTGACGGTATCGCTACTAAATTATAATAGCGTATTTTATTTTCACGATTGAATGTGTTTGAAAAAGTTTCGAACGCTACATATGATAGTAACTATTAGCTTAGGTGAATTGAATTTGTATGTGGCATATGTTGTTGCAAACCCACGGTAAATTTGTGTGGAACTCCCTGCGTTTACTTTACAAATATAGAGATAGCATAACACTATTATACAAACGTCCTTGGTCTGTCGATACGCTTTCCTGTTTACAAGGACTGGTACAGATGCCATAGAATTATATATATATACATATATATATATATATAATTATTTTTTTACTATAACAATTAAATAGCTACAGACACTAGTGTTTCATCCTTTCGGGATGCTTCAGTGCAGGGTGTCACGATTACTACCAGTCGAACGATTCGAACCCCGCGACACGAGACATCTCTGGCTCGATTAGCGGAGGCCGTATCCATTCGGCTACTATTAACCGTGTGAAATAGCGTTGAATTTTAAACATTTTAATTTAAATGTTCATTACGTCAGGCAGACAGTGATCAAATCGTTATACGATGATCTACGCATAAGAGCTAAATTGACCGACTTTTTAATTCAACTGAAAGTGCTCAACGATAAGAAACGAATGTCTTAAAGGGGCTGTCATAATTATTTTTTTACTATAATAATTAAATACCTACAGACACTAGTGTTTCATCCTTTCGGGATTCTTCAGTGCAGGGTGTCACGATTACTACCAGTCGAACGATTCGAACCCCGCGACACGAGACATCTCTGGCTCGATTAGCGGAGGCCGTATCCATTCGGCTACTATTAACCGTGTGAAATAGCGTTGAATTTTAAACATTTTAATTTAAATGTTCATTACGTCAGGCAGACAGTGATCAAATCGTTATACGATGATCTACGCATAAGAGCTAAATTGACCGACATTTTAATTCAACTGAAAGTGCTCAACGATAAGAAACGAATTTCTTAAAGGGGCTGTCATAATTATTTTTTTACTATAATAATTAAATACCTACAGACACTAGTGTTTCATCCTTTCGGGATTCTTCAGTGCAGGGTGTCACAATATATATATATATATATATATATATATATATATATATATATATATATATATATATATATATATATTATAAATTATGCATGGGTTCGAATATTCTATATATTAAATTTTGAATATGTAGAATAAAAATCCCAGAAGCTTCTCAAAATATGGAGCAACCGCGAAAGCAGAGCTATCCATTTCAATCGATTCCAGATGCGGAGCAGAGCGTGGATGATTTAAAGATAGAAACTTAGTTTTAGATCCATTAGAAGTAACCAGCCACTTCTTCCCCCATTGTGCGACGCTCTCAAGATCGGAGGAGAGCAACCCAGAGACAACTTTGTCATTTACGGCATTTGATGTCAACGAATGATTTAGGTATGTGTTTTGGGACATCATTTATGTAGATTAGGAAGAGAGTAAGACAGTGGTGGACACTTGAGGGACACCTGCATTAATACTATGGGATTATTTCTGCCCATCAACCATTACTCTTATGCGCCTATTAGATTTAATAATCGAGAAAACATATCTAGTTATACCCTAGCGGAAAATTTTGTGAATTAGGCCTTTACGGCCTACCTTATCAAAGATCTTAAATATGCTAAGAGCAATTGTCCTAGAAACGAATCCTTTGTCGAGAGATTCACTTATCTTATGAGATATAACCGTTAGCACATCTGTTGTAGATCTAGAGAGCACGGAAACCACATTGCATGTCACTAAGAAGGTTATTTCTACTGAGGTGAGGTCATTATTAATATGTATTTCAGCAACTTACTCATGGCACACAGGAGACTTATTTGTCCCTACTGAGAGGGAGAAGACCTGTCACCTTATTCTGAAATACAGGACATAATGATGAGGTTTCCCGGGTGTTGGGAAGCAATTATCTTAAAGATAACGCTTAAACAGTTTTGTAAGTATAGGGGGAAAGTGATGGTTGAAACTTTTTCAACAGTATAATTGGAATACCATCAGGGCCAGTTGCATTACTGGAATTCAGGTCTTGATTAGCGTGTCGACCATATAGGAGGAAAGGCGCGGAGATGATGGCCTTCGTCCCATTGGGTTGAATTAGCTGCAAAGTTCTTGGCATATAGTTTTGCCTTGTCTGATGCTGACGAGACAACCTCAGGTATATTGATGAAGGTTGGGATAGAACGCACGCTTCTGTTCAAGATCCTGTTTGCTATTTGCCAAAAACCGGTGGGAACCAAGCCAATGCTCAGCTACTTTGGAATTGACGGACTTAGCATATAGCTCTCTTGCATATTTTATTACATTTTTCATTGGTTGATGGCAGTCCTGAAAGCAGCTTTAGTCTCAGTACATCTATGGCGTCGGTAGCTATAGAAAAAGTAATTTCTGTGCTCGATTGCAGCTGCCCATATGGAGTGAACCATGGCTGATGGTTAGGTTTTTGTTGGAATTTTTTGGACGGTATGAATCGGTCTATAGCTATAGTTAACCATTTAGACAGGTCTGATAATAAAGAGGGCACAACCTTTTGAAACATGGAATGCAGATATAGATCAGATATAAATGTACGGAAGCTATCCCAGTCAGTCACAAAGTATCTGTATACTGCACGGTTGAGAGGTACGTCTGAAGAGTTGTTGCATTTCATTGTTATGTTAACTGATACAACCGAGTGGTCAGAAGATCCCATAGGAGATAAAACGGAACATGAACATAGCTCAGGGGAAGTCGTGAGAAAAAGGTATTGAAGGATTGCATACTAGCCGGTAGTATCGGGCACACGCGTGGGTTCGTGAACAATCTGAGTGAGGTCATAAGCAATGGAGAATCATGACAGAAACTCCCCTCATCATCTATCTTGTTTGAATGGGTCAGCCATTCCACATTGATGACATTGAAGTCACCACAGATGTGAATGTTTGCCGAAGGATGAGCCGACAGGATGTGGTCAATTTTCGCAGATATGCTCTTAATAGAAGGCAAATATAAATGCAGTGGTGTAAGCAAGTGCAACCGTGAAGCAAATGTAAGGTAAATTAGGGTCTTCCCCGGAGATATTCCTAGCACACGCAAAGCTTTATTTAATGTAGGCACATATTCCATGTCCATGGAGATCTTGGGGGTCAGATTTAGATGTTAAGTTGGAGTATCTATTAATTATGAAATTGGCTATGGAAGTTGTCGGCACAAAACCAGTTTTGCTTAGGAACAATATGTTCGGTTTCGTCTCCTGCAATTGGGTTTCAACCTCTGGAAGGTTGGTGCATAGATCCCTGCTGTTAGAGTAGGAGACATCGTAGTAGGAGTCTACGTTGGAGCCTGGGGTTCTAGGTTCGTTCGTGTTTTTTTTATTCATGTTGATAATTTGGGATGTGTGGAACAGGTCGACAGACTTGGTTAGAGCAGGTTAGAGAGGAAAAGTAAGAGAAAAAGACAGGATGACGTCAGCCCAGAAAAACGTTTACCTCCAGAGAGACATAAAAACAGAAAATTTCCGACATCTCTCGCAAGCAGCTTTTTTCTTAACTCTTTACCAGAAAAATCTCTCATTGTAAATGAGGACTGAAGGACAAATAAGGGGAGCTATAGTTATTGGAGCTACCGATAACATATCAACAGTGCATTATTTACTCTCGATTTTAAAACAAGGAAAGGTTAAAAATAAATAAGTTGAGAAATTAGGAGAGTTAGGAATAAAGAAGTTAGAAAATATTAAGCACGAGGGACTTATTAATACTTACTTAATATAAGGCCGTTGCTTCATTTCAAATTAAGGAATATATTAAAAATAGTCTTCCCTCCCATATTAATGCGTAAATTTGAGATGTTTTACGCAGAAATTACGTATTAGGTATGATTAATTGTAATAAAAACAATTAAATATTTCTATAAGTAGACATTTAATTCCGGGTACTTAAAGGATATGTTGGAGGTGGGGGTTGTTATCTTTGTAGCATTCTGCATTAATTTTAATTCAGAATGTTCTTACTTCTTCTAGCCTTACCTTATAATCAAAATACCATAATTAAGTTTTTATCAGTTTGAGAAGTCACGTTACTTTGTATTAATTTAGATTTGATGAACTCATTTAAAAACTGGTTAAGAGTAATACAATTTGGGTTAAGTATTAAGTTTAGACTACTTAACAATAATGCATACTGCAAAGGAAAAGCCGTATTTTTCTGAGTTTAGATAATGGGGCAAGTTTTATTTGGAAAATTCTCGCTTGCAGAGATGACTTTTTTCGTAAATAATATAAGAAAAGGGAACACACTATTGGCAAATAATCGTATAATAGAAAACAGAGATAAAGAACAACAACATGAGTAAAATAAAATGTTAAGTGTTTAACTCAACGCTGAAATAAGAAAATATGTTTGCAATACACAAATGTTTGCGGTATGAAGGTAAATAGATATCAAATTTTGTATTCAATAAACATGAGATTTTATAATAACAACAATAATCTATACATTTACAGAGAAAAACATATCTAATAGAGTTACTAGAACGCATATGTAAATTAATTTCGATACATAGGTGTGAATTAGGAAAAAAAGTAACTATACAAATAATCTTTACTGACCCATGTAAACGCAACTTCTGAACTTTCGTAGATTGTATGGAAACACGTTCCATTATAGACACAAAAGTTGGACAAATGATTTTTTGGTCCGCCGACAAAAAGAAGGGTGGACATATACATTCACTTTTGTTCTTTCGACTGTTCGTCTGACCACACTTTTTCCAACAAGTACGTCTTGGAATTTTTGAAATTCTACACAATCATTAAAATTAAACAAGTAACAGAACAGATTTTCCGAGAACACTCCTGTTGCCTATCCGGTTAAAATGGCTGTAATTGATACTTTTGTGCTTATTAAAATAATTGATGCTTTAAATTTGTATAAAGTTTTCTAAAAAGGTGTAATTAACTGCTTTCTATATAATTCGGGCTGTCTATACTTCACGATAACTCTTGGGTGATCTCGTGACAATTTTAATGCTAATAAAAAACCCTATTTTGGGGACTATTTTCCATATTTGTCTAAAATTGCATTGAGCTGAACTCAAATTTTCCATATTTGTCTAAAATTGCATTGAGCTGAACTCAAATTTAAATTTGTTAAGACCTTGGGAACGATTAGGGCTAAATGGGGAGGGGCAAGTGATTGACTTAGTGATTTCTTTTTTGCATAGTGCAAAACTCAAGTTTACATGTGTTAAGTCATAAAACTGGACCGCTGCTTAATTTTCACCGGAATTGGAAGACGTCTTAGGGTTTTTGGCGCTATATGCTAAACTTAGTTACTTTTATACCTCGTTCACTGTGCACTCACGGGGGACCATACATGCTTCATTTGTTTTTTTTATATAGATTAAACGGCAAGTACAATTTAATCCTGATACTTTATATTTTACAAGAGGACGGATGCATGCCGCGTAATCTCCCATGCCAAAAGAACAGCATTACTACTGTGCTATGTTATTACGACAAATTAAAATTGCAAATCTTTTGCCGTTGATTGAATATTAAATTCCTAACGAAGTTATTTGTGCCGACGGGCCTCACAGCTGTTGATGAAATGTTAAAACAGTTTCGTCTAATTTAATTTGTTTTATTTAATTATTTAAATGCGAAAATCGTTTGTTTTTCCATTCGGTGTTCTTTCCTGTTTGCAAAGAATAAAAAATAAAACGCTTAATATTTCTGCATTATCACTAAACCATTTTACAAATCGTAATTTAAACATTAAATATTTTTTAACAAACAATCAAATGACTTTTGTAATTGCAATTAATATAACAACCCCGGGATCGCTGATTGGCAAGCGCATATTATTTTGCATTTGCTCCCTGATGCATGTTTACGTATACACGTCGTTATAATTGAGCCGTGTATATGTATTGCATTAGAATAGTTTGTGAATTATATGTTGCATAAGTTTTAATTTAATGTTGAACAATTAATAGCAATACACATCGTAAACAAACAACACCATTAATTTTACTATGCTTGAGAAAGCATCTGAAAAATGTAATTAATAATTATTTATATATTATTATATATATTTTATTCGATCTGAAATGGAACACGTACATCAAGTCTGTTGCCAAGGTCGCTGGAAAGATGGTGGAATCCTTCTACCGCTCCAGAAGATACTACTGATGCAATTCTCTATCTATATAAAAGCCAAGTACGTCCAAGGATGGAATACTGCTGCCATATCTGGGCAGGAGCTGCTAAAAACAGCCTATCCTGCCTTGACAGAGTACAAAATAGACTTCCTGGCTTAGTGGGGGATGCATTTTTCTCTACCCTGCAAACTCTCTCCCACAGAAGAGACGTTGCGAGACTATTCTTGTTTTATCGTTATTTCCATGGCAGGTGCTCGTCTGAACTCCAATCTCTGGTCCCCCCTCGCCAATCATTCAAGAAAAACACCCGTCTAGCTGAATGCACTGAGAAATGTTTCCCCCACTCTTTATCTGTGCCTAAATCAAAACGTGGGTTCCATGAAAAAAGCTTCTTTCTTAGAACTGCACGCCTGTGGAACTCTGTTCTGTCTGCCTGTTTCCCACCTGAATACAACTTGGTTGTCTTCAAGTCCAACGATAACAAATTCCTTATGAACCATTCCCTTAAGTAAACACTTCATCAAATCTCCACTCCAAAGCAATGTACTTGCAATAACCCTTATCCCTGAGTGGCTTCCGGGCCTTGATAAGTGGTGACCTCTGTGTAAAGAAAATAGTAATTTATTATATGTAGCAATATATCTAAACAGAATTTTCTTAGTTTTGTCCTCGACAAGCTTTATAGCCGAATTGCTATTAATGAACTCATAACTTACCACAAATATTCATACATGTATTATTATTATTATTGTTGTTATGATTATTATTATTATTATTATTATTATTATTATTATTATTATTATTATTATTATTATTGAAGTAAATACTGAGAATCGATGCAAACACAAAACATATCTACTCCTTTTTTTGTAAAGTCCTCAAATATATATATATATGTATATATGAATACATGCACACACACGCACACACATATACACATATATATATATATGTGTGTGTGTGTGTGTGTGTGTGTGCGTGTGTAAGTTGGTTTATTGATGATATCGTGTTTAGTATCATTAACAGCTTCCAAACGCTTGTATTTATTCATTTGTCTAATGAAGCGTGTTTAAAGATGTACATGCTATTTTGTTACATGCATACACACACACTCATATATATATATATATATATATATATATATATATATATATATATATATATATATAGTATATATATGTATATATATATATATATATATATTGTCTTAGTTTTGTCTTAGGAGATATTGCGGATTTTTGATGTATTTGATTTGGAGCGTGTCGCACAAACTTTTGAACTCAGCTTACTCCAAGTGAGTTCAATTGTCGTTCAAAGATGCATTCTACTACGCAAAACGAACAAAGAGTCCATATAGAAAATTTATTGGTGGGCCATTTGCTCGTCTTATGCAACTTAATACGTTAAGCCACATGATGTAGCTATCGATAAAGATTAAGTAAGTGGTCGTTGACCGGACCTTCAAAGTGATATGAATTCTAGACAGCGGCTGGTCAGTCTTCGGGCCGGGGTTGAATGTAATCAGTGTTGTTTTTAGCAGCGACAGTGCAATCTGTGCAAGGGCTTATACATTCCTTTTATCATAGTTCATGTTTTTCCATTATACATAGCTTATAATCAAGCTCTTCATTCGTTTTTCTCAGTGTGTCCTGTATTAGAATTTCGTGGAATTCGCTTTTGGAGATTTTTAAACCATCACTATTTCGCCATAGTAGGACCTCGTCGCAAAGCGAGTATACTCCATGGGTATTGTCGCAGATACAGTCATCTTTATGTGCTTTTTTTATTCTACATATGGATACCGGAAGTTTTCTAATTGTGTTGCCTATCATTGTTATTTTTTCGTAGTCACCCGAAGAGCAACCATGATGTAATCCTCAAAATTCCGTATCCATAAGCATCAGTCTAGATAGACTATCAGCATTGCTAATTTGTTTTGGTGACAAATACTCCAGTGTAAAATATAATTACTAATATTCTTCATCATCTCAACAGTATATTTGAAGTATATGGCGATGAGCTATTTTGGGTCAGAAAACCGCAAGCACCGTAATATAATCAGTTTTCAACGAAGACTATCTAACATGTAATATCTATGAGGTTCATTCCGTCGAATATGATAGTTAGATCGTCCTTTTCGACTAGCCAGTCCTGTATGTCGGCGTGTAGTTGCGTTCTGGATGCATCGGCGATCACTTTTTGGACCGTCGGATATTATATGAAGAATACCATAAAAACACTATGACCTTGCGGTTCTCGCTAATACAGGGTGACCCCCCAGTAAAAAAGAACATAGAAAGTATATCTAGAACATATGTTGTAGAACGGAGAAAAAAAGGCCAAAGACCCTAGTGTTTTGATGTGAGGTTTTGAATATAATAAACTATTTATGGCCAAAGTTTCATTTCATTCGGACAAAACTTTAAGAAACGGGACCTAATTAGAGTTGGGGTCCGTTTGGGGGGGGTCAGCCTTTATTATTTACAGCTTGGATAATAGTGTGTGAGAAAAAATTCAATGTTGAAGTACCCTTGATTTCCCTAAACGCCGCTTGACATTCAACCGTCCAATCTCAGCCTTGTTCTTTCGTAAGTAATTCGAGGCGTGCAAGTCATGCATGTTCTTTATGAAGACTCGGTAGTAGTTAGCCAGTCCTAGAAAGCTTTGCACTATTGGACATATTCGGAGGCAGGCATTTTCTTTATATCTTCTACGCTTCAGGGTCTAAGTGTATATTACTTTTATTAATTATGTGTCATACGTATAAGTGCGTTCTTGAATATGCCACGCTTTTTTTTTATCTTACTTTAAAATGGAAGCGTTGCATTGTTTAAAAACCTCATGTATATGTTTAGTGTGTTGCCTGTGGATTTACTAACAATAACAATGTCGTCCAAATAGGCACAAGTGAAGTCAAGGCCGCCAAACATGGTTCCCATGATTTGCTGGAAGATTGCAAATGCTATCTTGACATCGAAATCTAACCTCTGAAACTTGTAGAGTCCTCTATACGTATAGAGGCAGACAATTTTAGAGCATTCCTCCTGGGTAGGTATCTGTAAATACGCCTCGCTTTAATCCACTTTCGAAAATATTTCAATACCGTTAAGATTTTTGAATATTTTCTCCTGTGTGAGAATGGGATAGTGGTAATATGTTAGAGTTGCCTTCAAGCCTGTGGAGAAATCTGTACATACAAGAATTCGATTGTTCTTTTTGGTCACATATACAATAGGGGCTGGCTAATCACCCGTGCTCATTTTCGATAGTATTTCAACCTTTTAGGGGACGATCGTTTTTTGAAAAGGGAAACAGTTTTTCATTCAGCTGCCATCAGGCCATAGTCTTGGTGCATCTTTCAGCAGCTGATGACAAAAATTTTAGAAATATTTCATTTTAATTCGTCCTTCAGTCGTTATGCTTTCATAGAGGAATATTCTAGGTTCTGGCAGTATTTGTTTATAGGTTAATCACACAATTCAATTCACTCTATCCAATCAGTCGCGATGAGTTGTTCGGTGTGTATGTAGTTACACTTTTACATTTTGGAACAGCCATTTAACGTTACAGAGATTGTCACTTCTCCCTCTAATTTAATATTATGGCCTGCCACTAATTGTGCTGACCGTTTCATCTTACGCATGGGTTGTTTCTTTAACGTTTTTATCTGTCTGTAGGCTAATAATGGACCTGTCTTGCAAGGAGTCTAACTGTAACTTAACTATATTAATAACAATGTTTACAGTGACATATTTCCCCCGGTACTTCTCTGCTTGCCTGTCGGATCTTGTTTGTCGGCGATATAGCTGTTGTTTATTTTGCAATGCGTCGCTTTATGGCATGTGCTGCAACACTCATTGCATATTTTTTTGTAAAAACATCTAACGGACGAATATTTTCGGCTGCAATTCTTGCACGGCTTTGCGAGCGAATCATATTTTTAAATTCGATGGCTATTATTTGATCGTGCCTGTTTTTTCTTTTAGTTTGTCTGTTTTTCGATTAGATTAATCCTTTCATCTTAAACTAGTATTTCGCAAGTATGACACGCCTGATGCCTCGATGTTCCGTAAGTCCTTTTACACTAACAGTCCGTTTGAAATACTCGGCCAACTTTTGAAAAGTGAGTTCATGTTAACCTTCGAGTCTAGATAGGATTCGTCGTCTCATCTCTGAAAAATAAAAACTGTAAGAGGCAAAAAAAGAAAATGATTTATCTTGTGTGGGTGTGTATATGTGTGTGTTGGGGGGAACTGTTAGTTCTCACTCGATATTTCTGTACACAAAACTTGTAAAGACACAAAACGTGTTTACTTACGACTTAGTCAAAATTTTCCTTGTATTAAATCAGAGCTTACTTTCATTGTTATTTTTTATCAGGATCCTGGCTGACGCTATTTTGAATATTCGGTGACATGTTATTTTGGTGTGAATTGGAATTATCTCGCCGCCAAACAGTTTTTTTTTTTTGTTTCTAACGTTCGTTTAAATCTTCGTTCGGTAGTTTTCTTGTGTAAGTATTTGAATTATTAACGAGTTAAAAAAATTGTGACAGTTAAATAAATATGTATTAGCGAAAAAACATTACAAGCTAAATTGAACAATATGTTTGCTCAACTGTTAGACTAGTTCGGGATGACATCCTCTCCGCGTGTTCATATCTGATTGATTGTCAACCGGTTCTTGTCCCCCGGAAGTACAGTCATTGACAGGTGTGACGTCATGGAAAAGTTCATTATTCCAATCAGTAGGAGTGCGTCCACAACACTATTCGTGCCCATGCTCTCTCTCCATCTGTCTCTTTCTCTCTCTCTCTCTCTCTCTCTCTCTATATATATATATATATATATATATATATATATATATATATATATATATATATATATATATATGTATATATATATTTATACATGCATATATATATATATATATATATATATATATATATATATATATATATACAGATATTGCCATTTCGAGAGAAATATACGTTTTGATTTTTATGAATTAAAAAAAAAAACGAGAGCCAGCTAATCACTTTCGACCGCACTGATCATGACCTCGGTTAATGTATTTAATTCGTGTTCAAAATAAAGAGGAGACAATACGATTAGAATAATGTTCCCCAACGAAGAGAAAGATTGTGGTAAATACTATGTATCTAAAATACATTAATGTATAATGAATGTACGATAATATAATATAAAATATTGAAGTAGATAAATGAAAATTAAACATATAATGACTACATAGCAATAAATTATCTTTTGTTGCACATTGATCACATGTTTACAATTTGAAGGGCATTACAATTTAGATTGATCATACGTCTGTTTATGTTAGATATATAATGTTTCTCCGATGTTATCAACCAGTTAGAAAGTTATGAAATAATTTTTAACGCATATCTTCCCACGTAGCCTATGCTAGCTTTTATAAATAAAACAGATTGCACTTGCATGTTCGAGATGAGAAGGGTCGTAACCGGTCAGCCATTCCCCTATTTTTTATCATTGGTCAGCCATTTCCCTATTTTTAGTCATTATTTTCCTCTCATAATCGCAATGCCTAAATGTTGTACCTTACAATATATATTGTAAGGTAAACAATTTATGTGTGTGTGTATATATATATATGCATATATACATATATATACATATATATATGGAAATGTATAAAATAGAATACAAAAATGATAAGAGCTGATAAATTTTCTGTATTCGTTACATATATATATATATATACATATATATGCATATATATATGTATGTATACATATATATATATATATATATATATATGTGTGTGTGTGTGAAACAATAAATACTGATGATTAAGTAGACTTGAAACAATATGATATCATTTACCTATAAAATTTAAGCATTATATTTGTTTGACTTTTATTGGTTAATAAATGTTTTTAATTGTGTTCAAAAGATTTCCGGCTCATGATGTGCTCTATCTTTATATAGAGCTTTTTAATTGATTTTATTAATTCAAATTCGAAAGATAATACTTACATTTACTATATATAAATATATATATATATATATGTGTGTTTGTGTGTGTGTGTGTGTAATTCTAATAACCCCTGTATAATGTGCATCACTATAATGGTATATTTTCATGTTAATGAGGGCAACTGTTATTATTTGTAGAATGATATATGCAAACCTATTTTATTTAAACTAAAAGGAGGTCCGACCTTTTCCAGTCGTAAATTTCGGAAATTATTATATTTTAATTCATACAGAAACTGAAGCTTTGTTACATATATGTTTATTGGAAATCTTCTAGCGATTGAAATTGCAGCTGATTCATTTTAAATGAATAACGAGACTCTTTGTAATAAAACAGTCTTGGTTTATTTAGAAATAGTCATGTACACACAGTGCGGCGGTGAAAGAGGTTGTTGGAGAGGTGGGTTGCGAACGTAACAGCAGGTCCTCGTCGGCTGTCTCTCTCTCTATTCGTCTCTCTTTTGTTTTTGTTTTTCTACCATTTCACTTTTATGGACTTCCTCGACCTGGTAACTCATAAACTAATTCACGTCATTGATCCATATTTTGACAGGCATGGCATTTGCTTTTGGTCTGACTCATGACAGAATACGTCATCTCCAGGTCATCACAATTCCCGGGTTCCATTTTTGTCGGCCCGGACATGAGTTCATACGCACCTTGCTCCATAAAGCGACCTGATCCATAAAACGATTTGTGTCATAGGACCAGGTCATCACAATTCCCGGGTTCTATTTTTGGCGGCCCGGAGATGAGTTCATTTGCACCATGCACCCCCATCACATTCCTCCCCTGCCACCAGAAAAATGTATATGTACGTAAAATAATTATTTTTTCATAATTCTAGATTTCATGCATATTTATCTTTCTTTTTTCAAATTTATTTATTATCATTATTGTTTTTTTTTCACCGTCTTTTTCTGTTCCAGAATAAATCATTTTAACTCTGTTTCCTTGTCAACTACAGTTAATGCATTTAGTTATATATATATATATATATATATATATATATATATATATATATATATATTGTTTTTGTGAACATAATTTGACATTACTAACACTAGTGCATTATAACACACACACACAGTTGTTCATTTCATTTACTATGGGTCTCCCTCAATGTATGGGTTTATTACATTTCAAATAACATGAGTTGTATTTTCACACCAATTTTAAAAATCCGATAGACTATGCTTGCTTCTGCTGAAGTTACTTAATTTGTTACTTCACATTCCAATTACTTTTTTTGAAATGAGAAGCGGCTCTACCTTTTCCTAAGACGCCAGTTGCTTGAACCATGACGATAAGGGATCTTTTATTTTTCCTTTCATTGACTAGGACGGTGTTCACTTACTTAATTTACCTAAATATAGAGTATTTTTTCTAACCCATCCTAAACAATTCCCTCTCTCTTTTTCTTCCTCCCCGCTACCAAACCTCGTACTAATTCTACTTACGATAGTTTGGTCCCTATTTCTAGTCTCGTGCACGACATATGACGTATACGGACAACTGATTTCGTTTATACTGGTTTCACCTCATGCTGGGTGTCACGATTTTTCGTTCCATAAACTGTACGTCAGATTCCTCTTCCGACCCCTCCCGTTGATGACGACTCTACTGCATTGGATAATCAGCTTCGTCCGTCGCTGATTCGCTGATTGAATCACGAGATTTCTTTGGAACAGACAATGCACCTTTTTTTTCAACGGCCTCTCTGTAGAGGGAATCTCCCATCCTCGATACATCTATTTTCCTCGCTTTTGGTGGTGTTTATAATACGAGGGGCATGCAATAAGTAATGTCCCCGACCCACTTTCAGTTGTCTGATCTAGCTGAAATTAAGCAGGTTCAATGACCTATATCTCTACGGGTTACAGCTCTGAAATAATTGTGGTTTCTGTTTTAAAGGTGTTTGAACTGAGCCAGGTGTGAAATGGAGCCTGTTAAATATCGAGCAGTGATCCGGTTTTTGTATTTATAAGGACACACACCAGAGGAGACTTTTGATGAAATGAAAAAAAATTATGGTGATAATGTCCCATCATATGACCTTGTAAAACGCTGGACTCGTGAACTCAAACATGAGCGGAAGTCTGTTGAAACAGCTTACAAACTTGGTCGCCTCCCTTCTGCCATTGATGAGGCAACTGCCTGTCAAATTGAGGCTGCCATTTTGTAAGATCGGCACATTACTATTCGGCAAATAGCCCAAGATTTCAAGATTAGTACAGCGTCTGTGGAAACTATCACTCCTGACAATTTGCATATGCATAAGGTGTCTGCGAGATGGATTCTCAGGTTGATCACACCATTCCAGAAGCGATAACGCGTCGAGTGCTCGAGGATGAATTTGGAGATGTGCCAAGAGTCAAGAGTCAATTTTTTTTCTAAAAGACTGATTACACAGGATAAAAACCGGGTCCATCACTATGATTCAGAGACCAAAGCCCAGTCAATGCAGTGGAAGCACTTGGACTCACCACCCCAAAGAAGGTAAGGTGCAGCCCTCCGATGGCAAGGTCATACTCACAGTCTTCTGGGATCAAGACGGAGAAGTCATCAGATTTCCTGGCTAACTTCAATTACAGGAGCCTATTATGCTTCACTTTTGACGAAATTAAGGAAAACTATGAAAATCAAGAGGCGGAGCAAGATTAGCAAATATACCCTTCTCCTGCAGGACAACGCTTCCGTTGACAACTCGCATGTCGCCAGATCAGAAGCATGGGCGTGTGGTTATGAAATTATACCCCATCCTCCCTACTCCCCTGACCTTGCACCCTCTGAATTTCACCTATTTCCAGCCATGAAGTTTTTTTGAAAGAAAAGCGTTTTTCCAGATGATACAGCCTTGAGTTCTGAAGTCACCTCGTAGTTGGAAACTAAAACGGTCTTTAGAGCTGCATCAAACGATTGGAGAAATGCATCTCTGAGGGTGGTACCTATGGAGAGAAAGCCTAATAACTGTGCCAAGTTTCGTTGCTGTACTTCTATAGAAAGTGGGTGAGGGGCATTACTTATTGCACACCCCTCGTACAACAAATCACCAACCTTAAATTCGACGGCGTTTGTTTTCTTCTTAGATCTATCTATCAGGTTTTTTCTAGCATTTTTTACATTACTCCTTAATAAAGTAAAGGTTCGATGCATTTTCTGTAGAGCGATTTCCTGATTCTCATCCCCAGAGTATAATCTATGGGATCTTAGAATAGTGTCCAACGGCAGAACAACATCTCTATTGTAGAGTAAATAAAAGGGTTAAAATTTCGTCTTTTCGCTTACATGGAACCTGACAGGCGCTAACATCTTATTCATGTATATGTCCCACGACTGTTCCTATTTTCTTCGCTAGAACGTCATGCATCTTTGCCGTTACTCTGGGGATGATAGAACATGATGCACGTTGAGGTCCTCTAATGCCTTTTTCATTGTTTTGTTTATGTTCTCAGGCCAATTATTCATTAAAAGTTGCAGTTGTGTCCCGAATCTGGGAAAACTCTCGTCAATTAACAGATGTACCACCGTTTCTGCTTTATTACTCGGAACCGCAAAAGCTTCTGGCCAACCTCTGTACATATCTATAAAAGTCACTATGTATTGGCTGCCTGATAGATTTTTTGGATAAGGCCCGGAAACATCTAACGCTAGTTTAGCGAAAGGAAAAAGCGACAAATCGCTATCCTGCATTTGAGGTTGCTGTTTCATCAAAGTTCTGGTTTGGCACGGAATACATTTACCTATATATTCATTTACTTGTTTAAATAAATCAAGCCAGAAATATGTTTGCTTAATAGCGGGAAACGTTTTTTTCCACGCCCTTCTGACCATTATCATCGTGCTATTGAACTAACACCCTTTCTCTAAGATGCAACTGAATATATAGCCTAATTATCGGTTCGTCATCGGCTTGCGACAAGTAATATACTATATCGTCCATTATTATGTACTTTTTCTGGTCCATCTTGGACGCTTTACCGTTTTTCATTCGCACCTTTGAATCTACAATCTCTGTATCTGCTTCCTGTTCCTCCGATAATGTAGGACGCTCGTGTGCTTCCGATGAGTCTTCAGCATCCTTATGTGATGTAAAATCTGTTGTCTGAAAACGATTTGCGTTTATTGCACTGACCGTGTTATTCCTACTGTCTATTTCCACAGGGAGATCATCATTGCCTTGGCTCGAATCTACAGCGCTTGACAAGAGATCCGCACAGACGTTGTCTTTCCCCTTCAGTTACCGTATGGTGCTATTATAGCCAGCCATACTTAAAGCCCATGTCTGTATCTTCCTATTTTATATTGTTGAGTTTAGTAAATGATACGATAGTGGTCTATGATCTGTATAGATGGTGAAAGTAGGCACTATGCACATGGTGATTTAATTTATTCAGAGCATAGTCTATCGCATATGCCTCTTTCTCTATCGATGACTATCTGGTTTGCGTATTACCCAACTTATGGGATAAAAAGTAAATAGGTGTTTCTACCTCTTTACCCTTCTTTGGGTCATAGACTATTTGTGATAAACATGCCTCAATCGAATGATCAGAGGAATATGCATACAGTCAGTAGTCCTTCTCCGAATCGGGATAACCTAGTGTTACCATATCTGCAAGCTTCGTTTTTAGGCTATCAAAGCCAGACTGACATGCATCGTCCCAATGAAATTGTGGATGTTTCCTCGTTAATCAGATTAACGGCTCGGCGATATCGGATTTTTTTTTTATAAATCGCGGATAGTACGATGTCATTCCAATGAAGCTATTGCTTGCTTTGCAATTGTTGGAGTCGAAATCATTTTTATAGACTTGACTTAATCCATGCCTGGTTGTATACCCCTCTCACTAAATTCTAACACCAAATACTGTATTTCCTTATTAAAAAACTCACACTTCGTTGCTTTTAACCTAAGAGTGTGCTTGCACAAACTACACAATACCTTATCTATGTGTTTTATATGGTCTTCCTTTGTATCGGAGAATATTACAATGCCATCACAATAGAGTACAGTGAATTCTTCCTGTCCTTGTAAAACTAAGGGCATCAATACCTGGAAGATCCCGGGGACGTTCGCAAGTTGAGCTCGGCTTCGCTCGAGCCTTTTTACGGTTCATAACTACATGTGCATAAGGATATATATATATATATATATATATATACATATATATATATATATATAATGAGTTTGACTTATGCCTATGTAACCTACATCTACAATTTTAAGTGTTTAGACTCAGAATTGGCGGAGAAGTTTGATTGTTTTCAAAGGTCAACTTTTTCAACGTTGAGATCTGGGAAGCCGAATTTCCGCCCCAACACTAATTAAAACCTTGCTGCCTGTCTGAACACCCTTTACATAAAATCGCAAGTGTTTAGATCAAGAATTGGCTGAATAGAGTCCGAACGGCCTTGCATTAAAATGGAACAACCCTTTGTGACAGGTGTACGCAGATTTTTCCTTATCGTCTCATTACATTAAACCAGCCAGTATCCTGACTTCAAATCTAACTTTGAGAAGTATGTTGCCGACCCAAGCGAGGCTAAAATATCATCAATAACTGGTAACGCTCGGGCATACTTCTTTGTAATTTTATTTAGTTCTCTAAAATCTGCACAGTACCTTTTAGTTCCGTCGTTCTTCTCTAATAAAACTATCAGAAAACTCCATGGGCTGTTTGATCCTTCGATTACTCAAGCCTGCACCATTCCCCCTATTGCAGACTCTACTTCTTTTCTTTGCTTAAGCGCTGTCCGGCACGGGTATTTCCGTATGGGCCCATGCGTTCCATATTAATACGCATCTGTACCGTACCGGTACTGCCCAATTTTTTATCTCCCGTAACGAACAAGTCCTTATTCCGCTTTAGCACCTTATTGATCTCTAAATTGAATTCTTCGGGCAATTTATCACTTTCAAGTTTTCTTAAGAGATCTTATATCTATGTTTCTTTGGCATAGTAATCTCTATTATTTTAGCAACCTTACACCCTCTTCTTACGGTAACAATCTGATTGTTGTTGTTCATTATTAAAAGTGGGACACTTTTAGATCTTTTTTATTTTTACTACAGTATTTTCTACTGAAATACTACTAAAATCACTAAGAAATCCTCTATTTGCTCTACCTCATACTCTAGGCCTTGACCGTTTTTGATACCCGCACGAGCTGTGCACGTATGCAGGTGCTAGGTGTTTCATGTTATTTCCCGAGTCTTACTATAGCTGAGATACGAGCATCTTCTAACGCTATATATCCATTCCCTATTTTTATCACCCCTAAGTCAAAGTACGCCCTCCCCCCGCCCGTTTTTCGTAAGCCAGTCCCGGCCCAGTATTATGTTTCTATGGAGGTTTTTCGCCATAAAGAAATCATGGTGAATGAATTGACTTCCGATCCTTATCCTTAATCGGGCGTAGCTTCCACAGTTAATGGGGACCCATTAGCGGTCATTAAATTAATTGATTTAATATGTAGCTCAGGTCTTTGTATAAGTGTTTTAAAAACGCTACTTTTATATGATAGAAACCTCTAATCCTGTATCTACTAAAGCCCTGAACCTATTTCTATCTATTCTAATAGAAAGGGAATTTTAAGCGACCATGTTACTGATTACATGCGTCGGTTCCTTCGTACCCTCCGTCGGGCGTTGTACGAACGGGGGATTCCGTTTCCCTGACTGTGGTGCCTGCAATCTCTCCACGTGTGGCCCACCTTACCACAATTGAAACACCTTATACTCTGCCTAGTGCTTCCTTTTCTCTACTTTTGTATAGTAAGGCCTCCTATTCTCTAATCTTTTCCACCTATCTTGCTTTGGTAATTTTTCTGGACCTACGGTTTCGACTCCAACGTGTCGTCTTGCATGACAAACCTCCATGGGTTCATCATCATATTCTGGGTTTGTCTTTAGCCGGATCTTCCATCTTACTCCTGCTAAGGCTTTCTCAAACCGTATGTAGATCAGTAGGTTCATCCCTCATTACGGCCAATTTCTACATCTTATCCCTGAGGCCCTCTATAAAAAACCCTAGAACTTGTATTTTACTAATTGATTACCTGCATCTATGGCACTATATGCTCCTGACTAAACAGAACAAAGGATGAAATGCAACTTCTTATACTCCGGGTTAGCAATTGAGATTGGCTTGGCTCGGGCCTTTTGACGGTTCATAACTACATGTGCATATATATATATATATATATATATATATATATATATATATAATGAGTTTCACTTATGACTATGTAACCTACATCTAAAATTTTAAGTGTTTAGACTCAGAATTGGCGGAGGAGTTTGAGATCTGGGAAGCCGAATTTCCGCCCCAACACTAATTAAAACCTTGCTGCCTGTCTGAACACCCTTTACGTAAAATCTCAAGTGGTTGGACCAAGAATTGACTGAATAGATTTATAGAGACCGCAGAGGACAACTGTTTTGAACTTTGAGTCATTGGTAACACAATTTTCGTCTCAAATCTTGCCGTATTTTTAATACACTTTATGTAAAAATTTAAATATTGACTCAAAAACTGGCTGGATACTCTTGTAGAGACCGCAGAGGTCAAGTTTTTAAAAGAATGTGAGCCCAGTTCTGTACCCATAAGCATGTGTTTTATTGTAAATCGAATTAAAAAGTTTGATCTTAGTCTAAGTAATTCATATCTAAAATTTTAAGTGTACAGATTGGTTGAGAATTTTGGTAGAGTTTTCAAACATTAAATTATTGATCCATTGACAATATCTTGCGGAGAATCGATTTAAAATACTTTCCTCGATCTCAATGCTCCGTATCTAATATCTAGAGTGTGTAGACTGAAAATTGTCACAGAAATGTTGTAGGGTAATGTATACACACAGTCAGATACACGCAGATACGAAATTTTACTTTGGTAGATATATAGACTGTAGACGAACGCGTGCATTGAGTCATCAAGTCCCCAAAACTGCATGCCAGTATCACATTTCATTGAGATCTCATAAGGACGCATTGGCTATTTGTGTAAATGGCAGGGCACACAATGTCGATTTTATATTAGCTAAATGATTTTCTTGATATTTTAGCATATACACTCATAAGCAGACAAATAAAAATAAATAAATAAAATGAAATAAAAAAATAAGCCAAGAGTGAAAGAAGGAAAACATCGATGTTTCAATATTTTTCCAATATTCTTTGTTAATTAAACTGAAATGTTTATTTTGCAGATCATTATTATAATAGAATATAATAATCCGTGGGAAAATTAATCCTAAACATGGTAAGACCGCATCTTGGCGAGGATATAAAAAAAAAACGAATTGCAGGATTAAGGCAGTTCAAAATGAATTACACGCAGATTTTGGATATTTAATGAAAATAAAATGTGAAACGTCTCTTACTGCAGTGAACCGAATTGGTCAACGGCTCGAAGTCGAATGCTTGGTAAAAGGAAAGTCTTGATCTGGTCTCCCCAGAAGATCCAATTTGAAAGAAACCCACAGACTTCAATAAACTATTTTGAAGGATCGAAAGACAAACTTATGCTGACCATAGCAAAGAATTCAAAACAGGGCCTGGAAATTCTCTTTTTAGATATACAGTATCCATATAAATGAATGAAATTGGATTTTCTTCAAACAGGTGTGCAGAGAAGCCATTTTCATCTAGGAAAATCATCAATAATACAAACAGATTTTTTCTCGTGTTATGGCAAAAAATATACAGACTCGTCCAGGAATGTTTTCTGGTCACATGAATCAAGATTTTGTCTTGTTAGTGATGCTTCGGGTGCTCCCGAACGGTGCAATCTAAGACCTAGGGAGATATTTTCGCCAAGTTGCATAAAATGGACTGTTAAACCCGGGAATGGGGAGTAATGTTATAGAAAACTTTTACTAGAGCAGGAGCTGGGGAACTTATTAGATGTGAGAGACATGCAAATAGCGTTGTGATTTAAAGATATACTGATAATGTTGCGTAAATCAGGGTTTAGAAGACAAAATGTAGAGATCTAATTCATTTCACATGCGCATGCTATTGTGGCAACCTCGCGATTTTTTCCATACGTTTCCTTATTATCACATTATTATTTTCTTTTTACATACGTTTCCTTATTATGACAGTTTACAATGAATAAAACACAATTTTAATCATTTATTGTATGAATTCTTTTTTAGATTGAATACTTTTTCTTGCCATAAATAATATCTGTTTCATAGACATTAAAAAGGTCGGCAATAATAAACTCTCCATCAAATACAAAATTAAACGTATGTATTCTAAAGTACATTTTTAAAGAAAATTGATAAAATCTTTCAGACATTCAATTATGCCAATGTACTGCAATTTCCGTTTCTTGCGCTGCTATTTTGTGAAAATAACATATCTTTTACATTGAATAAACGCGAGCGTCTTGTTCAATATAAAGTTGAGTTTATTATTCGTGTTTTTTGTAAACAACGTGTGGTCTGGACCGAATAGTATTATAGGTTATCCTTACTCGGTCGATTCTGTAAACGGGAAGCATACACGCAGATTCAAGAAAGATTTTAAATATGTTTTTTATTAAATTAATTACGCTGTATTCAACAGGATTTTGTATTAGTTATATAAAGGTTGTCAGATGTAAGGGATAATGCCAAATTCCTTTCTGCTGGACATTTTCATAACGCATGACTACAGATATCTGCTCGGTAAAAACATTAAAGCGATTCCATTTTATCTCATGCACGATCGTTTAAGGTTGTTATGTTTTAATCACCCAGATTTCTGTTAGAAGAAGAATCCAGTTGTGTTAAACAAGGGGTTTATCAATGTGAGATTGCGTTCTGAATATAAACATTTAACACATACCCCCTACACACAACACAAAACACACTCATATACACACAGACACAGACACAGACACACACACACACACACACATATATATATATATATATATATATATATATATATATATATATATATATATATATATATATATATATATATATATGTACTAGTCTGGGTGCACGGGGTTGCCCGGGTGTTTGAAGGTGTGTATTGAGCAATAAAAAAACGCTAATAGGCAGGCATGCTCGAACCCGTACCGCGAAGGAAGAAAATAACATAAAAAAATCGTGACGTCTTTGGCGTTTCGTCCATCGCCAAACTGCAAGCGGCGAAGGTGTAAATTTAGGCTAGCTAATCGAAAAGAGGGTGTATTTCGAAAAGATCGGTGTAAAAGCGATCCCTCATTATAGAAAAGTCTCCAGGTGTGAAAGAATTAAAGTTCGAAGCCGATTTTTCGATATTTTTCGTCCGAAAGGGTCGAGCTAAAAACGATACCGACCTCGTGAAAATCCTTCGCCCCTGCCTAAAGTTTTAGGGCATACAAACATACATATAGAAATAAGTTATATATACAGGTGAGATTTATATGAAAGACAATTTTTAAATAGAAGGGAAGAAATAGAAGCCGTGATGAATCTTGCAGGTTGCGAGTTTTATTCAAATAACTGTTTTAAAATGTTATGCATATTCCTTCCGCTTCCAGTTAGTGTGGCACATTCAGCAAAAAAAAAGCAAAAACATGAATCATTTTTCATTTAGTTGTTGTAGTTATTCCACTCGTAAATTATGCGTAGGCTGTTATTCAATTTTGGGCCAATATAGTTAGGTTTTATAATAACGTTAGTTCATCAGGAGAGATTACACACTGGTTCGGGACCAGACTTTTTGACAACTGAAGCGATACATTTCACAATTGAAAACAGTTTTAAAAAAAACAGCGTAACAGACGAATCGTCAAGAATTGTATATACACGTCGTCGAATTTTACATCATTTTCCCATTACATCCACATACACATTCAACTACACCCTATATATATATATATATATATATATATATATATATATATATATATATATATATATATATATATATATATATATATGGATGTGTGTATACATGTATATAATTATACATATAAGTTTATATGAATGTATATAACAGTGCATTAGTGATTCTCTCTGTTCTCAATGTTCTATATATTTTTGTATGCGTATGTCTGATCATAAACCGATACGTCAGCGTCAAGCATTTGATGAAGCACGATGCATTAATATTGACAGGTTTATAGTAAAAATCTTGTATTCGACGTTTCCCGTCAAATGTTTCTATATTATTTGTTTTTCTTTTTATCGCATCAAAAAGAAGAAGCGTTTGTTCTTTGGAACGAAACCATCAATATTTTTACACGCTAAAATTACCTTTGCTTTGTTTTTATCTCTTTTAGCGCAACCACGAAAGTATTGACCTCGTCTGCGCACACAATATAATCGAACAATAAGTTCTGTTTTTATTTAGATCCGAAAATAATTCGATCAAACATATGCTTTTCTCTTCGCTTTGACGTTCTATTGTTTGAGAAAATATTGAAATAGTAACGAATATTCTAGTGATACGTCCATCATATATGTGTTAGTTAAGTTATTTCAGTTTGGTATGTCACAGACGCACTTAAGTATATAGGCAATATTAACGCAAGTAGTAGGGGCACATTAAAGTTAACCACATATAAACATAAATGCGATTTCATAATAAAGGTCACATAAACGATAATGTTTTTCATCTATGTGTTATCTGATACTAATCAGAATAAACAATGTAATATGCTTGCATATCGACGATAAAAAATGCGTTCATTAAACTTAAACCTTGCAAATAAACGAATTTTCCTATCATAATATGCCCATATGACTTTCCATTTTAGATTAATAAAAAATGGCGTCGGTTTATTAAATCTGCGTCATTAGAATACGACAGAAATTTGGAACCTAAAATTTTCAGGGAGTAATTGACTGAGAAGAGTTCGCGAGAGGGGTGCCTGATTTATGTTTACTCTTTATTATCCAAACAAATCATATTGCATTGGATTTAAAGGCTTATTTTTGGGATCGTTTCTTCCAGGAATCATTGGAGGTGAGATGTTCGATTTCACTTGACATTACACTACTGCTTGTTACTACAGTCAGAAAAGCAGGAAATGGGGAGGAGATTCCAAAGTCTACTATTTCGGGATGAGAAGCACATCGAGTAGAAAATACTCAAACATGTAGTCATCTTAATTTTTTTTTACACGGTGGTAACCACTTATCAAGGCCCGGAAGCCACTCAGGGATAATGTTTATTGCAAGTACAGTACGTTAGTGTGGAGATTTGAAAGTGTTTACTTAAGGGGCGGTTCATTAGGAATTTGTTAACGTTGGACTTGAAGACATCCAAGTTGTAGTAAGGTGGGAAGCAGGCAGACGGAACAGAGTGCCACAGGCGTGCAGTTCTAAGAAAGAAGCTTTGTTCATGGAATCCACGTTTTGATTTAAGCACAGATAAAGAGTGGGGGGGGATTTTTCACAGTGGATTTAGTTAGACGGGTGTTTTTCGTGAAAGATTGGCGAGGGGGGACAGACAATGTCGTGCCAATAGGGAGATAATACGTTTAGGGATCACCGGAGATATTCCCTGGGTAAATACCTAAGTATAGAACAGTTAATTTAAGTTAAATATATCATACGAACAAATAATCATTTTTTAATAATAAAAAATCTAACATTTCTCATAATTTGTGTGTGTTGTTTTTACAATCAATATACGTCCATCATATCTGCGTTAATAGAAGAAAAACGAAACGTAAAAACTACAATTTATACAGACGTAGACTGCGAACAGCGTGTCTTAGAGGTGTTAACGAAATACATCACTTTTAAAACTCCAGTATAAAATATATTAAAAGTGTTAGCACGACTGCTAATCGCTTTAAAAATATACTGTGATATATCGCCTAAATATGGACGGATGTTACGCTATATACCTATATTTACTGCGTGTTTAGCAAGTAAAATAGAATTATAATGAAACCAAAACTCATGTATTTACACCTTAAGTGTGACATACCGAAAAGTAATATCTTAAATGTTACAAAAGCATAATGTTATACGGAATAGAAACTATTTTCAGATCTATCTGCAAATCTTGCTTTAAATATATCCATTGAAACTGTGAAATTACGCTTAATACGCTGCTGAAAATTTGGCCTGGCGCACAAATTAAAAGTTTACGTGCATCGTAATTCTTATCAAGGAACGAACATTAAATGTAAAAATTAAGTTTTCCAAACCTATAACAACTACGCCCACTAATTCCGACCGTAACAGCTGTGATATATAAGAGGCGGTTCGCTGGAAAAATGCGAAGAAAATCTAGCAGGATAAGTTTTAATGGTATTCACTAATAAGTAATTTGATTAATTACTTAACAGTATTAATTAAACCATAATTTATTTTAAAAAAAAACCTGTTATTTCAATTTTAACATGACAGATCAACACATAAATCGAACGGCTTACAGCCATAACTCTTTGAAGGGAAGTGTTTTTGATTCTACAAATAGATGTATCCATTTGTTGAATTCAATCTCTTTAAATACAAGCAATATTATCTCTGAAAATATCTTGATATTTATAGGTGCGTCGTGTGTTTCGTTTTCTATCGCACTTTTCTTTCGAACTCCAGTAATAACTTCAGACAGATTTTAATCTCTGTCTAAAAAGGCATGAAATTAAACAAATAAATGAAAAATAGTACTTTAATAAAAATAAAATAAAATAAAAGACTACTTAAGCATTACATGCAATAAAAGTGTGATCGCATATAAAATATAGAAAATAAAATATCAAATATATATGTATATTTCTCTTCCTTTCCCTATGACTAAATTTCTTTCTATCTAAATGTGTTTAATGCACATATTTCATGGATGCATATATAACAATAAACACCTAGTGGACGAATCTTTGTGGAAATGGACATTTCTTGGGGGCATTTACAGGCTTCGCTCACATGGGTCGATTGGTAGAACTGCCGGCTATAAACAAGATGATGCTAGGAGCATTCCTCGCCTTGGAAGATGTGCTAGTCTTGCCGCACTGTTAAGTCCTGATACAACGAAACAATACTGCAAGTGAATTACTACAAATATCATATAATATATATATATATATATATATATATATTATATGCTTTATATATGCTTATGCTGTTACCAAATTTGATTCCCACAGAAAACTTTTAAATATATATATATATATATATATATATATATATATATATAGAGATAGATAGATAGATACAAACTCTAAACTGCAATGTTACACAAGGAATTTAATTCCAATTTTATACAAATGGTTATATATATATATATATATGTATATATACATATGTATATATGTGTGTATATCGCCCCATTAGCCTCCTCCCGCTTTTCGCCAAAATATTTGAGTCCTTAGTTAATCAAGCCCTAGTCCAGCACCTAACAGCTGCTACACTCCTGACTGACAAAAATATGGATTCAGGCAAGCCCGTTCAACAGCAGATATCTTAACTGTAGTTTCTGAACGTATATACCGTTCATTGGATAAAACAGGGGAGGGTAGAGCGGTGGCCCTTGATATATCTAAGGCTTTTGACAGGGTATGGCACGATGGTCTTCTAAGGAAAATTAGATCATATGGAATCACTGGAAGAATTCATAATGTAATTAAATCCTTCTTAAGTAATAGAAAAATCAAAGTTGTCCTCGACGGACATACACCCAAACAATATGACATAAATGCGGGAGTACCTCAGGGGTCTATCCTTGGACCTCTATTATTCCTGATATTCATAAACGATCTCCCTGATAATATTGTTTCGGAGATGGGTATATTTGCCGATGACACCACTCTCTATAACAGATATGAGGGGAAAACAAATGAACACATATCCAAGAAAATGGCAGAAACACTAGAGGATGATCTCCAATCCGTAGTGGAAGGGGGACAAAAATGGTTGGTCACATTCAATGCTGCTAAGACTAAGCTTGTTTCCTTCAATAACTACAAGAAACCTTCTCTACCACCAATAGCAATGGCCAAGAACACATTGCCTGAAAGTACTTCTTTTAAACTCCTCGGCCTAACGTTTACAGGGAATATGAACTGGAATAAATACATTGAGAGCATTGCCAAGGCTGCTGCAAGGAAGGTTGGCTCCCTCTACCGTGCTAGAAAACTACTTACGCCTGCCAGTATCCTATACCTCTATAAGGCAACCATTCGCCCATGTATGGAGTACTGTTGTCACATCTGGGCTGGTGCATCTGCTGCTTGTCTCTCGCTCCTGGACAGGGTTCAAAAAAGAGTCGCCAACCTGATAGGTCCTGAACTGTCATCTAGGCTTCAACTTCTGTCCGATCGACGAGATGTTGCATTCCCTCTGCCTGTTCTACAAATACTTTAATGGTGAATGCTCTGACGAACTGCAAACACTTGTACCTCCCCGACGTAACTACCCCCGACAAACCCGGCAAGCTACTAAGTCTCATCCCTTTACAGTAGAGACCCCTAGGTGCAAGAAAGCCTTTTACTCCAATAGTTTCTTCCCCAGAACTGCGGGTCTTTGGAACTCCCTTCCGGGATTCTGCTTTCCCAACTGCAATAGTATGCAGAAGTTCAAGTGTAATGTTAACAAACATCTTTCTACTCTTCTCCCTTCATAATGACCCCGCTAATTATTTCCCTAATAGTAGCCCTCTGCTTCAAAGTGGCAATGTGCCTTGTTTGGGGTGAAAATTGAATTAAAAAAATATCCATATGTATATATATATATATATATATATATATATATATATATATATATATATATATATATATATGCATACACACTACTGCTCATACACACACATGTATATATATATATATATATATATATATATATATATGATTGAAAGTGTTTTTGTATCAAGATTTAGGAATTTTTATGATACATCTGATTGTTACAAACGTATTAATCTCGCACACGTTAATGCAATATTTTACATAATTAAGTAAATACGCTTAAATATTTTATGTTTCTTTCGTCAAGATTCCGTATATATTTTTTAAGGTTACAAAAGGAAAATTAAAAAAAAGTTCATGCCATCAGCTAGAGTCGAAACTAAAAGCAAAACTATAGCATCCAAACCAGATGATGCATTTTTTACCTTTTAAAAATAATTTTTACCGGCTGAAGACTCATAAAAAAGATCCCTTAGAAATCCCATCATTTAAGACTTCTACCACCGCTCTGAGACTTTTATTTTCGGAGGAGATAGCTTTTGAATGTATGGATGAAGGCCAACAGACATCCATATAGCATTTTATATATAAATATAGCGGGGGTGCCGGCTTTGCCCAAGCATAAAAAAGTCGATTTTTTTTTAAATATTAGACCATTTTTGACCACTTAAAAAATATTGAAACATGCTAAAGACTCATAAAAGAACGGTCTACAAAAATGTAATCTCAGGACGCCCCTGGCGCCGCTATGTGCCGTTTAATTGTAAAAGATAGAGGTCTTAAATATGCACACGGAAATACAGACGCACAGACATACAAATATCTTTTTATTCTTAGATTTAAGTTCAAATATAAAACAAATTAAGTTTCTTTCCATTGACTTACGATTGACTATACTATACATATGAAGGAACATTATATAAAGGGATGGCACAATATTTATTTAAAAAAATGAGTAAACATTTATCGCATGTTTTCTTTAGTAATATGTCTGATTTGGTTATGACGACATATGAATAGTTAAGCAAGCTCTTATATATTGATTTCTTTACCTTAGAAAATGTTTTATTTCACGTAACGTATGATATCATATCTTTCAGAAATTGCCTCCTCTGATGTCTACTACAGCTAACGAAGTGCAGTCGCGGTAATAAAACCGCCTCCTCGCAACCATAGCAAACGATCGACAAATACAATAAAATGAGATACATGGTTAGAATACATTTAATGCTAATAGTTGAGGAAGATAGTGCAAACCAATAAAGTAAATAAGTATCTTGTACAGTTGTACTAACTTGCCACATATTCATGGTATAATTGGATTTAGTTATTGTACATCAAGTACAGGAAAGTAAACTTATATGAATTAAATGTAACGCTCTTATCATATTTTTGTAATTGTTTTGCATTGCATTACCATTTGACTGGTCCCTTCAGAGTTTTCTTAGGAAACGCACACACATTAATCCTGTATATTAGAATAATAATATTGATTTTAAAGTTTATCGTTAATATGAATCAAATGTTATTATGTACTTTTGTCCCAGAGGGAAGGAGACTATTATTCTATTATTTGCATTGTTCGGAATAGCGCGGTAATCTTAGTTGATTTTCTCACATTTCGGCTGATGTATATGTTGGCCATGTTCAGGAAACATTCTCGGTGAATTGAGCAAAATATGTTTTTTATTTGTGTTTTTCACACGAACATCCTATATTTCTTCTTTGTTTAGTAAATGCGAGTATAAAGCTGTTTATATTGGCAAGTACTTGGTTGTAACACTTTATGCGTCGTGATTTCAACTGCGTAACTGTACAAATAGAAAAAATAGGAAGATCGAAATATATATTGATTTTCGAACTTCCTCGTGTATGCGCTAGGTTATTCAACGAGTCAATTTGATGGCAATAATAAAAAGGAACAGAATCCATACTCGCTTTCGTAACATGCACTAAACTGTGAGATTTTTATTTAAAAAGCTGTCTCTAATGATAAATTAGTAATTCATACAGTATGCAATTAAACGAATGAAAGTAAATAATGGTCTAAAAAGATTTACTAAATAATTGTATACCAACATAATCGTCAGCAAATTCCAGTTTCTTCCTTCTCTGACTTAGGTGTTCCTTGTAAAAAAAATCGAGACTTTTGCTTTAACTAAATTTCTTGTTTACTTAATTTCCAAAATTTGATATCTAGTCGTTTCGACTTGATTCGCCATCCTTCCTCCTTTTTTTAATGCAAGAGGATTTGCAGAAACACTCATATAATTTTGACGGATACTGTTGTTCGAGGAGTCCGGCACTGATTGACTGCGCCTTCCCGGCTGAATACTAGAACACAATCTTACTCTCTGTTGAATAACCAACTGGCTTACTGTCGATAAACAACGCTGCATCGCAATTTATCCCGTAAAATTTCGAGCAAGGCGCGATCTAATCCTTCAATCGCCCACTCAATGCGTGCAACATCGACTTGTGTAAAATAGATTAGTCAGATCGACACACATACCGGCTGACACAATTCCGGTTTTCCCCGATGTCATGCGATGTCAGCAGGTCCTTTGTTTTAGTCGTAGTAAATGGGTTTAATCAGCGGTTATGACGAATTATTTTATCATTAATCTAAATAGCATTCAACAATAATGAAAAAAACACAAATATTTCAATCAAATTTCAAACAAACTAACCCCACGGCCTTCGAGGCCAAACATGATTTCATCACTGCGGTTAAATGCTCAATAATTTTCGAGTTGGTCATTTTCTTTTTGTTCTCAATAAAATGACATTCTGCCTTTTGTGTAGAGACAAATCTTAAAATAATTATTTTACCAAAACTAATATCCAACCAAAAATAAGAGACACTCAAACGCACTTGACATGTCCCCATGGATATTGCGTCATCTCATTATTTTATTGTATTACCTCTTATAATTACTAATTGAACTTTTGCTAAAGTTAATCAGGTACCCTAGGTGTTATGGTATTTAGCTTAGCCTGGGGGCCTAAACTTTATGGACTAGCCAAACGAGGAACACTTGAACTCATTTCAAGCGAGAGAGCGCCTGTTTCGACTTTGCGGGTGGTTACAATTTAATTTCAAGTAACACAAAATAATATTTTACAATTTACGTCTCACATAAATGCCATGAAAATGATATATTCACAATTTTAATCAGCAACTTCATCCTATTTCATGCGATAAATTTATAAATATTTATTCATAAGAGATGCATTTTTTTAATAATGCAAACTTATATATTCAAATAATTAGCTTCTTTTTAACATATTTGAGAAAACCCAAAGTAAATATATTTTAAATTCTCTCATCCGTAAAGAAGGGTGGATGACATGTTAGCATATAAATATATGACTTATAAATATTGTTCTGTAATTGTGTTTATTTTTTATCATGCTTTTTAATGCATTTTAAATTAAGAAGATCCACAAAAGATTACTCCGCATAAAAAAAGTTGATTGAAAGTATGTCCAGTAATGCCCAGACATGAAAATAATTTAAAATCTTGCTGGAGCCAATGTGGCCTGTCCGATATGTTTTCATTATAATTCAAAGCATGTCTCTCTGTTTGTAAAGGGGATTAAAACTCAGATAATAAAAGATCCAGTAATTTTTTTTAAAAAATGAACATGGAGGACAAGTTCCCAAATAAGCTTTTGCAAGTCGATTGGGTTTTCATACGTGCGTCATAGCTTACGAATGTGATAGAGACGGGGATTTTTACTAAGTCGTCACTAATATTATGTTCATGAATTCCATTTACTAAATTGGCATCATGAATTTCCGAAAAACTTCTCTCTTACTGCAAATGTTTATCTCTTCGGTAGATATAGATATCTGAAAAACATATGAGATGTTGTACTAGTATCTATTAATCTTTAAATATATATGAATAAATACGTTATTAATTATCATACAAATATAGTTCAAAATGTAAGCAATCGTATTTTAAAACTCAAAAACTAAGACTTTTGAATAGATTTGAAGACGCGGGTTGTATTATATAACCGATCTACTTGAATTTATGAACTTTTTTATACATAGTCCAGACTCTTCCTAATCAACATTTTCCAACTACTTTTGAGGCTTGGTCGTAAAAGTTCGACGCGTACTTTTCACTTACATAAAAATCGACGAACCCATCTCCTCATTGTGCTGAAAGTAACTGCATCTGCTTCGTGGAATACCACTAGATACAGGTGAAAATTGATAGGTCCAATTGTTCTGCTTTGAAGAATTTAGTGACGCATCTACTTCGGGTATACATCCATTTTAAGTGTCAACATTTAAGATTATAAGACCGCAAATGGTTAGTGAAACTTTTACGTCATGGCGTCACAGGTTCAGAGCTTATAATAATGCAATTTACAATCCACGCTTATCTATTCAGGCGAAATAAAAAATAGAAGACATTACGTATAGGAGGATCTTCGCATCCGTACATAATTGTCTATATCGTTTTGATTAATTCAATAATGTTTATAGTTATCAGAAGAAATTGCTTTCAACGAAATAGATGTTATAAATCTTAAGTCATTTAAGGACAGCAATACACCGTTGCTAAGAGTAATAGTGGCCGCATAATATTCATATGCTCTGTACGATACATTTAATGAAGAACAGCAGCTTTGTTCTTACCAGTTTTGGCAGATAATAAACATGCTCCTGAACAGAGAGGTTCTCTGGATCCAAAGTATTATCAATAGAACTGAGGTAATTTCATCAGCATCTGACAAAGCAAAACCATTTCCCTAGAACTTTACAAAAAGTCTACTATTTTCGACAGTAGACGGTTATTCACGCTATTTGTTCCAGTGACTTAAAACAACCTCATGCGACATACGTATATTTGTGCATGATGTTGCCAAGCTTATAAATATCTTGATCCCAATAAAGCAACTGGATGTAACTGCATTCAAATTATACTGCGAAAGAAGCTGCAACCAAAATTGGACCATTTACTTACAATCCTGCATAACCTTTGTATTCTCAACGTTCTGGCAATTTTAATCAGTCTGCCCCGAATTCAAACATACTCGAGATCGGTCATCATCTCTGAGTACAGACAATCAGATCCGCATGTGTCCTTAGTAAGCTGCTGGAATCTCTTATACAGAAGTGATCAACCAACATCAGCAAAAATAACATTCTACATTATTAATGTTCTGATAGATCTACAGCTGATGCGCTAATTATAATATCACACGGGATTGATTATTCTCGACAAGATGTTCCTTTTTAGGGCGATAGCCTTTAACATATAACATTTTTGATAGAGTATAGCATAAACGCTTACTCACAAAGTTTCCAGCTGGGAAATAGCTTAAAATCTCCTGTCAATTAGTATATCTGTTCCGTCTGATAGGCTCATAAGATTATCCGTCGATTGGTGGTATAAATGGTGCTGTCTGTCAAGGTTAAATACTGGGGCCAAATATATCTTGTAGCTTCATCAATGACTTCGCGAATAACATTCTTAGACCATTAGCATAAATGTATACAACCGCCACAGCAATCTATGGTAACACTTCAAAGCAAAAAATGACCAATATTTTTTCCGATTTTCTCTCCTTTAATCTTGAACAAGTGGGGAAGTTGGGAAAATGTGGCTAAATTGATCCTAAAATTGAAGACATTTTCCACATCCGGGAAGAAGTTGCTCACCGCTGCCTATCTTTTCTTAGTAGAGTTTAAGTATGAATAATAAGCTTAGTGATCCAAATTTCTAATGCTAACAACCTCTTTCCCTTATAAATGACGATGCGAATCTGTCATCGCTGTAGCGTTGTTTTCGTTGAAAGTGCTTGTATGAGCTCCTATCTAGTGTTTTCCTTTTCACACTTTCACAATATACACTTGATTAGCTATAATAACTATCAACAATATCCCAACTCTCTACATGCGATTTAATATAAACGCTGATTCCATTAAAAAAAAGCCCCTTTCCTAGACCTGTTCCTATGTGAAACACTGTTCGATAAACCTTTCTTTAATGTCGAGTACAATATGGTAGCTTGCAAGTCCTACGTAAACACGTTTTTGTTAAGCCGGATTCTAAAACAATAGAACTCCTATTGCCTATACTCATTATCGATTAATAAATCCTAACTTAAATTAACTAGCCCTTATCTTCAATAGCGTTGGCTATATATATATATATATATATATATATATATATATATATATATATATATATATATATATATATATGTGTGTGTGTGTGTATATACATATGTGTGTACATATATGAATGCATATATATGCAGATATATGTATATATATATATGCAGATATATAAATATAGAAGGAGAGACTCTTCAAACATGATAATAAAGTTCTATGATTGCTAATTTTTTTATTAACTGCTTTTCCTAATTTTAGCCTTGTGTTTTTTTTATTTTTATTTTACATTTTCTTTCTTTTCTCGATTTTCGTATTGTTCTTTGTTTTTGTAAATATGTTTTGTCATATAAATATGTACGCATGTTAACTTTATTTTAAAAGTGTGTGTATCTTATTACAACAACGTCGAATCTTTAATTTACCAGATTCAGATTTAAAGACTCTAAGAATAGACGTAATTTAGAGTCTGACGTCATAAACTACATGCTATTGTAAAAATATGTTTTTTGCAATATGTGAAACATTTAGAATTAATCTTTTATTACTGTTTTACATGAATTTTCAGTCTGTAAGTATATAAAATGTTTCTCTATACAAAAAAGAGGTTGCCTATAATTGATGATTTTTAATGCGCACAAAACGCTGCCAATGATTCTTATGTCTACCGCATGTTATTACAAAATATATCCAATTTTTTAAGTCGCTTTCGACAAAGTAAAAATGCAGAAATAGAATAAGGAGTTTGTTTTTAAAATAATATTTACTCTTAATAATATGAATAATAATAAGAAGAAGAACAACAACATTAACATATATATATATATATATATATATATATATATATATATAAGAATGTAATTCATTGTTCGTTCAGAATAGATAAAAATATTTTTACATTAACAATTTATTTGAAATTTTCAGACAATCGATCGAGTTGTGGGATGTTTCTATGTAATTAAAATAGATTAACATCGCCAATTATAAAAATATTAAATAAAATGAAAATATTTATCGTAAGCCGATCGTGCGGGCCTGTTTTGGTTGGTAGAACTGAACTTCCGTTTCGATTTATTTCATACATCACGATTTGATGAGACGAATTATCAGATTTCATTTTCTGTTTACTCGATGAGTAAAATAAAAAAAAACATAATCCATTTGTTTATCTTCCAAATTTTTTTTTAATTTAAAAATGTTTTCTTTATTATATTAGTAAAAAAAGTTGCTCGATCGCGTTTATAGTTGAAGCATAAAATTCGAAATTGTTTTTATGTTTTTGTTTTTTGTTTTTGTTTTTTAACTTTTTTTAAACAGTTGTTTCGATATAGGCAGATATTAACTTTTTATTATTAAAACTATAAATTGTCAGGTGAGAGTACAGTTGTTATTTTCGGAATTTACGGATTGGTAACGTGCTTATATTATATTCGGTGCTTATGTAGAGAGTGATCCGCGCTATTTTTTAAATCGTATTTCCACGTTTAATTAAAGTTGGATTATATTTTTTTATTCAATTGCAAGGTTAAATTACAGATTAGGTACAACAACCCCCCCATGTTAGGAATAACTCTTGGAATAATAACGTCATTATTTCAGCTTTTTTTAAAAGTAACCCTTTTTTTCAAAAAAATTGAAAGTTTTTTTTTAATTTTTTTATTACATTTTAACCCCATACAAGGCACATTGCAACTTTGGTGTAGGGGGCTACTAACAGGGGAAACAACTACTGGTGTACTATGTAGGGATTTGGGCAGAAAGATGTTGGTTCACGTTGCACTTGATTTTCTGGACGTAAGTACAGTTGGGGAAGCAGATACCTTGAATGGAATTCCAAAGTCTAGCGGTTCGGGGTAAGAAACTACTGGAGTAGAAAGATCTTTTACATCTAGGGACTTCTACAATATGGGGGGGATTTTGCAGCCTGTCGGGTCTATCGAGGGTGTTAACGTCGTGGGGGCACAAGTGCTTGCAGTTCGTCAGCGCATTCACCATTATAATACTTGTAGAACAGACAGAGGGATGCAACGTTTCGTCGATGGGACAGAGGCTGCATCTTAGATGCCAGTTCCAGGCCTATCAGATTTGCGACTCTCTTTTGAACCTTGTCAACGAGCGAGAGACTAGTAGCCGATGCACCAGCCCAAATATGACAGCAATACTCCATACATGGTCGAATGGTTGCCTTAAAGAGGTACAGGATACTTTCGGGTGTAAGTAGTTTTCTAGCACGGTAGAGAGAACCCATCTTCCTTGCAGCGGTCCTGCTAATAACTTCGATGTAATTGTTCCAACTCATGTTTCATGTGAACGTTAGACCAAGGAGCTTGAAATACGTGCTCTCAGATAAAGAGTCGTTGGCAATTGCTGTAGGTGGTAGAAAAGGTTTCTTGTAAATATTGAATGAAACTAGTTTAGTATTGGCGGCATTGAACGTGACCATCCATTTTTGTCCCCATTCCCCTACAGATTGGAGGTCATCTTCTAGAGTTTCTGCCATTTCTTTAGATATATGTTCATTTGTTTTCCTGTCGTGTCTGTTATAGAGTGTGGTGGCATCAGCATATATACCCATCTCAGAGGAAATTTTGTCGGGGAGGTCATTTATGAAATTCAGGAACAGCAGAGGTCCAAGGATAGACTCCTGGGGCACTCCCACATTTATATCATATTGTTTAGATGTACGACCGTCGAGGACAACCTGGATGTTTCTCTTATCTAAGAAGGATTTAATTATGTAAAGTATTCTATCAGTGATACCGTATGATCTAATTTTCCTAGAGAGACCCTCATGCCATACACTGTCAAAAACCTTAGATATATCTGGAGCTATCGCTTTGTCCTGCCCCGCTTTGTCCAGTGAATGGTATATACGTTCAGAGATTACAGTTAGAATGCCTGCTGTGGAACGGGCTTTTCTAAATCTATACTGGTGGGCAGTCAGAAGCTTAGTATCTGTAAGGTGACGAACTAGAGCATGGTTGATTAAGGTCTCAAATATTTTGGCAAAACGTGGAAGGAGCCTAATGGGGCGATAATTTGATGGGTCAGTTCTTGCGACAGTATTCTTAAATACTGGTACCACAGCCCGGGAAGCAAGATTAATTAAGGCATTTGTTGTAGAGTTTGGAGAGAACTGGAGCTACTTCAGCTGAGCAATTTTTTAGTAGCACAGCTGAGATGAGGTCGGGTCCATATGCTTTTGAAGTGGCAAGATTTTTTATGATAGCATGCACTTGAGCAGGGGTGATTTGTAGATCGTCTAGCGTGGCGTCTGTCTGCATAGGAAATTTAGGTAGGGGTGGTTTGAAGGGTCCTGTGTGGAGTTTTAGGCAATTCGACTGGCAAGCATTAGCCTTTTCGGTTGCTGAGCAAACAATCTCGTGCTTGTTGGTTAGTGGGGGAATTGTTAATTGCCCATTATTTACTACACTGTTGTAGATTTTCCAGAAGTCACGAGTTCTTAGTTCTTGTGATTCTATACGTTTTTTAGTGGTTTCCATAAATTCTCTCTTAGCTGTTGCTATTTCTTTCTTAACGTTACTTCTAGCTTCTATGTACTTCTGTCTGTTTTAACTGGACTTATATCGGTTAAATCTGCGGTATGCATGCTGCGTATCAGCAATGACAGTTGTGCAGGTCGAAGTAAACCATTTGGGAGAGTGGGGCTTGCTATAAAATTTCCGTATGGGGACATGCGCTTCGATTGCAGTTTTGAACAATTCAGTGTTCTTGTTTACACACTGTTCAGCAGGATGACAAAATATATTTCCTCATGGGGCATCTCTGATAAGATCTCTAATGGCTTCCCAGTCAGCCTTTTTATGATATCTCGTTGTTTTGAGCACTGGCTCTTCAGTTTTGGCTCTAGAGTTTAGGAATATTTCAACCATTATCACTGCATGATCAGCGTTCCTAAGTGGGCTGTCGGCATTCGTTATGCAGTCATCAGGAACTGTGGTAAAAAAACAGATCTAAAAGTGATAGTGTCGATGGAGAGTGCTGTTTCTATGCTGTCAGAGACTTTGTTTATTATGGTGCAGTCTTCGGTAGAGCGGTAGAGAAAGTAAAAGTAGCTAACGTTGCGTTGCAAGATTAGTCTAAAGCACATAACGCTTGATCACCCGATTCTAGGTGTGTTTCTCTAGTCAAGGGAAGGGTATTACGAATGTAAACTCCAAGTCCGTGCATATGTCTGTCAGAGTCCTTACGGCAGAGTGGGAGATACACAGGCATGTTAAAGTAGTAAGAAGGGGTGGAGGAGTGTAGGTCAGTCTCACTTAGCGCTAAGATATCCGGCGTATTTGTTAGGAGAAATGCTTCAACATCAGATAAATATGTTCTAAGCCCACGGATATTTGTGAATGCAAGCCTCAAGGGAGGAGGAGGCAAGTTGGATTTGTTTGACCCTAAGCCTGGTTTAAGCTTATTTTTTAGATTGCACTGTCATCATATTTTTTTACGAGTTTTAGTTAGGTAAGGGGGAGCTGAACTGGAGGTTATGCAGAGTATCACACGTGCATCACAAGTAGACCATCATTTGACCCTTCTCCAACTAGGACTGTGGCCTCAGGAAAGCCCACCGAGGATGAGTGCAGGGTCCCTTTCCATGCGCGACATGGCACTACAAACATCCCGATATTATACAACTGTTGATGGAGCATCCGCTTTAAGCGCTAGCAAAGAGTTAGGGCCCCTGCACTACCAGTCGGAAACAGCAGCCAGTAACTGTCAATCCGGTACCCTACACCCATTAGAGGAAGGTCAACCCAATCTAACTGCTCAGGCATATGTGTTACTCAAGCACTCTGAAGTGCACAGATTTAGGGGTGGGATGTGTCGGGAGTTGGGAAACTACATTCATTGCCCTAGACAAGAAACAAGATCTACCACTGGGTGTTTCTGTCGAATCACTGTGATAGGATCTCTGCGCCTAACTAATAGGCAAAGAAAGAGTATGGAAGCCGGGCGATAGACAGAACCTATCTACTCCTTAAGCAAATTAGGTTTGCAAACCGGTAATTTGTTTGAGTCACCAGCTCTAGGAAGGTTGCCATCTGAGACTGAAGAGGCCTCCCTCCCCTTTTGGTTTCGTTTCAGGGTTTTTCTTCTAAGCGGATGATCTGGGAAGATCTACTTGGTCCGTCAGCACTGAGAGGGTTTGCTCCGTGCCTGGGTTGTAATCCATGTATTTCTGTGACCCCGCGTGGTTAGTTACTGTTACTGGGTTAGTTTGTAGAGGTTATATATCTGCTGAATAGTTACACTCCTCAAAGTGGATTAGGTGAATTGCTATTTCATTGTTACTGGATAGTGAGTGTGAGTAGAGTCATGCAGTGTAAGCAGCTATGAATTTACGAAGGCTTGCTAGAAAGGAGATAATGTGGTTTTAGGCTTTCCTTTTATATATTTTTTTATTTTATTCGCTTGGTTCTAGCATGACATTTTCGTGCACTTATTTCTATTTTTGTACAGAAATTGTTTTTATCTAAGAAAATATGAATGTTTTTTCTTAATTAAAGAAATTGAGTACGCATGCACCTATTGATCACTGCTGAAATAATAACGTTATTATTAAAAAAGCCATTCTTAACATGGAGAGGGGAGCGTGTTCTGTACCTATACTGTACTTTAACCTTAGAATTGAATAAACAAATATCATAAAACTTTAATTAAACTTGGAAATACGATTTAAAAATCAGCGGGGATCAGTAAATGCATTAGCACCAGAAATTTTTAGGTGAAATACAGAAAAGTTTCTACCAAGGAAACCGTAATTTTTAGCGATTCTTACCAAGATGAGGGACTGGTGTTTTGTCAGAATTATGTGCTTTCGACTAACAATATATTATAGAAACAAAAAGTAAATTATGTCAACCTTCACAATTTTCACGTATGTAGATTGGGTTTTTTTATTCCGAAAGCCGTTCTAAACATGGGGAGAATGCTCGTATTTATTCCAAAAGCCGTTTTTAACAAACGAAAGACAGGTAAAAGGATAAAACACGTGGTTAGGCATGGGTGTTGTCTATTCCGATAGCCGTACTTAATATGGGGAGGTTGAGTGTGTTTATTCATGGTCACCAGTTAATAATAGTGCGTAGTACAGATCTTATATATATATATACTAGCTGTCGGTTTATTGACTGGCATTGCTCTTGTGGGTTGCGACCTTGTTTGGCTGTGGAATTTTATATATATATGTATATATATATATATATATATATATATATGTGTGTGAGGTGGGTGGGTGGGTGGGTGTATATGTTAATTGTGTGCTCGCTATCAGTCTTAAAATTAAGTGGGTTTATATATAATTTAAATGTGCCTGCATGCTGTTGTGTATCAATAAGACTTTATCAAAATGTATTAGTAAATCGGTAATATGTTCATTTAGGAAAATAAAAGCTACAAATGTCAATAATAAATATACTCGAGGTAATTTATGCTCAGTAATAGTTACTTGCAGAGCAGTATCCCTACTATTATATATATATATATATATGTATATATATATATATATATATATATATATATATATATATATATATATATATATTAGATAGACTGTCCTACTGTTGAATCTTCTGTGGATCTTTTTAATCCTTTTAGCATTATAGCGGCATGCCCTTTTTTATCTAGTTTTAGAATTTTATTTTTACATAAATACGTGTACGAAAAGTGACTGTATTGACAAAAAATCATTGGTTCTATGAGCATATCTCTTATAGTTTGATTAGAGATAACCAGCTTCCATCCAAAATGGATTCTGCAAACATAAAATTGCAAGTATTGAAGGGTTTCCACTCCGTTGATTTTTATGCAGCATCTGTGCATACACCACACTTCTGTAATTAGCCCAGTACAAATACCGGGTGTCGCCTGGTTATTTCTTTGTTTCCCATGAAACATTATGTGCCACAAGGTCAGTTTAATGTGGGAGATAACCAGCTTCCTTCAAAAGGAGATTCTAAAAACAATTGTCAGTATAGAAGAGTTTCCCCCCGCATTGACTAAGGGCAATTAATTTGAGTGCAGCATCCGTGCAGCAACCGCACACTTCAGTGTCCAGCCTAGTACAATTACCCGTGTCGTCTGACACGTAACTGCTTAGTATTCCGGTATTTTTTGGAGATTATAACAATCTACTAGTATGTTACATATGTTACTTCCGCCACAACACCCTCTTTCCAAGATGATAATTCCGGACGGTATATCAGTATTATAAATGTCTTATATATTATAAAAACTAATAACTCTATGGATGGTACGAGTAAATTAGGATGAAAATATATAAACAAAAAAATATTATAAACAAAGAAAAGGGCGGTAAGTCGTGCAAAAGATTTAACAGAACTCTACATAAAACAGTAGTTTGTAAATAAGTGGCTCATTAAATTTTACAGATTGGAACGAATGACACAAGTAAGAAATACTTTTCAAATCGCTTGAATTTGGTTGCTTAATTCATATGGAGGAAATGCAACTTATGCCAAGTATAAATGTTTTGGTACATTTGTTATTTGGTGTTTGAGCAATACTGCTGCGGATCCATGACTTTATATACAGTTTGGCTTTTAAACACCCGAAATAGTGTTTCGTAGTAAACAAGTGATGCCTCTTTTTAAGAATATTGATGTTATTGTTAGTCTAAGAAAGTAAAATGATTCAGCGATGATAGAAATTAATTGACTTACTGACAAATAATTTTCCAAACGATGGGCATTTTTATAGCTATAAATATTTTAAAGCATCTTCCAATATATATATATATATATATATATATATATATATATATATATATATATATATATATATATATATATATATATATATACATGGGGGTTACGGTGTGTTTGTAAGTTGAACTATATGTGTTAAATGAGAAAAAGATAGCGAGAAGAGAGATAGGCTAAGAGACAGAACGTAAAATTAAATTACGAAAATCATTTAACTTTTCTAATTTTTATTATTATACTAAAAACATTGTTTTTTTTTACGATGTTTAACTTTTAAATTCAGATGACCATCTTTCGGCTCAAACAGACAGGTATTGATCGAAATAAGCGGCATCAATAAACTTTTTGCCAAAGGAAACACGTGTATTTTCGCTAGAAAATTATAAATCAAGCGATCAGTGGCGATTAAGTTATTGTAAACGTTTTTGATTACGCTTGGGATTTTGAAGCATTTCTAACGCAGTACGTTTTAGAAATGCTTGTAAATGTGGTAGTTGCTGACATGTCTGGGGGATATACGAATAAGGCAAAGTTTCCTAGCCCAATATGTTCAACTGATTCAGCTTCGCTTCAGAAATGTGCAGTTGTTGACGAGAATTGAGCCATTTCATTTTACAGATGCTGTGTGTTGTAAAAGTTTGTGATGCATTGATTCCACGTGTTAACAGTGCTTGTCAGCATTAATGTGTTAGCTCGTCTAAAAAATGTAATGATTTAGACCGGTTGCAGATAACTAAACAGTCAGTATGACTTGGCTTTGGGAAGTGTTGTGGAGTTTTGTGAAGGTCTACTCACTGAGCTTAACCGTCACTGGTTGTCGTGAATAACCCATTCTTCATCGTAAATAACAATCCAGCCGAGAAACCCGTCGTTCTTGTTGCGTAAAAGAATAAACAATCACACTTTATAACGGAGTTTTATTTGGTTGCCTTTCAACGCAAGAGCCACACATTTCTCCAGTTTATTGTCATTCCAATTTCTCTCAAATTGTTGGAAATCTTCGTCTACGTTCCGTCTAATTAAAACCAAGTCCTATAACGACTGTGCATGGATAGACTTCCATTTACGCTCTTTCTTGATAGTTTTAAATATCCGATAGGCAAGCACTATGCTCATAATCTTGAAGAGTCTTGTCGCGGCCATGACATTTCTTAAACTATTATTTTGCTGTGCATTTTGCAGTGGTTTCTGTCCACAACACTTCGATTATATAGCGAATGGTTGGGCACTTTTTCGGACTATTTTCAGCTGAAGTAAAATGGAAGCGCACAAATTAATGTTATTACATCTTGTATTACATTTTCTGAAACGAGGGCAATTGTTTTAAAGCGAGTGATAGACAGATAGAACGGAAAACGCACTTTCAATAGTATAGTACGCATTTGAAAGTATATCATTTGAAATAAAATTATAAATTTCAGCAAGAACCTTCTTGCCGACCCAATACCTTTGATTATGCCTTCTGTAATTATATTATTTATATATCTTCAGGAAAATATATTTTTCAGATAAAATTCCTCACTCTTATAAAACAGACGCATCTTCATATGTGTATGGGTTCATAATATGCAAAGACAAACACTTCAATGAAGTTAAGTGACCCTTGTTTATTAATATTTTTAGTCTTTTTTACCTGAAATATTATCGAAATTTATTGTTATTTTTCATTATTAAATAATCATTTTTATCCCCGTTGTATTAACCTTCAAAGGAACACGAAATTTAAAAGGGTTTCATTTTAAGATAAGTGAGATTACTTTTGCTAATCACGCACCGTAATCCTCATGCATATTCTATTCTAAACATTGAAAATCGTGATAACAGAACCTCATCACGCAATCGAAGGATTCATATGACGATGGTAATCAGCATGAGATGCGGTAAACAAGTCTTAAAGGAACTCAAACGAATCGCCACAAATATGTGATTGTGCAGCTGGAAATAAAAAGAGAAATAAACATAGGAACCAGGAAATATTTCTCTCTAATATTGTGCAATCACGCACTAAGAATTATAAAACGGATTTATCTTGCGCAATTTTCAAAGTGAAAATATGCAAAATGTCCTTTTGCCAATTTTACGTTTGTCATATTTTTCTTACGGTTTGTTTTTAAGATTTGCTTTAAATTTGGCTGCGTTTAACCGACTCTATTTCTCAGTATGTATTTTCCTGAATGCATTTCACATTTACGTCCTTTTAGCTGGAGTATAATTTCATATTGCAATTTGCAATGTGTAGTAAACGCATATCGATCCATATATTGGAAAGGTATGACTGGTATATGTTTGGTTTTGTGCGTCAACAAATTCAGATGTTAGTAAACAAAGATAAGCCCAGAATATATACACACAGAAACATACAGACATTTGCATTAATCTATTTTCGCTATGTGGACGACAAATATTGTCTCTTCGATAACCAAACAGAGGCATGCATTTTTCTCCTTACTTAATAAAATGCATCCCGCGTTACACTTATAAAGGAGAGTCTATTTCATCCCTAGCTTTCCTTGATGCATTGGTAAATAATACATCATCAAGTAAACTTACATCAGTATACTGTAAACCCACGTGCACGGGACTGTATACATGTTGGGATTTATTTTGCCCTCGAAAACGTTAGATAAATTGAATTTGGACCCTAAAAGATCGTGCCCTTATAATCTTCTCCAAATCAAAGTTGGATGAGGAATTAAATATAATTTGACACCCTTTCAAAAAATGAGTACTCGTTGGATTTGATAAGGTCAGTTATACAGAGGAACTAAAATTCAAACGGTCAATAAATGTCCAGTATACCTGCGTTTGCCTTGGGCAGTAATACATACGGGTCTTGTATTACTAACCAACTCATAAAAACCGTCTTGCACAGCGAGCTTTAGCACAACTTCTTTTACAATCTTGAGTCGTACTCACGCAGTATTTCAGTTAAAGATCTTGAAGACTGTTCACGTTCGGTTGAGAAACCTTCCCTCTGCAAGCAGAAGGCATGTCTCTTAGGTTTGAGAGGGAGTAGTCTCTAGGATCTTCGAGTAATTTAAAGCAAATAAATATATATATATACATATATATATATATATATATATATATGTCAATGAGGTCACAGCGAATATTCCATGTTTCATCCACGCTAGGATTCGTCAGGCTTATGCCTAGTGTGGATGAAACATGGAATTTCCTATTTACCTTAATTGGCATATGAACATATATGTATGTATGTATGTATGTCTGTATGCATGTATGTATGTATGTATGTATGTATGTATGTAAGGGCGAATGAACTCTTTTTCGGGGTCAACGGCCAACTAGCACCGTGTATATTTGTGTGTGTATATGTGTATTGGGGTAGAGAGGGCTCCCGTAAGCCGTGGTGAAAACAACCTTTCTAGGAAAAGTAAATCTCTGATTTAAAACACCATAAAGCGGAAGACCAGTACCCGCATTAAGCTAGTCTGCAGTTTAATTTGTTGCTGGCTATCTTGCTCTTGCTTGTTGCTGGATCTCAACATTTTGAACCGAGAGAGAGACTTAGCTGTCGTACAAAGCTAAGACTCTGTAACATCATATTTGTATAGATACTCCCTCAGACATTTGGGCTCATGGATGTTAAGTGTATATGGGAGTGGCACTCGTCGTTGCAATCATCATGTATGTATATATATATATATACATGTATATAATATATATGTGTGTGTTTGTATATATATAATATATATATGTGTGCGTTTGTATATATATATATATGTATACGTACGTACATATATATATATATATATATATATATATATATATATACGAGCAAACAGTTAATAACACATGTTAAAAACACTTTGAAAATACGTTAAAAACATATTTAATCTGTAAAGGAAACACTAGATATGGGGATAGTCCTTAATCCGCGGAGTTTCGAAGAAATACTTTCCTTCTCATCAAAGGGTAGGAATTAGCAAACTGCGGAATCGGATTTTGCATGCAAAAGTATTTGATGAAACAACAAGTAAGTCAAATTTCTTACGTTAAAACAAACGAACGGAAGCAGAGGAAATATGTTGAAGAATATATATATATATATATATATATATATATATATATATATATATATATATATATATATATACATGTTCTGGTGTATATATGACACCTGTGTGCATTGTCAATAAAGATTCGTAAGGCATATATATTATGCCAGCCATTTATGCATTTCAGCTGAGAGTACACTCGTATAATGACCTGTTTTTAGTCAGGGGGTGCATGTTCTAATTCTGCAATCAAGTTATTTTTTTTTTAGTCAATGAGGAGGTAATCCTTATTTGATTATGTAATTTTATTTTTGCATATTGCGAGAGTGCCTGGGTTATTCCGTGGTGTGGTGTCTGCTCTGATGTTTAATTTAATTGAAAAATAAAATTGGAGGGCGAAACCCCTCTCTACTTAGGCAGTTTTTTTTGCATATTTCCAGTGTGCCCATTAGTGGGTAGCTGGGTTTCTCTTCCATAAAAACGAACTTGTGTCACATTTTGTTTTCGTGAGAAAATAATGAATAACGAAAGTACACACTTAGACAGGCTTGGTGGCCGGGGTGTGTTGTCTGCTTTGATGCTGCACGCAAGGCAAAGTGTTCTTAGAAAATGGAGATAGATAA
>NC_136498.1:33740227-34032727 GCF_053919585.1 Euprymna scolopes | reverse complement strand
CGTTTACTATGGTTTCGGAAACAGATTGGTCGAGTAAAAAAAGGTACTTGATATGCGTGAAAGTTCTCCTACAGAAGTTTTGTATCAGAAAGCGTCCGATATGTATCGAAATGTGTAATCGTTGAAATCATTTTTATACACTCACTTGGTTTAAAGATAAACGTACAAAACTCAATTATGATAGTGTAATTATGCCCTAAAGATGTATCCATTTCGAACGTTCGTCTGTCGTATAAAAGAATCTGCAGTTGATTTTAAAGGACGTGACTTTCTGTCTGAGCGATCATACAACTTCTCAAATACATTTGTGATGTATTAAATGTTAACTTTAGTCGACGTCTGGTTTCCTTTCGTAATCGAAATTTTTCAGTTCTCATTTTCTCCATTAAGTCATTAAGGGACTATAACGAGAGCAATACTCCATCGATTTAATTGAAAAATATATCATGTCACCGATTTCCATGACAATAAAGTATTTAATGGTGAAACATTTGATAATCCTCATTAAATTCAGAACAACAATTTCGCGAGCGATGTAGTGAACATTATATTTGACATTTCTAAATGAAATCTTTCGTTTATTTACTATCAAACACTACTGGTTCAATATTGTCGGATACTATAGCTAATTTATTTGCTAATAAAGTTAATAGATTTAATTCTTATTTAAGACACGAAGATTGGCCCCGTGCCACCCGGTATTAAATATTACGGGAAATTTCTTCGAGAAAAAATGAGGCAGAAAAACGACAAGAAACTGAGACATGTACATGCGAGTATACTATTTTTTTCATTTTTCTTAAGAGATAAAGTTCTTTAAGGGGAAATAATTTAAAATACAACAGTGGAGAACTAAACCAAAATACAACAGCTGAGTAAGTGAAGAAATATATCCATTAGGCCAGTTTCGACGATGTTTGAAAAAAGTGTTTTCACATCTACGTTTTTAACATAATGTGCACAATTCGCGCATTAGCAATGGAGAATCAGATAATAAACTGAGAAAAAATCTAATGACCAGCAAATACGAAGTTTTCAATTTTAACAAATATGAAGCCCTTATGTTCGGATGAAACAGAATTATAAATCTTCCATAGGTCTGTATACCCTATATACAAAATTCCAAGTATGTCGGTCAACACTGCGTTGAGTATATTTCTTGTGAATTTCCTCATGCACATTCTCATTTAATATATACATATATATATATATATATATATATATATATATATATATATATATATATATATAAATTGATATAAAGGGTTATGTCGTGTTTTGAAGCATGAAAAACGATGTTACAATTTTTTATTTAATAATTTATATTTCAAGCGGAGCTTCGTTCTTTGTCACAAAAAAGTATCGAAATGAAAAAGAAATAAAAACAGTTGAAAGAACTGGAAATTTGTGGCATGGGCAGCATCCATTCCTAGCAATCACGTTCGAAAAAGGTCACGTGAATTATTTTTGCCGTTTGTGGAAGAAGATTGTGTTTTTTAATGTGTGTTTTTATAATGCAACATAAAAGCGTTTAATTCAAACGGTAAAAATGAGATGCAGTTGATTTCAATATGTATAATGGAATAGAAATGAAATTGTTAAACGGTAAAAAAAATGTAATTAATACTTTTGAATAATAATAATAATAATAATAATAATAATAATAATAATAATAATAATAATAATAATAATACAACTACTGCAGAGGGAAGGGTTAGGGAATTTATCGACTTTTTTTAATGGTGATAAATCCTGTCTTTCCCTCAATAAAGATGGGACGAACATAGACACATAAATAAATAAATTATTGTTGTTAATAATAATAATAATAATAATAATAATAATAATAATAATAATAATAATAATAATAATAATAATCATGATGATGATGATGATGATGATAATAATAATAATAATAATAATGATAATGATAATGATAATGATAATGATAATAATAATAATAATAATAATAGTAATAATAACAATAATAATAATAATAATAATAATAATAATAATAATAATAATAATAATAAAAATAATATTAGTTGATAATTAAATGAGAATAAACATAGTCTCGGTCTTGAAGGAAAATTGTCTCAGTTCCGAAGGAATTCTAATACACAAACCGAGGATAATATCAGAGCAGTTACTTAAATGTATGTTATTTTAGCTCAAAAGTCACTCTGTGTGTATTGATAGTAATGACGATATTTTAAAAATAATAATAATAATAATAATAATAATAATAATAATAATAATATTTATATTTAAACATAGACCAATATTAGCTTTTACATAAAAAAACATGTGCATAAGGGTACAGATATGAATTTTTTTAAACGTAAATAAATTTAATTAATGTCCCCGTACGTTGGCACATTAAATAAGTTCCCCAATAGAACTCTTTATTTTCGTCACAATACTATTTAGATTGCTATCGATTTACTCCTGAAGAGATGATAGCCGAAAGAGCTCCCGAGAAACTTCCGCCTACTATTTTATTTAAAACCATATACAAATTCTGTACCTCTAAACATTTATATATATATATATATATATATATATATATATATATATATATATATATATATATGTGTATGTATATATGTATATATACACACATATACACATGTATATGTATATGTATGTATGAATATATATGCATATGTATATATATATGCATGCACAATTAATATCCATATATTAGGATACATATCAATGCACAGTCATATTCATGACTATATGTATATAATATAGTCATCCCCCATACATATACTGCATATATAAATAATAATATGCATAAACAGATATGCACGCATACACACATATTCACGCATAAATACACATATATACACACATATATATATATATATATATATATATATATACATATACAAATATATAGGCATGAAACAAAATACACGAGCATGTAAGGCAGCATAAATATGTGCACATCAACATTATTATGCATTACAGTGACAGTAGAGAGCAGTACAGAGAGGGAAAGTAAGAGAGAAAAATACATGATTTTTTTTGAAGCACATGAAAAGGTAAAGCCACTTACCAACTTGTATGGTATCGAGAGGTCTCACCAGAGACTGCTGCATGGTCCAGAGTCCATTCACCAAATGGCAATACAGCAGTCCCTGTTCTTTGCGCCTGCTAATAGGACAACCTCCTTAGTGGTGAATCCAAGTTTCGGGTCCCTGACTCTAAGGCGGATAACGTCAGCCTAGACGAAACGTTTACCTCCAGCACCCTTACTAGTAACATGGCCACAAGGATAGCCATAGAGACAGAAAACTTTCCGACATCTCAGATTACCGACCTTTAAATCAGCTTTTTCTTCACCCTTTGCCAGAAAAATCACTTATTTGCATGAGGACTGAGGGGCAAAAAAGCAGAAGCCAGAGTTACTGAAGCTGCTGATAACACCTCCATTGTAGTATCTACTCTCCATTAAAAAAAACAAAAAAAAACAAGGGGGTGAGTACAAGGGACTTAATAGTATCTACTTAGTAAAAGTCCGTGCTCAATTATCAATTCAGGAAGCTTTTGAAGATAATCTCCCATGTAAATGGGTGGATGTTTTTGGCAGTGTATATGTCGAGTTTGAATAATTCGCGCTTCACCTTATAATTAAAACCCAATAATTAACTTTTATAAATTTGAGAAGTCGACTTAATATTAATTTACATCTGAGTTTAGATAATTATTCAAGATTTTGATTTAGGAGGTTCTCGTTTACATAAGTGACTTTATTTTTTCTTTCTGTTTTACATGTAATAAGACGATATTGGTTAACAGCATATTTGACAAAGATTTCAGAATAGAGCAAAACAGCAAGACACGATAGGTAAAATTTTGTTACGAGTTTTTAAGTCAAAGCTGTAATAAGAAAACAGTTAGTGGTAATTAGTACAAATTAGGTTCAAAAGTTGGAAATATTTTTTCACCTTAGCTGAAGAGTCTGGAAACATCGACCTACCCATTTTTAGGGTCATATCAAAAGTGGGAACCTGGCAGACCCATTCTAACTACATAAGTGGACGTTGTGTGTGTATGTTGGAGGCGGTGAGGGGTAATGCTTTCATTTATTTTTTTTATTTTTTTATTTCTTTATATATTTTTATTCTTTTTTAGTTGTGTTCATACATATATATATATGTGTGTGTGTGTGTGTGTGTGTGTGTGTGTCTGTGTGTATGTGTGTCTGTGTGTAGATATATGTTGCTTTATTTTTAACTATTATATAATCTGGTGTTTATGCTTGGATAAGTGTATCTATTTGTGCGTCTATTTTACATAAGTTTATGATTTCTGTTTTTCAATACCTCTGCCTGTTCGTGCTATTTTTCTGGTCGTTCTATAATAATTGTTTGTATATTCTCTGGTGTATTATCTTCTCCAAATGATCGTGTCAATTTTGTATTTCTTAAACTTTTGTCAGCTGCTTTCACATATTATGTGGTTTATCAAATTATTTCCTTGCCGAAAGAGTCTGCATTTTCTGTGTATTTTGTCTTTTTAGCCCTCTTTTCGATATAGGTCATCATAATGGCCTTATCAGTTCCTCATATTAGTCATTCATTTTCTCTTTTAAATTTCCTTTTTGTAACAACGTTCAAATGTCTTTGTAAGTGTAATTTTTTTTGTACTATTTATAAATCGTCCATTTTTCTGTTTGCGTCTTATTTCTTTCCCCTTTAGTTTTCTGCCCATTTTCGCGGTGTTTTCTGCTTCAGGGGTAAGTATTTCCATGACCTGTGGTATGGACATTCCTATTTAAAAAAAAAATAATTCCTGCAGTATTCTCTACAAATCACCCCCTTTTTCTGTTTTTATTTTCACGTCGAATCTGTTATCATAATTTTAAGATATAGTGAATTATGAATGTTTTTAGCTTTCCTGCTCATCGGTTCGAGATATATAGATTCTTCTTTTGTCTAGTCGGTAATCGGACCAGAGTTTCTTACTAAAATTATGCCTATGTATTTATGCAATTAATCAAGTATTTACTATATGGTTTAGTTAATACACAGTTACGATTCTTGCTTATTCTTTTCACTTACCTTTTTCATTTATGTAAATTTGGTTGTATTTTAGAAATGTGTAATTTCATGTTCATCTAGTACTAATCATTCCTTGATTTAGTATTTCTGTAACTTCCGTTGTTTTTCTTGACAAGCAGTGTACACTTTTCTATGCCGGATTTAATTCTGATATGTTGGTTAATTTGCCTGATTGTCCTTTTCAACGTCTGTTGCTTCGTTTTGATTCGGTAATAAACTTTAAGTCATCCACATACAGTAGGTGGTTCATTCTCACATCGCTGTATGTAAACTTGTATCCAAATTCTTACTTCTCTATTGTATTATATAAGGAAATCAGTGCGACGATAATCTTAGTTTTTATAGTAAATCTCTTTTGGAGATACTCCTTAGATAATTTCTGAGTTACGTATTTTCATTAGGCCGTCAATTCAATTCTCAACAATATCATGGTTTTTTAAATCAAAATAATTACATGTCCGCAAGTATGTACATATTCAAGCATTCCATCATTAATGCTTGCATGATCTTGTAGAACGCTTTTTGTAGTGAACGTAACTCATATCTAATTTTGAAAAAATATTTTATCATGTAAATTTCCTTTTTTATGCTCGCAGTGTTTCTATGTGTATCTGTATTGGTTTATTCTACCATCTATTGCGTTTATCTACTTTAATTTTTCCTCTTTATTTTTTAACCTCACCCGACAATTCATAGTAAACTATTACATTCTTTTTTTATTCGTTTCCATCTTGTTCGGGATTTTAAGTTTCTTAATGTGGATTTCCAGTTGTAATTTCATTTTTATCGGTCATTTGTCTCTGTTACCGATTATGGCCCTACAGATAAAGATGCCTAAATACATTAACTAGTAGAAAGTAAAGTAAATATGTTTTGTTACAATGGAATAATGATAAATTTTTCGTGAGAAAAAAATCTAAGAACAAAATTCATATTTTTAAAGCAACAAACAAACGACTTTCGAATTAGTAAGAGGAACTGTCGGAATCAATTTTTTTTAATACGAATAGATTTTAAAATCAGTTAGAATAATTATGTTTAACAACACTGAAAAATAATTGGGATTTTAAGGTAGACGAACTTTTTGTAATTTCTAGAATTTCAAAGACGAGGTGGAGAGTGAGTCAGTCAGAGATTTGGTATTGACTGATGTTCGCTCACAAGTTACATTCACTTAAGCTACATAGTATGCATTCAGGAAGTTGTATGAATTTAAGAATGTTTTAAACTCCGACTAGCAGGACATAAAGGAAAGAAAGTTACAAAATATAATTGCTTGTCATGACATTATTTTGTCGCTGTATCGATCTCAAGCAAGTGCCAACCATGCGAAGAGAATAAAATTATAAAATTAAATGCGTGTTGTTGTTTGTCCACCATGCAGATAAGATACCAAATGTGTAATAATTACGCACACACATCAAATGACATGCACGTTATTAGGCATACATTTCAAAATACACGCGCTGTGTCTGTTTATACGATTCGCAGTATTATTGTTAACAGTTATTTTATATTAACTCCGTATATGCATTGTTATAAACACATTACAAAAATAATGCGATACATTGTGTATAGATACATGCACATTATTGGTAAAGGGTTTATACAAGTTTTGTAAAAGCAACTATACCAGGTTTACACGTTTTTTTTACCTATGTTAAAGAGACCAGTGGCGTCTTGTATATATGTTGTTTATATAGGGGCCGCTATATAGAATTTTCAGCGTGTATCATTTAGGTTCTACCAATATTCTTACATATGGATTTGCAATGTGTGGAATTTAACTGAATAGATGGTTTTAGTTTGTTCTATTTTTTATTTTTGATGGTTTTCAATTAATTATAATACTTTTGAAAATTAACTTTTCTTTATACTGAGTTTCTTATTGTACGTAATTGATTCATTGTATAGCAGTCAGCAGATATGCTTTATAAGCTATTCCTCTTTCCTATATCTTAGCTTCGCTTGACTACTGCTATAACATTCTATTACACGTCGATTAAACTTTTGCGTTTTATTTCATACTCCAGGTTTTATGCTGGCTTGCTTGTTTTTGCTACCTTGTATTTGATCTCTATTATTTTCGTACCTTAAATTATAGAAAGAAAAAACATGGCTAGCGGGAGAGCACCTGCTTATACAGCGACTCAGATCTTCTTCTAGATTGTCTATTTAAAACGTTTTACAGTGTATATATATATATATATATATATATATATATATATATATATATATATATATATATTATATAAGTATTGTTTTACCTACTATACTGTTATGAGGAAAATTGCTCTATAGCATGGGCACACAGCGTAGCTCGGTCATAAATTCTGCTTTATTTTAGTACTTTAATTCATGCAAATTTCGTATATATTATTATAGATTGGATTTAATACGATTTTTATATCTTAAACGCTTTTCATCTCAAACAAAAATATCCCTGAGACTTGAGTTTATTTACGTGAATTGAAAACAGAACCAAAACTTGAAAAAAAAATGCATGTATGTGTATGACTTGTGTTTTGTCAGCTATAATCGAACATGAAACCGAAACATGAATAATTCTGAATGAAAGTATTTATTAAAAAATAGATGACTTGAGTGCCATAAGCAATACTATAAACCAAAACCAAAACTCATAAATAATTATTGATAAAATTATTTATTACAAGTAATTAAACGATAGTAACCTGAGAGTAAAAATCAGCAAGTGTGACCCAGAAAATAACACACATGTTATCGCACTAATATATAGATAATGGTATTACTATTAGTAGTAGCTTTTGTAAGAACAATAGTAAAATTAGTGTTCCTATTTACAATGCCTCCCAACGGGACAGACTTAGACACCAGGGTCGTTTTTTATGTGGAGAAAAGGAAAAAAATAAAAATTGTCTCATTCGTGAAGGATTTCCCCTCTACTGACAGAGAAGTAAACATTGAAGTGCAGCATCTGAAGAACATATACTGCACTTTAATCTTGCCCCGAAGGCCAACAAACGTGTTGTGGTAAATACTACCGTAAGAGAGTGTGCCCTAATAATAACCGTTGGTTTTTTCTCCAATCGTAGTGACATCTGGTACTCTCAGATTAATAGTAATATATACATTTATCAATAAACATTGAAGATTATTTGCATTATCGGGATGATTCCTGGATTGTGCATACATTCTTATACAATGACCGCTGTTATAATTGCTACTTACAAATTAGACAACGCAATAGCATGTAATCGTTTTAGCATGCGAGAATATACAGAAAGTAAATGACTTTATTACTTTTACTGCCATAGTCAATACATATTATATATCAAGCAAGTGATATATTTATGTGTATGTTAAATCGTAATTTGTGTATTGTTGTAATTATTGGCGTATAATTAAACGTTGACTAGACTTTGTAATGCATATAACCACATACAATATAAATGATAATAACACATTTTTATTCTTATGTTAGTTGATACCTTATTTTAAATTCTATACATCTTAGTATATTTGAATAACTATGCGCCATTTTATCCGCAATAATTAATATGTAACATACATTATTTCTCTTCGTGAAGATATAAAATATATTTAAACATAATATATATATATATATATATGAATATTGCATTTTAATTAAGGCTCACAATTTCAATCATTTACTACTTATTCCAGCACGCCAGAACGAATCTAATGTGCTACGCATTATAATGAGATCGCCTAATGCGATGCGTATTACACTGTGTTAAATTTCTCATCGACCTACTGTATAAAGTCCAACAATATTCATGGGATAGTAATCGATGTTTTGCCTTACAATTATATATAACTGCGTAGATTAACCCAGGATGTATTTGTATTCGCTCAAGTTTACGATAATGAACATTTCAATTTAACATCATCATTTTTATAATCATTTTCTGTATTATTTACAGAATTTCTGCGGTTTACGCTTTGGAGAGAATGTCTTTAGTTGGCTTTCAGATGTCTGATAAGCCTCATGAAGTTTTTTTTTCCGCAGTCAGGCATATATAGAACGTGAAAAATACACTCTCTCTAGGCATAAATTAGGTTGTATATATAAAAATATTTCTAGACGTTAAAGATTTTATTTTAAGATATTTTCATATACAAAATATCGTACCATATTGATATATAAAGTTATTCACTAATTAATATATTCATACGTATATACATCAAATGCACACATATCAATTACAAAATCTCATAAAATGCATATAATGATGTATATATATGTGTGTATTTCAGAATATATGCATGTGAGTCTACGGTTTACCGGGCGATTTTATTTTATTTTTTCTATAAAAATTACAAAAAATAAAATCAGATAACTGAAAAGATTGGAAGAGTTCTTCCGCATTCATGCAGCTATTATTCATAGAAATTCTGGACAAAAGTTTCCATTCAACGTATTGACTTGTCGCTGTCTGCATTAACAAGGCACACAGTGAAATGGAGGCCATTGGCACTGGCTCCGACACCTTGGAGATTATTAAAATTTGCGATGAAGTCGAAACGGCCTTTCATTTGCAGAAGAGCAAAAAAAAAAAAAAAACGAAAAAAGAATGAGAATAAATCGATAAATCAATTCACAGAATTGGCTTTTCTACAAAATTATATAAAATGCTATGAATTCCTAAAGAAATTTATATTAGCTTTATGTAGTAATATTGTATACGTATTTGCAGATAATATATATATATATATATATATTATCTGCAAATACATATACAATATATATACAATATTTATATATATATATAAAATTTTATTATATATATGTATATGTATATATATATATATATATATATAATAAAATTTTATATGTGTATATATATGCGTGTGTGTATGTGTGTTTGTGTGTGGTATACTTATTTTCTTGGATATTTTATTTTATGAAATCGAAGTAAGCCAAAGTTTTCGCTGTATCAGATCAATTTATGCTTGCTGACTGCACAACTATTTATTTGTGATAGTATACATCAGTTCTGTCTACAGAATTTTTGTCAACATATCACTGTCAGGCAAAATTACGATATCATAGCCTAGATCAATTCTAGGAAGAATCATCCGATACGCACAGCTAAGAATCTAAGTTTATCTATCAAGTTTGGTTTTCTTACTTCTAATCCCCAGTCTAATTCTATTACGGGAAAAAATGTTGCAGTGTCGACAGACGATGTTATCATCCATTACTTATGTGTTATGGCAACAAGTAATAAAAATTCGAAATATCTTTCTACTAGTTGTAAATGTAGCACACACACATACCCACACATACACACACAAATACACACGCAGATAACTATAAAAAAGGCGACCGAATGCAGTCACCATAAAATAAGGGAAGGTTGGGAATGCACTTCATAAATCGTAAGTCAAAAGTAAAAATTAAAAAAAAAATACATCGTTTTTGCCAAAGAAAACCAAATATGCATTTTGAAATGTTGTCGATTATGTACTCCAAATATTACCTCCACCGAAATCCGATTCGCAATGAGACCCGATCAATATTATATTAAATGACTTTACAGGGGCATTTAATCCTCACTCTTAATCCAGAAAAGTAAATCGCTACTATTTATCTCGGAATGTGCAGCGACACAAAATGTGGATCTTTGTATAATTTAAAGTATATTCTTAAACATATTGATGATTCTCTTAAAGCATTGGATGTTTATACAAAAGACACTACTCTGTAAGATGAAATGATTTTAGTTAAGTCTATAGGTTGTACACGTCAAGCTTCGATGTAGAAGGTAATTTCACTTTCCTGACTCAAGTAGTATGGAGTGCTCAATGTTAGGCTTCCATCTCTCAACAAGTGAATCCTTTTAAAATAATGTTCACATGTAATTACCTTGATTTAATCGCCATTAAAAATATTTTGCTGCTGCAAGCCAGCACATTATCATCTAATATCTCGTAGCATTCTATTTAATACTCCTAGGCCTTTTCAAACCAACTATCTGCTTTTGACACGATCTTTCAAATCTTTTAGCATTCTATTTTATACTACAACAATCTGCTTTTGACACGACCATTCAAATATTTGAAATAAATATTATTATTTAGATGTAATGTATTTCAATACAAACGAAAAATAAAAAAGACACTGTTAGAAATTTCGTTGCAGTTCCACTGCATGAATACAAGTTGAAGTTTTGTGAGATTAAGTTAGACAAAAGTTTCATTACTTATCGATAAACAAATTACATAATGTACTTAATAATCAATAAGGGGATATTATCTTTTCTTTCAAGCAATCTATATTCGCAGACATGAGATTAGATGTATTTTCCATGCTATTCTTTATAGCATGCATTTTGCTCAATTTAGATCTAAAGTCATTACTACTGGTTTAAATTAGTATCGTCAATCATTTATTAAAGAGTATGTGGTCAAGTGGTCAGAAGAGTACTTCATAGACGTGAAGATAATACCAACCTAATGAAGTTGAGAAGAAGCCTCTTCGGCCATATCGAACAATAACAGTCTATAACTATCGACCAACCACCTAATGTTATCACTGCTACTACTGTAATTCTTGCTCCATGCTCAGGATCACCTGATTTTCACTTGGAAAATTCTAACTGTTTTAAAATACGGAAAAAAGATTCAATATATGGTTGTATGAAAACTCTAAAACTAATCAAATAATCGGTGAGCGGTGAGATGATATCAATACGATTCAACGCATCATTTTCCGCTCCAAATCCATTCTAGTGCAGATTCACCTAAAAATAACGATGATATACATAGACATTTTGAATATTATGTGTGACATCCCCTTTCTTAATACGTATAGAGAACAATTGTTTATGTAAGACTAAGTGGGAGACAGTTAATGAAAATGTTTACTAAAAACAAATCGCATCTAAAGAAGGAATACACACTGGACTTGTTTTCTATAGTATTACGTTCGCTATATTCAAGTATACCATAACAATATATACTTGTCAATCGCCCTGGTAGATTATATGATTTATCTCTTAAAACCTACTTCAAACAACCGTACATGATTACCATTCAGATTTTTTGTTAGTTAGAGTTGATAAGATAATCATTGTTAATACATTTTATATGTTATTTAATATCATTTTTTACATAGGAATCCCCACTTATCAAGACCCGGAAGCCACTCATGAAAAAAGGTTAGTGGGTGTGCATTAGTCATTGTGATCATAGCACAGTAAACATAAGTAGAGGGAATTTTGTAAATTGAATTACTTGGGAGGACGGTTTATGAAGAACGTGATTACGTTGGACTTGAAGACAATCGGACTGTAGTCGACTGGAAAGATACAAAACGGAAGAGCATTCCACAGGCGGGCAGTTCTAAGAAATAAACTTTCTTCCTGGAATCTACGTTTATGTTTAGGCACATACAAAGAGTGTGGGCAATTGTTGATAGTAGTTTTTGTTAGACGAGTGTTTTTCATGACAGTTTGGCGAAAGGGGGCCATAGATAGACGTTCAGATGAGCACTTTTCATGAAAATAAAGTTAAAGTTGAGACAGACACGCAACGCCTTTTCTGTGGGAAAGACGTTGCATGGAAGAGAAAAGGGCATCCACTACTAAACTACGAAGTGCATTTTGAAATCTGTCAAGATAGAGCTCTATTGTATTTACTATAGGCAATGTGTATCTCCAGCATTTTTCTTATATAACGTATGTCCGAAGTTCTTGTTTAAAATTTGTCAAATAAAATCCAAAAGGTGTATGCATTTATTCGATTGTAAATAAGTGTATTACTATGGTAAGCTGTCGTATGTATCTGGTTGTAAAGATGGTATGAGAAGTATAAAAATAACTTTCATAATGAAAACATTTCTAACAAGTTCAGACATTTAATTTTATAAGGAAATAAAACATATGAAATATGTTTTAAGTATTGAAATATAACCTGCAATAAACCTACTTTTTTTATTTTTCAGCCAAAAACAGCCATTTTACTTACTGAATCATTCCATCATCTAATTTTTTTGGCAAATTGACACCCAGTATCTTATCACTATGATAAATTTGCAAAAGTAGAGATATTGCGTTTCTATCAACTCTTATTACTTTAATGCCAAATTATCAAATTATGTAAAATACATATTATCATATTTATTACTGAGTGACAAGTCAATATACCATACTGTACATATCTAGATGTTACATTGTAGATATATTTCTTGTAATATTCTCATGTAATTCTTCATATTTGTCTACAAGAAAGCTTTTTTAATCGACGATCTCATCTGTATTAATATTCCACTGATTATTTTATTTATGGACAGCCTAATTTCAATTATTTGCTCATGTGGTGAAAAGGTATTTTCTGATGGGAGGGCTGGCATTTTCAATTTCTGTGGAATTTTCACGGGTACTGCTAGTATATATCAATGTGCATATGTGTGGGTTTGGGTATAACCCATATACTGGCAGTGATTTATACATATATATATATATATATATATATATATATATATATATAGTTTTTTTTAAACAAGCATTGTGATATTATTTTTTTTACATGAGCATCACCGCTTATCAAGGTCAATCGGACATTCGAGGATAAGGATAAAAAGTTGACAGTAGACATCGCGCAATATATTAATCGTTAGTAATGGAAACTTTGTAAATCTGTTAACTTATATGGAACGGCTCATCAAAGACTTGTTTACGTTAGACTTGAAAACAACCATATTGTACTCAGCTTGAAGGCAGGGAAACGGAAGATAATTTAATAGGTGTGCAGTTCTAACCAAGAAGATGTGCTCATGGAATCTACGTTTAGGTTTCGGTACAGATAAAGAGTGGGGGAAATTATTGATAGTGATTTCTGCTAGACGGGTGTTTCTTGTGAAAGTTTGGCGAAGGCGGACCATAGACTGGTGCTCAGCAAAGCACTTGACATAAAAATAACGATAAAGCAGAGGCAAAGTAGCAACATTTCTTCTGTGAGATAGAGATTGCAGGGAATAGAAAAGGGCATTCCCTACGGGGCTACGAAGTCTATTTTGAACTCTACCAAGGCAGGATAAGTCCTTTCTAGCAGCTCCTGCCCAGAGATGGCAACAGTACTCCATCCTTGGACCTACCTAGCTCTTTATTGATGGAGAATTGCATCAGCAGTGATATATCTACTGGATCGACAGAAGGATCCAACCATTTTTCCAGCGGCCTATGCAATGGATTTAATGTATATGTTCCACTTAATTTCAGGAGTAAGGTGCTTGTCAAAACATGAGACCCCTCCAAGACGAGAGCGATTCATTTCAATTGATGGCAGATGGGAATCAGAGCCTTGATGATAAAAAGATAAAAAGCTTCAGTTTAGATGCATTAACAGTAACCAGTTACTCCTTACCCCATTGTACCACATGCTCAAGATCAGATAAGAAAGAATCAGATAGAAATTAGTCGTTTACGGGCTTAGATGTGCTACCATAGATAGTAGTGTCATCAGCATAAATGTATTCGAAATATTTAAGAATGTGATTTGGAAGATCATTAATGTAGATCAGGAATAGAGTTGGGCCTAGGATGGACCTCTGAGGGACTCCAGCATAAATACTGAGAGCGTCTGATTTCTGCCCACCCACTACTCCACTTATGAACCTATCAGAGGAAAACGATTTAATGATTGAGAAAAAATGTCCAGCTATAGCGTAGCTGGTGATCTTTTAAAGTAAACCTTCATGCCATACTCTGTTAAAGGCCGTTGATATGTTAAGAAAGATTGCCGTAGAAAGGAAGTCTCCGTCGAGTGATTCGCTAATCCTATGCGATATAACTGTAAGCACATGCGCTGTAGATCTAGCATAATGAAAACCATATCGTATTTGCTGAGATGGTTGATTACTTCTCTATGTAACACAGATTCCAGCAACTTACTCGTGACGCACAGGAGACTTATTGACCTGTAATGAGTGGGAGATGGGCGATCACCTGAATTGTTAAATACAAAGAATACTGATGAGATATTTCAGGGTGATGGGAAGTAATTCTCCTTAAGAAAACGTTTAAAAAGTTTTGTAAGGATAGGCGTTAGTTCTCGTTGAAGTCTTTTTAGAACTATAATTGTAATACTATTAGGGTCGGTTACTTTACTGGAATCAAGGTTTTAAATTAGCTCGGCAACATCACGTACATATATTTGTATATCACATAGCGTGCTTTCTGATACAGAAGGGAATATTTGAGGTAGCGGCTTTGGTCGCAAAGGGTAGAATTAGCTGCAAAGTTCCTTGCAATTGGAGATTACCTGAGGTCCAGTGATTATAGTTGGGATATAGCTCACCTTTCTGTTCAGTTTTCTGTTAGCTATTATATGGAGAGAACCAAGCAGCTGCTCAGCTTCTTTGGATTTAACGGACTAAGAATATAACTCTTACGTTCTTTATTACTTTTTTTACAGTGGCTGTGGCAGTTCTGAAAGCAGCATTAGTTTCAGTACATCTATTACCTTGGAGCAATGGAAAAGGCCATTTCTGTGCGCAATGGCAGCGGCACATTCTGAATAGAACTACGGCAGGATCTAAGGTTTTTTGCTGGAATTTTTTCCAGGGTGCGAAACGGTCTATACGTAAAATTTACAATTCCGTCAGGCCTGGTATTATAGAGGACACATTCTTTTTTAACGCAGAGGTAGATCTGATATAAATGCACGGACGCTCTTCCAGTCAGCCATAGAGTATCGACATACTGTACGATGGAGAGGTACATCTGAGGATATATTACATTTAATTTTTATCTTAACTGATACAACAGAGTGGTCGAGAGATCCAGGTGGAGACAGAACTGAAACTGAGTACAGTTTAGGGCAAGTTATGAGAAAATGGTATTGGAGACTTGCATACTGGCCGTACGTATCGGCCATAAGTGTTGGTTCGTGAACGATCTGAGTCAGGTCAAAAGCAATGGAGAAATCAGAACAGAACCTCCCCTAATCATCGATCTTGTCTGAGTGAGTTAACGATTCCACATTGTGAACATTAAAGTCTCGACAGACATGAATGGCATCTGAAAGATAAGCATATAGGACGTTGTCAATTTTCTCAGATATGCTTTTAAAGATAGTAACTTCGCTGTTGTCGGGGCGATAGAGATCAAATATAAATGCAGTGGGTTGAGCAAATGCAACCGGGAAGCACATATAGATAAGTTAGGATCTTCTCTGGAGATGTCCTTACCACATGGACACCCATCTTTTGTATAGGCCTATATTCCCTGGTCATGGCGATCTTGGGGGTCAAATTTAGAAGTTAAGTTATAGTATTCTTTACTTACAACCTCATCTACGGAAATCGTCTGTCCAATGCCAGTTTCACTTAGGAAGAATATGTTAGGTTTAGTCTCCTGTAATTGGGTTTCAACCTCTGGAAGGTTAGAAAGTAGACCCCTGATGTTCGAGAATGAGACATTGTAGTGTAGGTGTACGTTAGAAGTTGAAGATCCGGGTTTACTCGAGTATTTTTTATTGAAACTTTTCATGAGGGGGTCTTGGGAATTGTGGACTAGGTCGACAGACTTGCTTGAAGCAGGGCAGAGAGGGAAAGTGAGAGAGAAATAAAAATGAAAATATATTTTTTTAGTGCATGTAAAGGTAAAGCCATATTAATGACCCACAATATGGCATCGAGATGCCTCACCAGAAGCTACTGCATCGCCCAAAATCCATTCACCAAATGGCAATACAGCAGCCCCAGTACTTTGCACTTGCTGAAAGGACAGCCTCTTTAGTAGTTAATACAAGGTTCGGGTCCCTGCCTATCAGGCGGCTTACGTCACCCCAGATAAAACGTTTACCTCCAGCACCCTTACTAATGACAAAGCAACAAGTATAGACCTAGAAACAGAAAAATTCCGACATCTCTGGCGGATGTTCACGCAAAATACTGCGCACCTAGAATACAGCTTTTTATTCTCCCTTTGTCAGAAAAAATACGAAGACTGATTGCTAAATAATGAGAAGCGAGAGGGACGGGAGCTGCCGATAATCCAGAATGCATTGTTTACTTTCCGTTAAAAATATATTAAGTATTGTACTAAATAAAATCCATTTGGCGTGCTTAGGGAAAACTATGATGAAAGATTCCCCTCTCACTAATGAACATGAATAGAATTGGCAATGCCAAATCTGTTATGCTATGAACTTGGAAAAAAGAAACATTTATGGACAAGAAAAATCTATTATAAAAAACTAAAAGGATACATATTCCAAATGAACTTGCCAGATAGAATCGACACATTTTTCCACGAGAAAACCATTTACACATTTAATAAAACAATGAAATAATATAAAGATTAAAAACTGAAATAAATATAATATTGCATCTAGAAAATGAATATCACAAAATTCATAACTTAACTGCTATAATAAGGCGACCTTCGCGGCTGCAAATAGGAACTTATTTTGCTTGAAATAAAATTCAGCGTTTTCATTTTTTATAAGAAAACCTCATAACGTGGCATAGCTCGCTACTTGGACAAGCAAAATATGAAACTATGTATAGGATTACGAATAAAGATGTTCCATAGATAGTAAATAAGCCTTGGGGGGAAAAGTCCAATAGTTTTATAATACTCGACTAAATGTGCTTTTAGCATTGTATAATCGTGTGATAATGCCCACATAGATATATAAAATAACCTATTAAACCTCGGTATATGTAAGGAGTGATAATGATTTGATATGACTTATCATGTATATATTTGATAAATTGACGTGCCTTTTCATGTTTACATTAGAAATCAACTTTTTATCATCACGATATGTTAGATGTTTATTATTTATTGCTGAGATACAGTAGAAAACTGCCCTAATATATATTTAACTTATTAAACATCATTCGCCTGCTTTGTATTTTAATTAGTTCGGGAGAACTTATAATCCCAAACTAATTAACATGCAAAGCGGGTGAATGATATCCAATAAGGCATATACATATATATATATATATATATATATATATATATATATATATATATATATATATATATATATATATATATATATATATTAAGTAATGTGATTCATAATTTAAAATTTTAAAAATTAAAAAAAAAATTAAATTTAAAAATCAAATTTTAATTAAATTAAAAATCAGTTTCATAAGAAGGAACAACAACAACATCAATTATCTGTACGATCGTTTCGGAAATATGTGCTTTTTATTGCGGTATACATGAAGTTATGTAGAACAATTATATATAGTTTTTTTGTAAGCAAGTTCTCCTCATCAGCAAATTTAGGAGGGTTTTTATTGAATTTAAAATACACCATAAATAAACCTAGCATTAAAAGTAAGGCAGATGAATCTGAAAAAATTGAAATAAAAGGTTAGGATTTAAAATTTATAAAAAAATTAATATGGGTAAGAGATAGAAATAAGTAGAGAAAAATATATATTTTTGAATTTACATAATAAATTTGATTTAAAAATATATAGAGATAGTTACCTTTTAATTTTTATTTTTTTTGAAATCAGGAACTGTGTTTAAAGTAGTCATTAAGATGTTTGCTATAGCTTTTTATTTTATTGAATGATGAATTTTAAAAGGGCGACGCTCGTGCAATAAATTGTTTCCGTTAGCGTATTTTTGATTTAAAGACGCTACAGTTTATATATATAGAGAGAATATTTCTATTACAAGTTTTTAAGGGAAGATAATTGTCATGTGTTCTTGACTTTATTTATTATTTGTTTTACGGGTCTAAGGGAGGTAATTGGTCTAACTTAATTTATTAAAAAAACATAATAATAATAATTATTGTAATCTATTTTTACTAATAAGTAATTTTTAATGATTTAAGGTGGTTTATATTTATTAAATTTAACCCAACGTTTATGATTACATGTCAGAAACTCCTGTCTTGAATTTAATAGTTTGGTTGTACTTTGTATATCTTCATATTTTACAATTTTTAGGGTCTCTTTTGTACATAGTGCACAAAATTTATCTCCTGGTTTATATGATTTGCAAGTCCCAATTATTTGCCATTTTAAGTTGAAAGAAATATTGCTGTTTTTTAGTTGCCAAATATAATTGGATAGAGTAGGTCGGTTTGATAGAGAGTTATTTTTAAAAGAATGTTTGTGCGTTGAAATTCTATGTTTTATTAAGCCAGATGTGGAACCAATATATATTACCTCTTGATTATTGTGATTATTTTCCGTTAGGTATATTGTTGGATTATTATGTGGTGGGTTGATTAGTAATTGATCGGTAGATTGATTTAAGTTGGTGGTATTATTAATCTGGTAGTTGAGTTATGGCTGTTAATAGGTTCTTGTAGATTTGGAGTTTTTGATACTGTGCAGCTATATATAACATTTTTAATTTTACATGAGCCTTGTAAAGGACATTTATTTTTTCTTCTACAGTTACAGTCCGATGTATTTTTTATAGTTGTATTTTGTAGTTTATTAATTTTCTTATTATTAGAGCTTATTATTTTCTGATGAAGGTTAGGCATAGTAGAGTAAGAGACGTTAATTGTGTTCTTATTGAAATTTTATTATATCTATGGGGGGATTTAAAGTTCTTATCTAATATTTTAAAAAAATCTCTGGCTATGTTTGTTTCTAGGTTTTTTGAATATGGGGGGGTTGAACCATAGGATCTCCCTGTGTCTATTCTTACGTTTACGGGTTTTAGTTTGCTGTTTATTTGTATTATTATCTAATATTTGTAGTTTGGTTTTATCTTTTTTTGTCTCTTGGTTATTTTTCTTAACTCGTATACGGGAAGACATTGCCATATTATATGTTATTACGCTCTTAATAGGTTTATTTTTAATGCAGTTTATGTTTCTATCATTTTCATTTATGAATTTAATTTGTGAATTATATCCAGAGTTTTTAAGGGCTTCATTATAGTATTTTTCATTTTTGGTAAATATTGATTTAGTAGAAGACAGTCTAGAAGCTTCTGACATGTAGTCATAAACGTTGGTTTAAATTAATTTAATATAAACCACCTTAAATCATTAAAAATTACTTATTAGTAAAAATAGATTACAATAATTATTATTATATATACATATTTTTTTTAATAAATTAAGTTAGACAAATTACCTTCCTTAGACCCGTAAAACAAATAATAAATAAAGTCAAGAACACATGACAATTATCTTCCCTTAAAAACTTGTAATAGAAATATTCTCTCTATATATATAAACTGTAGCGTCTTTAAATCAAAAATACGCTAACGGAAACATTTTATTGCACGAGCGTCGCCCTTTTAAAATTCATCATTCAATAAAATAAAAAGCTATAGCAAACATCTTAATGACTACTTTAAACACAGTTCCTGATTTCAAAAAAAGAAAAATTAAAAGGTGACTATCTCTATATATTTTTAAATCAAATTTATTATGTAAATTCAAAAATATATATTTTTCTCTACTTATTTCTATCTCTAACCCATATTAATTTTCTTATAAATTTTAAATCCAAACCTTTTATTTCAATTTTTTCAGATTCATCTGCCTTACTTTTAATGCTAGGTTTATTTATGGTGTATTTTAAATTCAATAAACCCCCTCCTAAACTTGCTGATGAGGAGGCCTTGCTTACCAAAAAACTATATATAATTGTTCTACCTAACTTCATGTATACCACAATAAACAGCACGGATTTCCGAAACGATCGTACAGATAATTGATTTTGTTGTTGTTCCTTCTTATGAAACTGATTTTTAATTTAATTAACATTTGATTTTTAAATTTTAAAATTTTTTAAAATTTTTAAATTTTGAATTATAAATCACATTACTTAATATTGATTTAGCTCTAGGACATTTAACTATAAAGCTTATTATATATCTAAATTACAACGAGCACTTTCTATTTCCTGTATTTTAATTAAACTAGTAATTTCACTGTTACATTAAAATACACTCAGCTCTTTAGACTATTGTTCTAATCTCCTTTAAATTATATATATATATATATATTAAGGCATATATATGCATATATATAAATGTATATATATATATATATATATATATATACATAAGTGTATGTGTATGTGTTTGTGGGTCTGTGTGTGTGAGTGAGTACTTGAACCCTTTTTCTATTGTGGGGAACCATATTTAGGTTAGGAGCAATTACTTATTCTCATTAAAATGGTTTTGGATGGCGTCTTTAATGGATTACTTTCTAGACTTAAATAGTAAGTTGCCCAAGTGATGTGAAGATCGCAAATATAAGGGTTATGGGGTCCATTAGTATTATTGTTAATTTGGGTAGCATGTTTATTCCGCGTGGTTTCATTGTTTATATTAGGAATTTTATGCTCATTGTCAATTATTTTATATGCTTTGAAGTTTCGAACAGTAACATCTGCTGGGTGTTGGATTATTGTGCAGGGATAATTTTTTTTCTGTGTGCGACCATGTTTTAGCGCAGTTATGTTTGTTTTGGCATCTAATATGTTTTAGTAGGTAAATAGTCTGACGTTGTTTGAGTGGTTTAATTTTATGATTATACGATGTAATAATAGTTACATGTGAGGTATAGTTATTGTGAACATTTTAATTGACTTTTTATCATGGAAGGTGTTATATCTATGTGGGAAAGGTATTATATCTATACTAAAATAAATTTGCCAGGATTCTAAATAATACTTTTCAAAATCTTGGTCTTACAATTTGAGCTAAAGGTATACTAAACAAAATTTATTTGTATAGCGTAATGCGATTACATATTTGATTAATTTTGAAAAGCCTTTGGGTTTTGCACATGTTATATACAAATCGGAGATTTCCTTGATTAGAGTGACTTGTTATGCAAGTTTAGTCTGTGTCGTATTGCGAGTAATTACAAATTTTAATTTACTGGTGTTACGTTTGTTTTGCATTCGTCTACTTTTTCTCTGTATCCTGAATTTCTTATAGCATCATTGTAGAAAGAAAATTTTTGATCAAGAGATCGTATCAGTTCAGATGTATGACTTATTCCTTGCGACACTGTAGATTTTATGACTGTATTTGGGTAATTAAAATGTAATTACACACATTAATGGCAGGAGAAGGCTTGTGGCGTTTAAATGTTTATCTATGTGCTCATAAAAAAATTTGTAATACCCCAAAACTTTTTTGCTTACACCATTTTATGAGATGAAATGAGTCATAAATTAAAAACTCCATGATTTAGAAAAGAATTTAAGTCATTATCTTTACACTTATGTATTCATTTAATTTGTTACTTTACATAATTTAACTCAGAATTTCTATTTGGACATGCATATATATATATATATATATATATATATATATATATATATATACACACACATATATATATATGTATATATATATATATATATGGATGCACTGCTCGCAAAGGTTTAGAGTACACAAGTTAAACGATCCGTTTTTTTGTATTTCTATGTTTCCTATTATAATGAAACTTTTTCTAAACATAGAAAATGTATTAAAACTAAGCTAGGAACAGTGAGGAAATAAAAAAGAAGATATTAATTTAACACGACGCGAAAAGAAAACTCAATAATAAACACAACAAAAGTTTACAACACATGTACAAAATAATATCTAGTATTTTGTAGCATAACCAGTATTGTTGATTACAGCATGCAGATGTTTTGAGGAATCTCCTACGAAATTCTTACATGTGACTTGTGTTATTTTATTCCACTCTTCCACACAAATGGTGCCAGTTCTCGCAGATTCAACGGTTCTCTTCTATGGTCCCGTAATTTCAATTCTCTTTATGAATTATCTGTAGGGTTTAGATTGGAAGATTGACTAGGTCACCTTAAATCATTCACTTAATTTTAATTAATTCAATTTTATGTGAGTTTCGCAATTCGTTTTGGATCGTTATCATGTTGAAAGATCCAGTCTGATTTCAATTTGAGCAACTTCACACATTCTTTTATGGTTTGTCTCCAAGATAATACTATAGAGTGCTCAATTCATTTTTTCTTTTTGTTATTTCCACTTTTCCTACACCTCCTGCACTAAAACAACCTCAGATCATAATGGGTCATCCTCCCAATTTTGCTGTTGGAATGGTGTTTTTGGATTGGTAATTATTCGATACTTTTACTAAATGCTTACTTCGATGTATATTTATTGTGGGGCTCAGTTTAATCCGCAAGACCAACACGGAAAAAAACGTAGTAGGTGGTTTACAAGTGTATTAAGGAAAGGGACTAAGATATAAAGAAAGATAAAGATAATTGTAGTAGTTGCAGGTACCAGTTAGATCTCGCTCCCCGAGGTACAATACGAGGGGCGTGTAATAAGTAATGTCACTGACCCACTTCCCATAGCACTAGAGCAACGAAACTTGGCACAGTTATTAGTCTTTTTCTACATAGGATGCAACCAGAGTTAACCATTTCTCCCATTGTTTGATGCAGCTCTGGAGACCGTTTTTGTAGAACACCCCAGGTTGGTCCTCTAACCACGACGTGGCTTTAGAAATCAAGGTTGCATCATCTGGGAAACGCTTTCCTTTCAAAAACAACTTAATGGTTGAGAAGAGGTGAAAGTCAGGAGGATCGGGAGGATGGGGAGGATTTCATAAACACGCTTCCGTACTTCTGATCTGGCGACATGCCAGTTGTGGACCAGAGCTTTTTCCTCCAGGTAGAGGGTAACTTTGCTGATCTTACCCCGCCTCTTGATTTTGATAGCTTCCCTTAATTCCCTCAAAAGTGAAACATAATCAGCCCCTGTACTCGTGGTACTCTTTGCTAGGAAATCTGTCATCACTATTCCGTCCTAGCCCCAGAAGACTTTGGAGGGATTTAGTCCAAGTGCTTCCACTGAATTGCCTGGGTTTTATTCTCTGGACTATAGTGATTGATCCAGGTTTTATCCTGTGTAATCAGTCTTTTGAAAAACTTTGACTCATCTTCTTGGCATATCTCCAAACCTATCCTCGAGCACTCGACACATTCTGGCTTCCGGAATGGTGTGAGCAACCTTGGAATCCATCTGTCAGACACTATATGCATGTGCAAATGTTCATGAATGATAGTTTCCACATACTCTGTATTAATCCTGCTATCTTAGGCTATTTGCCTAATAGTAAGGCGCCGATCTTCGAAAATCGCAGCGTCAGAAATGGCAGAACGGGACGACCAGGTCTGGGAGATGTTTCCACAGAGTTCCGGTCAGGTTTGAGGTTTTCAATGAGGTTTCATATGATGGAGAATTATCAGCATAAGTTTCTTTCATTTCATCAAACGTCTCTTGTGGTGTGCGTCTTTTCAAATACAATAATCCGGATCTCTGCTCGACAGGCTCCAGTTCACACTTAGCTCAGTTACAAACACCTGTAAAACAGAAACCACGATTAGTTCAGAGCTGTGATTTGCCAAATAACCTGCACAGCTATAAATAATTGCACATGCAAAATTTCAGCTTTATCCGACAGCTAGCAGTGGGTCAGGGGCATTACTTATTGCACGTTCCTCGTATCCGTTCAGATGATTATATAGGATCTGGACGAGTGGATTAATGGTTAAGATCTTATCTCAAAACCTTATTGCATATTCTAGAGGCGTCTAAGCATTTTACCATGATAAATCTTCACAAAATTATTGAGAAATGTAATGAATTTGATAGCCGTTGTAAAATTTTGCGGTGCTATTTATTGAGTTTTCTCTTCGCCTTGTGTTAAATTCCTATTTTTATTTTCCCACTGTAACTTTCTTACTTTCAATGTATTTTCTATATTCATGAAAACGTTCATTACAATTTGGAAGCTCTAAATACAAAATAACTGACATATATATATATATATATATATATATATATATATATATATATATATATTGTCTGTTTATTATACAGGCATTAGTGGTTACATATGTGGATGCATATTTTTATGGAATCCTAATTACAGATAACACCTACTCAGACCCCCCAAAAACAACATTTTGATTTCTTTTTGTCTGATGAGGAATAATCCTTAAATTATGATTCAACTACAACACCTATGCACATATAGAACTAATATTTTTTTTATAATTTTCAGACTATATACTAGCTGTGTCCTTCATTGATCAGTTTTTAATATCACGTGAGTCTCATTGGATTTCCCTCTACAAAACCAAACGATACGACCATTACCCCCCCCTATATATATATATATATATATATATATAGAGAGAGAGAGAGAGAGAGAGAGAGAGAGAGAGTGAGAGAGATAGAGAGAGAGAGAAAGTCATAGATGTAAGGGAATTTATATATATATATATATATATATATATATATATATATCATGTTTTATCTTTGTTGTTATTAGTTTACATATATTAAAAAATATACTCCTCTATATTACCATGTTATTATATAATACAAATGCTGGTTTGAGATATATTATTAAATAGGTGTACGTGTCGAATATTTTAAGACGTATGTAGCAATTAAAATATAGACATATTTTCAAACCAAACTTTCGAAAATGTACGTGTATATGAGAATAGCAATATTATCTTCTCATAGAATTTTTATATTTATTCGTTCCCCTTTATATACCTATTAATTAAATCTCAGGTTATATTTCTGTGAATTTGTTAGAAAAACCGCCTAAAGAGAAAATAAAATCAGTATCCAAAATGTGTTCCGATATTATATTAATATAATAATAATTAATAATAAAAAAGAATTATAATATTAGCAATTACTAGCGGGACCTGTGGACTTTCCCCTGTGGCATCTTCCATATGTAATATATTGCTGGTGGTCATTCTGTTGGCGTTCAGGGTGAAGGAATACACATTCATATTATTCTAGCCCTTTTGTTAAAACCGTAAAAATATTTAGCTAAGCAACCTAATATGTTAATACATAAATCTCTCTCCCTCGAATAATAAAAATGTAAAAGAAAAATAATGAAAAAACAAAACAAAACCAAAACCAAATAACTGCTGTAGATATCATAACAAAACATAGAAATGCAGTGATGCATCAATTTTTGTCCCAAATATTTTAAATTAGAAAATGATAGCGCCTGCCGGCCGAGAGATTTATGTTATCGTTTTTTTTTTTTTTACTACGGAAGAACTTAAATTCCTTCGTAAATATTTATGCCAAGATTAAATCTCAACACATAAAATGTGCAGGAAAGCGTGACACACTAAAAGACCACACTCCCTATGGTATTAATATATAGATTATTTCAGTTCTCACGTTTTGTGTCTGGCAATAATTTTGCCCGATTTTATGTTGGTAGGACGTTTATAACAAATGGCCATAGGCTATGCAATACTTTTTTTTCTCAGAACAACAGTACTTTCCACATGATTCGGTAGTTACTTAAAAGCAAGCCATCTGAAGCATTTCAACATTGTAATAGATCCCGATTTTCCAAACCCGCTTATCAAATCCATTTATCACACAGCCGAGGTCTCACAATGCAGCAGGTACAAATTTTACTTTCTTCAACATTCGCAATGCTATTTTTGTTCTCAAGTTTCATTTTATTGCATGTAGCCTTCCTTTTATTTTTCAATCCACATTTACATTCGCTCTCATCTATATAAATGATCACTGCCTAAGTTTTCTTGTTTCCATCAAATTGCCACAGGGAATATTAATATCCAAAATATATTCCCATAATCACTCTCCAACACTTTTTCTGGAATATGTTCATTTGTCATTGCATTACAACTCTCTTTCCTTCCATAAGTTACAAGATACCTTTTAAGCCATAGGGCAATCGCGCATCTTGTACTCCTTTTTGCTAAACGTCTACTACTACTAGGGCTATGTTGTACTACTTTTTCTCTTGACCACACAAACAAAATTTGGAACGTGCAACCCTTCTATAAATGCACTAATTTCAATAAGTTTAGGTGAGCGATTTCTGTCGTTCGGCTTCTGTTAGCGCTTCTGTTCAAACACACTAATAACATTTTGAAAAACATCGTCATGTTCTTATCTTGTCCCTCCCCTATTGTATACTAATAACATATTGGCCACGCATTCCCCATTAACACTAATTCTTTATCGCTTTTTGTTCGTTAATCTTCTTCATTTTTTTTGTTTTCTATTGCCCGCTCGCTTGCAGTTTTGAAGACATTAATACGCGTTTTGTTGATTAATGGGTGTTGATAATAAAGGATGGATAAAATATTTGTACACATAAGGAAAAGGCAATCGATAAATACGCACTTGAAACGTGGCACATCTTTAGAGCAGGCCATATCAAGGCACGATCGTACTACATAATACGAGCGGAATTAACCAGTATTTTCTAACAAGTAATTGCCAAAACGCGCATTTCCATCATAGTCGTTCTATTTTGTTAGAAAGTTTCAAAATAGAAAAATAGCTGACGTAGACTGAAAAAAATTAAAAAGTCTAAAAAGTAAATTACTCTATCTTTTTATTTAAAACTGAAAAAAAAATCGACTTACGAGGTAAATAAAATAAAAATATCGGCATCCTTAATCTTTCTTATAAAATTGAGAATTCAGCCGGTTAAAATCTTAATTAACCATTATCTAGGATAGATGTAATTTTAATTGATCTATTTCGTTCCGAATGAACCCCACGCGAGACGCCTCATCCCCATTATGCTACCTAGCATCCTCTCTACTCTTCTGATGAGAAGCATAAGGTTTCGAAATGCCTTGGCATAAAGAGTCCATTCTATCCCGCAATTTTTTTTATTCCCTTATTGTATAAATGAACCAATCTATATTCATCAATATATAGTCCGTGTGACTTCATTTACAATTCGTATTGGTCTCATACATAAGCTCCAATTGATACTTGTTCAGCTTTATATTGTCCCTATAAGTGCCCTCTTATAGGATTGAGCTCACTCTTTTCTTCTAACGCACCAAGCTATATATATATATATATATATATATATATATATATATATATATATATATATATATATATATACTAGTATATGTAAACATGTGCACAAGCGTAAAAACCCAAATGCACATACATAAGCACACACACATACTTACATACACACACACACACACATATATATATATATATATATATACATTTATACATGTATATATATACATATATATATATATATATAGTGGTACGTATATACAATACCCAATTTATCAATAAATAGGTCTTCTTTCTCTTAGGTGTCATATTCTTATAAAATCCTCACTTCGTTTTCATTAATCGTCAGTATCTTAGTTTGGTATTTCATTTTTCTTTATCTCAAAGTCGCTCGCTCTGTCTCGCTGGAATAATAGAACTCATCTAAAACCCAAAGATATAAACAAACAATTTTATTTTCTAATTTAGATGAACAGCGTTGGAAATTTGTCGTTGGATTTAAGTATCCTGCTTGTTTAAGGTGACATGAAAAAGGAACTGTCGACCTTTTGGCTCGTAAGACGCTCGAAGTAGTCGGTCATTCTTCGACGAGACGCTGTCAGTTGGAAATTGTTTTTCAGATTTATTTCTCGTTTTATTTTATGTTCGTTTATTTCAGTTGTTTTCTGATTCAACCGAAATACATCACTTTGACCTTTTCAGAGAGACTAAAATTTCAGGTGTGTCTAACTTCCTCCCGGCAGCAAGCTATAAATCATCGTCTATTGTAAGATGGATGGACGCATTTAGATACGATCCATCGAGGTTTACTTGTTTGTCACCCATACATTCATGAGCTTATCTAGCGAACTGTTGTTATTTCTTGAAAATAGACATACATTACTAGATTGTTTTTTAAATAGTGTATATAATAAATGCATTTCACTATACTTCAGTGTGTTTTGAAGATGTACATTTGATAGAGATGCTATCGTTTTACCTGTTTCTTATTTACATACATTTATATATCTCTGTAAGAACTTCACACATTTAAAGTGCGTGGCAATGGATTTTTATATCTCAACATGAAGATTAGGAGGCCATTTTTACACATGCTATACAATTTTTCGTGTATTAAATTGTGGTAAAAACTTCAAATAGATAGCGGCAAAAACAAATGAATGAAATACGTATATTATAGAATACGTATAGTATCTGGTATCACTGTATTGTTAATTGCCTGTATAAACCGCTTCATGCTGCCCAGGATATTTCAGCAAACGTCCAACAGACAACCGTTGTTCCTGCAGAATGTAGCGCTCCCATTGCGCAAGAAATAGCCTTAGTTCCATCTTTCAAGGTAATACATGCTGTACAAGTAAAACCGCATTTAAAACTTCTAGTAACCATTGTAAAAGTATTAAAAAAATGATAGAAATTCCTATCACAGTATGTCGTTTACAGAAGCTGAGCAGCGGATTAGCTTCCATCAGTTTTGGCGAATGACAAACAGAATCCTGAAAAGAAATCCGTCTTCTATTCTACCATAATCAATGAAATTGAGATAATTTCATCAGCGTCTGCCAAAGCCACAGTCTTTTCAAGAATTTTGCCACACATAAAGGAAATTACCTGTTAAGTAACATGCAACATAGTTCCCGTTTCGCAAAATTTACAGCTGATATACTTACAGCATATCACACAGGATTAGCGAATCTCCCTACAGAGGCTTCGTGCTTGAAGCAATAGCTCTTGACATCCAAAAGGCTTTTGGACGAGCATGGAATAAATATCTACTTAAGAAGACGGTTACCTATTGAATAGCTAGAAATCTCCTTTAACTTATTTAACGTTCTCTCTCTCCCTCTCTTCCCCCCCTCTCTCTCTCTCTGATAGGCTTATAAGAGAAACCATTGATGGACAGAAATCGAGAACAAAGTATTAACACTACTTTCCGTCAAGGTCTCATCGTAGTCTAATTTTTTTCCTTATCCTCAGCAATGGTCTCTTAAAAACATTCTTAGATCATTGAAAGGTTAGCAATCCCTATGATCTTTCCAATTACCTCTTTACCGATCATGAGAATCTGGCACACTTCGGAAAAAGTAGCTGGATTATTTTACTGCAAAAAAAACAACCTCCCTTTTTTATTATCAACACTTTTACCCTATCACGCAATAATTTAAAGTAATGGCTATTGTCTTGGTAAAGATCTATGCATTACCAAGCTTCTAGGAGTAACTTTCACTCTTGATAAAAACTTGTACAGATAAATCAAATCTGTTTCAAGATTTTACGAAAAATCGTTGGTTCACACTACTACCCTAGTAGGTATATCACTGCCGATGCAATTCTCTATAAGTATAGGAGCCAGGTACGACCTAAAATTGATTACTGTTAACACACCTGGACAAGACCTACTCGGAGCTCCCTACACAGACTTTATACTTCAAAACCGAGATTGCAGGTGAATTTTTTATATATTTTAATATATATATATAATACAATTATATTATACTATTTATTGGAAGAATACTAACATAATTAAATATTTCTTAAATAAGAGAAAACTAAGGTTGCCATCGACCTACACAATATGATACAATTATCGGAAAAAAACCTCTTTAAAACTCATCGGCTTACCGTTCACAGGGAACATGCGTTGGATAGATCCATTGAAAGCATTTCCAAGGCTGCTGCGAAGAAGGTGGGCTCTCTCTAAACTTACTTACGCCTGCAAGTATCCTGTGTCGCTATAAGACCACCATTTGTCTATATATCACGTTTGGGCTAGTGAATCTACTACCGAGCTCTCATTCTTGGACAGATATCAAACTAGATTTGCCAACTAGATAGGTCCTCTACTGCCACCTCTGTCGCTCCGACGAAATGTATCATCCCTCTTCATGCTGAGCAAGTATTTTAATGGCAGATCATCCGACGAACTACAAGTCATTGTACACCCTCGACATCATTACCTCCGCCAAACTCGACAAGCAACATGATTTCGCCCTTACACTGTAGAGATCCCTAAATGTAAGAAATCCTTCTATAATTGTTTCTTTCCCAGAAAAGCTAGACTCTGAAATTCCCTTCCTGTTCCTGTTTCTCCAACTGTACTATAATGCAGAAGTTCTATTGTAATGGGGTAATCATCTTGCTGCTCACCCTCCTACATAGTATCCCTGCAACTTATGTCCCAGATAGTAGCCCCCCCAAACTCAAAGTGGCAATGTGCCTTGTTTGGAGTGAAAATGTAAACAGACACACACTGCATATGCATATATATATATATATATATATATATATATATATATATATATATATATATATATATATATATATATATATGGTTATGTGCATTTTGATTACAAACTAGTCCACCCGTGACCCGTTGGGTCAGTACGTTATATTAGCTATGGAATTCATGTATGAGCGTGACACTTGTGGCATAAGGAAAATAGTTTTTTTTTTACATAACAGAAGCATTTCTATGAAAGTATATTAAAATTAAAAAAGAATATAGATAGATTTCTATGAGTCGTTCTGTTTATTATAATTGTTATTTTTTTTTAAATTACAGTTACTGAATTATAAGTGGTTGGTCATACTTATAGGTAAATATGCACTGAACAGGAATCATAATCTTTATTATAGTTAAATTCAAATTTTGATATATCATCTTTTAAATGAAATTGTTAGTTGAAAGTACAGAATAATAAAACAAACACTCTCCACATGTTAATAATGGCTTTTTAAATAGAAAATGAAAATAAAATGTAACTTTTTTCATTTAATTTAAGCAAACATTCAGTACCCATTGTGTAAAATATTTAATTTGTATGTTAATAATAAGGTCAATAAAATTAAGACCATTCTTTTCTATTTACATTTTTTGTACAATTAATTTTTTTAAAGAAAACTTTTGTTATCCTTTTGCTTAATTGAGACTTCTTATCAGGTTCTAACTCTCTTATATCCAGATTAATTATATTAATCAATTTATGTTATTGAATATGTATCGCTGAAAAGCACGGGGGCTTAAGCACTTATTGTACAGAAAATAAATATTGTATTCATATGCTAATAATAAGGTCACTAAAACTAAGACAATACTTTTCTATTTACAACATTTTTTGTACAATTTGAGTGTTTTAAAAAACTTTTATGTTTTCCTTTCGCTTAACTCTACTGAGTGCAACATATAGTTGACCATGTTGAAAGACAGGTTTGTCTAGATAAACTAAAACTTTATGTAAGATCTGTCCTTGAGACTTACGAATAGTCATAGCAAATGCTAATTGTATAGGAAACTGGACTCTGGCAAACGGAATATTGTCACCTTCAGATAAGACCATTTTCAATCTTGGAATTAAAACGATTTCTCCTTCAAACTGTGATGCAATAATTTTAGCAACAATCAAATTATTATACAGCTCCTCTATTATTAGTCTTGTACCATTACATAAGCGTGGTGGATCAATATTCCTCATACATATGATTGGAGCTCCTTTCTTGAGTTCAAGTTTATGTGGAGGTAATCCTGATAACTCTATCGAATCAAGAAATTCTGTTGGGTAATGTGTAGCTTCTGTTCCTTCAAGAACAGAATTAAATGACAAATATTCTTTGACTTGTCCAGGAAATTTTTCAATACAATTATGATTTATTGCTCTAACTGTATCATTAAATGGTACTAATATGCAATTTTCCGCAAACATTTCTAGTTTGTCAAACGAAGGATAAATGTATTCAATGCATTGGTCAACATTATCTGCACGGATTATCAAATATTTAGGCAGTTCAATCTCACCATTTTCATTTTTTTCAAGTTTGTCTTCACCAATCTTTATAATAAATTTAGAGTATTCATCATCATCATCTTGAACTCTCATGTTTTGTTTTAAATAAAATTTCTTAAATTTACGCCACAAAAACGACTCTTTGATGCAAGCATTGTAAATGTCAGCACTATTTCCTCTTTTTATGACTGGTAGTAGTTGCCTGAAGTCACCACTGCACACCGTCAATATCCCTCCGAAAGTTTCATTGTTTCCACATACATCCTTGAGAGTCCTATCGAACGTCTCTAAACTCTCCCTTCTTATCATTGGACATTCGTCCCAAATAATAAGTTTTGCTGCCCTTATCAAGTTGGCTGTTTCTGATTGTTTATTAAAATTACAAACATCATTTTCTCTTACATTGAGAGGAAGCTTGAATCTGGAATGAGCAGTGCGACCACCAGGCATCAATGTTGCAGCAATACCTGATGATGCTACAGCCAGTGCAATTTGTCCTAAGCTCCTTACTTTTGAAAGAAGAAGTTTTATTAAGAAGGTTTTTCCTGTGCCTCCTGGAGCATCGATGAAAATCAATGAAGAAGAGTCTGTGTTTAAGCAACTGCATATAAAGTTGTAGATGATCGATTGTTCGTCATTTAATAAATGTTGATGTGTCTTTACATATGTCATTTGCTCTGCTATATTGTAACTTTGCTCATCCATTATGGCTCTATTTATGTGAATCACATTAGGTAAATTCTGAGGCAAAGGCAATCCAAAATATTGCAGTGATTTGTCAGCAGCACAAAGTTTATCATTGATGTACCTCAACGTGTTGTTGATGGCATTTTTATTGACCATGTTCTGATTGTTGACTTGGATTTGCATTGCATTGTAGTAATCCATTGCCATGGAGTTGGAAAATCTTTCCCACAACTCAAGAGGATTTGAACATTCTGTGTTTAAAAGTATCACAATGAACAGATCCCTTATCGCTCTTGGCATTCTCGTTTTATCTGCATCCTCCATTGTTTGTATCCAGTGGTTGTCATGAAGCAGTAATCCTCTTTCTTTGCAAGCAGTTTTAAATAATGGACATATATGACCTGGTACAGTTCGCAGAGATTCAAAAGAATTAGGTCATTTTACATGGTGAAGTAGTAGCCGCAAAAAGTACAATTCACCACTATTTGGTGAGACTGTGTACATACGACCAAGAATATTTGCTTCAAAAACTCCTGGGTGGTCAACTATTCTTTTACCCATTTTTCTTCTTTGCCATTTCTTATTTTGCCACACATAGTATTTTGGGACATCCGAGTAATAGAGTGTTCTGGCAAATTCATCATTCTGGCAAATATTTAAAAACTCTGTTAGAGTTGTGCAAGAAGCATTTCTATTAAGGTCTCTGTTGCTTGTCCTTTGAATATAGATCATATGTTGATCAGGGAGATGTATCTGAAGACGAACAACTGCAGGTTCTCTAACATGAATTGGAAATCCCAGTATCATCGAAACTGCTTCTGATGGTCCAATATATCTTCCTGTCAAGTATTGCTTAATTTCGTCTTTGCTTACACTGAAAACTTCCTGATCGCTTCCCTTTAATGTATATTTAATTACATATTTAATGGATTTTACAGAAGTGCATATTTCTACATTTAAGTGACAATTAAATAACTTCAAGAGAGTCATGTTTTAAGGTACAACCCATTTTGAAGTTATAGGTTCATTTCTACCTTCTTTATAGCCTTGATGACCTCCCATTTCTGGTGACCTTCGCCTATAAATAGGGTAGGAATCATATCCACATCTTGTTTCATCACTATATGGTTTTGGGTACCTCTTTGAACAGCTCCCATTTTTCCAGCACAGAGATGTACTGTTGCAGTTTAGTCCATGTATCATATGCGTCAATACCAATTCATGTTCTTCTGGATGTTCGACTTTATTTGGTATTTCAGCTTGAAAAAAATCATCATAATTCTGGGGGATGGGTTTATATTCTTCTTCCATCCATAGCAGGCAATGTAGGTGTGGTAAACCTCTTTTCTGGTATTCAACACTTATAACGTAGGCAATACAATTACCCAACAGACCTTGTGTTCCTGTTAAATATTTAATGAAAAGTTTGCAATTATGTCTGGTCGATCGTGAGGAAATTGGTTCTCAATGAGATTATCCTTAATCTCAGGCCAATTTGGATTGCATGTCATTGTGATGAAGTAAGTTGCAGTCCCATATTTTCTAACATACATCATAGCATCTTGACATCTTTCCATCATATATCGTGGACCACCAACAAATGTTGATGACAAAATAACTTTTCTGCCTATGTTACTAAGATCATCATTATCATGTAACGCATCGAACAAACCTCTGTATGTTGTAGATCTAAGAGAGGATTGATTCAATCTAATGTAGTTCAAACGATCTACTTCAATTTTTCCTGCCATATCCACAACATACTGCTGAAACAATCTCCCACCTCTTAATATTTGGTTAAATTCATCATCACGGATCATAATGCGGTAGGCATAATAACGCATAGCAGTTAATTTCCGGTTATTTGTCATTGTCATCTCGGGATGCCAGCCATCCTCACCGTCAGGGAAAAACAGTACATACTGTAGTGGATCATATGATCGATGATACTCCGATATTGTTTGTAAGCTGACCACCTTTTTCTCTCAATATTATGTGGCGTGATGTTGTTTGCTGTTCATTGTTATTTTGAATAATAATTCCTACTTCATTAAAAATCTGATTATTGTATCGCCTTTCATACTCATTAATCGGTTTCCTCGTAGGATCTATAACAATAACTGCATTAGGTATGTTGTATATCATGTCCTTAGTTTGTTGAAATGCAGTAACATAGATATTAGCACGTCTTAGAATATACTCAATATTTTCTATGATATTCCGACGTAACTCAATGTTCGGGTACATACTCATCCGAACATCAATACTATATTCTTTGTCAAGAAAGTATATCTGAATAAACTGAGCTTGATTGTCTGGCTCAGGTAATAATGATCCAATATAGTGATGAATCTGCCCTTGAATAACTATAGATGGATTCCATCCGTGTTGTGGCTTGATTTCTTTGCAACCAAAAGATGTCATTTGAAACAGGCTATTATATTGTCTCAGGTGTCTTCTGAAGTGGCGAGCTTCTTCACCTTGATCAGCATACAAATAATAGAGTTCATGTGACAACTTGTGCAACTTTGGCAATCTAACCTTGCCATTCATGAAACAAAAATGTGCAGTTTCTCCAACAAAAAGTTTTGCTTTACAATGAGAACAGAGCTTATTCAAATTTCCAACATTTCCCTGAAAGTTTGCTCTGCGCTGTAAATTATATTGACTATTTCGCAAAGCAAGTATGTTGTTTATTTCCACAACATTCTCGTCACCTCGGTTTCGTTCATCTCTTATTCTTTGGTTACTCAGTCTCTCTTCTCTTTGTTGTGCTGTCTCGCTAGCTCGTCTTTGCTCAGCTCTAATTCTCTGCCTGTTCAGTCTCTCTTCTCTCCTCTCTGTTGTTTCATTATTTCTTGTCTCTTGTGTTCGCATTCTTTGCATGCTCAGTCGGTATTCTCTTCGCTGCGGCGTTTCTAAATTTCGATATCTATAATCTTTTTCCCTTTGTTTTTTCAAGCGAATTTCTCTTTGTTCACTTGTTTCAGAAGCTCTTTGAAGTTTATACGTTTCTCTAGAACGAATCAGTCGAGTTCGTCTTTGTTGTTCAGTTTCAGTAAGTTGTGGCATGCCAGAGGGACCAGCTTGTTGCTGATCCACATTGGTTTCGTCGTTGATTTTGGGGTTTTTACTTTTTATTTGGTTGTGTGACATATTAGTAAAGTTCTACAAAGAATGTAAAATAATTTGTTACAGCTTTGTGTAACAACTTCTGACAAATTTAAAATATTAAATGTGTTAAAAAATGGATGTAATATGTGTAAAACATATGATTCAAGTATTTGTTGTTAAAAAACAACAAAAGGAAACACTATTTAATGTAATAGAAACGTGTGCATTTAGCAATGCGGCTTTCCGTTTTTGTGTAAAAACTTCTGATGAATTTAAAATATTGGATTTAAAAAATATATTGGATTTAAAAAATGGATTTAATATGTATAAAACATATGATTCAAGTATTTGCTGTTTAAAAACAACAAAGGAAAACACTATTTAATGTAATAGAAATGTGTGCATTTACCAATTCAGCTTTCCGTTTGGAAATGTAAGCAGACGACTTTAAAAAACATGAGAAGAAGAAAAAGAAATGTTTTTGTAATAACGCCCTCTAGTAAAAAGGTCTGCATTAGTTAAGGGGGATAACTCTATCCAGTTTTACATCGCTCCCTTTTTCTCTCTCTCACACATACACGTAACTATTTCTCGCGTACGTAACGAAAACAGAGGGAGTAGGAGTGTTGAAATCTATGAGAGTGAAAGTGAGAGGTGTTTTTTTTCACCGCCGCTGCTTCTATTAATAATGAGTGTTGTTTTTCTTGTTTGTTTACTTTTGTTTTTTAAAAGGGAGAAGTTTTTTTGAAACTGCGACAGACTTTACGAAGTTGAATGTTTTTAGCCGTTAAAAAAAACAAAAAACTACGGTTGATGTTATAAAATTATTTATTTATAATGACATGAATTAAAGATTTCTCGCGTACGTAACGAAAACAGAGGGAGTAGGAGTGTTGAAATCTATTAGAGGGAAAGTGAGAGGTGTTTTCTTTCACTGCCGCTGCTTCTATTAATAATGAGTGTTGTTTTTCTTGTTTGTTTACTTTTGTTTTTTAAAAGGGAGAAGTTTTTTTGAAACTGCGACAGACTTTACGAAGTTGAATGTTTTTAGCCGTTAAAAAAAACAAAAAAACTATTTGATCAAATTAAATGAAATTGTTTGTATTAAAAGCGATATAAAAATTCCGGAATTGGAATTACGGATTGAAGACGTTGCTATTTACGCATGCGCAACCGGATGTTGAAAACCGGAAATCTGATTGCAAACATACAAGATCCATAGAGTTTTAGTATTATATAGATATATATATTAAATAAATGTGCATATATACATATAAATATGTATAGATATATACACGTGATGGCTGCCTAATCTTTGCAGATGATCGCAATCTTTCCCGAGAAAATCTATACTATCATCCATTTACTGTTTATCGTACATGGTCTCGTTGTTTTCTCTTACACTCTCCAGCCGACTTACATGGCCTGAAGCAAAGATGACACACGAAGTTCAGTATCTACCACAGTTTAACTGGGCCACTCTTTTGTATGGTGTCCTTGGGTACAATTGTATGCTTCTTCAGACAATCAGCCGACTTGCACTTCCGGTGACAAATTGCATACCTGTTGCATCAGGTCGTAGAGATAAGTGTACATTAGGCTGTCTTTCGCATAACTTCAGCAGTTCACATATCCAGCTTTTAACAGTAAAAATGCACAATTTTACTTCTTTTTTATTGTCACCTTTATTATTACTACTATTATTATAATTTTCATTATTATTATCTTTCGTACCATTATAATTATCGTACTAGTATTTGATATGTTTTACTACTCCCATAAGTAGTAACGGTTTCCTTCCTCCTCTATTTTTCCATCTATATATATCCTTAAATTGTTGCAACAATTTCAACGCACTCATAATCATTGCCATCCAAATCTCCGACCGCCCCTTATAACCATACACCCTATATCATAACTAAAGAAACTTATAATTATATTGCCGCATATTACCCGACAATTTTGCAACCTTGCATACACCTCCCCCAAATTATAAGCGATTTTATAGCCGCCATTTGTCGTTTAGGTTGCAACAATAAAAATGGCCACTCAGTAGAAAAAAACACACACTACAAACCGTAAAAATAAATTACCACGCAGGAACAAAACACCTGCAATTAAACACGGATACATATCCTCCTTATCTCAACACTTTTTTAAAGGCCATATATAATCTTATATATTATACTATATATAACAAGCTTCTCCTTAGTTATTTAGAATTCAATAAAGCTTCCCCCAACATTCTATAATTCCTCTTAATTCTTTTTCGTCGCTAATGAACCTTATGCTAGACGGCACATCTTCTCCATGCTACCTAGAACCTTCTTTACACTTCTGATGAAAAGCATTAGGCTTCGAAATGCCCTAGCATAAAGATTCCCTTCGATACCCCAAATTTTGCCTGTATTCCATTATTTAATAGATGAGACATTCTATATCTACCAATATGTAGTTGTGTGTCTTCATTTCATACTCTTGTTGCCTATTGTATAAACTCTAATAATAATTGTTGAGCTTGGCATTATCCGGAAAATCTCCTCTTGTGGATTTGAACTTTCTATTTTGCTCTTAAACATTAAACTATATATATATATATATATATATATATATATATATATATATATATATATGTATATCTGTGTGTGAGTGTATATGTGTATATATGTGTGTATATACACGTATATATACACTCTCTCACACACACACACATATATATATATATATATATATATATACGCGCGTAATCTGCATTCATTTCATTATCATATACGAGTATCTAAAACGAGTCAACGTAAGGCGGCCTTCTGTGTTTGTTTTTAAATATACTTCAAACAATGTCATTAAGAATAATACGAAGAAAATACAATGTCTATAGAAACAAGTTATTTAGTAATTCTTGAGACGTATTTAAGACACTGTAAAATGCCGTGTATGATGTAAATTAGCGTTACCCGACAAAGGTCTTAAACGTGTAAAAAGGTGCTCTCAGGTATGTCAATTTCGACTGGCAGCGTGTAAGGGCATTACTATGAAACGTTATATTTGTTTACAGATTGTGAGTGCGAGTAAACCTTTGATGTGATTAGAGAATATATATATATATATATATATATATATATATATATATATATATATATATATATATATATATATACAATAAATGTAATAATAAATAGCTTTAAATAAAGAATATATGGGAATATATGGGGTGTTTATAAGTTTGGCTAAATGCATGATATATGCACACCCACATACGCACATATATATATATATATATATATATATATATATATATATATATATATATACATATATATATATGTCTCATGATTTATTATATATATATATATATATATATATATATATATATATATATACGTAAAGTTGAATGGTTATTATTAAAATTAAAATAGCAAAAAAATTATACACTAATGTTTATCATAGTTTCTAATTGATTGGCACAGCTATTTTTTATATGTAAAATATAATTATTAATTGTGGTTAAGACATAAATCATTTTTTCTTGGATATTGACTAGCGTTTATACCCGGCGTTGCGCTAGGGCATACAAATTAAAACAGAAGTAAAATTATGTGCAATATATTTATATTAAAATTCCTATCGCTCACCCTTTCTCCCTGATATCCTATCTTTGTGTGTCTCTCTACTTTTACCGTTTTTATCGGAAAAAATCTTCTTGTATCTTTCGAATCACTCATTTCTCTTTGTTGTTTTACTATGTTTAAAAATAATTCAGATACTGGAAAAACTGTTTTTTTTAATATAATGATGCATTCTCACATATATCTTTCGGGGTAACTCCAAACAGGACAAAACAGTACATCCTTGACTTCTATATTCAGGAAACTGCATCTAATGTCTGCACATGAGTGTAGATAAAGATCCAGGATTTACATTCAGAATTGTCTAGTTGATCTAATGGTGAAGTACATCGGAACATTTTAAGTCCAATTTGCAACTCAGACCTTTGACGATAATATTTAGGGTAGAGGGCCGCCGTCCATAATGGTCGGTGCGCCTTAAGCAGGGCAACATGACCAAGGATTTCCTTCAAAATAAAGTTCCAAACCGAGCGGCCTAAGTCAAAAAGCTTGGAGCAAACACTCCTCACAATCCTTTTTCAACACAAGCCCCAAGATCAATTAAACCCTTAGAAAGATCAGAGGAGGAGTGAAGGCAGTATTGAGCAGAGGTTGTGAGAGTGAGCCTGACTCCACTGCAGTGATACTATCCACTCATCCACAGCAGCAAAAACAGCAGCACCAAACGGACAAGGTTTTCATGCCGCTAAGTTGGCAGGTAATGAGAAGAAAATCTTAAAAACAAACTTGCCGTGATTTTATATTCCCCCCCCTTAGCAACTCTCTTTTTTCTTTTTTGAAAACGATCAAAAGTTTTTCCACGTCAAAATGCCATACATACTAAATTTAATTATCGGAATTAAAACTTAGTATATACACCAATTTAAAAAATCACTTTGCTCCTGGCGTGTATTATTTTTTTGTTAATGCAAACTGCATTTAAGAGGAGTACGCGATTACAAGGCTCACATTTCTTGATCTTCATTTCAATGGGCATTTCAGCATGAATATTTTTTTCCTTGCACAAAATTCAGAACCCCCTTCAACTAGCCTCCTCCATTCAGGCCGACGTTCTGCCAGAGTCTTCCAGTTCTGAACAGGAATCTTAAAAGCTTTACGATCGTCATTTATGCAATCCTTGAAACACTTCTTTGGTTGATGTTGAGGGCGTTTCCCAGTCTTAAGCTCGCCGTAAAACAACTACTTAGGCAGCTCTACATTCTCAATTCGAATAATTTGGCCTACCCATCGCAACTGATGCCTCATCGTAATGGCTTCGATGCTCAAACACCCAGACTTCTCAGGGGAATCCGTGTCAGGTGTCACACTGCTATTTCACATTTAGAACTCGTCAGAAGCATTTCTGATGGAATCCCTCGAGTTGCTTCAAGGGCCCTCGTTATGTTGTCCAACATTCAGATGAGTAAAGCAAAATAAAAAACACAATCGAGTAAAAACTTATCTTGGCTTTGACAAAAATGTCACGATCACATTATAAGTTCTTTTCTATTATTCCACATGCCCTCTGAATGCGAAAATGTACATCTGCATCGAGAAAGCCATCTCTGGAGATTGTGCTCTCCAAGTGAACTAATGTGTCCACAACATCAAATCTATCCCCCCCCCATGTAGATATTTAGTTCAATGTTAGGAGCGGCAGGTGCAGGGGTGACACTCATTTTCGCCTACTTAATGCTGATAGTTAAGCCAAAGGCGTCACATGCTGCTGAAAAAACAATAATAATAATAATAATAATAATAATAATAATAATGAAGTTATGCGTACTTATACCAACATCCACTAAACCTCACTTTACAATATATATTCAGATATATAAATATCGTGTTTGCATAACTTTATCATACATAACCCATAACTTATATATATATATATATATATATATATATATATATATATATATATATATATATATATATATATATATTGAGATTGTTAGATTCTGTAATTTATGTTGGGAAATTGCGAGTTTCGTGCAATCGTTGGAGAAAAGACGCTTAGAAAAGTATTGGATAAGAAAACCTGAAAATAATCATTTTCTCTTTTTCTCGATGTGAGTTGATTAGTTTGGCAAGCCTCACCATCGTTTTGTCTTGATACTTGCCAAACGCTTGAGGATTCTGACCTTTTTTGCTCTTCTAGGGTCGATTTTACAGGATGAAGATAGATACAGAGTGAAGCAAGATAGCATAGAGTAGCACATGGCAAAATAATTATAGAATGCGATTTATATTATTTAAACGTTTTATACCAAATCCACGGCGTTGCTAGGGAAATTGGTAGATCCAGCACATACCTAAAGCATAAAAAACCTGCTGTTACCTTAAAAGCTAGAGTAATTATATTACTCAAATATATATATATTTCTAATAATTGCGTCATTTGTTATTATTGTTTACTTATTGGCAAACGTATTTTCTCTCTCTGTCACTATTTTTTGGGGTGGGGATAATTTTATCCCCATGAATACACTTATAATAAACTGATATACAAACATGATAGGAATAACGGAGAGATAAGATTATTACTAACAAAGACAGCATACCACAGGAAACTGAGTAGAAACTGAGTGATAAAATTGTTTCACAAAAAATAGATTGTATAAACGTCACCTAAAAATAGAAGCTATTATTTAAAGTGGGATATAACGAGTAACAAATATATATTGCTTGTACCATTAGAAATTAAAAGCAAAGGAGATAAATGCCTATGTTAGTTTGTTTTTCTTTAAACGAAATTAAATGTATTGGAGGATAGTATCAGGATGAATATCAAACGAACGGAACGAAAACAGTATATTCAGTTAATTTTTATAGAATCAACCATACACATTACAACATCTTAAGAAATAGAGTTTGTAATAACTGACACAAACTCCTAATAATAAAAAGTACTACATTCTACAAAATTATAAAATAAAACTTAATCTCCATGAAGGGAATTCCTATAAATTTGAACATATACAACATCACTTCCTCCAAATGCGGAACCTGCCACGTTGTACCCTTAAAAAACTTTTTAAAGAGTACTTGATATTTGTGGGCGTGTTAATGACAACGGAACCGATAATACGCCACGTAATTTTGTTAAGGATTAGAGACTTATAGAATAAATCAGATTACATTTGACATTTATTGAAAACGTTTTAAATTCCATGAAGCTTTATTTTTATAGTTATTTTCCTATTTGGCTAAAATCATCTGTTAGAACCAATTTTCAGATTCCCAGCGACAAGAGCCGCTTTACTGTGGACAAACATACCATAATGCAATTTGAAGTAAAATACAGTCAATTATTAAAAACGGTTAAGAAAAACAATTATGAAAACATAACACAGTGTAAACTTTTCGACCGATGTAGTCAGATCCTTAGTCCACGGGCAACAATTGTAACATTAAACCCACGGGTTTTGCAAATATATCATTAATAGTGAGTCACTAATAGAGCCCTTTAAAATCCAGCATCAACCACTAAAAGTAAGCTTTGTGACACGGCCCACGTTGTGTTAGTTTGGTATCAGTTATTAGAAATATGACGTCATAAAGTTCGTATGACAGTTGTTATATGTTGTTTCTATGGTGGTACCGGATAAGTCGCCGCTACATTGTGTGTTGCTTCTATGGTAGAAAATAGCCTCTCCTAATAGCACAGTTTATTCTAAGAGTACTGCAACATTTCTAACTCGCTGAAACTCTCTGGAATTCACATAAGCTGGTTAAAACATTCGTAAAACTCTTATTATATCAGTGGAGATAGGTCGGCATGTCTCATCCTTTCACATAATCAATTAGTATTTACTACGCGACTTTCCAGTTCAAGCCGACGAGTAACATGCTTAGTCCACACTTCTCGTCTTTTAATTAAGGAATGTTTTCCTTCATGAACTATGTGAGGTCACTAAACGTCATTCTTTCATTCAGCAGAACTAGGCATGTTTGCATAGAAAATATTGCTTTTCATTAAAACGTTCCGATAAATAGTTATTTTAATGTTTAATCGTCCATCCAATATATATCTTAACAGCATACGATATATATATATATATATATACATATTTATATACCTTCATATATATATATATATATATATATATATATATATATATATATATATATATTCAGACCGATTTATGCTAATCATGCATGTTAGGTATATTGATAGCGTCTTTTTATGGTCAAGGTCATCATAAGGATAACAATTACTACCGGAAAAGTGGTAGAAACTTACCATGAAGTAAGCGAACAACAGAATGCCTTGTATTTGAAAGAAACGTCTTAACTTATAAACTTGATGTTACCAGCTATGTTCTTTTCGGATAAAATTAATGTCAAGGCAGAAATAAAGCGCCTTTATTTGGGTTTTCCTCATCTAAATTGTATATGATGATGCATTGGGGGAGGGGATATTTCATATCATTTTTTTTTACTTTATATAGTAATACTTGGGGAGTATTTCGTCTTAGAGATAATATTTGACCATCAGTAGAGAGTACAAACCGTTTCGGGGCCATCCTCTCTAAAGCTTGTTCGCGTATCGGTTCCCCTCATTGATCTGAGTCCCAATTATCTGCTCAATACAATTAAAAGAGAAGACGTTTGATAATAAAACGACTCTTGTTACGAGCGACGACGTTGCGCATGTCGTTCAATGTTACAAAAGCTACGGCTTTTTGTTAGGACGCGCACATATCGAAGTAAATAATGATTACAATATTATTAACGATAATTATAAACAATAATTATAACAACAGCAATAAAAAGTACTATATATATGGATCTATATATATATATATATATATATATATATATATATAAATATAGATGTGTATAACTAAACACGTAACATTAATATATGTATATATATACATATATATATATATATATATATATATATATATATAGGCATAAAACAGATGACTCTACTAACAGTAATAACTATACTGTAGACCCTTGCGAACATATCATCTGGTATTCCTTTTCGTATAGATTGTAACGTAACATTCACGAGTTAGCTCTTTTTTTAATTTAATTTCATGTTTCTCATATTAATGGTGTATTCTACCCGGCTGTTATAAGTTATTGTAAATCAAATAAAGAATCGGGATGAGCACGTGTTTAAGACACCATATCTTGTAATTACCTTGAACTGGACAGCACCAGATCGTGTTGAGATAATCATGGACGGTTTTTATTGCCATTTACACCTGTTTTAAATCTTTCAATGTGTTATCGTACCAACTGTCCAAACTTTTTTACGGTTCCTCTGAGACAGTAGTGATTTTCTGACCACTCACTGAAAAACAGATATCTGAATTCACTTTTTTCTTTTCTAAGAGAGAAGATCCTTGTCTTCTTTTGCTTGAAACTCATTCTGGACGAAATCATCATTTTACCCATAATGTTTAGTAACTTGCGGGTATCAGTCTCTTTTGATGTGAGGATTGTGGTATCGTGCATGTAAGCTATTAATGTGCCATTTAACATTATTCACCTAATGTAGTAGAGCATGCATTTCATCCTGCTGCTTTGAGAATTATTTTCATAGCTAAAACAAAAAGTGTTGGTGATACTGTACATCCCATTGCATTTCCCACCTCGAGTCTCATCCATTTTTTTCGTGTGGGCATTTGTGTTAAACCGGATGTGAAACCCATCGAAATGCGTAGAAATTATCTTGCATATTCCCTCTGGCATATTATGCATTTAAGGGATTGTTTACTCATTTGATGAGGAACTGATCCGAATGCATTAGCCAAATTGTGCCAAGTGATATCCAAGTCAGTTTTTTTTTTTTTTAATTTTCGCTTTTTGGATAGACTCCCATATAATACTCCCATGTTCCAGACAGCCTGCTATTCCGGGGATATCAGCTTTTTGCATGGAAATATCCATATCATTGTTTCATAGTAGGTATTTTGTTATTCTTGAAGCCATCACTGCGAAAATATTTTCCTTCTACGTGAAGAGGTAGGATTAGCTGAAATTGATTTATAGCTTCTGTAATTTGCTCCTTAGGTATGTACACAGCGTTTGATTTCATTCACTGCTTACTGACATCACGGTTTTTCCATGCCAACCTCAAGTTAATGTAAAGCTACTTAAAGTACTTTTAGGCATCTTTTGTAAAGTAAAAGGGGATTACATTCGGGGCTGGTGCAGATTTATTTCTAGCTTTGATGACTACGCGTTCTGCCTTTTCATACGTCATTATTCTCATGTTGAACTGTTTGGAGGAATTTGCGGCCATATCAATTTTCTATTTTGTTCCAGTATTATGTGCCGGTTGTGGTCTGAGTAAATGTGTCTTAGATGGGTTTCTTAGACATATTCCTTTTTTAGTACTCCCGATTTTGGTTGTTCAAATAGATGTCCGGCATAGTTATATGGTCCTTGGATTAACCGTTCGCGCTCTTTTCTCCTCTTCAGTCTTTTTTTCCGGACGAGTTCCGTCTTGCTAAGAGCGATATGACTATCTTTGAGATCTTTCCGGAGCTTTAATAAACCTACTTTTTCAAAAGGATTAGAAACGCGGAGTTGTCGTTTAAGATGTCTTTTCTTCTTCCTAAGATCTGCCAATTCCTGCTGTTGTATGTTTTTGTTGACAGGGGTTTAGTTGATTTCACTTTCCCCCATATAATGCAATGCAAATACTGTATATAACATTACCGCACTCTACTAACCGTTGATCATACGCCTTTCTATCAACTTCTTTATGTAATGTATTGCTTATTGTATTATAAAGCATACACCATTCTTCCGAATTGTTCGCCGGTGGAAATTTAATTCTGGGGTGTTTCAACTCACTCACTTGCTTAATTGGTTGGATATCCTCGGCACTATGAGTTGCATCCTGGTGTTTGTGTTTCCACGTCTTTTCTGGGGTATCAGAGCGCTGTATACGAATCATGGGATGATTGGCATGCCCCTTTTTGCTTCGGTGAATCTTCATTACTTTTCGGGGAGTTGAATTTTCGTCCACAGGCGCATGCGAATTCCGTATACTCTTTAATAATAATCCGTTGATATGTCTGAGTTTTATTACGTCGTTTCTTTTAAATACATCATCCGCCCTGCCTTTCGGTGGATCTTGCGGTCATTTTCTTTGTCTGTGTATGTAGCTTATGATATGAGAACTCTGGGTGGTTGGCCCTATGAGTTAATTTGGTGTTTCCCAACGCCCCCTGTATTTCCAGTCTATTACCAGTCGCCATTTAATCTATTCCTGTAAGTCAAGGAGTACCCATGTTTCTAGATGATAATAATTACTACCGGGGCAGTAGTAGAAACTCACGATGAAGTAGGCAAACAACAGAAGATGCGGTATTTAAAAAAAATAACAGCTGACCTCATGGCCTTAATGTTTATCAGCTGTTTTCTTTTCGGGTAAATAATGCCAAGAGAGAGATAAAGCATCTTTCTAGGGCTTTCCTCGTCTAAGTTTTATCAGATAGTGCTTTTGGGGGGTATTTCACAGCATATCTTTTTTTTAAATTCATATAGTAATGTTGGAGGGTATTTCGTCTCATAGATAATGTTAGGTCATCAGGAGAGAATAAGCACCGTTTCGGAATCTTCCTCTCTACAGCTTATTCGCATATCGGCCCTCCTCAGTAATGCGAGGCCCGATTATCTGCTCAATACAATTAAAATAAAAGACGTGTGATAATTAACGGTTCTTGTAACGAGCAAAGGCTTTGCGTATGTCGGTCAATTTTCAAATGCTACGTCTGACATATTTGTCAGGACGCGCACATATCGAAAAAATAATGATAATATTATTAGTAACAATAACAGTAAATAATAATAATAACAACTCTAATACTAAAAGTACTATATATATGCATATATATCAGTGTGTATAAGTAAATATATATATATATATATGTATATATATATACCATTAATAAAATGGATATATATATATATATGCATAAACACATAAAAGATGAATCTACTAATAGTAATAACTACACTGTAGACCCTTGCGAACATATTATGCAGTATCCTTTTTCGCTTAGATTGTAATGCAGCTTCACGGGCCAGCTCTTTTTTTCTTGAATTTTATGTTTCTCGTATTAATGGTGTTTTCAACCAGGCTGATATAAGGTATTATAAATCCAATAAATTTGAGTATTTTCCTTGTTAGAGTTTTTTTCCCCTCGGCCACATTCGTTGATGCGAGGCTTATATATCTGAATCGCATTAAAATGATCTGTTCTATGCAGTAAAAATGTGTAATGCTTTTGCGTTTCATGTAACAAGCAACGGCTTTGTGTGCCTGGCGTTTAAATTTAATGGTTGCGTCTATCAAGTCTGTGCTCATGTCGAAAAGTATAGTAACACAGAAAAAAGGAAAGAAAGAAAATAAAAAGGAGAAAAGAAAGAAAATAAATAAACAAAAATTGTATAAATAATTAAACAAAAACAAAGCAAATGAAAATCATTAAATAAATGAATAAAGAAATCTGCACTGTGAACACATACTTCCACTCATACGGTATTTCTTTTAACCCAGAGCCAGATGACATATTGTTGAATAATTTCTGTTAGGCCTTTACAAGCTGCGCTTATATTTCGGCCTTTAATTCCAAGCTGTCCTAAAAGTTGATAGAAAGAGCCTGAAATGAAACCTCTTGCTCCAATCTCAACAACTCGAAGGATTGTAAGGTAACCTTCACGGGGCATCTCTCTTTTTAGGTCTTTATGTTTCTCCATCTTTATTGGTGTTGCTTCCCTACCCGGCTCTCATAAGGCACTGTTAATTCTATTAAGACAGGATTTTTTTCTTGTTATTGACGGGAGAACAATGCCTGACCGTTGACTCTTTCCGTTTTATAATTTTTGGATAATTAATTTGATAGCCAGGGAGATCTCCGGCGATTATCCATTCGTCATTGATTCCAAGAATATTTTGGCCCTGTGCTAGACATGAGCGAGTTATACATTTTGATCCGATCCACATATTTCATCGCTCAGCAAAAGAAAAATGGTGTGCCTTATGTTAGCTGCGTCGAGGTTCATTTTATTACTTATTGTTGTTGTCAGTTCTTCTAATATCGTGCTGTGCCGCCACGATATCGCCTATTAGCAAGGGTCACTCTGCAGGAACTAAGAACATGTTCCATAGTCTGACGTATTTCCTTGCATAAAAAGGTTGATTATCCTCCTACTTACATTGGCAATGTTAGTCATTGATGGGAGCATGTCCTAAGTTGATTGTATTATGACACTCAACCTTAGCAACGACATTTTAAATGTCGTTCCACATAATGGATTTTTGCATAGCTTCTTCGCAGTTTGTCCATTGCCCCTGGTGTGACTGTTGAATGGATTTTACAAGCTTTTTCCTTTCCTCTTTGATCCTTCTTTCATGCATGACCCGATCCCGGAACTATTTGTTTGTAGCCGTAGACCATCTTTGTATGCTGGTCATTCCCAGTCCAGATTTCCCTGTCTGAGTGAAACCAATGATTCTTTGGAAGCTAGCTTTCTTTTGCCTCATTTTTAGCGTCTCGGATTTTCTATTTCCTTTCTGTCTTAAGAGAGGCTAGTACTGTCTTTACAACGGTGCCGTTGGAATTGTCTAACATTACGTGGAACCTGACTTTCCCCGCTTTGAACACCTCTGCAATAGATTTAAGCAGTAATTTTAGTTTCGATTGTTTGCTCTATGGAGGAAAACCAAGCAATTTCCTCGTATATCTTTTCAGTTTTTGCTTCGATTGCCTCAACCGTACTCATAGTAACTTCATATACAAGAAAAGGCCATAAATAATTGGGGTGAGCATGTGTTGAAGACACCAAACCTGTAATTACCTTAGAGTGGACAGCGCCCAGATCGTATTTAGACTCTCATCGATGGTAATTGTTATCACTTTAATCTGTTTTGCGTCTTTCAAGGTGTTATCGGACCATCTTTCCAAGGCTTTTAACGGCTCTTCTGAGACAGTAGCGATTTTCTAACCACACACTGAAAACAGATATCTGAATGCACTTTTCCTTTTCTGAGAAAGAAGATTCTGGACTTCTTAGGCTTGAAAATAATTCTTGACCAAACGATAATTTCACTCTTAATGCTGTGTAACTTGCGGGTGTCAGCCTCTTTTGATGTGAGGATTGTGGTATGACCCATGTAAGCTTTTATTGTGTCATTTCACATTATTCACCTAATGTAGTAGAGCTTGCATTGTATCCTGCTACTTTTAGAATTATTTGCATCGTTAAAACAAAAGTATTGGCGATACTGTACCTATCATTGAATTTTCCACTTCGAATATGCCGTGTAGTCATTTGTGGTAACCCGCATCATAACCCCATCAAAACACGTTGCAATAATCTTGCGTATTCCCTCTGGGATGTGGTGCATTTTAAGGGGTAGTTGAATAATTACATGAGACACCGATACATATAAATTAGCCAAATTGAGCCAAGTGACATCCAAGTCAGTTTTCTTGTATTTTCGCTCTTTGGATAGACTCCCATATCATACTCCCAAGTTCCAGACAGCTTGCTATTCCAGGGTCCCGACTTGTTGCACGAAAATATCCATATAATTGTGTCATAGTAGGTATTTTCTTATCCTTGAATCCACCACTGCGAAAAATAGTTTTCCTTCTACGTTAAGAAGTGAGCTTGGCTTATATTGATTTATATCTACTGGGTTTTTGCTCCTTAGGTATGTACATATCGTCTGATGTCATCCATTGGTTACTGATATGGCGGGTTTTCCATGCCAACCTCCAGTTAATGTAAAGCCATTTAAGTACTTTTAGGCATCTTTTGTAAAGTAAAAAGGCGATTACATTCGGACCTGGTGCGGATTCATTTCAAGCTTTGATGACAGTGCGTTTTACATATTCATAAGTCATTATATTCCTCAATATCACACTATAATTAGTTTCATATGTCACATTTAAAAGGACACATAATTAGTAAGATATCTAAACTACGCAGCTTACATCGTAGCAGAATTTGAATGTGTTAGCAATGTTGTCGCGACACTTATCTTCAATTCTGGTGTGGTGATCTCCAGCGCCCTTTCAAAAAGGTCTCGTCACACATAGTGTGTGTGTGTTAGGACTATTTTATATACATTATTGCAAACTATTTTATTGTATTGTAGGATTAATGAAACATGAAGCATATTTATATTCACATTAAAGTTATATAGACAATCACATTAATCTATGCTTAACAAATAACCTCTGTTAAGCGTTCTTCTATCACTGAAACACTATGTATGTGGGGATTTATATCATTTCTATTATTTTAATAATTTGGTCTACTAATTATGAATTGACAGTTGAAGGTTTTATTTAATTGGGGTTCCAGATTATTTTGAAACACAGCTGATGATTGTAATGTCCTTTACTTATAATAGGTTTGAAAATTATGTGTAAGGAAGTGACATCAAGAAATGTAAATGAAAGTTTATGGTTCTGTTATTAAACTTTATAATATGAAAATAGTAATAGCTTAAAAATCAGACCTCACATAGATGTTGTAGGGTACAAATAACCCCTATTTCAGAACTAAGTTTAATCACCTAGTCCTATTTATACCACTGGTTTCAGAGACTAATTGGAGACATCATACGATGTTTAACCGCATGCTACGAACACGTTACTCTCATTCCACTCTCGTAGCTCCTGTATTCTTTATTTACATATTATATTTTATACACTTTACACTACCTGTGCTTTCTTTCATTTGTAACCCATAGCACGGGTCTACAACAACTGGCTGACGGCGAGGATTAGACCTTCCCGGATGAATCTAAAATAATTGCTAACAACAACTGAATGACGAATATTTGGGCAACGCATTTACTCTCAAGATAAAACAGCCATTGGAAGACAGCATTTGACGACCAAAGGGATTCGATTAAAATGAACACACGCGAATAATAAACATAATTTTTCCTACACTCGGGGGAAATTCGAAACTTCAAAGTATTTATTTTTCAAAAGTTCGGTGAAGAACGAGGAAAACTACTTATCTACGTTGGAAAATAAACGACATTCGAGCGTAAAAATCCACTAATACTGGATAAAGAACACTTGGAAAAAAGGACAATTCTGCCGAAAAAAGAAGATTTTACAAAGGCGTCGTCAAAAAGCACAACAAATAAAGTGTTACCGAGAAAAAGAACATTCTTTTCCACAGAGAGATAAAAAAAAAACAGCCAATATTAAATAAACGCTATAAGTTCCCTGTCACCGATAGGGAACTTTTTTTCTTTTCAAAGAAAAAGAGAAAATATGTGTAGGATCAACAAAGAATTGAACGCATTAACTACACGTAAAAAATTGAAAAATGAAAATCGAAATATACTGCTTTCTGTATAAATGCAAACGCCGAATTATTTTCTCAGAATAATTGCCACGGGGAAATAAATATATGGAAGGAATATTCGTTAAATAACAAGGTACGAATGTGGTAAAGGTTTTTTTTTCTATAGAGTTGGCACTATAAGAAAAGTAAATAAACGAATTGGGTTGTTTTGTCATATTAAGTAATCCCATACCGTCACAAAAAAATCAAAATGGACGAGTTTGCAAAACAAATTTCAGAACTCGTGAAATTCCAGCAAAGACAACAATTAAAACTTGAAAACATGTTCAGAGAAGATTAATTGTACTGATAAAAAGAAGGCTCGATTATTCCTACGGAAGAAAGGTACATCCGAACCTAACAAATTCGTGGACTATATTTTACCAAGTAAAAACCAACGAATTGTCGTTTGATGAGGCAATCAAACTATTAATGGAATTATACTGCCAAAAACAAATTTTTTTCATAAAGGATGGAATGCATTAATCTTACACGTAAGTACAGTACAAGACATTTGTGTCTATAGCTTCAAGTTGTCATCATAAACGGCGGGCAATTTCAAATGCTAAATAGTCACAACAGGTTTGTTAGTCACATAAGACACCGATAAAAGACGCCGTGTTCTAAACAAATTTAAATTAGAACCTGATTTCACGCCTAAGAAAATGCTGAAGATTGTCAGCATTTCATTGCAATGAAACAAGATTCCGAACAATAGGTGAAACAGGTATTGCGAACATAAAAACGTCAGTCAGAGAGGTTTGTAGACACGTTGACACGGGTCCTGAAGAAGGCGAAAAGAACGCCCTCAGAAAAGGCGTTACAACAGTTTCTACAAGTTTACTGAATTACACCAAATGAAAAAAAACTCGATCAAAGATAGCGCCGGCAGAGTTACAGTTCGCGAGTAAAATTAGGCCGGTCTTCGATAAACTTTTACCAAATCAGGTGAAACCGCCAAATACTATAGTTCCTAAAAAGAGGTATAAACCTAGTGGACGGTATTTTCCCTGGAACTCAAAAAGTATAGTACGATGTGGAACTAGGAAAGGTCTAGAAAATGATGAGGCGGATGGTATACATTAACGAAGGTCCAAGATTTACGCAGAAGACATATTTACACCAAATTCGGAAACGAAAGACAACCACCTGCTGAGCAAGAATAATATACCAGATATATGACACGTTCGACTTGGTAACACCACAAGCAGCCTGACAACGCCGGTCCTCCAGCAAAAGGGAAAGGACCGACCTGAAAGAGATATCCTCCAAGAAAAAGAGCTATACGATCATCCCAGGGGAATGAAATGCTCGGGATAGGAGTATTGTGGGGTATAAATCACCCCTATTTGAGAACTAAGTGGAATCACCTAGTCGTATGAATACCACTGGCTTCAGATACTAAATGCAGACATCCATACGATGTTTAACCGCATGCTACGAACACGTTGCTCTCATACAACTTTAGTGACTCCTGTATTCTTTATGATAAACATATATTATTTTTTTATACACTTTACACTACTTGTGGTTTCTTTAATTTGTAACCCCTAGCACGGGTCTACAACAATATACAACAAAGTAAAAGCAGAAATTTGTAATGTTCAACCCCCTCATGTTTGTATGGCTTAATCAGTAATATGTTTGGCATATTTGGGATACTTTTCTGAATCTTTAATGGGGCATTTATTCGGGAAGTTTATATCAAATTTCTCAATACAGATGATAATAAGTGCACGACTATATTGTACGTTTAGAAGAACTAGAGCAAATTACCACAAAAAATAAAATAAATGCTACAGTAGAAGTAACCACTGGATATAAAGATCCTCGAATTCGGGAAGATGCATACCAAGATTTTAGAAGTTTTGAACAGTCGAAACGTTATAGAATAACATAGGAAATAATTAAAATAGCCCGAATAATCCAACACATGAAAACATTTGTGCGCTATTTATATACCACTTAATGAAATGTATTGCTTAATAGCAAGTTATTTAAGTTGTAGTCTATATAGCTGTAATCTCTGATATAATTTACACCTGTCTGTTTAAATGGATGCATGAATGTATGTATGCATGTGTGTGTATGTATGTATGTATGTATGTATGTGTGTATGTATGTACGTATGTGTGTGTGTGAGTGCGTGTGTGTGTACGTCTCGCAAAAAACTTTCGACGGAAGTGGCGGATTTTCATGAGACCGGTATCGTTTTTCAGCTCAACCTTTCGGAAGTCAAATACCGAAACATTGTCCAAAAACATTAATCCATTCCCCCTAAACGCAACAGTTTTGTACAATAGGGGTCGATTATTGCGCCGACTTTTTAGAAATTCATTGTCACCGTTTTATTGACTTCGGTTAATTTCAACGCTTTTGACTTCCGGTCGCGTCATGGAGACATAGGCTTAGACGTCATATTTTTTTTTTACTTTTTTTTTCGCCTTCGCTTCATGGGTCCTAGTCTGCCTGTCTACTGCCGCACTTTTGTTTTTTGTTTGCACAAAACATATCTCTAAAGATTTGGGAACGCCTGGCGCCCAGGCTAGTTGATATATACTTGATTAGGAAACAGTTTTGATTGAGAAATAAAATGATATTATAGATGTATAATTCAAAAAAAGACATCATGTTTATTTCATTATACTTCAGCACAAAGGATAAAAGAAGACACAACCTTAACCATTGAAGTTTTATTTTTACCATTTCAATTGAACATGCAATGAAAAAATATATATCGTTCTAAAATATTGTGTCCCAACCATCTGAGCATTTTGGAAATTTAACAAAATGTAAGAATTTTCGTGCCAAATCTTATTTGATGAAAAATATTTTCATCCAATCAAAGTAATCTTTTAGTAATAATTATGCACTCGATTCTACAATACATTTTGAACGATATTTGCATACCTACCCGAAAGTGTTTTCCTCATATATACTGCTATGGAAATCTGATTAAATCTTTTGAAAATAAACAGTAAGTGCAAAGCGAATTCGGTTATCATATAACTCTGGTAACCACCGCAACCGTCCAACGCTATTATTTTTTTTTTGTTTTTCTTAAATTACCGTACACGTTTTTACTTTAGAGTTCTTTATAGTATATTCTATTTACTCAATAGACTGCATCACATATCTGAGTAATTTCCGATAACTAATTATCTTATCATTCCGTCTCAGATTATAACCTATATTTCACAGCTTTTAAGCGATATCTTACGGTAGCACATGTTAAAGTATGTGTATTTTTGTTAAATTGCATAGAAGTATATGCATAATTTCCTCATCGTATCCGACACTAGCTGCTTTTTGTATTAAAATATTCTCCTACATATAAACTTAATACTTATCTACATGTCTATTAATCCAAGCAATAGATTACACTCAAGACCATGCTTATGAAGTATGTTTGTTTTATGAAACAGTAGGATTTTAATTCAATGTTGTAATCACGCGATTCCCACTGGAGAAAAATCGCAGTGCCTGACGGTATTCAATATTCTCTTCTTGCCGTGTGTCGTTCATCACATCAGTAATCATGGAACAAGCGAGCACAGTGGAATACAATATAAAAAAAACGCAAAGAAGATACAAACACATAAACTCCAACACATACCACACCTATTAGTAAGTCTCTGAGTGATTGTCTGATATAATCGCCGAAAAAAAAAACACCTCTGATCACGATGATTCACATCTATGCACATTTTCGAGGGAATCTCTATCTATTTGAAGCCACACAATGCCTTTAACTGTCTCAAACTGGACACTGCCCGAATATTGCCGTACAACTTTAACTTAATTTCTGCCACTAAAAAAATAATGTTGCCTAACTTTCAATGTATCAACCTATAGATTAGGTCGATTGTTCCAATCACTTGTCATACGTTGATTTACAACCTTTTTTCCAGCTGTATTTGTAACATTTGGTGAACAACTTACCTCTCCAACAACCACAGTTCCTATAAATGTTTTTGTGCTGAACAAATTCATCCCTATCTTTTGTAATAGTATTTATCATATTTTTCTTTAATTCCTAACTTTGACACAAGGATAACAATCATATAACATATAAAAAGTTAAGTCTTTTTTCTGATATTTATATTAGTAAATAACAATCTGGTGATTTGCATGTATATTTTTATTAAATAACTATTATCTGCCGTCATTATTGTGATTTGCATACGTAGTGTAATCAGTATATTTTATTATAATTAAAATGTAGCTTTAGAATTCCTCGTATTTGTCTGTTCGACATTGTGTGAGATTTAATATTCGATACAGTGCACTGCTAAGGCTATCTTAAACAATGTATATGAGTGTGCCAGTTAACATAACGTAAACTTTCAACGCCATCGTTGTACGGGACAAATGACATGGTCAGCAGATACGATTAATTTGGGTTTAGTGGCTATAAAATGTGTAAGAGGGATGTACCGCTTTCGGATCCATTACACTTAACCGGATAACACAACCTGTCCCGGCTTTTAAAATCACATAACGTTACAACCTTATTTAAGAATGCATTGGCCAATTATTAGTTAAGTTTATATCTAGTAATTTATTTGGACGTTACAATGTTTTATTACAAGACATAGAATAAGCCGATGTTCGTGTAAAATGGGACGTAGTGCTCTAATAATACAAGACCTCATCAAGAGCCTTAAAAAATATCTGAACTATAAACGTTTAAATCTTATTATTTATATGTTTCAGAATTCTGTCTTACCTTATAATCTCTGACATACTTTATCTGTATCTGTTTAATCAGAAAATATTTCTGGTGATAATATACTTTTGACCCATGTACGCTATCTTACAAATGAATTACGAGTCCGTGTTAATTGTGACGAAATAATTACAGTACTTGAACAATTCAGTTGTAAGCATTTTTGCTTCTTAAAATTTAAGACATAATCCCTTACGTAGGTGACCGACAATAAAATTAGGTCGTCCTTCCACCATTGCTGACGTAACGAGAGAAAAGAAACCCCGTGATTAAAAAAGGTATCTGTTCGAAAGTATATGCAGAATCTAAAGTGCGAACTAAGCTTTCTGATTTCAACGCGATACATCTGAAAAAAAGTATGATATTACATTGAATGTGACGTTTTGCAAATGACACTGAAGATGTGAATAGCAATCAGAATATCAGAAAAATGCGAATAACTAATCCCAATCTAAAAAAAGTATTAAACAGAAAAATAGTTTTTTGTCAGTTGCCAAACAAATATTAGACAAAAAAATAGTTATTTTGTCTGTTGACATTTTAGAGAAAATAGATCTGTATAACTAAACATTCAGGCGGCAGCTTCGAAAAAAAACTGCATAACAAGAACTACGAAGAAGAGAGAACTATATCATTGTACATTATATATATATATATATATATATATATATATGTGTACATACCCATAACCACACACAATCATACACACATACACACACACACACATATATAGATATATATATAATATATATATATATATATATATATATATATATATATATATATATATATATATATATATACATATGTATATATGAGACCATGGTAGCCTCCTAGAAACATTATTGGGTATTCAATATTGATCTGCCAAATTATTGTTTATAATTACTTTACTATGAAAATAATAATGATGTTCAAGGCATGTACCAATGAGATATACATTATTGAAAAACATAATTCTCATGATAAACTCTACATTTCAACTAGATATAACAAGATGCATTTCTTTTTCTAAATTATTTCAAAATGTAGAATTTCTTTTTTATTAACATTCGTTGTTTTCGTATCTTAATATGACTTAATAAATCAAAAGGATGCTACGTCTTCCGATATAGCAGTTTACTATTTTCCTGTTTCACTTGGCAGATCAATACACTTTGGTATTGAAAGTATTTTTTTAGAAAATAATAAAGTTATGTTTTACGGTGGCGACATTATATAAACTTATCAAGTTAAGATTTAATTTTTATCGGTCGATCTAAAAAAAATATTTTGTGTCCAATTTAATGGCGGCTAAACGCGAAATGCTTTTCTCATAATCATATAAATTTAACCTAAATATCTTAAGTACATCTTCCAAGATGTATACATTTACTTTCATAATTCTTGTTGACTAAAATCGTCAGGGATTTACATATATCAATCATTTCGAAATACGCGAAGCCAAATAAAAATTAATGACTAAGCATAGCTGCCAACCACATTGAAAAATTCTTTCTGTTTTATAGCCGTTGGCACAATTTGTTCTGATTTCTTGAGGCAGCTGACCCCAGTTGAGGACCGACGTCGCTCGCGGGTTGAACATTGCTCTGCTTTTATTAATTATTTTGTATGCTATCCAACGACTTCGGATTAAAATCCGTCCCATTGAATATGCGAGCAAGAATTTCGAAAAGACGCTTCGGGCGATTGCGATGGAACACGCTTTGAATTATACATCAAGTAGAAGGCAAGCACACAATATAGACGTGTGATATATTGAAATGATTCCATACATATCTTTATGAATTATGATTAGGCTCCTCACGTGTAGAGTATGTACAAATCTGAGAAGCATTACCGCTTAAAAAATATATGCATTTATGAATATAATAATATAAACGAGTTGTATATGTTCACAAATTCGCTGCAGCCTAGGTAAATACGTACAGTAAAGCAAATAGTATTGATATGCTTAATTGTCGAGTAAAAGATTTTAGATTAACATTAACTTTATCAAGGTGTTTTATAATAATATAAATGTAATAATATCTGTATACTGTAAGGAAATCTAGAGATATCATAAATCGTTAATCTGTTAAAATTTTTTATGTTTTTTTTATGGCTAGATCAGTATTATAATATTCAAGCCCTGATGGAATTGTAACTTATTTGAGACTTTCTTTCAGTAAGTCGGAAACACATAGGACATTGTGCGAGGATCGCAGAAAAAGAGAATAGTATTATTACCAACGAATTGCCAGGGAATTGAAAATAAACTACGAGAATAAAAATAATTGAAGAATACATAACTTAGTAAATTGTCAAATGATGTTCTGTACGTTATAACAAGCAGAAAAAACTGTATATACAGGTGGAGTTTAAAAAGAAAAAAAAATATAACGATTAATGTAGATTGGAGTATGTCAAGATACATAACATTTGTGAGAGATCAACTATTAAAATAAAAATTGCGGCTGGAAATCTTCGAATGTTTATGCCACCAGATTTATTCGGTGATCTTGTTGAGTTTACAACTTATTTACTCGAATCCTGAGTTCTCACAGTATGAAATCAAAGGCGTTTCATGTTTATGTAAGAAACACAAACACACAACGCTTGTCAGCGGTTATAATACTTGCATTAAAGTCGGGACTTAATGTTGTTTGATTGCTTATGTGTGACTCGGATTGTGGTTGATAAAGATACCTCTGCCTAACTTACTCGAGGTATTTCTATCCTTGTATACATGTTACGGTTACCAAATCGTCCCTTTTCTATTATTCTAGGTATATCTGTCATACTTTTCTATTTTGCATATTAGTCCACTTTGTCATCAGGATTAAACCACACGGCAAATCAACTGCTGTCGCTTTATGAATAAGAAAGATGTAACCGACTTGCAGGATGTTACAATAGACCTAAATTTTGAGTGCAACACTCTCTCACTTTACATCCCTAGCAGAAGATTGTATGGATCAAAGAGGTCGCTTGCAAGTCAATCGAAAGGGATGATTGCTTGTCCGACAGTTTGCTGCCATTTTCCAAAAGCCTACCTGATAAATATTCCTTTTTCATAAACAAGTTCCAAAATAGCTGTAATATCTCACATTCCTTCCAACCTCTAAACAAACACATTTTCTATACAGATACTTTAACAAATGCCTTGTCGAGTATTACTTCCTTGATATCTAAAAACATGCCATCTTTAGCAAGAATATTAAAAATATTGAGAAAGAACTGGCAGACATCTTCATCGTGTTTAGTAAAGTAATTGTAATTAATATTTCAAGTGCTAGTGTTATTCTGGCTCGATGTGCGGATAAACAACGCAATATTAAGCGGGTGTTCTGTATGGATCGATTCTTTATTATTGATTATATTTATAAACGTTCATATTGATGAAATTGTATCCTAGATGTGTATATTGATAATAACAACACGCTCAAAAAATGAGAGAAAAACGGATGTACGCATATTAAATATCGTAAAAAATATTTTACATATTTTAATCTGTAGGTGAATGCATCCTTAAATGAATAGTAACAATAATTGCTATTAAATCATAAGTTCACAATTAGAAAATATAAAACTTATAAATCACTGATTGCACAGCGAATTAAAACCCTTCATGTGAGCTTTCTGTTAAAACTCGGAAACATAATATTCAGAGTCTGCATGCATATGAACAAAAAAAAATGCCGGGAATTATTTTCACTATTACAGTAGATGAAGTCAGGACTTTATTTAAGTAATATACTTAATATATACTATTACGGCAAGCTGGCTTATATGTGAAATGCTTGCTTCCTAGCTAGCCAATCAAACCATCTAATATAGTTAGCCTTATTTTCAATTATATTCGAAATACTATACAGTGACATTAGCAAAGTAAAAGTCACCTATGAAAACGAACCTCTTAAATTACCTTGAATAATTACTCTATTACCTTGAATAATTATCTAAACTCAAATGTAAATTAATATTAAGCCGACTTTACAAATTGATAAAACAACATCCACCCATTAATATGGGAGGGGTGATTATCATCAAAAGTGTCCTGAATTGATAATTTAGCACCGGACTTTACTTCTTAGATATTAATAAGTCACTTGTACCCATTCCCCTCCCCCTTTCTTAATGGAGACTAGATAATACAGTGGATGTGTAATCGGCAGCTCCAGTAACTCTCGCTTCTCCTTTTTTGTCCCTCAGTCCTCATTAAAATTAGTGATTTTTCTGGCAAAGGGTGAACAAAAAGCTGCTTTAAATCATTTCTCTCCGATAGGCTCATAAGAGTAGTGGTAGATGGACAAAAATCGGAGTCCTGCAATATAAATGCTGGAGTCCCTCAGGGGTAAATCCTGGACCTAACTCTCTTCCTGATCTACATCAATGACCTCCCTAAACACATACTTAAATCATTCGTTGACATCTATGCAGATGACACGACCATCTACGGCAACACATCTAAGGTTGTAAATGACAAAGTTCTCTCTTATTCTCTCTCCTCTGGTCTCGAGCGCGTGGTTCAGTGGGGGAAGTCGTGTCTGGTTACCTTTTATGCATCTAAAACGAAACTGCTATCTTTACATCATCAACGCTCTGATCCCCATCTGGCATCAATTGAAATGTATGGCTCTCGTCCAGGAGAGGCCCGGTGTTTTGACAAGCTTCTGGGTGTGTCCTTTACTCCTGATCTGAAATAGAACACGCACATAAAGTCTGCTGCCAAGGTCGCTGGAAAGATGGTGGGATCCTTCTACTGCCCCAGAAGATATATCACTACTGATGCAATTCTCTATGTATATAAAAGCCAAAAACGTCCAAGGATAAAATACTGCTGTCATATCTGGGCAGGAGCTGCTAAAAATAGCCTATCCTGCCTTGACAGAGTACAACATAGACGTCTTGGCTTAGTGGGGGATGCCCTTTTCTCTATACTGCAACCTCTCTCCCACAGAAGAGACATTGCGAGCCTATCCTTGTTTTATCGTTATTTCCATGGTATGTGCTCGTCTGAACTACAATCTATGGTCCCCCTCGTCAATCTTTCACGACAAACGGCCGTCTAGCTGAATCAACTGTGAAAAAATTCTCCCACTATTTATCTGTGCCTAACTCAAAACGTGGATTCCATGAACAAAGCTTCTTTCTTTGAATTGCACGCCTGTGGAACCCTGCTCCTCTGCTTGCTTCCCAGCTGACTACAACTTGGATGTCTGCAAGTCCAACGTTAACAAATTCCTAATGAACCGCCCCCTTAAGTAACCCTTCATCAAATCTCCACACTAACGTACTGTACTTGCAATAACCCTTATCCCTGAGTGGCTTCCGGGCCTTGATAAGTGGTGACCACCCTGTAAAAAAACAAATACATAAATTCAATGCCAAACTAGTTTATAAAACTGAGTTCCCTATGTCTTTGTTGAATAGTACTTCGACTTGAATATCTTCTAAATAACTTCAAACGTCCTCTCGTCTATGCATGGAGTATTGTTGCAACAGTTTGTCTAATGCACACACTAGTCCTCAAAGATCGGGTTTAAATACATTTCTAATTTAAAGAGTCTCGCATTATCGTCTCATCGCAATGTTGCTTCTCTTTGAATGTTTTGAAATTTATTTAATTGATTGTGATCTGAAGATCTTATAAGAATTATACTTTCTCCGATGTTACTAATCCAAAATTATACATCATAGAGCATATGCATTAACTATTTATATGTCAAGATAGCAAGCATCTTGCTCGTTAAATAATTAACTCTCGAATTGATATACTTTATTATAACTTCCCGATACCTTATTTTCCTAACTACACTAACGTGCAGTAGTTTAAAGGTAACGTAAAGAGATTTCTTTGTTCAATTCAATCATTCACTTGTAGACATGATCCTTAATATTAACGTCTTACAATCTAATGTCGTTATACATCGTTTAAGGACAAAACAAGAAAAAGGGTCTTCTTTTCGATTTGCCAGAAAAAAATAAAGACATGTAGTTAGAACAATAATTGCCGCAAATCTAAGAGACGTGAAGTAAAGAAATTTAAGTGAGGAGTAGCATTATGTGGAAATTGCATTCAATACTTCGACTAAATAATAATAGGAACGTTATCGAAGGAAAAATGTTGGGATAATTGTAGGTACGTGAGCAAAATTCGATTACAATAGTTAATAGTTATTTAGGTGTGTTGCTGGTATATCTAAAATTTTCCTCTGTTTAAATTAAACATTATATATATATATACAACTCAGAATATCTTTGATTTATTATTATTATTATTATTATTATTATTATTATTATTCGATTTTTCTTGATGATCCCTTTATGTGTAGACGGAAATAATGCATATGTTTCATGTATATTTCCACGTTGTTTTGCCTCTTACAAAGAATGCATCACCAGGAGGGCTGTGTGAATATTATTGCGGATTTTTTTTTAAATTTTAGCAGCGATCAATGTGTGAGATTTATGAGTGTTCAATGTAAGAAAGGGGAGGACCCAGTTACGTGATCATGGATAAATTGTGTAGTAAAGCGACAAATACGATCTCATTTGAGTGTGTTTTTTGCTGAATTGGAATGTGATTTTATAAAGGGCCGATTTTGGAGTTTTATTTATATAGCCTCCAGTATTTTAAACTGGTAGGGTCGGTTTTCTGGTGTATTATTTGCCTGTAGCTGGCAAACCTTTCTCTTACTTAGTAGACGGGATATCAACGTTTTATTTTGTTAGATGTTCTAATATTATACTTGATACTGTATCATTAATGGTAAGACGACGTGATAGAGTAGTTGTTGTATGACCGACATAAACAACATAACTCTTAGTTTTATTGTTGCTATAGTAGCTACATTCTGCCAAACCGCATTTGATTACGATGTTTTTTTAAAATTAATTAGTTGCATGGATTTTTCTACTTAAGGTTTTTTTTTCATAGTATATGATTATTGAAATTTTTTGTTGCCAGTGGAAGAGAGATTTCTTTCGATAATATTTATGGCAGTTTAATTTGTTTATAGTTGAAGACGTTAATGCCACTCGAATGTGTTTGTTGTTCAGTGTTACCCTTTGGTAGTATTGTTAGTTGTGGGACATTGATTTTATTTGCTGCTTGATACACACACTCACACACGCAATATATATATATATATATATATATATATATATATATATATGTGTGTGTGTGTGTGTGTGTATATGTTTCCATACTCCTCCTCATTTTACACTATACCTCCGTGTAAGACTCATAAATCAAGAGACCGTTTTCTTGGGTCAAACAGTGATATCTGTATATCTCATCTATAGTGTTTCTGTACCTCTTCTACATTAAGTTAGTAATCAACTAAAAAAAACATTATTTTATCTTCCACAGATGGCACGTAAACTATGCTATATTATGTATTTTTTCTGGTACCTTGGTCATAAAGGAGTTTTTGAAATTACTTTATCTACGCCTGTTGATTTATGGTAAATCTATGGTATAGCTGGAAATGTCTTCTCAATTAGTACATCATTTCTGTCTGATAAGTTCATAAGAGTAATTGTTGATGGGCAGAAATCAGACGCTCTCAGTATTAATGCTTGAGTTCCTCATTGGCCCATCCTTGGCCCAACTCTCTTCCTGATCCACATAAATGATCTTCCAAATCACATATTTACATCATTCGTAGACATTTATGCTGACGACACTTCCATCTTTGGTAGCACATCAATGTCATGTTTTGACAAACTTTAGGACTTGACCTTTACTCCTGATCTTAAATAGAAGGTATATAACACATCCATGGCCAAGGTCACTGGAAAAATGGTAGGATCCTTCTACCGCTTCAGTAGATATCTCACTCCTGATGCAATTCACTACCTATATACAAGTTAGGTACGGCCAATGATGAAGTACTGGTGCTACATATTGGCTGAAGCTGCCAGACTCATCCCATCCTGCCTTGAGAGAGTTCAAAATCGATTCATAGCTTAGTGAGGGGATTCCCTTTTCTCTTCCCTGCAACCACTTTCTCACAAAAGAGAGGGGGTGGGCTTGTCTCTGCTGTATCGTTATCTCCATGGCAAGTGCACGTCTGAGCTTTAATCTATTCCCAGCGCCAAACTTTTACGAAAAATACTCGTCTAGCTAAAACGCCATATAAATAGTTTCTAAAACTCTTCATCTGTCTCTTAACCTAAATGTAGATTCCATGAACAAAGCTTCTTTGTTAGCACTTCACGCCTATGAAACCCTCTTCCGTTAGCCTGCTTTCACACTGACTACCATCTGATTGTCTCCAAGTCCAACGTAAACAAGTTCTTGATGAAACGTCCTTCTAAGTAATTCAACCTACAAAAATCCCACTAGTTATATTTACTACGCTATAATCACATTAACTAGTGTATATCCACTAACTCTTATCCTTGAATGGTCTCTGGGCCTAATAATTGTAAATCCTGTGTAAACGAGTTGTGTTTCTTGAAGTAAACATCACTATGAAACTGAAAAATGAAACTGAAAAATTAAATGAGACAGTACGTTGTGTTGTGGGGATGTGATGTTGCTACCAACACATTGTTTAACCTTTAATACTGCGTTTAGTTTTAATAACAAGGGTAATATAACCGTATGTTGGTCTATCCATACATTTTACGAAAGAGACTGAACGTTATATTTAATAGGTAATTCGTTGGCCTTGTTATTGCGTAATCATAAGCATATAGGTATAGAACGATCAGCCGGTAACTGGCGTATGACCGGCTTCACGTGTTACACTAAATGTCTTAGAAACGGCACAATGAAGATGTGAAGATGGGCGTGTCATTAGTGTATGTGTATCAAAAAGAAAAGCATACCTGAGCTGTTGGATGTGGGTGCGTCACTTCCTCATTCTCCCAAGATGACATCCTCGCCCTGGTCACATTCTGGTTGGAATCTTCTTTCTTCCTCCTCTGAACCTCTTCATTTTTTAATGGAGGCATTCATGGCAGACACAAGAAAACAAACGACACAACACAATCATAAGAAGAACGAAACACAATTAACTATTTATTGTACAAAATGTATACAATATATCACAAAGAAAATTTACACTTGATAATCCTCAACATTAAACTAACTAACCTAACTAATGATGAGAGGATGGGGGGGGCTCCATCTCGTTTACGGAGGGACAGAAATATGCGTGCTTACTTCATGTTGTCCGGACGAAAAAGAGGTCCATCAAAGAAAGGGAATACTGGTGTTGCATTTATGTGTATCTCTACGCTTCTGGCCACATCACCGCCCGGCCCTGCTGAAGAGTGTGTTTGCACCCTGGCACTGACATATGATCTTCAGCTTGACACGTATAAATAATTGATAATTAGATATATTGCTCACGTGGGACATGTATTCTGTACATAGTCCCACATATAAACGCGATATTTTGTGTGGCAACTACCTTGTGTTTTTGTAGAATATGTTTGAAATATTTCTTCTTGTTGCGTATACGTTTTAATAATGTATGCACCGCTTAATTTTATCCGTTTGCATTTTATGTTTAGGGAGTATATCCGAATAAGTACAGCAATGGTGTTTCACAAACATAATATATATTAACAGTTAAGCCTTTTCATATCTATTTAAAGTTTCGCACATTTAACATTCCTCGTTTATAAGTCTTAGACGCCGAAAGTGTCCGCGGGCATAGCAAAAATAACTGCAGTGACTTTTTAAATAGGTCAGAAATTACCACTGATGAATAATTCAAAAGTCTGTTGATCGGAATACAGAACATTATACGAAACGTCAAATATTTTCCTTACGATTGACGAAAGTATACGGAATAGTAGATTAGGAAATAATAGCAAAGTTCATATTAAAAAGTAACTAGAAAATTAAACGCAACTTTATACTTGTTATTGATACGCCAATGCTGTTTTTAAAATTGAACATTTACATCTAAAACGATACATATATATATATGTATATATATATATATATATATATATATATATATATATATATATATCGAGAGAGAGAGAGAGAAAGAGAGAAAAGAGAAAGAGGGAGAGAGAGGAAGTGAGAAACAAAGAGAGAGAGGTGATATAATCTCTGTATATTTCGCAGATATAAATGTACAAAAATATAAGGGTTATTAAATCATAATCGATGAATCAAAACATCGAAAAAAAAACACCCCAAAACTAACGTAAGGAAAACGAACTATGTTAAATGTAAAAATCGAAAAAACAAAAACAGAAAAAACAGAAAAACGAACGTTAAATCTGCTTGAAAAATCTGAAAAATAAAAACAAAAAAAAAAACACGTGAAAATGGCTTAAATAAACCTGTTTCGGTATTAAAATTTAAAAAAAAATCGGTTGGATGTGTGTAGTTGGTCGGGTGTGGGGTGTTAATGAAAACCTAAGAATAAGCGAAGTAAAAAAAAACAACAGAAAAACGAACGTTACATGAAAAATGGCTTAAATAACACTGATTCAATATTACAATTTTAAAAATCGAAAAAAAATCTCATACCACAATTCGAACCCGAAATGTTTAGATAATGACCCAACGATCAAACAAACTGACCTACCGCGACATACATGAAATTGTGTCAGTTCCTCAAATATTTTAACTTAATCAGGCCATGACGTCGTCTGACGCATGCATAGAACTGATCTCGTCATGAGAGAACGGGTTTTGCTGACCCCCCTGTAGAAAAGTGGTGATTTCAGGGTGAAAAAATAACGTTTTTGGCCAATTTTTCGATATTTGCCCAGCGAAGTATGGAGCTTTCATATGTGACCAAATTTCTGAATTTTTGTTATGTCTGTCGAAAGTTTTTAGCAGACACACAAACACACACACATACATACATACATACATACGTACATACATTTTAGCTTTTATATAGTTTTAGACTAGCAGGGGGGTACCTGGCGTTGCCCGAATATTTGGAGGTGTGTCTGGTCGGCGGGGTGGGGGGTGTTAATGAAAACCTTAGAATAAGCGAAGTAAAAAACCCAGAAAAGAAAACAGAAAAACGAACGCGGGGGTACCAAGGCGTAATCAAAACATCGAAAAAAAAACACCCAAAACCTAACGTAAGGAAAACGAACGATCTTAAATGTAAAAGTCGAAATAACAAAAACAAAAAAGAAAACAGAAAAACGAACGTTAAAACTTCTGCAAAATAAAACCAAAAAAACAAAAAAAAACTGAAAAATGGCTTAAGTAAGCCTGTTTCGATGATAAAATTTAAAAGATCGGTGGGTACCCGGGTGTTTTTGGATGTGTGTGGTCGATCGGGTATTGGGTGTGTTAATGAACGCCTAAGAATAAGTGAAGTAAATAAAAAAACAGAAAAACAAACGTTACGTTAAAAGTGGCTTAAATAACACTGCTTCAATATTAAAATTTAAAGAATCGAAAAAAAATCCCACACAACGATTCGAACCCAAAACCTTTAAATCAGGACACAACGCTCTAACCACCTGATCGAACACGACGTACATGAAATTGTGTTATGACGTCGTCTGCCGCATGCGTAGATCTGATCTCGTCATGAGACGACGGATTTTTCTTACCCTCCCCTGTAGAAAAGTGTTGATGTCAGGGTGAAAAAATTAACATTTCTGGCCAATATTTAGATATTTGTCGGGAGAAAGATGGGCCTTTGAAAGCAGACCAAGCGTGTCAATTTGTGTTCAGTCTGTCGAAAGATTTTAGCAGACACAAATACATACATAAATACATGCATACATTTTCGCTTTTACATATATACTTGTGAGGGGTACCCGGCGTTGCCCGGGTGTTTTTCGGGGTATGTGAAAAAACCCCGAAGCGTTTACGACGCGCAGTTAGAAAAATGGTAAAGTGTTAATAAAAAAACAGGTGGGCGTTTTTGATTGACGTGACGGCGATATATATTCAGCAGTTATTTTGTGCGTGACAGTTTTGAATAAATCGGTTTGTTTGTTTTTAAATAGCCGCTCCCTGTTTATTATGAGGAGCGAAATGAAAGCTACAGTCTGATATGACGAAGTCGACATTGAACACATTGACTTTCGACCTGTGATTAGAGTCGAGTTTCGCTCATAGAAACGAGAATATGACTCGTGGGCCACCATTTCGAATCGAAACTAATACTTTTAGCTTACCATTTATTGTTTCCTCTTCAGTTGATGACTGAGCTGTTGACACATGTTTTCTGCAAGGCTAAAAATTAAAACATGAACCTATTGCTACAATGTAATGCATGTATATTCCTAATGCTGGCGTTCGATCTTCACCTGGCACATTTCATTTTTTTTTAAATTTTGCACCGATTTTGTTCCGATTTTCTTGCGTTAAAACCCAAATATACAGTTTCGCATGTGCTCAAATACGTTATATATTGAGTTTTATGTCTATACACAAAAGACTGTCAAAGGAGTGTCGTAAGCTCAAATTTTTAAACAAAAATAGGTTCGTGAACATAAACATATATGAACATGGTTAGAGTTTACTATAAACATTTTACGTAAAAATTACGCAAGTGCAAATCATGTAGAACATCATCATGAATTTACTTGCACGTAAGTGTAAACTATAGATGATTTTCCATCCGAAAACCAAAAACCTGATAGGGTATTAATTAAAATTAATGTTTAAATGAATATCCGCATTAGCTAGTTCTTTTTCTAGTGAATGAAATTCCAGGACACATCCATAACAAAAATGTTTGTTTTTTTTTAATAAATAGGAAAAAAGGCGTGGACTTCGGGCAAAGCTCAAAATGAATTTTTCTTTTTTGGCAAAAAATTCGGCTCCCCAGTAAGGACGCCGTGTCCACGTCGGTCAAAACCGTGATTATTAATTTTAACTCTTACTGCGCTTTGAACAATCATGGATACTGTCGGAAGAGAAATGCCAGCGGCATCTCCCAGCACGGAAGAGACGACTCCCCAAAATTGATGATTCCCAAAATGGGGGAGCAACACCAAAACTCGAAGGAACATACAGTCCAGATAACATAGAGACCGGGCAACAGTTGGAAATGATTTTTCTCGAAGAGATGCCCCCCAACGAGGACAGATCTTTTAAAAAACTAGTAAATTGCAAAAAGTAGGAGACAGACCAAACAGATCCTCCAAACCAAGGGACAGACGCACTAAGAGATTTAGCTGGGGAAGGGGTTCCCTATAAGAGCAGCTCCCCAAAAGTGGGAGACCTTCTAGGTAAAATAGACATGTCGCCGGAAAACGAATGCTGGCGAGGAGACACCTGCCTTAAGAAATGCTAGGAAGGGAAACGCTCCCCTAGAGGGAAGCTCCTCGAAAAACGAAGCAGCCCCGGACGCACCTTAACTCTAAAAATGATCTAAATTCACCAAAGACCCAGTAGCAATACCAACAAGAGGGTCTGCGTGGGTGAGAACAACTGAGAAACAACTGTCCCCTCAAGATTACAGAGACCTGTACTTGACGAAATAGAGGCAATACATAGACGAGAGATATAAAACCAGTGATAGGCGCATGAGAAGTGATCAAAGTCAGGGTCCTGTTCCTGGTCACCTCGGACATACCAGAAAACCGCATCATGCTGATGAAAAAGGAATATATGGCTGGGCTCCTCCACAAACTGAGCATTCCCCAACGATACCTATACAACAGGAGCTTCCTGCATACCAAACAGAATGCGGAGAAACTCTTCCTCTAAGAAATTAAGTATCGGAGAGTCAATTTAATGCCTGAATACTAGCCCAAGGGAAGGACTCGGGTGCATACCAACCAATATACCTGCAGAACTATTGGGGCACCTCTTCACCCAGATTGGAGAGGTAGTGTTACAGAATGGATTTAGAGAGAGAGAGAGAGAGGTGAGTAAACGTGGCGTGTAGACACGTTTACCAGAACCGAGGGTCAGCTGACCAGATTACCTATGAGTGACGTGGTCAGGTTGGCTAGATCTGTGAGACTGGATTTGGGCTTTGAAGAAGACCGACGGCTTAATAGCTATTCCCTTCCCTTCACTGGGAGTGGGGGACGCTGACGTGTTCAAATCAAGCAGATTTACTTCCATATTCTGTGTCGACATCTGGGAGGTAAATAAAAAAACTATAAAACCCATTCATCGTCTTGGAGTGATAAATCTTCGTCTAACAGGTACCAGTCTCCAGCTCAAAAGAAGATGAATTCAAGATGGATCACATCGACGACACATGAAATAAGGTATGTCGAAGAAAATGCATGTAACACACACACACAAGCATATAAACAATTAGAGATGAAAAGACACAACCGCATATGAAACTAGACGATCATACGCACGCGGAATTATTTTATGGTATACACCAAACGTAAATGGTGCCCCTCAATGATAACCCTATGTAACCGTAGAATGAGTTGCCCCGGTACGGGCGATAACCGACATACACTGGGTAGCTACACAGTGGGCATAAGGTTTAAAAGAGAGGGGTTCCTGTTGATACCAGCGCAGCTGAATTTCCAGAGCGCCAGCCTTACGGTAGTAGAAGAGGGTCGCTATTCGCACTGTTGTTACTGCCAGAAGGAGGAATACATGACCAAGAGATGCCCCTAAATATCAACCCCGGCTCAACCGACACCAAAAAACGGTCCCAATCCCCAAAACGGCAGAGTTCAATGAAACTGCAACGACTCCCGCAAGCTCGGCATACAACCTAAGTACCGAGGAACTTTAGAAACGCACAGAAGGCCAAAGGGGAGGAATGGAGAATGGTCTCGGGCCGGAAATAGAAACCCACAAACTCATCCGAAACCGTCCCACCAGCAACACAGTATAAAGGCAGAAAGCAAAAGCATCCTCAACAACAACAGTCCTTACAACAGCATGCGCAAAAGCAACAGAGGAAGAAAATGCAGCAAAAACAACTGCCAGAGCCGTGGAAGAAGCTGCAACAACAACAACCGCTGCAGCAGCAAAAACTCAGCAAAACAGCAGAAGTACAATCTGCCGAAGCAGCCTCATCAACAACAACAGCTACCTCAGCCAAACTGCAGAAGCAGCTGAACCAACGACAACAACCGTTGCAGCAGCGAAAATAGCAGCAGCAGAAAACCTCGAAGAAGCAGCAACAAAAACAGCCGTAGCAGCGAGAGCAGCAGCAGTAAAAACAACAGTATCAGAAAGTAGAGCACGAGCAACAAACAAAATTCCCAACATAAATTGAGACGCAACCCAAGCGGAGAAAAGACTGCTACTCTAAGGGTGATTCTGCCAAGTAGAATGGGAGGAACCCATTTTTATCACTCCCGCATAATTTGGTAGAAAGAAAAACAAAAATAAAAGAATGAAAGGTGAATAAAAGGTGGAATACACCACCCCTAACAATGACACAACTCAGTTCGATCCTAACATGAAACACTGCAAAAACACCAGAGACTGCACGAACACTAGACGCTACACACATACCAGACATCTCACAAACACCTGTCCTCACACCAATGCAAACTAAGAAACCATCCGAGAAAGAAAAGATTTAACCCGAGATGAGGAGAGACACTTCAGCTTATCCCGCTCGCGGACTTACTCGAACAGAACCCTGCCCCTTTGCAAACGAGGGAGGAACTCTTTTTGTAGGCCCTCTGTCTATAGCAACGTGTTTCCAAGATGGGCATAGAAAAATGTAAAATCCTCTTCTATATTGCCAACAGATAGAGAAAAAGACGTTAATGTTCTCTCTAATTTCCCGGACGCTCTAATTCTAACAAATTTCCTCCGGCTTCCAAGACAGACAATGCAAACATGTGGAGAATTCTGGAGACAGCTGAAAGGCCGTTACGGAAAAGAATCTCTTTAAAAATCCTTTCACTGGACGAACTATCAAAACAATGCACGGAAAGGGTCCCAGTTTTGTTTCATCCGTCACTCTATAGAGCGTTCAAACTGACTTTTCCTTTGGTCGTCGGGGGCATTGTGAGAACAGGCTCAGACCTGAAAAAACCTGCCCACCTTGAGCATTGCATACATACTTTTCCCCCTAGGAGTAGATGTGGATGCTGTTCAGGATACCTGTTGCAATATTTTGGGCATATAATGGGGTATGATCCCACGCAGTCTGACGATTGTATTTATAAACGATGACGCTAGGAACTGACGAATCGAATTAATTCACGTTCTGCTACCAACCAATCAGAAACCAGAATTGCTCCATAAATATTAAACCTTTTCCGTAGCAATTTCACATGTTTTTTCCATCTCGACACCGTAAAGAATATTTTGCTCTGTGGAACTGTCTACTGCAAACAAGTCACCTCTCAGGACTTGTGTGTAACAGCGAACCATCGGAAACTGTTCTGTCTACTGCAACCCAGTCACCTCTCCAAACTTGTTTAGAACAACGAACCATCGGAAACCGTTCTTTCTACTGCAAACCAGTAACCTCTTAAAACTTGTTTAGAACAATGAACCATCTGGAACTGTTCTGAAACTAAACATGGCTTACACTTCTAGAATACCATATCATTTCTCACGTGGCCTATAAGGTGCTGGGTTTAGAGTTTGATCTTTTCTCAGCATATAGACGCCCGCGCGGGAATCCCGTTTCCTTACTGGCGAAACGTACATTGCAACGACGGTGGACGATGCGGAGGGCAGGGTGGTTGTGGCCGATGGTGTGGATAGAAAAGAAAAAAAGGCAAAGCTAGAGGATCGGAGAGGTGCGAGTCGACCTAATCTGGTGTTAAGATGAGATCTGATCGAGTGTTTTCGGGTGGGGACTCCAGAGGGGGAGATGTGGACGTGGGTCAATAACGTTTCCTCCTATCTGAATACCTATTTGAACAGAATGTTAGTTAGAAGAGGCGAAGTAGACTTCTTATCTTGTCCCATGTTCACTTGCCTAGGCCAGACGGACCATAAACTAGTTATGACACAGAGGAAGCGAGGAAATGGGCTAAAGTTTGTGAGGTACTGGAAGTTTAACGCCTCCCTTCTGGAGGTAGCAGACTCCCGAGAAAATTTAATAAAGTTAATTAAAAAGAACTAGTCGGGGCAGTCATCGGAAATTGTGGGTGGTTTATAAAGTAAAATTTAGAAAATACTTCATCAGTTACGCCTAGCGCGCCGGACACGAGAAGCCCGAAACGATAAAGCAGCAAGAGCAGAAACTAGCCCGACTACGAGACAGGGTAAGAGGATTAGTGCCAGATTAGCTAAGTAGGAACTTTTACACGAGACTTACGATTGCATATCTGCATATATATATATATATATATATATATATATATATATATATATATATATATATATATATATATGTGTGTGTGTGTGTGTATTTATTTGTACATGTGAGTATTTGTTTGTATACGTATGTATATGTACATATTAATATACAAATTAATAAAAAGTAGCGTTTCGTTTTTGTCTTTAAACGGTTGAATATAGAAACGACGTTTTCGTTCTTTTTCGAACAAGAAATAGCCGTTAAATTACAAATGAGCATCATAGCGTTTCTCCTTATAACATCTTATATGCTTTGAATTCTTATTCTCTCTTAGAATAAATAATATCGTTAGAATTCAAAGGATTGGACAGTTAAAGACGCGTTTCTCATTTTTATTTACTGTTTAACTTTTAATGTTTCGTTTGTATGTGTATATGTACTGTGTTCCTCTGTGTGTGTGCGTACTTATATGCGTATATATTAAAGACTGACGTGGCACCTTCTCATTGGCTATACCTCTTACTCCTCCTTCTTCTACTACTCCTCCTCTACCTTCCTTCCTTTTTCATTCCCCTTTTCCCCGTGCATGCTCATACTTTCACTACACCGATGAAGACTGAAGGATCAGTCGAAAATATGTACTTATAAAAAAAAGTTATTTTTATTTTTTTCATAATATTATTTTGTATTCCTACACGGCACCAATTGAAAACGAATAAAGAAACGTTATAAGCTTTTATACTTTTCGTATTCTTTTTTATTCATATATATACTTTCTAAGGAATACACGTGGATACAACATGCTATTCGGTGTATATATATATATATATATATATATATATATATATATATATATATATACAGTGTGTGTGTGTGTTTGCGTGTGTTTAAATAGAAAGCAAGAAACTATAAAAAACGTGTACACATTAACATCCAAGCGACTAATCAAAAAAGTTAAGAGTCAGACCGAACCTATACAAAATGTAGAGTAAAAAGTAAAAGCGGGTGCGTAAATGAGTAGTATGAAACTAAAGTAAGGACAATGTACAAAAAATAAAGATGTATAATTCAGTTAATGAAATAATTAGTGTTCTTTTTAATTTCCCTAAATAGACAAGTATAGTTTTCGTCATATATAAATATGCGGTCTCTACGAAATTATCCAGAAAAATGTAGGTCTTTACATTTGAAATCATACATAAAGTGTATTTACGGACAGCACACTGGCCCGTGGATGCCGGGCTGAACTGGTAGTCTCTCCCTCTCCCTCTCTCTCTCTCTCTCTCTCTCTCTGTGTCTCTCTCTCTGTATATATATATATATATATATATATATATATATATATATATATATATATATACGTATACTAGCAGTTACGACGGACACACACCTATGCACGCATCATTGTAACTTATATATATATATATATATATATATATATATATATATATATATATATATATATATATATATATACATACAGAGAAAGGGAGATAGAGAAAGAGACAGATATAAAGTGCAGGCAGCATGCAGTTTCCTGATTTTAAATATTATATTTTAATTAATGCGGATTTCTTACATCTTATAAACAGAAATACCCTAGGTATTAAAGACAATTTTTTTAAAAAGGTAAGTAAAAAGAGAAAGAAATAGAGGAATGTGCCTGCAAGTATTTTGATTTTTCTAAACGGTTCATTAAACAAAATATACTGAGCTTAAATCAAATCTAACACCTAAAAACAGTGTGTAAAGTAAGATAACCATTAGTACAGCTTGCCATGTTTTTAAGAAGTTGCTTCCAAGCATACTTATTCGTAACATAATGAGTGAGAGAGAGGGGGCTGTCATGGATCGCGACCTCGCATGTGCAATCGGTAAACAGTTGACAAACAAATACAAAATCGATGATAAATAAGTGCCAGTGTTACAATTTTGACCCCACAACACCCCTTTTTATTTATATGGATACGGATTAAAATGTTTTCTATCTCTATGAATCTTTTCTATACTATATATCAAGTGTATAGAAAAACGCCTATAGCATGATAAGTGTAATCACACACACAAACATACACACACACACTCCTTCTGCATTTATATATATATATATATATATATATATATATATATATATATATATATAGCTATATTATAACATATAATAAATATCAATATATGAGTGGCGTTTCCAAGGTAATTCCTCTTATTTTCTATTCTGCACGAACTGATCTGATGTCATTGTAAATGCTAATGATGTTGAGCAACTATATAATTATAGATGAATATATAAACTTAATGCATGCATATATGTTTATATATATATACACATATATATATATATATATATATATATGTATAACTACTTCATTTACTCACATAAAATCAATATACGAAAGTATAGATTTATGCGTAAACTTTAAGTATTTACTTCAAAAGTGCTCAATACGTAGGTAGAGCTAGTTAGTAATTCATAAAATATATATGGCGATTAAGCTACACTGAATACTCGGCGTTTCATCCACTCTAGGATTCCTCAGGCTTATGCGAGGAATCCTAGAGTGGATGAAACTCGGAATATTCAGTGTAGCTTAATCGCCATATATATGTTATAAATTACTATATATATATATATATATATATATATATATATATATATATATATATATACGCATTTACACACATATACATACACACATATATATGTGTGTTTGTGTGTGTATACTTTGTACTAATGCTGAATTGCTGCTGAAAAACATATATTTTAATATGTTAGAATCTTTGTTTATTATAAGTCGATTGTTTTTGTTTTTTTGTGATGGATTAATAAATATTATAACTTATTAAATCTTTTGAAAAAAAAAAACCTTTATCTTTGTTCTCTGAGATGAGTATTGACTGAAGATAGCGTGATATGGATATCTAAAACTGTTCTAATTATCGGGATTGAAACCGACGGTACCAATGACTTATCTCATCTAACAACTTTCTATACACAAAATACGAAATATAAAACGCTATTATTTTTCGGATTTTTTTTTAATTGAGCACTCTACTGGATTTCTTTAAAAAATATTCATATATGTGTATGAATGTGTGTATGTGTGTGTGTGTGTGTGTGTGTGTGTGCCACTGCTTTTGGTTGCCCTTATATATTGTAAATAATCGTATTTAATAATATTTGATATTTATTTGTGCAAACTAAACACAATAAAGCGAAATCAAATAAATGAATTCTTACGTTTCTGACTATTTTAGATGGGGATAAGTGTTGCATATTACTTACTTATTCAGAGTATTATTCCCATATTGAGTTTCAATTAAAAACAATATAACAACGATATAGCCCTAAATATTTTGCATATGAATCTTCTCGACCTTTTGAATCTTATGTTCTCGTTTCATACACTAAACTGGGAAGTAATTGTTAATTTTGTTCTCGCTTGCTGGCACTTAGGATTTACTCTTTTAATCTGAGATAATGTCAAATTTACGACAATTTTGTTTTACAGGAACCTTACAAAAACTGGCTGATGATGAAAGTTTGGCCGATTGAAATACAATTATAAATTCCATAGGATCTTTATTCAGCCTACATTAACAGATGGAGATCAGGCTACAGCTGTGAATTTAATAAGGGTTACCTCTCAAAATTCTTTGCAGATTCTCAAGTTCGTCAAAATACACGAAATATGAGATTGGGATTAGATCGACTGAAATCTTGCGAGATGGTACTCAAGTTATGAACCGTTGTATTAAGAAATCGATTACATTAAAACACATTAGTTTCATGTATCTTTTTATGGAAACAGTATAATTTTCTATGATTTATGGCAATGGTATGATGCAACTAGTAATCTCTGAAATATTTCCCTTTAAATCAATCTATAACAATGAGTAGCCTATGTTTTGTTTATGGAAGCATTGTTAATTAAAAATGCAATCAATCAGAACAATACATTCCGGCAAAATTCAATCAATGTTAAAGCATGTCATATGCATATATTAATTGATTTTATTTCATCAGCAGGGATTAAAATGTATTTGTAATGAAAACATGCATCACGTTTCTGAATTGTTAGATTATGATTCCGTATTTGTATGAGCTAGAAACTATATATCCAAACTATATATATATATATATATGTATATATATATATATATATATATATATATATATATATATATATATATATATATATATATATATAGTAACTGTATGTAGTAATTAAGGGAGACTGTTCTTAATTTGTAATGTCGTAACAGTGAAATTTATACAAAAATATAAGGAATGGAAATATACCAAAATATGTTTCTAACATAAGTGCTTTATCTTAACATTCGATTTAAAATATAGTATAGTTTTATAATCGGAAACTGTTTGCCTTTGAAGATTAATGTGTTAAATTAATAAGTATCTTGCTGTTTGACTCGGGGCAAAGAGTGTGTGTATATTATGAAATAAAATATAAAATAATTTTTTTTTTGCATAGGATGCACCACTTATCAAGGTCAGGAAGCCTTTTTTAGGATAAGTGTTCATGAGTGTACAGTAGTAAATTGGATAATATCGTAGTCTTCGTTAGTAGTAGACATTTTATGAATCGGATTATTAAAGGGGACAGCTCATAAAGAATTTCTTTGTGTTTGACTTGAAGAAGACCCAATTATAGCCAGTAAGAATTAACTTCTGTTATTATCACAGCCCATCTCCTTTATGAATGCGAAGCTTTTCTTCGATTTTTAGTTATCCCCTTTTATCCGAAATATAAAATTGTAAAATAAAGTTCCTTCTTTATGTTTTCCAATCAAGACTAAGATAAACAAAATTTCGATTTGTATTACGTTTCATCGGAATTATATTTTACTTTTCTTTCGATACTTAAATTTGGATTCATAAATAAAATCTATTCTTCAGTGTGTAGTTTTAATTTCGTAGAGCCCACAGATATAATAGAAAAGCATTGCCTCTAATTTTGATAGAAACATCATCCCTGATTAATTCAAGGTGATAGCAACAAAAACTGTATCAGGTTGTAAATGCTCCTGGATTCTTTCTTCAGCTCAAAATGTAATCGATACTTCCTCATTGCAGAAAAATATTTATTTTGTTATTGGTTTGTTATTTTAATAACACAATTTAATTTTAAGACATTTCCAAGTTCATTTAAGGAAATCCTATATAGATTTGGACTTTCAAATATTCTCTCTCTTCCAGAGGAATCCGAAGTAAAAAAATGGTAATTGAAATCCACCATTATCTTGTTTCGCATAATACATTTTAACAATTTATTATCCCATTGATTTCAATGAAACACTGATTACTAAGTGTATTTAATATATTTAATATATATGCTACCTCAATTTAAAAAAAATAATAATTAAGAGAAAATAAAAATAAAATGTTACTTTTTGTTTTATAGGAGGTGTTCAGGTGGTTGACACTTTGCATTTTCGACATTTAATTTTCTTGTTAGAACTTGAAAACAGAAGTTTACATTAACAAGATAAAATATCAAACAATATATCACCACTTTTAATATAAATATTTTGGCAACGGTACACACTGATTATCTTTTCCTTTTATTTGTTAAACTATTAAACGCATCTGGTTATACACAATCCATATTAAAGTGAAAAATAGCAAACTTGGATTAAGTATATGTCCAATAGATATAATATTCGCCATGATTGTAAAAAAAGCAAATATATTTAAGTTTTGGTGAGAATTCTCAATAAGCATATTATATTTGATAATGTGACGGAAAGTATGGGCTACTATTGAATTGGACATGCACACTTTGTTGAGTCATGACTGTGTGCATAACTGCTTTGTTTATGATGTATTTTTACAAAAGTATATATTTTTATATTGCTAAACAATAAACAAAGGAAATTACTGATAAAATGAAATTATAAAAACTAAACAAATCTGAAAAATAATGGTGTTACTTATCTTATAATTTAAGAACAAAAATAAAATAATTCCCACGCAAATACTCTGGCGAAGGAAATAATGTATTTTAAAATAAATAATTATAAAGTATCACAAATATTTAATGGTAGTTATTTTTTCTTAATAAAGTTAGTCTGCTAAGACATAAGATGCAAAATGTTTGATTATATTTAAATTTGTTATAACATTGGTTAGCACACATGTATTAGTTTTATGCTTAATGTGATTAAAAACAAAATGTGATCTATTCTCAACCGAGTTTTGTTTAAATGTATTGTGCCTTCATTTATAAAAAAAGCTAATACGTTTCCTTTGTAGATTACACACGCCAACATGCGGCCTAATGTTTCGGTATTTTCTATGCGCAAGAGATAATAATAACAAGACGGATGGAGTGATTTATAACTATTAAAAAAGGTACTGCATTTTTCTAGCATTGCATTTCTGCAAACTTTTCTAAAGCAGGCCATTTTATGACAACGCTACTCTTGTTCAGCACCTGCGCCACATAGTAGAAATATGAGTAAATCGCACTAAAGACAAATGTAAACATATGTGGGTGTATATATAACCAGTATTAATAGTTTTCACACCACAAATCTTATAACAGGTAGGGAATAAAAATGAATATTATTAAACATACATTGTAGTTAGTTTTCAACGGAGCCGTTTTTTTTAGTTTCTAAGAGTTATCTGCCTTCAGTTTTCAAAATAATTAATTTAATGTGCGGTTTTCTTTTTTTTCTCTCGGAACAGGTCCAATGTTTATGTTATAGGAACAAAGCCGACATAATGTATTATTTTTATACGTGCGCGATAGAAAATAATTATAAAACGAATGGAGTTGTGTATAATTAATAAATTAATGATATGAGTTTTGGGGAATGGCTTGAACGCTTTGACATGACATATTGCACGTAACAACTTCTAACATCTTAACAGTGATTGAGGTACATTTTGAGTAATATAGATTTATTTGTTTTCAAATATTTAAGTTTTCAGTATTTCGATTAGTGTCATCTTTTGTGAAAGGTTAATTCGTTTTTCTCACATTTGTAACACATTAATTGCATAGTGAAGTGAAAATGTTTCATAAAAAGTTAAAATGATGCTTTAAATTAACAGGATTGAAAAGGAATTATAAAAATATCATTGGTGTTTTTATTTAATATTTGCTTCATAAATTACAATTCTCAAAAGGTTTCTCAGATTAGTTTTATTATGAGAAAAACCTGTGTCATTAGTATTATACGCATCAAGAATATCCTTGTATATTATTCTAACAACGTTTTTTTAATGGTGTTAACATACATATGATACGGGAGCGTTTTAATAACAAAGATGTAGTTAGATTTGAAGTCGGTGATATGGACGGATCTTCTAGTCGAATATATGTCCTACAAGAAATTTCCGAGTTCACTAAGACAACAAAAAGGTTGTCGGAAGTAATGTCGGCTAAGTAGATTGTTACAAAAAGTAAAATACTAGATAATAGCCCGAATAATATTTACTAATTTACGAAGATTACTTGGTTTGCTTTTGTTAACGACGACCGTGTAAAATTCGTAATCAATTCGCAATTATATGCTAAGAATTTGAACGTTACGGGAGCAAATTCCCAAATTAGGCTGTGTAAAGGAGTTTCCTCGAAATTTGTCCATATTTTAGTTTGATCAGATAATCGAAGCTACAGCCTCCAAGATGCCGTGACAATTATATCAAAGATTAGTACTGTATTCTTAAAAAATATAAATCATAAAATTATCAAGCAATACTTCAACATTTCAAATACATATTTTACAAATTTCATGTATATAGTTATGTTTTTCAAAGTAAATCAATATTATCAATATTTAAGAAAACAAATAATTAATACTAACGAAATATACATTTAGTGATTAAATGTAGAGTTTCTCTTAAATGGCGTATATAGAAAATACATTAAAAGTTATCAAAATATTGATGGCATAAAGCTTAAAAAACTGTACCACCAAACGGGATAACGTCTTCATCTTTGGTCTTAAAAAGACGGTAATGGTCATGATATAAATCACAATTTACGATAAATAACGACACTTCGTTTGTTAAACTGTGAAGTATTAATAAACGCGGGTCAAATAAAATAGGTGTAAGAGTCAATTATGGAAGACATAGTTAAACCCCGACCTACGTGTTGAAGAAAATGTTGATCCAATTAGATATAACTGTGGCGTATAGTATAAATTCGATCAGAGTAAATCGATGATTGATGTAAAGACACGTGAACTGACATTGCCGAAAGATGGTTTAGGGTTTCAGTGACATTGATTTTGTGGAGATATAGGAATATACACGCTATTTGCATGATGCTAATGTTTTATTCCCCCAAACACGAAAACACACACACACACATAATCGAATGGATTATTAATATTTCTTCAGCACATAGAATTGCCCCAATAATAATAAACAAATTGCACAAAGTACATAGCACATAAAATATGTACAAGCAAAATATTGCGAATAATCTTATACCTACAAAAATCAGGATTATCTATATAAAGTTTATTTTAATTCGTAACGAATCTTGACTTGTAGAATCATAAAGCGTGTAATTTCACACAGGGTCGTTTCCGTCTCTAGTCCTTATTTTTAGGACATGAAGTTAACATTGAGAATGCAACTTATGCTCAAAGTGATTCTATTTTTAGTGAGATAACTCCATATTTACAGTTCAATGTAGTTTATTTTTTCTTAAACGCTGTTTCTTTGTTTTGATAGTTATAGATAGAACACAGGTATTTCATCATTTTTAGAATATAGTATTTTACCTGGAATAACTGCTGATAATGGTAGGTTTTTAGTATATATTGTTTTTTAGAATTGTGATGTTAACGTATAGTTTTCCTTATTGTTATTCAATTAACGGGTCTCTGCAAAATTCTCTTGGAAATTATAGATTTTGATACAAGTAAGGATTTTAATTCTCATTTATTTAAAATTTCACAATCTGTAATTAGAGATGTAATGTTTTACTAAAATGCACAAATGACAGAAAACTCCGTGTAATGTACACCTATATTTTGCAAAACATATGCACTTGGTGGGATGGTTTACTGTACAGGAGTAGCTGTTTCTTTATAATTTTACAAATGTTTTACTTGTCAAAGAAAAACATAGTTTATAAAGCCTGTTTACACGGAAAATATGTATTTCTACGAGGCGGCGTGCAATAAGTAATGTCCCTGACCAACTTTCAGTGGTTCGATCTAGCTGAATTTTTTCATGTGTAATGATGTATATCTCTACATATTATGTGGCAAATTACATATCTGAACTAATTGTGGTTTCTGTTTTACAGGGGTTTGCACTGATTCAGGTGTGAAATGGAGCCTGTTGAATGTCGAGCAGTGATCTGGTTTTTGTATTTGAAAGGACGCACACCACAAGAGACTTCTGATGAAATATAATGAAACTTATGGTTATAATGTCCCATCATATGACCTTGTAAAACGAATGCATTGTGAATAACAACATGACCGGATGTCTGCGGAAACAGCTCCCAGACCTGGGCGCCCCCCCTACCATTGATGAGGCATCTTTCCGTCAAGTTGAGGCTGCCATTTTTGAAGATCGGCACATTACTATCTGCCTAACAGCCCATGATATCAAAATTAGTACAGAGTCAGTGAAAACTATAATTCCTGACAATTAGCATATGCATAAGTAAGGTGTCGCCAGATGGATTCCCAGGTTGCTCACACCATTCCAGAAGCGAGAATGTAGCGAGTGCTCGAGTATGGATTTGCAGATGTGCCAAGAAGATTACTCAAAGTTTTTCAAAAAAACTGATTACACTGGATGTGAAAGGATGTTATTTTATTATTGACCTTATTATACACCCTTGTCTGATTGATATATTTTATTGTGGACTTAAAAAAATTAAACTAATAAAAATGATAATATTATTGGCGTCAACAATGACAACACACACAACAACAACATACACATAACACTACTACTAATACCACTACTACTACTACTACTACTACTACTACTAATAATAATAATAATAATAAGGGGAAAATTGTCGATTTATACTTTTAATATAATTACCCTCCCATAAACTGAAAAAATGCGGTATATAACCCTTTTCATATGCAATGATCGTTTACTTAATCTCATAATTTTTTTTATGGATCATTTCTCTAACTTTAAGCCAATATGTGTTATTTTACCAGTAACAATGGCACCAGAATAACAGTTCTGGCCCCATCTCTCTCGGTGTTAATGCGCATAAAATTCTATATTTATTCTTTTTTATGGTGAGGGGTTAGCTTTATTTAACTAGATAATTAGAAACTAGACTTGAACTTCTCGAACGGTTCTTAGTTTTCGTTATCTTAGAGTCGTTTTTATCTAATAATTCAATTTTGGAATTTTTAGCGATGCCATTTTACCGTGCATTTTTCTTGTGCCATTTTTACCCGTGCAATATATACCCGGAAGCCATGTTATCATATTAGAGCATACCTATTGAATGGGTGAGAACTGCGTTTTTTTAAAGGATGAGTATGTGCTCGTTTATTATATACTGGCTTAGAAGTATCCTCTGCACCCAGAAATATTAAGATGTAAGCATTACATATTAGTAAATATTTTTAACGATACGACACTTGTTTCTGCTTCTCATAGTTATATTACGTGTTCAGAAGAACAATCGATCCAGATTAAACTACCGTGCTAGAATATAGAGCCAGCATGCAGATATTTTATAATGCATTATCATTATCGACAAATAATATTTTCTTCTAATTCCTTTTTTTATCTCCACACCGTATTAATTCGTAGAAACATTGTATTACCGATTGATTCATCAATTTTCATAAAGAAGTTGGTAGTTATTTAAAGCAATTCTCAGTTAAGCTATAAAATCTTATAAAATATTCATAATTACCAAGAGTTTTCATTCCTCAAATAATCCCCTGGATCTTTTCCTGAAATATTAATGCGATTTAATTACTAAAAAAACATTAACACTGTTTTAAAACGTTGGAATTCACAAAGCTGAATGTTATTAATTATTGACGACATATCGGAAGTTGTCAAATAATTAATACCATTGCTAAAAAGAATTTGTTTTTCAACATTTTTAGGAAATAGTGTATTTGAGAATGTTGCACCGATTACTGAATATAATTTATGAATTAAGCCGATTTTTAACTCAATGAAAAGGTTACAACACTAACCTAGAATTTAATGTCCTCAATAAATTTAACACCAGTTCTTTCAAATAATGCTGTTGATATCGACATAAAATAAGTAAATAAGATGCGTGAATTTAGGATTATTATATGGACACTTTAGTAATAATGAATCGTAAGGCATTTCAAAAATTGTATGAAATGTCTATAAGTTTTGACATCACTTTATTTAAAATATTAATAAGGTTATAATTACATCAATAATAACGTCTTAAAAGATAGCTAATTTTACAGATTTTTAAACGTACACACACACACACACATATATATATATATATATATGCACGTACAGATTTTTAAATTTTGATTTTAAATGATGTATTTTCTAATAATTCCTTGTTATAATATATGTTCCTTATATATCAATTTAAATAGTGTTTTCTTATATCTCATCGTTTAAATTACAGTCGATTTCAGAACGTTTACAAGCTGAAATAAAGTAAAAGCGCACAATTTCCTTATTTTAATTCAGGCTATGTCCGAAAAGCAGCTGAAAACGTGCGATAGAAACGAAGGCTTTTTGCCATAGCAATACTGCTGAACGGACAGTACAATGGATGTTTAAGAAATTTGGTGGCGAAAAGTTATGTCTTGAAAATGATCAGCTCGGCCATTGGATGCTGGCGACGATCAATTTAAACCCGTAGTTAAAGCCAATTTACGCCCAACTGTTTCAGAACCTATTTCTGAATAAGACGTACTCTATACGCTTATTTACAGTAAGTTGAGACGTACTTTAAAGGCAAAATTTCTTGATAAATCGGTGCCTAACGATTTGAACGCAACGGAAACAACACTAGTCATTTGTACTTTGCAAAATTACGTAATATAAATATATTATAAGGTATTTACAGCTTCGTATATTAGCTTCCAAGCTTATACAGTGATAATTTTCTTGCGCGCTTTAATTCTTGCTTACATTTAAGCTGCGATATCGTATAATTACATTTGGCTAAGAGTATATATATATATATATATATATATATATATATATATATATATATATATATATATACTCGTAGTCAAATTGAATATGCAATGCTGATATCTTTGGATCATCGGGACGAAACTGCATGGAGATTTACAGGCTTTTAGAAGATTATAATTATATTATAGGGTAAAAATTGTCTAACAATAAATATCTTTTATAACAGATAAAATATGGCGAAATGCGCATACCTTTTAAATATAGTTATCTGGCAGGCTAGCTTCAATTTTAACGCTTTTGGATGAATTTTGCTTAGTTTTCTTGGAAGTTTTCTAGGTGTTTTTTAGACTTACCAGGATTCTAACAGACCCCCCTCCATATAAATATATATATAGTAAGTTATAAAATATATATGCCAATTAAGCTACACAGAAACACAGAATATTTCGCGTTTCATCAATGCTAGGATTCGTCAGGCTTATGCAAGGTTTGTGTTTGTTTAGCGTTTTTATATATTACATTCTATTGAGTTTTTTTAGTTAGCGAATCATTTTTCTAGTTTTCACCGCACCCTTCCTAATCAGCCAGTGATCAGGCATTTACAGGACAAAGGCCTTGTTGACCTGCGGTTTAGCTCTTTCGTTTAGGTGTGCTATTTTAGCGGGGAACGTAGATATCTAGTGCTTGACCTAGTTTAAAACTAAGCGTAGTTAAATGTGTGTGCATTTTTTTTATATAATGTAAGATTACATGTGTATATATGTATATATATATATATATTGTATATTTTATCTATATGTATGTTGATTTTATTTATTTATTTCCTATTGTTATTGCTAAGTTTAACATTATTTTGTATCGCTATCCTAGAGAAAAGTTTATGTTGTCAATGCAGTTGGTCGCTATCTCTCCAACAGTTTAATAGATGTTGTTGTTTTTTTAAGTTAAGGATAGCAGGTTTTTTATGGAGGCTTATTTACCTCGACCGTCGGGGTATGCAAATGTGTTTGTTTGTCTTACTATTTCCCATTTGACTACCGGCGAACGTCCGCTTACTTTGAGTTCCCAGTATTTGTTTGTTAGAGTTGTTTTTATTCGGTGTTATTTTTAATTTATAAAGTATTTTTGTGGTTTAATGTCGGATTCAACAATATCCACGTGAAGGTGGGAATTACATTCACAAAAACTTTGAAAAATGGCAATCAAGATAAGAACAGTAGTTCGACTTATCCAAATAATAGGAATAACGAGTCCTCGTCTTAAAAATTCAGAAACGTGAAACACAAATTCTTTGAACATCACATTCCATACAGTAAATCAGTAATGTATGTGTAATCGCTTAGGTAAGTGAGTGTTTTATATGTTTAGGCAAGAAAGAAAACTCACATTGCTCATAATAGCCTGCTAGAAATTCCAATTTTTTTTTGCACATTATACAACATACTTTGGGATAGGTTTGCAGGTATAAGTAAGATAGGTATTTCTGTAATAATAATAATAATAATAATAATATATATATATATATATATATATATATATATATATATATATATATATATATATAGTCACTTATAAAATGTATATGACGATTAAGCTACACTGAATATTCCGCGTTTCATCCACTCTAGCATTTTTCAGCCTGAAGAATCCTGGAGTGGATGAAACGCGGAATATTCAGTGTAGCTTAATCACCATATATATTTTATAGCTTACTAACTAGCTCTACCTACGCATTGAGCACTTTTTAAGTAAATACTTAAAGTTTACGCATAAATCTATACTTTCGTATATTAATTTTATGTGAGCACATTAAGTAGTTATATATATATATATATATATATATATATATATATATATATATATATATATATATATATATATATAGGAGAACAATAGGAATAAAAATGAAATCAGAAAAAAATAACTGTATATTGAATATATATGTGTTCATATATTCAATAAGGGTATACAAACATTTAGGTGTGGGATAGAGGAAATTCTTTATGCCAAGGCATTTCGGGGCCAAATGCGTCTCATCAGAAAGCTAGAGATGATGATAGGTAACATAATGGAGATGCGACGAATAGCGTGGGATTCATTAGGGACGAAATAAATCAATAAAATTATAGATGATGTTGGGAGAGTTTTATTGAATTCTAAGATAAGGAGTAGCGTATTATACGGAGTGCAATGGGAAAGTGTTGATAGGGTCTCTATCATAGTCTTAACTGTATGTAGTATATGACTTAAGGCTTTGGAGGATGTATTATGTGGATGGGTGGTAGTTCTATTTTATCGGTATGTAAGATGCCTATTATCTATGCAAGAGGCATTTTATTGGCAGATGCTAGTGAGACGACAACATCACTCTAAGGCGGTATATAGTTCAGGAGGAATATTATGATGATGATTTAAGGCGAACGGACGTATTCTAAGCAGGGGTGAACATGGGGTGTCGTGCACTAGGGTTTTAATTTAGTGAGGCGAGGGAGTGAGTGAAAGGAGCAAGTTATGGAGTGGTATGAGAAAATAGTTGTATTTTTATAATAATAAATTTCAGAATACAAATGTATATTAGAAAATATAAAGTAATAATCCGAGGGTTGCCTTGTTATTAGATGTACAGTGAGTATAAGGTATAGATATAAGGATAGTGAATTTTTTTTATGGAAGTGGATTATTAGACAAAGGAAATTGTAGGATGTTGGCAGTTGGCCTGGTGTGATAATGAGTGGGAGTATAGTATTAATAGGAATAAACGGTACTACTACTACAACTACTACTACTACTACTACTTACATTAATAATATCGAAAATGTGATTACAATTAAGGGATGAATAAAAGTAAAAATGATAAATGAATAAAATTAAGGGACAAAGGATAAAGAGTAAAATAAAAAGAAAAAGAAGAAATGAAAAAAATAATTAAACTGAAATTCGGTTTAATAGGAGAAGAGTTTGATAGTTAGGGTGCATACATAAAAAATGAGGCACAAATGAATAATTCGTATATGGATTTAGCCAGCAGAGGAGAGAATTCGATAGAGAATACCCCGGTGGATACAAATCTCTAGGACAGAAAAATGTATGCATGTCAACTATATAATCGGAAATATAACGACTGCAAAGACAATTGATATCTGGTATTTATGAACAAGAGGATACATGTATAAACGTTTATAAACGAGAAAAGTATTCTCCTGTGTGGTATTTCGGGGAATTGTGTTATTACTCGTAATGAAAAAGATTTACAAATCCAACAACAAGAGCTTGTTTTATCAATAGATGTGGAGGAAAGAGACATTATCTCTGTCCAAAAAGATGATGAGAAGATTGGGATTCAGTTAGTGGCAAGGTTGATGTTGGTATTTCCGCGTTTATCTTGTATATTCATTGTTATAAGATTCCGTGGGTGTTTCTTGGTAAGTGTTAATACATTGTAGTCTTTATTCGTCCTTTGCGTATATTGCGTGCAGGTTTGAAGTAGTAGAATAGACATATGGAGTCTACCTTTTTCCTCGAATACATTAAGAAAAATAATAAAACTTATCACCGATAGAACCTATTTCCTGTTTAATAATTCCTACTACAGACAAAAATTTGGACTCCCTTTGGGTAACCCCCTAAATGGTGTACCAGCTTGCTTATTTTTAGAATCCCTAGAGACCAATTTTTTTTCAAATTCAAAGTACCTAAAAACTCCACATACTTTAGATACATAGACCATATTCTTATTTTTCTCCCCATAAACGCACAAATAGAACAACTTAGTAAAATTAAATTCAGTAGAGCATTCCATAAAATTTTCACACGAATCCGAACAAGACCACTCCCTAGCTTTTCAAGATATACTCATCATCAGATCAGAAACCGATCTGAGTTTCAAAGTACTCAGAAAGATCACAAACAAAAACGATTATATTCACTACTACTCGAACCCCAATGATAAAATAAAGACCGGCATGATTATTGTTTTTTTCTTGCGTGCCTTTAGAATATGCAGCCCCCAATATCTTAATGATGAACTTCAATACATGACGAATGTTTTAAAAATATTACAGTGCCCGCCCTATTTCATTTCTTACGCAAAGAAAAAGGATACGAAAATATACTATGATATAAACAGACAGAAAAATAAAACAAATACATCCCTATAAAACATACATCTTTTCATTCCCAGCCACACTAAAATACAACACTTCGACACTCTTAATAGACTTGGTTTTTACTTGATACAAACAACTTCCACAACAATAAAACATACATTAAAAACTACCTAGCACTCTCCCTAAACCGTCACATCCGACGCCAGTATATATTTCATCCCATGTAACGATTTCGAACAAGCATACATAGGTGAGGCACAGCGTAAATTGAAACTAAGACTTTACGAACACAGAAGAGATATAGGGAATGGTAACGCCCTAAATGCACTCTTTTGCCATTGTGTAGAACACGGCCATTCATTTAATTTAGATCATTCGAAAATTATAAAATACGTGATGGATAAAGTAAAAAGAAGACTTTTAGAGTCAGCACTAATATTAAACACAAATACTATTACGCAAAGAAAGGGGGTCTACCATTTTGCCCCTAGTATAGGGAAGATAATATCGAAAAGGACAAAATATACAAACAGATCCTGCATAACCGTTTTTCCTTAATCCTTAAATAATTAAAACAAAATTAATAAGATTAGAGAAAAAAGATGTACATATTTATTTAACGTATTTTTAAAAGTGTATATATATATAGACATTGAACAACCCACCCTTCCCATACACACACATAGTTTCCTTCTCGATGTGAGTAGGAGTCTAACACTGTTTTCTTTTCATTTACGTATGGTCTTTCTTCTTCTGCATTTTTCTTTTTAATATTCTGAAGATGTCCTTGGCAATAGGGACGATACGTTGATTATTTCATAAATTCATTCGGTGTTTCTTTTTTTCAAAACAAGATACATACATATATATATACATACATATATATATATATATATGTATATATATATATTATAATTTTATGGAATTTCACTATTGGGACAATGATCACATATGAATGAACAATAAAAAATCCTCATTTCGATAGTTCGATAGTACTACACTAGAACCATAAGTATGTTTCTATCAAGTGATAACGTTAATTCGGATAGATACATCAGTATTTACACATGTTCGGAAAAAAGATTTCATTGATTACAGCAGTGGATACAATTGCTTCAGCCCGATTGAAACTGTATATACGAGGTGCCTAAAATAAGTTTGTATACTTTTTGTGCATTCCTTTAAAATGGTTGTGGACTCTTGAAAATTTAATACACTATTGCAATTATTTTTCTGAGACGACGGACCAATGTTTTATGATTTCAGGTACAAATAAGCAGTTACAATATGAAGAAGAATACACCCTACTCAAGCCTGATTGTCACAACTGATGAATTATATCAATGTAATCTTGAAAGGAGAACACTTTAGGAGAACGATGTGCAATAAAAGTATGTTTAAACTAAGAAAAATGTCACAGAACACTATGGAATGTTACAGTCATGTTTGTATTAACTTGCATAAATTTAGGACCAGGGTATGAGTGGAATAAGAGATTAATACAAGGAAGACAGTATGCAAGAGATTATGAGAAGTGTACTGGAAGGAGTATAGAAGCTAGAATAACGTTGATTGGCCAATAAAGCATATCGTAAGTAAAAAAAACGTATGTGTCTATAGAGACAATAAGTGTTCAGTTGGCGTCAATGTTCGAAGTGTACACACAATTATTTGTAATGAATGTACGATGCGAATGTTTTGCCCGAAAGCATCAGCCCCCAACACTATCATTGACCCGAATTGGCATCAAGGCAGTTCCTTACCATCCATATAGTCGAGACCTTGCTCTATGTGACTTTTGGATATTCATTTAGCTCAAGGAAAACCTCATAGGCTGCCGTTTTCAAAAACAAATAAGCAGATACATGAGGTTGTGATGAAAGTCATTAGAAATGCCTAAACTAGAAGATTTCATGAGGCGTTCCAAAAGTTGTAGTAAAGGTACAAGTGCATTGTAGTCGGAGGAAATTATTTCGATAGGAGACTAGAATTCCATCTGTGTACTATCAATAAATGTGCCCAATACGAAAAAAATTACGTCTGGTAGCTTATTTAAGGCACCTCGTCGTAGGGTTTAATGAGATAACATAAAAGATATTTAAAAAACAAATGCCGACTGGTGGGTACATCCTAATAATAGGCTGAAAACTGTTGAAATGTTTATTTCTACCGCGCCTATGAAGCCTAAGTTTGTGCAAGTTATAATCGACAAACAATTGTATATTTATATGCCAACGCAGGTGAAGGGCTGAAACAATTTCCGCAATTTGTTTTCCAATGAAGAAATACTTTCCAAAAATGACTATATAACTATGTATTAATCCCTATTAAGATTGTATCTTGAATATATATATATATATATATATATATATATATATATATATATATATATATATATATATATATATATTTATATATATATATTAATGATATTATTATGAAAAAGCATGCCAGGAAGTATTAGTTCTTGTGTGAATTCTTACAGGAATATTCTCGTGTATTGTGTAAAAGACGTGTCTCTTCTTCTATGTAAAATCGTGTGTTAAAATTATTGCAATGCGTTATGCGGCTGGGTTTTTTTAATAGCAAAATGAGTTAAACAGTTCAAAGTAAATATATTTATCTCTCTCTCTCTCTCTCTCTCTCTCTCTGTATATATATATATATATATATATATATATATATATATATATATATATATATATATATATATATATATATATATCGGGTTGAATTTTTCCTCAGACCAATGTGACTCGCTTACTTAAAATGTTCCTGTCTACACTCATCTGTCTAAAACTTTGATGATCACGGTTGGCGTCCTATGCAATTTGCCGACTGTACGTTCATCTATGTCTTCCTATTCTCGTGCAGCCGTGATGTAGAATATACAGAAATACATTCCCTCCAACTCTTGTAGGCTCCTCCAGGATTGACCGGAAAATCATGGACGACGTCGCACCCTGATGGTAATAGTATGTTGCCATAAAGTTGCTATCCTTGCGATGACCTTGCCTATATATATATATATATATATATATATATATATATATATATATATATATATATATATATACATATATATATATATATGTGTGTGTGTGTATGTGTGTATGTGTGTGTAATACTATTCCTAAGAGAGAGGTGTATGTGCCGTCTAGCTTTCTATTCAATTTTTGGGCAGTGCCGGGGTTTTAGCCTCTTAAACAAAGACTCCAGTTGTCAGTCAACCTTGAAGTCTATACTTCCGTTTTAAAAATATATTTCTAGGGAAATCGTAGCTTACCTGACTAGCGTTTGTGTCGTGTTTATTCGTTTAAGGAAAAAAAACTAAAATGGCGAGGTTTCTTTCGTATTGGACGATCACGTGTGAGTAACGCAAACCATCTGTAAATTAGTTCATGCAAAGTTCCTAAAAGAAGGACAAAAAATGGTCAGTCGGCAAGTTGAAATATAGCGTTTCATGCGAACGGGCGTGTGTATTATCATGGTTATTGAATGTGACGCACAAAACATTGTGGTCGAGCCAGAACATAAATTTAACAATCCACTTAATTCAATTAATAACTAGAAACTAGTTCGGCTTTGTATTACTTTTCGGTGATATCGGGCAATATTTTTTATGTCTTGCTGATTCTGTAGTTTATTGTTACTTCAGCTGATCTGCCCTTTATCTAGTAGATTAAAAATGTGGATGTGTGTATGAGCTTTTATATTGAGAGTGCCCTGCCATAAAGAGCGAGGTGGAACACTACCCATATAGAGGCAACTTAGAATGGAGCAGAAACCGGACGCAAAACAGATGAAACAGGTCTGTTATAACGGCATAATACTGATGCATTTAATGCATATGACCAGTTTGATGAGGCGGTGGAGGTGTATTTTGTTGAGCTGCGATGCCTAGCCCAATTTGTTGGGGAACCGTTCGCAGAATGTTGCTTAACGTGCGCATTTGTTTCTGGACTACCGCAACATGTCAAGCAGATATTACATGCTCCTTCCAAAATGAAAACCATGAATGTAGAACAATTACTTACGCGAATGAAACCCACACTGAGTGTCCTGCAGAATTCGGTGCCGCCACTTCGGTCACACGAACACCTTTAGAATAAAAAGTGCGCCCACTGACGGTAGAAAATTTGCTTGCTACATTTGGCAAGTGGTCGCTTACAGAATCGCCAAAGGATGGTCGGGAGGCGGATATGAAAAATCCGTCGTTAAATGCCGTCGCCTTGAACATACATCATCGCAACCCAAGCAATAGGGTGCATTAACATTAGTCTTCTCCCCGAGTCACTGAAAACGAAAGTGTGTGTAGACGGGTATGATTTCACAGTGTTGATTTATGCCCGGTGTTAGCCCACTCTTGTGATTAAAGCCGGCTGTCGCTTTTGGAAGCGGAAGTTTACAGGAGTACTAACATCTGACGGAAGGACATCGGAGTGTCGAGGATACGACAGAATAAATGTAGAGATTGAGACAAATTCAAGCTGTTGGCATTGAAGCGTGTTTTTGGATAAACAGCTGTTGGGCTATAACCTACTGTTAGGGATTGATGAAATCAAGGAACACGTTGAAGTTTCTTTCACGGAATCACGTGAAGGACGTTTCGGATGCCTAAACAAATGTGTTGCTATGTCAATTGATGAGCCAGTATTCATTATGATTTATAATCGCACTATGAAATAATAGACTGAAAGAATCGTCCAGACAAAGACAAATATCTAGCACTTCTAAACCTAACCATGCAGAAAAAAGAAAGAAAGAAAAAAACGGCCATTCTCCCAACTGAATGGAGTAATAGTGTTCAGGAATACACAGTGCCTCGTCATTCTAGGAATGCTTATGAGAACGAGTGTCAACAGTAGCAGCAGAAAGAATTGGTGTCATGTTCGTAACAAGCACTTGCCCAACCAAGTAAGCATTTGTTTTCAAATTTGCTAAAGACAAGATCTTTCAATTTCATACAAGCCCCCCCCCCAGAATATATTTTTGTTTTTACTCTCGTTTTATTTTACCATCTACAATATTCGATATCACATCAGACGTAATACTCGTGCATAAAAATGTACAGCAAGCCATGACTTAGGCCGCGTAATGATTTTAGGCCTTACACGTCTCTTTGGTTACTACCTCAATTTTTCTGTCTAAACATTTCTCCGCTAGCTACTACAAAACAATATTGTAGTCTACATTGTATATTACGTTTATAACGTGTTGATTATTATTGAACTATTTCAGAACAACAGGTATCCTTTGTGAATAAAATGAGGTTCTATTGTTTAGTCTGTTATTCAGTAATGTCGACTTCAATAATAAAAAAGTAATTGCCTATATTTTCTTTTATTGGTTAATCTGAGCATATTTTTGTATATTCTTTACTGTTTTCCTGTTTACAATATAGCAAGTATTCAGCTCCTAATTGTATATGTTTTGTTATAGTATACTTAATTGCTCAAACTTGCCAGCTCAAGATCTCACACAATCTTAGTACAGACCGTCGAACATAAAATCCATCATACACCTTAACTATAAAAATTACATTTCAGAAAGATAAAGCATTGCTGTTCTGATGAACCAGACGCACCCACTACAGTAAAACCTTTAACTTCCGCATTAATTAAGAGAGGTGCGATCATTTCCAACGGCCCCTTCTCCGTGCTTCTGAATACACATATTTCGTCATCGCTTACCCATTCATCCACCCCCAAACTACACGCATAATATATATATATATATATATATATATATATATATATATATATATATATATATATATATATATATAAAGCTAAATGCATGTGTGTGCGTGTGTCTGGTCACGAATAGGCTCAAATATGTTCTACCATTTAAAAAAAAACTGACTACATATAATGATAGAAAATTGAACTAACTTGGCCTTTTTTGTCAAGATCCAAGTGTAGTGTCTGTTCTTCAGATGCTGCACTTCAATTTCTTGTTCTCTTTCGGTGGAGGATCAGTCCTTCACAACTGAGACATTTTTTTTTATTTTTGTACCTTTTCTCCACGTTAAAAAACGACCCTGGTGTCTAACTCTGTCCGGTGGGGAAGAATAGTAAATAGGTACATATAATGATAGAAGATGTATTGAGACACAGGAATGACAGAACAGTTGTTCATTAAAATTGTTGGGTCTGAGTTCGCGCTTGGTCCACAAAGTATGAAAACAAAAAAATTACAAAATTTAAGAAAAAAAAAAACGTTTACAAGTATTTTTGATATAGATGTACATAATATTTGATAAGTATGTTTTAACTAAAATAGGGGTGGTATAATAAAATTGTGGGGTCTGCGTTCGCGCCTGGCCTCCATAGAATGGAAATAGGCACACACTTTAATAAATAATTTTCATATCTATCTACGTAAGTATACTTTGATAATTATGTTTCAGTTTGAATAAATATTATATAATATAATTATGGGGTGTTTCTCTCGCCTGACCTCAATAGACTGGAAATATGTCACAAAGTCCAACAATTTTTTTTTAATATAGATCCACAGATTATTGTGATAAGTGTTTCAGTGTGAACAGGCATGGTATAATAAATTATGGGGTTTATCTATTTTATTTGAACTTTCATCATATTTTGCTTTGGTTTTGATACCCCTAAATTCGAAGCTATCTCTTTACAACCCTTCCTTTTCATAACCTATCATACTTTCATAAATCATATTCCATTTTCTGTAGGCTATTTATGAACCCAGTCAACGACGTGTAATTGTGCTAGTGTATATATATATATATATATATATATATATATATATATATATATATATATATATATATATATATATGTATATATATGGTAGTAGAATGACATAAAATGGTAACTCACTATTCATACTGTAAAAGTCAAGCTCTATCCACAATAGGGACAATTAACCATATGATCCCACATTAGAAAACTATAATTTCATTCGTTATATCTATAATGCATCAACGGTGTTCTATTCATCCCTTTTCTACTGATTTACACATAGTGGTGCATTCTCGCTATAAAAACATCGCCCGATTAAACATGGGCGAATGGCCCCATTTCAACAAGGTCGGTATCCACAATACTACGTTCCCGCCATATGCTCACCGGGCAAAAAAATTCATATGCTCCTTGGAGTGTGTCTAATAGTTTCGATACGGCAATCTTCATTAAATCTTTATTGAGTTTTCGGTAATATTGCTCGAACAAGTAAATTGATTTGAAAAAAACATCAATTACTTCTATCATTCTAAATTTTCATTTTCATACGTCAGAAAAATAATATTGAATTTATATTTATCTTATTTTCTTTTACATTATTTTATTACAGGAGCGTAAATCATTTCATTCTAACCTCAGTAATTAAACAACGAAATATCACCCAATAAATCTAATTATATGGTGGATCTAAATCCAACATTACATCCAAATTAAGGACATGAAACAAAAATGCATTTTCACTTCATTAAATAAATAAAAAATACCTGAAAATATTTACTCAGAACCTAGACAGAAACAACATATCTATCTTCCAGAGTATGAACTTCTGCTTTCGTATCGAAGAAACATTAAATAACGCCAATACAAAAACATTCAATTATATTTCATTTTGACACAACTATCAGTTTTACATTTAACATTTTTCCAAATTCATGTTTTATAGCTAAATTTACATTTCTATCCAAACAATAGAATCCAATAACAAACACATTTGTACACTCACTGTTTCATTATTTTTAACGAAATTATTGTTTCAGTGAAATCATCACGGTCGTTACTTTAATGCATAATGTTTTCTTACGTTTATTTCCTCGTTAGTGAATAATACATTTAAAACATTTTGTCGGACAAATAGTTAATCGTAGACTCCGGTTGTGTAGATTCCATATCAGTTTGAAACCGAATCGACAAATGTTATATAACATGTATATACCGAGACGCAACTAATCTTTTTTGACGTATATACACTATATCTATTATATGTTCATTATCACATGGACCTATCTTTTAGTGGTGTGTATGCAAACGCTAATCTTTCCCTCCTACATGAATCCAGTGTTAGTCTTTAGTCCAATTCGTGGGTTCCTGGGCTTCTTTACTGCAATGAATTATTAGTTAAACAAAATGTACGCATAATTCATAAACACAGTAGTTTATAATAGACTGAGTACTTCAATTTTGAGTCTGAGATATCGACAGAAATAATGTCCATGCGTTGATAACGTGCAGCGTAAGTAAGGCATATCTTTATTCTCCGGTGGTTGGCATCTACTTCGAATCTGGCATGAGGATATCCGTAAACCCAGATAACTTCGTGCTTTGTAGAATTATGTTTTATGTTTTCATGTTGTCTGGAGTAGTAGTACAGATTATCTATATAATTCCCCATATGTTCCACCCACAACGTAAGTCGAGTAATGATCTACTAACAAGTGTAAATTCACTTTCTGCTCTGGAAAACTCTGTTATACAGATAACTGCACATCATTCTAACAGATTTCATCGCTCATGTTTGCAACATTCTGTTTACCGTTTACCTTATTTAGCATAAACTGGTAAACTTTGTAAATTGTCCATTACTTCATTTGGTATTAAAAACATGTTTTCATATTTTACGTTGATAGTGTCATAATTTCACTTAGGAAATATCTGCCATTATAATATTGTTGCAACACTTTTTTGTATCTTAGAACCTGGCCAGTTTTAAAACGGCATACTCTACTAGAAACGTACTCGCTCTTCTCGCATTGAAAAGCTTCAAATTGAAACTAAACCTATCAAATCAACGATTTCCAGTACAATAATAACACTATTATTATTATTGTTATTATTATTATTATTATTATTATTAATAATAATAATAATAATAATAATAATAATAATAATAATTCGTCTACAACATCAATATTCCTTCTTATTTTAAGTGTAATTATAGTGTAAATTTGTAGTAGTTGTCAAACCGTATACATTGGCATGGTTTGGCACATATTAGACAGAATAATTCAATTATTAAACAAGGTTAACTAAAATTAGTTTCAATACTTCTTCGTATTGCCATTTTATTTATAGTACACATTCCCCATTCGTAGTAAGCTTCTTCGGCCCCATTGTATCCTCTTGTGTGTGCGTGTCAATGAATTTCATCGCAGAATATTTTATCTAATCAAGTGTCTCATGACCACATACACTAAAGATTTCCTTGAGCTTATGGGATAAGCCACATTTTATTGAGCAAATTCCGGAATATGGTGACGGTCAGAATTTTTGTTGATGGCCATTATTGTTATGTCAACATTCTTAACTTATTTTCTCTTAGCACGCTTAGAGCAAACTAATGCTCGATTCATGCAAGCAAATACCAAAGCCGTCTGAAGCATTCCATATGTTTTGTGGCATTTTCCGAGTTTATAACATAAGTCTTTCGGATAACATTATTCTAAACTCGCGTCCAGAGGTTCTTTTTAATACTCCATCTGGAAAAATCAGGCTTAAGTAGGAGGTATTCCACTTTCTGCTGCATCTGTTTATTTTAACCTGAAATCATAAAATTTTAGCAGTCATCTCATAAGATGTGTAGCAATAACATTCTTATTTTTCAAGGGTATTTAAGCTGTCTTTAAACATTAAATGGAAACTTATTAAAGGCACCTAATATTTGTTTTAGGTGCAATAAAATGCAGTCAATGACGTGTAATTTTAGACCAAACTACACAAGGGCTCTCTGGTTGAGTTTGGAAGGTTCTCGGTTATTTAAACAATATAATATTTGGGGCCAGTGTAAGAAGCGTCCGAACGAAATATTGATGATAATTGAACATAAAACTGTTTTACTTGAATTTTCTAATCGAATTGACATTTCGCTATAGGGTCCAGTTTTTGACAGGCATATTGAAAGGGTTAAACATTGTATTTTCTGCAATACTCGAAACACCTCTTTGAGAAGTACTGTATAAATATCCTAGAATATTATTCACTGAAAAACTACTGCTTCGGTTGAATTGCATCCGTCAGCGAAACAAAATTATGGAAAAGTGGCTGACATGACCATCAGATCAATGCTTAAAGATGCAGATCTTTATATCTATTTCAAGTTTGCGACACCAATCCATTTTAAAAACTGACCTTATGCTATTAGTTTTCTGGTTTTTTTTTGTTATGAATGTGCGGCCTCACTGATCAAGTTGTAAACTGTTATTCATTGTCGCAGTCAGCTTTATTGATATAATGCTGTTCATGTGCTTATGCAGTGAGCAGTGGGGTGGTCTATGTGACGACGCTTACACTTTTGATAGAAAAACAAACGTATCGTAGACAAGATAAAATTATTTACCAAACTACAGTATATTTAATTAATTATTCTTTACATTGCAAATGCCGTAGCATCTAAGTTTCTTTTACATGTAAGATCTTGTCTAACCGGTGCATTAGAATCACAGAAAATCGTCTAGTTGCTCTTTACTTTGTACGGTGCAATGTCTTATATAAACATGGCATTTTCTTTTTGTTGAGTGCATAGAAAGTGCATGCACTGACTCTATTCCATAAGACGATGATTACTTCCTTTTTGATGTTCATCTATGACAATGCAGAGATATATGTTTGCAACACTAATAAGACTATTTTACTAAACACCCTCTGCTTATCTTTCCAGAATATGTCTGTAACCTTACTTTACTTGAGTAACGTGGTGCCACTTTAAGACAGAGCTGCTATATTGATTATTAATCCTTGTAACGTTTACCTAACATGCACCAATTCCAGGTTATTTTTCAAAATCGTCATGCCTTCAGATGTTCGAATAACGCACATACACTTTGCTCTTCCTTTATATTTCCTTTTCAAACTGGCCATGCAAAGGTAAATTGCCGTTAATCGCATTAATCAAACAATATTGGTTCTGATAGCCAATTGTTGTACATTGCTATACAGAAAACCTTTGGGCTCCCATAATTAAAACAAAAATTACCGATTGTCAGTATTATTAACTACGGAATATTCTGAGAAAATATTTCAATAGCAAAACTGAATATTTGATGAAATGGTGCATATAATAATTGAGATGGGAATGTTATTTGTAATAAATAGTTATATTTCTTATTTACCAAAACAAGCAGCGACCTCGGTGAAAACAGATAAACAAAAAAGCATTTAAATGTATACACGTAGGCAAAATATATAGCGAGTGTATATGTTAGAATCGCGGAGTAAAGCCATGCACAGAGGAGACTGGTTTTGTGTAGTAATTATCATCCCGGGAGCATCTGGCTGTGGAGGTAAAGAGAAAGGTATTAATCAAAGAAAAACGGCGTACTTTCCGATAGTAAAAGAAGTCTGAACCATTAAAGTAAATGCTATGCATAAAATAAAATTTAGTTTTTTAGTGTTTTAGGAAGATAAATATTTTCAATTCACAGGGAAAGATCAACGAACAATACCTTTTCTTTTAACATGGAAGTCATCACTTATCAAGGGATGAGGATTATTGTGTGTACAGTAATCAATGGGGCAATATCGTAGTAATTGATAGTAATGGGGATCTGATAAAGGGTCTTACTTAAGGGGGCGCCCCATCAGGAACTTGTTTATGTTGGACTTAGACATCCAAGTTTTAGTCAGGTGACAAACAGGAAAACGGAAGAGAGTTCCACAGGCGTGCCCTTCTAAGAAAGAAGCTTCCTTCATGGAATCTACGTTTGTATTTAGGCATAGATAAAGAGTGGGGAAAATTACTGACAGTGGTTTAAGCTAGATGGGTGTTTATAGTAAAAAATGTTGAGGGGGGACGAGAGATTGGAGTTCAGGTAAGCACTTCCCATGGAAATAACGATAAAACAAAGACAGACTCGCAACGTTCAGTCTCTGATAGAGAGGTTGCAAGGAAGAGAAAAGGGCATCCCCAACTAGGCTACGAAGTCTATTTGTACTCTGTCAAGGAAGGATAGGCTGTTTTAGAAGCTCCCGCCCAGATATGGCAGCTTTATTCTATCCTTAGACGTACTTGTCTTTTATATACATAGAGAAGAGCATCCGCAGTGAGATATATACTGGAGCTGTAGGAAGATCCCAACATTTTACAGCGACCTTGGCAATAGATTTGATGTACGTGTTCTAATTCAGATCAGGGGTAAAGGGCAATCTCAGAAGCTTGTTAAAACATGGAGCCTCACCAAGACGAGAGCCATCTATGTCAATTGATGCCAGATGGGATCAGAGCGTTGGTGATGTAAAGATAGAAAAAAAAAGATAGAAAGAATGGGTTGCGACTTTAAAGAATGTATGTGTATTTTTGTACGGTATGTTGCGAGTATGAAGATAGTGTGTCTCTTTCAATTTAGTATCAATCAGAAAATTATATTTATTCGATACGTTACAGAATTGTATCTCATCTGTTTAATTGTCTAGTTGTGAACTCTCCGATTTCATGTGTCTAAATACTTACACACGCATGGCTCGATAAAATTTTTATATGTATATACACACCCACTAGACGATAAAAACGACGATGAAAAAATATATAAGGGACGTATATACGCTTACATTAGGCATAACTCGCGAAAGTTATCCCACACGCGCACACACACGTTTCCTTTGCAAAAGAAGAATGAAAATCATATGTTTTCCATAAAGTGTACTCATGTAAAATATTTTATAATATCGTCTAGTTAAGTTTACTTCTACCTTTAGTCACATAATTATGACGCCCATGTTCTTTCCATTTCTCATGTTAAAAAAAGAAGAAGCTAATAACGTCGCTCTGTACCTGTGCTATAATTTAGTGCATTAAACGTCGCTCATTAGTTAAATAGAGAGCTTTTCTCAGCATACAAATCGCAATTTTGTTAATGTTTCTCCTAAACCATAAAGACGTCCATAAAACCGCTTCGGTTGCACGTGACAGGATTGCATTAGTTTGTCGCTTCTCTGCCCTCAGGGACAGGAATTTAAAAACCATGGAAAAAAGGTGTGCGCGTTTTATCATAATTCGTGCAGAGTGTGACAGCTATTCAAGCGCGTCTTTCAAAGCTGAACACTCTCTCATTATTATTCAGAACAATTTTGCTATGATTTAACGCAACGATAAGTAGTATTCATTGGAGAAAATTATCGTTTTTATGAGGGCATAGGCGAATTGTTCTATACAATATAAAATAAAATGTGCACTTAGAAACATCTAAAGGGGAAGAAGTTTATAGTCCACGATAATAATTATTTTACCATAGCAGTTAAAGTAGATTGAAATGCATGAGGTTAGACTGAGTACCCGCTTTTTTATTAGGAGTCAAAAATACCGATCGATATCTATCGTCATAATTCAATTTATTATATTAATTTTATTTTCACTGAACAGGAACTGTGTGATAAAAAAAAAATGTGTGTCACATATTAAACTGCCATTGTTTGTCTACATTGAATTCAGAGTCTTAACAAAGAGTTTTATCTATATAGACTACGATACACAGGAAACATATAGAAGCACGTTTTTGATTAATTAGTGATTCATTTTTTATTCAGAATTACAAGTAGTTTCTAACAATTTCAACTTGTTTAATAGTTTTATTTCTATTGCTACGAGAGTGAGCATAAATAAAAACATACGTATGTGACTGTTAGTATACAAATTTAAATACATATAATTATTTATAACATTCTGTAATTAACATCATTTCCAATAATTCGTTATTATAGTATGAAAAAAATGAAACCTTTCGATATTTCAAATAATATTATTACAAAACTTTGGTTGCATCGGTAAATAATACGCCTATCGGTTTATGTACTTAATCCTTTAACACATGTGCTTGGTTGCGTTTAATTATGACATAAAATGGTGTAATTCACATCTTATTATCGGCATAAGTAAAATATATTTAAAATATAAACGCATAAATGAGAAAATATAAAACCGAAAAGAATATGAGCAACATTGAACGAAAATTGATTGAAATTAATTCAGGCACAAACAAAACATACGCACCGGAACATATATCCAAATAAGACTAGATTAATTCAGAGATTCACATACAAAAATATCGTGGATAATTCCGTCGAAACTAATCTCCAAGAAAGGCTATATGCAGAAGTCGGTGTAATAAAATTATAAGTATTTCCGTGTACGCTGGACATATTGTGAACAAACAATTTGGGCGAGGGCGAACATGGCAACATTTAAGGGCGAAAATGGCGTCATTAAATGGCAAAATTGGCACGAGTTTGAAGCTTTTATTGTGTAAGCTCTCCCGGACAACAGCGAACGACACAACAGATTTTAATATATCAAATATGAAAATGAGTTAAAATTTAATAGTGACACACTCTCAGGTAAAGGAAATTGCAAAGACAAAACACCTTCATCCGAAGCCGGATGTGTCCTAGAGTTCAAGTTTTTTACCTTTAATCGTGTGAACAGATATGAATTATGTAGTTATTTCGGGAAAGTTCCCATATATATATATATATTTAGGGATATGTTGGCCAACTGGCCAAAAAGAAAGGCCCTGTTGAGGGATGAAGCGAGATGACTGGCTGAAAGGGGACCCAGTATCCCTCGAGCCTCACACCATCGATAGCAAAAAAGCCGCTGCATAAGCAAATTATGGGAGTGAGAACCAGTTTTAAGTCAGTACGGTTGAAATTTTTGTACTGTGTACCGGGTTAGATAGAACGCGACCTGCTAAATAGTCCTTTCACATTTGATCACATTATATATATATATATATATATATATATATATATATATATATATATATATATATATATATACATATACACAGCTGTACCCTGTCACGCGTTGCTGTGGCTCAATATGGGTGTAATGGAAAATTCTAATAAAAAGAGAAAATGCATATTTCTTATATTCTTAGTTCAGCAATCCACTCCAAATAGTAAAAAAAAGGCGAAAATGAAAAAAAATGGTACTCTTGCAAAATTGGATCTTGATCTTCCGGATTACCGTCAATCATGGCTTGGCCTCGACCAAAAATCAGTGGATAAAGCTGAACGTACCAAAAATGTTGAAACGCTAAATGTGTGTGTGTTTTTTTGTTGTTTTCTGTATAAAAAATGTGAGTTAGTAATAGATATTTGAGTGAAGGCGGAGTACTATACACGGATTCGAAAAAGTTGTCCAAAAACAAATAAATGAAAGCAAAGGTAAGGCAAGTTATGTTTCTACCTAACTGGATAATTGTTTAGTGTTTGTATGTAATGTAAAATGTTTAATCGGCTCGAAAAAAAAAATGGTTGCAGACTCTGTTGAATACGTTAAGTTTGGGAAAGTAAGTTGAAAACTAAAAATTATACAATACAGTGTCAAAAACCCACCGAATATATGTTACCATGACATAGGCTGACATAATCGGTGGGTTTGTGACAGCATTCTGTATAGTTTTTTACTTTAACTCACTTTCTCAAACTTAACGTAATCAACAGTGTCCGCCACAATTTGTATCTTTCAAATACACCGATAAACCCTTTTTTGTGAGCCGACTAAACGTTATATGAAATGAAAAGAGTTTGTATTACTACACAAAGATACAAAGAAGTTGTAAAAAATTATTATATAAAACATAAATGTTATCAAAGGCAAGAAAAGTAAATGTTCTACCTTACTGGATACAATGCTAGTGTTTTTTAATGTAATGCATAATGTATAATCGGTTCAAAAACATGCAGTGTTTATCGGTATATTTGAAAAATACAAATGGTGGCAGACTGTATCAGACAGGGTAATGATGGGGAAATTTTGGGCAAATCAGTTTAAACAAAAAAGCCATACAAAATACTGTAAGGAACTCATACACTATATGCAACTGTGATGTAGGCTGACATATAATCAGTGGTTTTAAACTTTTGCTCGATCCAGGTGACGACTTTTAAGAGCCCCTTCTAGTGATTACCTGGTTTGAGGATATTTGTACAACTACAAGGCAAATCTGCCCCCCCAAATCCGGTATTATTTTACTTTAAGGCCCGTCCCATGTTCGTATATAACGAAATATTTTATTGTTGATTTCGGTGTACTAAAAACGAGTCTGCAAACCGTTTACGTCGCAAAAAGAAAGTTTTCATTATATGAAGAAATTATTTTTTCGAAAAGTGAGTGATCACTTTTCAATGTAAATTTAACTTAGGATGAGCACCCACTTTCTGACCACGTGAGAGAGGGGCATTTTTCTGTGTGTTTCTTGGCTAAAAAGTGTTTGTTTTGTTCGATTTCTATTGCATGGTAATAACCCATGAACTCTGGGACTATTTCCATTTCACAGTCGTAGCCTTCTTTTATGCTACGCGCGAGCATTAACGAAAGCTGTTTAGCCAATAAACATGGGGGAAAATCGCCCCCTCTCTCAGGTGGCTAGAAAGTTGGTGCTTATTTTAAGTTGAATATTCATGGGAAAGTGATCGCTTACTTTTCGGAGAAGTAATTTCTACATATCATAAAAACTATTTTTTTGCGACGGAAACTGTTTGCAGATTCGTTTTTAGCACACCGAAATCTACAAACAAAATGTTTTTTTTTTATATACGAACGTTAGATGCACGGCCCTTTTATGGAAAATTTTATCAAAATTCCGGGAGAAAATAGTTTTCAATAAAAACAACAAATGAATTCAATAGAAAAAAATGGATGCTACTTTTAAAAATATTTCTGCGTGTGTCTTGGCTAAAAAGTGTTTTGTTTGATTTATTTTGCATTTTGCAATTTAAACACGTAATTTTAAAGGATGTTCCAAGGGTAGAACCCCCCCCAACAAAAAATCGTAGCAACAAAGTGGGTGATCATTTCACGTTAAATTATTATGGAAAAGTGATCCTCAATTTTTTAAACTAACATCTCTTCATATCTTGAAAAGTACTCGTTTGCCTTAATTATAAACGTTATTTTCGTTTTCAACGACCCCGAAAACCTAGTAGAGCAGTACTTTTGGAAGGAATTTCCGAGGGTGGAGTGATTCTTCATATGTACCTTCTTTTTTTTCCAATAACAAGAAATTAAGAATTAGAAAAAAATTATTTTAGGTAGGCTTCGCCAGGAAAGCTTTTAAAAATAAAAGATAAGATAAACAAATGGTGCTAGTGCACTTACCGATCCCCGCTATATTTTAAATCGTATTTCCAAGTTTAGGTAAAGTTTTATGCTATGCTGTTTTATTCAACTGTAATCATTATTATTATTAATATTAGTTGATCTGAAATATTTACCATTGTTATATATATGATTTAAATATCTATTTAAGTTTAACCTATACTATACTTATTGATTTCAATAAATAAATAAATAAATTATTAAAATTTTATTACATTCAATAAACTCCTCTTATGTTATATAATATAAAAAGAATAAACGCTAATTATATCATTTGGGTCATTTTATTAGACAAAGATTATCTCCCCTTTTTTAACGATATTTGCTTAATTTTAAATTAGGTGTTACTAACATATTCTAACCGCTAAAAGTATTCCAATAGCGTTCACTTTGAAAATTCAACATTTCGTGAATTTAAAAGCTACCATCGACATCCAAATGATGATTTTACGATAATTACGGTTTTCCAAAGGCGAACAATTAAAAGGTATATATATATATATATATATATATATATATATATATATATATATATATATATATATATATATATATATATATAATTGTACACTTTTATTAGAAACATATTATTATAACCGTATATTTAAACCAAATTCAGATTTATAATTTTATTCTATTTTTTATTATCAACCCATATTACTTTGCTTATCAAGGCTAATAAATAACTATTTTCCTTTGTATGTTGATATTTTCCAGATACATCTGCTTACTTTAAAATGATTGGTTTATTCATGGTATATTTTCTATATATAAAAAACACCAAATATTTTTTGCTGATGAGGAGACTTTCTTTAAAAAAATATATGTCAAAATTATTGTCGATGACTTTATGTGTGTCGCAATAAAAACATCGTTTCCGAAACGATCGTACAAAGTATTGACTTATGAAACAGATATTTAATTTTTGATCTTAATTTTGATTTTTAATTACTACTCACAATACTATATGTATATATATATATATATATATATATATATATATATATATATATATATATATATACATATATATATATATATGCATATATGTATATATATATATACAAACCTATATTGGAATAATTCGATTGTTACCAAATTATTGTTCCCTACGAAAAGTGTCCTGCGCGTGAAATATGTTCTAGACTGTGGTGCGCAATCTTCAACCTCACATCTCCTGAGTCGACATTGTTAAATACCAGTGACAAGTGAAGTGAATGTACAAGACGACTGGAAACAAATGCTGAGATAAGCAGAGAGTACATACAGCGCCTAGAATACCTAAAGGGTCATCCTTCTTTTGTTACATAGTGTTATCATTGAAGTTATCACTGGGGTTATCATAGACGGGCGCCAAATTGACGTTTGGTGTATAGCATAAAAGGGGAGGACCATAATTGTATTTGTTGTCATGGAATGATTATTATTAGAATGAAAGGAGATTATGCGTGTCATAAAAGAATTCCGTGTGCGTATGATCGTCTAGTTTCATATGCGGTTGTGTGTGTTCATATCTAATTGTTCATATGCTTTTGTGTGTGTGTGTTACATGCATTTTTACGACATACCTTACTTCATGTGTCGTCGATTTTGATCCATCTGGAATTCATCTTCTCTTGGAGGGAGACTGGTACCTGTTAGACGAAGATTTATCACTCCAAGACGATGAATTGGTTTTATAGTGTTTTTTTTAATTTTCCTTCAGGATGTCGACACAGAATATGGAAGTGAATCTTGCTTGCTTTGAAATGTCAGCGTCCCCCACCCCCAGTGAAGGGGAGGGAACAGCGATTAAGCCGTCCGTCTTCTTCAAAGTCCAAATCCAGTCTCACAGATCTAGCCGACCCTACCACGTCACTCATACGTAATCTGGTCAGCTGACCCTCGATTCTGGTAAACGTGTCTACACTCCACGTTTACTCACCTCTCTCTCTCTCTCAATCCATCCTGTAACGTTTTTCCCCCCCCTTTATCAAAATGTATGGCGAAGGCATACATTTTCTACTTCCCACATTTACTAAGAATGGAATATATATGTTAACCCCACTGGCAAAGAAAAATGTCATACCTTTATTCAATAATTAATAACATATACTAAGTAAAATAATATCAACAAATAATACCATGTGGCGCTAATCATTGCGCCCTCGAAGGTCAACAACTCCCTGTGACCCAGTGGTCTCTTCATAATTTAAATCAGAATTTCAGGAGCATCCTTTACTCCCGTCGACACTACGCGTGATCGATCAATTCTCGGCAATCAACCGAATAATAAAATCGAGGTCCATCTGCCTCTTTAAAACGGACTATCATCGTCTTTGGCTTTACAGATCAGCTTTTCTTCCCATAGGTAGCACACAAAAAAGTGTTCCATCCCAAGCCTTATCCTATTCATCATTAGCCTACTTTTATTACTAGTATTTTGTGGGAAACAAAAAACCTCTTAACATTCCTTATGGTGGGTAGCCTTCTATTTTCCTAAGTACTTGCATACATATTAATTCATCTTCTCTTGAGCGATTCGTAACATAATGGCCACGTCAGCCATTGCACCCCCTCTGTCCCTTACGCCATGTCAGAAGGCATTTCATTTGCTCCCTGAAGTTGATTACAACTAGATCCGCTCACGCTGGACATAATACATTCCGTTTACTGCTATGTCAGAAAAAAACTTTTTTTTTCCAAAGTCGGTAAGCGCAACCTGCCTTGAAGACACATAGCTTCACGGAAAACATCGGATTTCCACACATGAAGTACTCAAAGTTGCTCCATGTTTATTCTACTCGAAATCAATAGATAACAAAAAATAACATTCGAATCACTTCTCGAGAATAATGAAATTAATAACTACCCATGTAATTCAACACCTCTCCAATATTCTAACATGCTTGCCACAGAAATTAAATCCCATTCACGCCCCACTTTTTTCTTTCATTTTTTCATCTAGTTTATTTAACCCTATATTTATCCTTTTCTTCTACCTTACTTATGTGGTCAAACGTTACTCATGTCGAATAGAACATTTTTTTTTTTTTTACACAGTGATCACCACTTATCAAGGCCCGGAAGCCACTCAGGGATAAGGGTTATTGCAAGTACATCACGTTAGTGAGGAGATGTTATGAAGTGTTTAATTAGGGGGGCGGTTCATTAGGAATTTGTTAACATTAGACTTGAAGACATCCAAGTTGTAGTCCGGAGGGAAGCAGGCAGACGGAACAGAGTTCCACAGGCGTGCAGTTCTAAGAAATAAGCTTTGCTCATGAAATCCGCGTTTTGATTTAGACACAGATATAGAGTGGGGAAAATTTTTCACAGTGGATTCAGCTAGACGGGTGTTTTTCGTGAAAGTTTGGCGAGGGGGGACCAGGGATTGGAGTTCAGACGAGCACCTGCCATGAAAATAACGATAAAACAAGGATAGGCTCGCAACGTCTCTTCTGTGGGAGAGAGGTTGCAGGGTAGAGAAAAGGGCATCCCCCAATAAGCCACGAAGTCTATTTTGTACTCTGTCAAGGCATGATAGGCTGTTTTTGGCAGCTCCTGCCCAGATATGGCAACAGTATTCCATCCTTGGCCGTACTTGGCTTTTATATAGATAGAGAATTGCATCAGTAGTGAGATATCTTCTGGAGCGGTAGAAGGATCCCACCATCTTTCCTGCGACCTTGGCAACAGACTTGATGTACGTGTTCCATTTCAGATCAGGAGTAAAGGTCAACCCCAGAAGCTTGTCAAAACACGGGGCCTCACCCAGACGAGAGCCATCCATCACGATTGATGCCAGCTGGGGATCAGAGCGTTGATGATGTAAGGATAGGAGTTTGGTTTTAGATGCATTAAAGGTAACTAGTCACACCTTCCCCCACTGAACCACGTGCTCGAGATCAGAGGAGAGAGAATCCGAGAGAACTTCGTCATTTATAGCCTTTGATGTGTTGCCGTAGATGGTCGTGTCATCAGCATAGATGTCAACGAATGATTTAAGTATGTGTTTAGGGAGGTCATTGATGTAGATCAGGAAGAGAGTTGGGCCGAGGATTGACCCCTGAGGGACTCCAGCATTTATATTGCAGGCCTCCGATTGTTGTCCATCTACCACTACTCTTATGAGCCTATCGGAGAGAAATGATTTAATGATTGAGAAAACATTTCCAGTTATACCGTAGCTGGAAATCTTGTGAAGTAGACCCTTATGCCATACTTTGTCAAAGGCCTTTGATATGTCAAGAGCAATTGCCCTAGAAAGGAAGCCTTTGTCAAGAGATTCACTAATCCTGTGGGATATAACCGTCAGCACATCTGCGGTAGATCTTGCAGAGCGGAAACCATATTGTGTGTCACTAAGAAGGTTGTTTCTGCTGAGGTGGTTGACTATTTCTCTATTTAATATTGATTCCAGTAACTTACTCATAACACAGAGAAGACGTATTGGTCTGTATTGAGAGGGAGATGACTTATCACCTGAATTCTTAAATACAGGGCAAACTGATGAGGTCTTCCAGGGAGTCAGAAAGCACTTCTCCTTAAGGCAGCGCTTAAATAGTTTCGTAAGTATGGGAGCAAGTTCTGGTTGAAGCTTTTTTAACACTATAATTGGGATGCCATCAGGGCCAGTTGCTTTACTGGAATCTAGGTTTTTTATTAGCTTGGCGACCTCATGCACAGATATTTGTATATTACCTAGCTTGTTCTGTGTTATAGGAGGAAATATGGGGAGTTGATGGCCTTCGTCGCATAGGGTAGAATTAGCTGCAAAGTTCTTTGCAAATAGTTCGGCCTTGTCTGACGCTGACGAGATAACCTCTGGTCCATTGATAATGGTTGGGATAGAACGCACACTTCTGTTCAGGATCCTATTTGTTATTTGCCAAAACTGGTGGGAACCAAGCCGTTGATCAGCTACCTTGGATTTAACAGACTGGGCATATAGCTCTCTTGCATTTTTTATTACTCTTTTACAGTGGTTGCTGGCAGTCCTGAAAGCAGCTTTAGTCTCAGTGCATCTATTACGTTGGTAGTTATGGAAAAAAGTGATTTCTGTGCGCGATAGCAGCAGCACATTCTGGGGAGAACCATGGCTGGATGTTAGGTTTTTGTTGGAATTTTTTTGATGGTATGAATTGGTCTATGCCTACAATTAACCATTCGGTCAGATCTGATACTATAGAGGACACTTCCTTTTTAAACATGGAGTGCAGAGGTAAATCAGATATGAATGTACGGAAGCTATCCCAGTCAGCCATAGAGTATCGGTATACAGTACGGTGGAGGGGTACGTCTGATGGCTTCTTACATTTTGTTTTTATCTTAACTGATACGACGGAGTGGTCGGAGGATCCTAAAGGAGAATGAACGGTATTCTACATTTCGAAAATTAATATTAATACCGACTGAACCTTTGATTCTTCCGAAACTAAAGAACTAGTTACTCCCTTATACATAACCCAGTAGTGTGTTTTATTATTATTTATTACACTGTTTAAATCTTATTTCTTTCTCTTTTCCCCAATTTTATTATTACTATTATTATTATTAATTAATTAACAACACGTTCTTTCTTTTATTAATCATTCTTTCAATAGACCCCACAAGCAAAGATTCCACCTCCCCATTCTGCGAAAAAAAATCACATGTCAAAGAACAAGAAAATTCTGCACAATACCGTTTGACAATACATCAATTACATAAAAATAATAAATTAAAAAATACAAAAATATCCTATAAGCAATCACAAAGTCCAATCTCACTAATAACAAAATTCCAATAACAAAACACAGATTCGTGGAAACCCAAAATTGACCACGTCATTAACTCCTGAGGTCGGCTGTATAGTGCATCCTCTTTTACTATTCCACAGAATTCAAAATTAAAGAAAAATCACAGTCGTTTACAAAAAATACCTAACCATTTACAATAAAATACATAGTCGTTTCTAAAATAAAATAAAACGACTCACTTATCATCAAAAGTACATATTGTTTTTCATTAAAAGTTACACTTAGTTTCACAGTTTGAAAATGCAACAAACATATTCATAACACATATTTGTGATTGACGTGTTTATCTTTTGGTAAGCTGAAAGGTTCATGCCTGACCCACATTGTTACTAAAGTTCTATGTTCTATTTCTTTTTTTTCTGGTTTACTCACTGGCTGTTCATTAAAAATTTACAATGTATTATCTGTATGTCTATCGTCATAGCTGTTTTTTTTCAATTTCTTCTATTGTTTTTTCTACACAGAAACGTACTTTTTTCTTTTCTTTTCTTTTTAACGTAACGTTCTACCCTTAATTCTTCTTATTAATTTATCATATAAATCTATCTATATAAAATTTTAATGTGTCTGTTTTTTTCTTCAGGACCATTTCTTTATTTTTTTATAAGAGGTTCTTCATGTGTAAATGTGTATTTCTTTTCTTTTTTTCTTAGTTATTTTTCTAATTCGTCTAGTGTTTTAATGGAACCTACGTTGTGTGTGTGTTGATTTGTATTTTTCTAGTGTTCTTTCTTTTTTTCTTTTTTTTCCAGACATCTTATTGTGTTTTTCTTGTCCTTTTTTCTTTTTCCCCGTGGTAACCGAAGTTCTTTTTTTCTTCTTTTTTATCTTTTAAACCCACCCTTGCTAGGTTGTCTGGTCAGTTACGGCACCAAATTGAACGTTTGTTACATAGTGTTATCATTGAAGTTATCACTGGGGTTATCATAGACGGGCGCCAAATTTACGTTTGGTGTATAACATAAAAGGGGAGGACCATAATTGTATTTGTTGTCATGGAATGATTATTATTAGAATGAAAGGAGATTATGCGTGTCATAAAAGAATTCCGTGTGCGTATGATCGTCTAGTTTCATATGCGGTTGTGTGTGTTCATAACTAATTGTGTATATGCTTTTGTGTGTGTGTGTTACATGCATTTTTTTCGACATACCTTACTTCATGTGTTGTCGATTTTGATCCATCTGGAATTCATCTTCTCTTGGAGGGAGACTGGTACCTGTTAGACGAAGATTTATCACTCCAAGACGATGAATTGGTTTTATAGTGTTTTTTTTTTAATTTTCCTTCCAGATGTCGACACAGAATATGGAAGTGAATTTTGCTTGCTTTGAACACGTCAGCGTCCCCCACCCCCAGTGAAGGGGAGGGAACAGCGATTAAGCCGTCCGTCTTCTTCAAAGTCCAAATCCAGTCTCATATATCTAGCCAACCTGACCACGTCACTCATAGGTAATCTGGTTAGCTGACCCTCGGTTCTGGTAAACGTGTCTACACTCCACGTTTACTCACCTCTCTCTCTCTCGCTCTCTCTCAATCCATTCTGTAACACTTGTACTAACCAGGCTCAACGTTGCTTAAGTTTGGTTTTCTGACGCGAACAGGTGTGGCAACACGATTATGCTGTATATGCATCTGTGTATTCAATCATACTGAGGAGAATGCACATCAACATATATATACATACATATGTATATATATATATATATATATATATATGTATATAGATGTGTATTCTCCTGTGTCTAAATGCATACAAACATGAAAGAAATCAATACGCAAGCTAATTCTAAATAAACGCATATCTATAAACTAATAAACGATTTGATTTTGAATGAAAATATGAGGAAAGATTTGTGAATAAATACCAAAAAAATAGTACTTAATGAAGTTATTTATAAATGGAAAAGTGCGATTTAAAAAAAAAACTGCGTCGAAGCTTGAAACTATTCTGATATCATTAGTGACTCATTATTGCAGAAAACAATGAGACCCTTAGGTGTGCTTTTCACTTCCTACATGCGGCATGAATGACGTGCGTCCTTTTCATGGATGAATGTTAGACTGGGAAAATATCCTCAAGAATGTAAATGGATGAATGGAAGGCAAGCGAAATATCCTTTAGAAAAGATGGAAAGGGATATGACATCACATTTTTTTTCATTTTATTGGTTGTTTCTTCTGTACCACACATTGCGATCTCTATTACTGCCTTGAATCTTACAGTGAATTTTGAAAGGTCCCTGCTAGGGTTCCTTGATTAACTTGATTTAAATAAAAAAGATAATCTAAATGTACAGTACTTTTGGAGAAAGCATTACTCTATGATCACTAGTTAGATAGACCCCATATTGTCTCAATGTTTCCTCTCCAAATAAATAACGTTCAATCATCGATAAGATAGTTTGAATTTCTAAAAGAAACTTCGCACATAAAGATAAATGTGAGATAATTCAAACTTTCACATTTCCATTCAATTCTCTTCTCGATAAATCTGTTTACTAAATATGTATGTGTATATGTGAACAATGTATACTAGTTAAAAAAAAAGATTTTGTTCTTTGTAACAGGATTCCTGATATAGAAGTTTAATACTTTAAACTTTGGAAAAGAGAGTCGCAAACTTGATTGGTCCTGAATTGTCATGTAGGAATTAGCCTCTGCCCCATCGACGAAATTCTGCATCCCACTACCTGTTGTACAAATATTTTAATGGTGAATGCTCCGACGTACTACAAACACTTGTACCTCCTAGATGTAAATACCCCTGACGAACCCGACAAGTAGCAAGATCCAACCTCTACTTACTAAAGATACCTGGATGTAACAAAGCTTTCTATTCCAATTGTTTCTTCCACAGAACGTCTAGACTTTGGAATACTACTCCGGGTTACTGCTTTACAAACTGTAGTGACATGAACAATTTAAAGTGAATGTAAACAGACATCTTGCTTGTAAATTCCTTACATTACAACCCTGAACGTTATGGTTCTGAACGTAACCCCCTACATCACAGTGGCACTATGTCTTGTTTGGGTGAAAATGTAACAACAATATTTAGATGTCCCCAGCTAATACTTATAATTTCATATCCAATTATGATCTCAATTAATACCCAGTTCTCCTCTTCATATGGAGTAATAATATGAAGAAGTAAAATAATTAAATTGACATCCGTATTATATTAATAAGAAGACTTATTAAATAGAGTAGTGATTATACTTCCAAGCATATCATTTTGTAAGGCATTAGGTGTAAAGTAAAACTTTGTATCTGGTTTATCCATCTTTCTACTAATATATAACGGATTTTCTGTCAACTGAATTAAATATAATCATTATTTATGAAGCGTCGTGCATTAATCGTGTAATTCTAATCTGAAACTTGGAGAACTGGATTATAGTAAAACATTTCGAAATTTTCTTTCATATTTGCTTAGTAGGACTATATGTTGAACGCATACAGATGAAGTAGGGGCTTTTACATAATGTTTCTAAATGTTTTATAAAGGTATTGATGTGATATTTGTACTTTACAATCTCATTTGGAGTCTGCTTCCAGCAACGTTGCGTCTAATAGAATCATTGACCTTCGGATGTAGATTCGGTTACCTTACCGAATATACGCTTATAAATCAATTTACAACGTATATTGTGTATAATGAAAGAATATTTATTTGTTTACGCTTATAATCTTAACTCATACTTCTTTCTATTCTAAAATTTAAACAATGGTTATATCACGGGAAACACAACACTGGTTTTCATATCACGTGTGGCTAGCGTAATATGTGGAAATTAGAGAGAAAGATCGCAGGCAATCACTAATCGAATTATATAGTGCGTTTCCTTTTATTTACCGCTACGAAGCCGGAATTTATTTATAAAATTTTGATAGTAGTGTATATCGACGAAATGTATGCTTATACATTTTTTTCATAATACAGCGTTGCACTTGTTCGTATAAATGTAATTTAAGCGTAATTTATTATATATACATATATATATATGTATATATATGTATATATATAAATATATATATATATATATATATATATATATATATATATATAAAATGACAATTACAATTGAATTTACCAAAATGATCCAAGATGGTAAAATAAAAGTAAATTATTAATATTAATAATTAATATTTATAAAATTATCACAGCCAGATATAAAGCTCGATAAAACCAAATAGGAAATAGAGCTTATAATATGAGCAAATAGTTAATAATCTAGTGTTTCTTTTTCAGATTAAATATGTTTTTAACTCATTTCAAAGTCTTTTTTACATATTTTATTAACTGTTTGCTCATATATATATATATATATATATATATATATATATATATATATATATATATATATATATATATATATAAGTAGGTTGTCGTTTGCTTGAAGCATTGTTGAAGAAAATTATAAGGTGAAATTAAAGACAAGAACAATGCGAGAAAATTATATATAATTATAATTTTCTTCAACAATGCTTCAAGCAAACGACAACATACTTATATCCCTCAGTCTCGGCCAGACAGAGTTTGCACTCATGAAGAACACTCTTCCGCGTTCTTCTCTTGAAAAAGGACTAATAAGTCCGAAATATATTGAGATTTATAACACCATTGAATACAACAGAAAAAAAACTACTGTTGTTTAGAGTTGAAGTAATTTTAACTCTATATTATACTGTTCTTCAACAATGCTTCAAGCAAACGACAACCTACTTATATCCCTCAGTCTCGGCCAGACAGAGTTTGCACTCATGAAGAACACTCTTCTGCTGTCTTCTCTTGAAAAAGGACTAATAAGTCCGAAATATATTGAGATTTATAACACCATTGGATACAACAGAAAAAAAAAACTACTGTTGTTTAGAGTTTAAGTAATTTTACTCTATATAAAAAAAAAAATCTCGCATTGTTCTTGGCTTTAATTTCACCTTATAATATATATATATATATATATATATATATATATATATATATATATATATATATAAGTCTGCACGTTTGTGTGTGTCTAGTCAGAAATAAACTTTCTAAATAATTGACTATTATGGAGAACATATAATGATAGAAGATTATCGAGACACACGAATGGATCTGTTTGATCTGGCTTAATGATGATTCATTAGAATAGTGGGGTATGCGTACGTGCTGAGTCTACAACGTATGAAAATAAAAAAAATAAAAATAAAAAAGTTTACAAGTGTGTTTTTATATAGATGTACATAATAATACTTTGATAAGTATGTTTTAACTAAAATAAAAAAATGTGGGGTCTGCGTTCTCGCCTGCCCTCCATAGAATGCAACAAGGCACAGACATATATAAATACTTTTCATATCTATCTGAGTTTCAGATTGAAGAAATATGGTATAATAAAATCATGTGCTGGTCGTCTGCCCCTGAACTCCATCGAATGGAAACATGTCACAAAGCTTAACAAGGTGTTTAAATGTAGATCCACGGAATAGTGTGATAAGTGTTTTAGTGTGAACAGGTATAGTATAATAACTCATGGGTATTATCTATCTAATTTTACTTTCATGATATTTGGCTTTGGTGTTGATACCCTTAAATTCGAAGCTATCACTTTAAAACACTTCCTTTTAATAACCTATCATATATATATATATATATATATATATATATATATATATATATATATATATATATATATATAGAAAAGCGAAAATATGTGTATGTGTGTATGTATGTTCGCTTTTTGTGCATGTCTGTAAAAGGCTTTTTTTCGCTGGGCATTTCGGTCGGTTTATGCCTTCTTAAAACTTTTTTATATAACGTCTAAATGATAATACCTATGAGTTACGAACGGTGGTCGCCTACCTATCTAATGTGCCCGACTTTCACGCGCTATTTTCCCCATATTTTTATAGCGTCTCGTTATCCTGCGCTTTTCAGTATAAAACTAGCGAAAACTGGCTTGCAGACGCCTCATATTTCAACGTCAAACATCTTGCGTCTTAAGGTTCCCGCACCTGTTATTTTCATCTTATAAACGTTAAATTAGGACGTTTTTTATTACTCTTCTCTCGTGGCCGAGATGGCTAGGTCCCAGGCGTTTTCCCATTTCGCGTTCATCTCCACGTCAAAGCTACGGGGTTCTTTCCTACTAAAAGTGTTGATTTTCTTTTACACATCCAAACACGGTTGTTTTGATCACCCCCCCCATAACACAACCCTACAAACACCCACGCCGGGTACCTCCCGCTAGTACTTTAATAAATCAGATCCTATTTTCTGTAGGCTGCATTTCAGCCCAGTCAACGATAGGTACTTTTGTTAGTATATATATATATATATATATATATATATATATATATATATATATATATATATATATATATATATATATATATATATATATATATATATATATATATATATATATATATATATATATATATATATATATATATATATATATATATACGGAATAATCACGATGACACACCGGTTCTCTTCAGGTCACTTAAGTTAAGCAACGTTCAACCTAGTTAGTATAAAATGGGTGACAATTTCGGAAATTCTAGGCGCTTTATGTTCTCTCTACTTATCTAGGCATTTGTTTTCAGTCGTCCTGTACTTCTCATGCTACTGGTATTTTATAATGTCGTCTTAGGAGGGGTGTGGTTGGAAATTGCGAACCTGCTTCCACAAAAATTCGCGCAAGCTACTCTTGTCAAGTTTGATATAAAACCTGGAACATATATAGCTAAAAATGTTCATGAAGTTTTTTAAGTGTCATATAGCATAAGCCCCATGGTTACATATTTAAACTGAAAGACAGGACATTTATATTTTAAGCTATTCTTATATGTCCATATTTGTGTATATATATATATATATATATATATATATATACGTGCATATACATGTATGCTTACTCACTAACACACCCATATATATATATATATATATATATATATATATATATATATATATATATATATATATAAACTTATTTATTGCATATTCTTTATTGCACGTGTAAGGGGTGGAATAGTATAAACTACTCTGTTAGCAGTCAGCAGGAAACGGTCGTTTTTACTGCTGGAATCCTCTTTCTATCTACATGCGGACGTAAGAAGTTTTATTGTTTTATACCGTTGGAAGACATCCAGCTAAACATACGCATCTCAGTATTTTCGCAATATAACGTTCGAATTAACTACAGTGAACCAAGACTATATATACCTTGCTACATGTTCTAATTTGATTCATATGAAGTTGGGAATTGTGCAAGTAACTCAATAAATTATGTATGAATAGTTTTGATTATTTCTGAAAAAAACGTCCATCTATTGAATTAGAATTAAATATATTAATCGAATTATTTTAGGACGAATGTATTCATTTCAGTATCCTAGGGCTGGATATCTCGAATTTCCTACCATAAGTCATATTTGGTGAAATAATAATTAATATTTTTCAAACTACTCTAATTGTTTAATAGATCGTAGGTGTCATTATACATTGAAACAAAAATGCATGTTTTCTATGAAATGATGTGGAATTTAAACGCTTCCAAATGCAGAACAAGAAAAACATATGAAGTCCAACAACATGAGCAATAAACAATAAGAACACATAGTTACGGCAGAAATAAGTAAGGAAAATATTATACTAATATATAAAATTATACATCTATCTGTTTAGTCGTTGCGTCTACTATGTTTGTATAAGCAAATAATATACAGTGTGGGCATATTTATATATTTATATATCCGAATTCACCGTTATTTTCGAGTCTCAGATAGTGCCAGTGAAATATTATGCAACTGCTCAATTATTTTCTAGAAAGCGATTGAGCTCGGAAACTATAAATCGACTGACAATTAATCTTGCTGTAGTTTTAAGTAATGCAAACTTTATTTTATATTTCCTAAACTATTCTTAAATCCATTAATCGAGACTGTGCATAACCAGCATATGCAATTAAATATTTTTACTTCACTGTCTATTACTATCATTAAAAATACAACTTATAGTAAGAATAAAAGTATGTACTTCACATTTTACATAGTCGATAATTAAGGAGATTTATAATAAAAATCAAATTAGTACCAAAAGTAATATTTCCCGTTCGTGTGTACTGATTTTATTAAGTTCTTGAAAATCATTCATTTATTTGGGCATGGAACCGATTAAAAGACTTAATAACAGAATCTATGATGCTTGCAATCTGTAGCGCCTTTCTTTGTCCTCTCAGATTATGAAACCGAATAGGGAAGGAGGAAAAATACGACGTAATTTAGTATATGACTTTGTTTTTCCTTTTTTTTAAATTGTAACGCACGGGGCTAGTAATTTCAATATGACGCGAAATTTTATTGATTAATAGAGACGCAATAGAGAAAGTACGGGAAAGAGCAGAGACGGCGGTATACATTTGAAAGATTTAGTGCTGCATTCTAAGATTTTTGCGTATGTTAGTTTTCAACGTTGTTTTGCTCTTCGCGTGTGAGTTTATGATTTAGAGAGAAGAAAACGAAAACAATTATGCTGCAGTCTAGAGAAGAAGCGGAAGTTTCATTTTAGAGGAAGTGCAAATACATCTTCGACGTAGTTACTTCTCAAAAAAAAAGAAAAATTAAGTGAAAAAATAGAACTTAATTCCCGAAATAAAGTATTGTCCGTTCGCGAAAAATATAGATATTTTCTCAGTGTTAGTGATTTTCTAGCAAGACGACAGAAAGATACGAAGCGCCTCCAATGAGTCTCTATATTCTTTGTGCAGGAATTTAAACCTTTCGTAGATTTTCGAAAATTCGTTATGCTATCGCTATACATCTTATGAGAATACTTACCAAGTGCTATTTATTTAAGGTTCAAATAAACAAGTATAGCAGGATAATAATACACCTTACTAAAACTTGCAATAGCTGTTGAATTTCAAAACTGCAATCTGGATGTAAGTACACATTTGAATGACTATATGCAATAAGATTCTGTCTTTAACTGAAAAAAAATGCTACAGAAACGTATGTAATGTTATAGAGTGTTAAGAACCATCTCACATGATTTGAACATCAGTTTTTTTGTGGCATAAAAAATTGAAAAAGACGAACACTCTGTGAGGTATGATTAGGATTTCGAGAGAAATAATGACTTCAGAGCACTAGAGAAACTTAGCCAAATAATAAAGTGGATGGATATGGATCACCGTGTGTATATAGACAATAAGTGCACATTTTGGGAACTGTATATACCATTATTCGCGAGGAACTAAACATTCGAAGTTATGCCACATTTTCCCAATTGTGCACAGAGAAGATTAGAAAGAAAGATGTTGTTATGACCAATATTGGCATCAAGAAAGCCCCTCACCTTCTCTATATTTTGAACTTGGTTTCTGTAACTTTTAGTTTGTTCCCTAAGCTGAAGAAAAACCTTAGACGCCGCAATTATTACACAGTTGAAGATGTGTAAGAGTCTGCGACTAAGGGCATTGGCAGTCTTACCTAATAGTGATTCTGTGGGGGTCTTTCAGACAAGTGGTATGCAGCCGGACGACATTACTTCGAAGTGGGTTAGGTCCATGTGTGTCCTATCAATAAAAGTGTATATACGAAAAAGATTGGACACCTATTTTAGGCATCTCGTGGGTTGACACACCGACTCTTTGACAACTAAGCACCTATCAACTCTTTGTATTCGTTGATTTATTAAGTGATGTTCTGATATTTGATAAATGCTTCCTTATATTCCATACGGTTACTACTCTCATTGTCTATCGTTATCTAAATAATATATAAGCAACGAGATGTTAGCAAAATCATCCGTTCGGGCCTGACAACAAATATTTGCCTATCTCTTAAATAATAAAACATACGAAATCTTATGTGAGATGTATTCAAAATGTAACTTGCTAACTAGTGCGTACGTGTTGATATTTTTTGTTCAACCACACGTAATATTTTGATATGCACAATTTTAAAATTGATCTCTGATATTACGCGATACAAATACAATGGTTTCTACCGTCGCAACGCCAATTAATAGGGAACTTAGCATGTTTAACTGAAAAAAAAACAGTCCCAAACACAATCATGTACTTTCCTATTGTGTATTAAATATGTTCATTTCAGTGAGTGTCGTATCGTTTTGATATATATCGTAGTCGAAAACTTAATTTTTCTTTTCAATTTTCTCTCAGATGATAAAATATAACGTGTTATTAAGAAGTATTGAAAGACACTTTTATCCCAAAGGTGCCAAGCCCATTCAAAGATATCGATTGGTAAACTCAATTTAGCCAAGATAGTTTTGTTAAGTCGGGACAACTGCGCCTAGACACGAAGCTAAGTAGCTGAAAATGTTACCTTAAAAAATTCGGATATATTTTTTGAATGCAGCTTATCTCACAATCTCTTATAACATTTAGAAGATATCTTTATTTTATTGTCTCAATGTTATTTTTTCCCATCACAAATGTAGCACGCATTCCATGAAAATAAGTCTGATACAATACCGACAATATCTCATTTTATTATATTAAATATCGAATAATGAGTACTAATAATTTCTGTATATAGCAATAAGTATAATAAAAAATAAGGTATGTATAACATCTTGAAAATGGTTTATATAAAAGCAACAAAAGTGGAGACATAGTATAAAATACGTTAATAATATGGAAAAATGTGATGGATGTGTAGAGCATTTCGGTAGACATTCAAACATTCTTAAAAATTGTTCAGTCAAAATAAAAATCTGTATTCTAACAATTTGTAATATATATATATCTTTATTTATTATATCTGTCTGAAACAATGTCCTATCCATGTCATATATTCGATTGCTAAGCGGTTCTCTGTCCTTTGTGTACTTTTGCCGACAGTCGGTAATAAGTAAAAGCCAGACAAATTAAATATACGACCCCCTCGTAGCCAAAGGTAATTACTGAAAGTTAAGGAAAAATGAAAAAATCATTATCGTGTTTTCAATCAACATTCACTTTCTGTTCTGTCTAATTTGAACATATTGTTTTATATTCTTCGCCTTCTGTAATTCGTCTTACTATGATATTTTTAGTGGGTTATCATTTTCGTAAGAATTTCAAATATGCAGACAATAAGAAATAATAGCTTTTTTTTTTTTACACAGTGATCACCACTTATCAATGCCGGAAGCCACTCAGGGATAAGGGTTATTGCAAGTACATTACGTTAGTGTGGAGATTTGATGAAGTGTTTAATTAAGGAGGCGGTTCATTAGGAATTTTTTAACATTGAACTTAAATACATCCAAGTTGTAGTCCGGAGGGAAGCAGGCAGACGGAACAGAGTTCCACAGGCGTGCAGTTCTAAGAAAGAAGCTGTGTTCATGGAATCCGCGTTTTGATTTAGGCACAGATATAGAGGGGGGATGTTCACAGTGGATTCAGCTAGACGGGTGTTTTTCGTGAAACATTGGCGAGGGGGGACCAGAGATTGGAGTCCAGACGAGCACCTGCCATGAAAATAACGATAAAACAAGGATAGGCTCGCAACGTCTCTTCTGTGGAAGAGAGGTTGCAGGGTAGAGAAAGGGTAGAGAAAAGGGCATCCCCCACTAAGCCACGACTCTTTGTCACAGGTCACCAAGAATAACGGTCTCGGGTCACTAGTAACAGGTGTGAACACTTACACACGCGCCTTCATCGTCTGTCACAGAGAATTTTCAGTGAGTTCTCTCGGCGGAGCGGGATCTTTTATTTGGTTTCAGTGACGATTTCATCTTCGGGTTTATAGGCCGTATCACGCTGGGACTTAATAGAGTTTCATGCCCACAAAAGAAAGACAAACTCAGATTTCCCTATTCTATGAGGTAATTAAACTCAAATTTACAAAATATTATATGAACTTATAAACAAATATCCAATGTTGATTTTTTGCAAAACACACTATTAAATCTTATTTTCCGTGGTTTGCGGTAGGGTCGGTCGGTAGAAGGGGTGTGACGACTCTTCGATTCCTGTAGGCCTCTCAAGGCCAAGCTTCAACTAACTGATATTGAGCACGAGCATTCGCTTATCCAGTGAGGTGATAGATAAGGTAGGTTGTTCTCTTGATTAATCGCCAATCAATAAGTCATCCCGGGGGAAGAATCCCGATCCGATGCGTGTGCTAGTGATTCTGCGAACGCGCGCAGTTTTCAGTTCCCAGGACCGCGGAGTTTAATCTTTGACCCATCGGCTGGCTCGAAATCCTATTTGTGATGCTCTCAAAACGACACCAAATTGTCGCTCCCCCCCAAAAAAAAGCGCATGTCGGTTTAAAAAAGCACAATACAATGCATAACTGAACTCTTCTCTCACTGAGGTTTACCGCCGCTACCCGGGCACGCAATAAGACTAAACAATTTATACTAGCATAGTTGCCCAGCCTTTTCCAGTGTTTCTGGATTCTTAATCTCCAGTCAATAGGGATCCCTACCAGTAGTAAGTTTCCACCTAACGTTATAAGTAAATTTTGCTTGTAATGTTTATAGTTATAGGTTGACTAAACATATAATGCATATATACGTCAGGTCAGTTTTCTCGGAATGTTTTGTAAAAGACATTGAAGTAAATACATATTAGAAATATTAACCAGTAATAACACTACACACTGAAAATCGTTTAGAAACGATCGCGTGTGTACTTTAATATTGATGTAAGAAAAACGACATTGATAAACAAGAAAACATGTGTATTATAGAACACACACACACAGACACACACACACACACACACACATATATATATATATATATATATGTATATATGACTATTCATTAAATATCATAAATTATTATACGAAGATATGTTTTTATATGTAAATTTTAAGTATTTACTTAAACAATACATAGGTAGAGGTCGGTAGTTATTTATCGAAATATAAAGTGCAATAGGTCTACACAGAATATTCCGCGTTTCCTTCCCGGAATAATTCATTTGGTTTATATACATCCATGCTATTGAATTTAGTAGGAAGCCAATCAGCGTCCATCCTAATCAGACAATCAGTGGGCACTTACAGAACAAAGGTAGGGTTAATCAAAGGTTAACCCCTCCGTGTTGTGCGTTTTATGGGAGAAGTAGATTCAGATTAAAAAATAATTATATATATATATATATATATATATATATAAACGCACAAATGTAATATTGTAAAAACGCATAATATCTAAAATATAGACTAACATACAAAATAACATATCCACCCACCTAGGTTGAATGTAGGTAAGCTTACTACAACAAATGCTATCTACCTTTACGGAAGGTTACATTGACTCTTGTGACTGAATGGAGGCATCAATTTGCGGATGTATACATATATATATTTATATATATATGCATGCATATATGTATATATATATATATATATATATATATATATATATATAATACAATTATATTTATATTAAAATCCAACTTTTTCTATTTAAATATTATAAAACAAAAGTGTTAATAGGCTACATGAACATAAAATAATTTGTATATATATTCAATAAACAAGGGTTGATACTTATTCATTTTTAAGTTATCCTAATTTTTTTATTTGTTTTATATCACTATTACACTGATTTCACTTCATGCCTGATTTCTACGCCCTGCTTAATCGCAGGGAATTTAAGATTTTCTGCACACACACAAAAAACACGCGCGCACACACATACACACACACACACACATATATATATACATACATACATATATATATAAATATATATATATATATATATATATATATATATATATATATATATATATATATATATATATATATATATATATATATATATATATATAGTCCAGTATGCGAGTCTCCTGGACCTTTTTCTGACAACTAGCCCTGAAGTATGTTCCGTTCCGTTCTGTCTCCTCTTTGATCGTCCGACCACTCAGTTGTAACTCTTAAGATAAAAATGAACTGTAATAAGTCCTCAGACGTACCTCTCCATCGTACAGTATATCGATACACTATGTCTGACTAGGATAGCTTCCGTACACTTGATTCCAGTAAAGTAACCAGCCCTGATGGTATTCCAATTATAGTACTCAAAACTTCAACCATAACTAGCGCCCATACTTACAGAACTGTTTAAACATCGTCTCATTGAGAATTGCCCCAATCACCCGAAATAATCTCATCAGCATGCCCTGTATTTAAGGATTCAGGTGATCACTCAACCCCATCTCACTATAGGGTAATAGGTCTTCTGTGCGTCATGAGTAAGTTGCTGGAATATGTGTTAAATATAGAAGCAATCGACCATCTCAGCAAAAATAACTTTCATAGTGACACAGAATATGGTCTCCGTTCTACTAGATCTACATCAGATATGCTTACAGTAATACCTCATAGGATTAGCGATTCTCTCGAAAGAGGCACTCCTTCTAGGGCAATTGCTCTTGACATATCAAAGGCCTTTGATAGGGTATCGCATGAAGGTTTTATACATAAGATTTCCAGCTATAGTATAGCTGGAAATGTTTTCTCAATTATAAAATCATTTCTCTCTAATAGGTTAATAAGTGTAGTAGTTGATGGGCAAAATCCTAAGCTCACAGTATTAAGTCTGGAGTCCCTCCGTAGTTCATCCTGGGCGTAACTCTTTTCCTGATCTGCACTAATGATCTTCCAAATCACATCCATACATCATTCGTAGACATTTATGCTGATGACACTACTATCTATAGTAGCACATTTAAGACCTTAAACGACCAAGTACTCTCCGATTCTCTCTCCTCTAATCTTGGCCATTTTGATCAATGAGGAAAGGGGTGGCTGGTTACTTTAAATGCATTTACAACCAAGCTTCTATCTTAACATCATGAACGTCCTGATCCCCATCTGGCATCAATTAAATAAATAGCTCTCGTCTTGGGGAGGCCTGAAGTTTGACAAGCTCCTGGGTTTGACCTTTACTCCTGATCTGAAATGGAACACGTACATAAAATCTTTTTCCAAGGCAGCTGGAAAAATGGTGGGATCCATCGATCGATCCAGTAGATATCGCACTGCTGATGCATTTCTCTATCTATATAAGAGCCAGGTACGCCCAAGGATGGAATACTGTTGCCACATCTCGGCAGAAGCTGCTAGAAAGAACGTTTCCTGCCTTTGTAGAGTTCAAAATACACTTCGTAGCCTCGTAGGAGATGTCCTTTTCTCTTCGCTGCAACTTCTTTTTGGCAGAAGAGGTGTTGCGTGTTTGTCTCTGCTTTATCGTTATTTTCATGTAAAATGTTCGGCTGAGCTGCAATCTACGTCCCCCCTCGCCAAACTTTCACAAGAAACACTCGTCTAGCTTAAAACACTATCAATAATTCCTCCACGCTTTATATGTGCCTAAACCTAAACGCAGATACCATGAGCACAACTTCTTTCTTAGAACTGCACGCCTGTGGAAGTGTCTTCCGTTTTCCTGCTTTCAAGCCGACTACAATATGGTTGTCTTTAAGTCCAACGAAAACACGTTCTTTATGACCCATTCCATTTGTTAACAAATTTAATGAATTTACATTACTAACGATTACTTTATTGTTCAACTGACTACTGTACAGTCTTAACCCTTATCATCGAATCCATTTGGACCTTGATAAGTGGTTACGCTTATGTAAATATATATATATATATATATATATATATATATATATATATATATATATATAATCAAATATGTCTGGGTATGTTTATCCATTAAAGGTGTTGAGTGAGATTTAAAAATCAAATTAGAGACTATATATATATATATATATATATATATATATATATATATATATATATGTGTGTGTGTGTGTGTGTGGGTGTGTGTGTGTGTTTAGTCACGTAGTGCTCGGATGCTAACTTAAAAAACTCATAAAACAGCACTATTTTACAACTAACGTCGTTCATTGAACAGCCACACTTTGGCTTCCTTTTCAGTTACGATGATAATTTTAGGTATCTATGAGATAATCTATTCACTATGATTATCATATTGTAAACAGCTTATGGTAACAATTTTAAAAATGTAAAACAGAATGACGTGGGATTCATAGACTTGAATAGAAACAACAAAATCAGTCTCAGACTTAATCGTTATTCTTTACGCATCGCCAATTCTCATATAGCGTTGTTAAACCTATGTAGATTTCCGTGTGAAAACAGGTCTAATCGAATCCTGCCAACACCAAGTGGTTGTTGTAAATTCCGTTCCATTAACAGCAATTATTGCGTGTTCAAAATAGGTACCGAAGGTGTGCTACAGTTCCAAATACACTATATATATATACATTTTCACCTCCTATTTAGAAGGGACTTCTTCATGGTAACATCTGCACACACACACCTACACACACACACACACATATATATGTATATATATATATATATATATATATATATATACGTGATAGAAATGCTGTTTTCTTAAATTATACGCAAGTATGCAAATTATAGATACCATGAATACAGTAATTTAAGATCAAAATTTAAATATATAAACCCATTTATTTTGTAAACTATAGAAATTAATAAACAACAAATAAATGATCGTTTTTGTAAGGTATATGCAAATTAATTAACCATAATCTAGTATCTCTCATGTTCATGACAATGTAAGAGATTCAAAGGATTTAACTTGATAACTTTAAGGTGATATGTGGAATATCTATTAACATACCTCTTCAAATAGTAGCGATTTTTCTCATCATTATTACGCAACTGCGACGATTACTACTTTTATTCTGAAATACAGCGATATTATTAAATGATTTGAAAAAATTCTGATGCAACATGTATATGTCCATTTGCTGCGCTAATAGATCACATATTGTATATGGTTTGTAGATGCTTGCCAAAACATTGAATGTAAAATCGGTGGTCGTGGCTGATACGATCATCACTCAAATTGTTAAGCTTGACAACTGGTCATTATTGGCGGGAAAATGTACTTGGCTGCTTCAGACGGTTGCCTTCGACTGTCATGTTGGGTTGGTTATGCTGGAAGTTCTTGGAACACTGCCATCTGAAAATGTCCATCAATTTGGAATGCTACAAGTGTACAGTGTCAGCTTTCCTACAAAGAAGTCTGTGACACGGTTAGATAGTATAAGTTTTATTAGTTTATACATTGTTGAACATTAATTTCCAACAGTAATTAAGTTCAATTGAAATCTCCATTTATTTTATTAAAACTATAGAATATGCCATATCAAATCAGTGTATATTAATTACAATAGATATTTATCTCACAATCTCTGTATAAATACACAGACACAGAAACACCTACACACAAACACACACACACACACATATATATATATATATATATATATATATATATATGTGTGTATGTGTGTGTGTAACCCGAATTCAATACTGTTTCGCTATATCACAGCTAATCAATCCGAATAAAAGGGCAATTACCTAAAGCCAGGTTTTAAACTATACCGCCTAGACGGCAGTCGGTACTTATAAGCCTTACGCTATTTTGCCGCTTCTAAGATGAATATGTGAATTTACAATGTTCAAACATTACACAAATGCATTTCAACCCAAGATAGAAGCATTTATAGTAATCCACATACATTACTGTTTCGATGTATAACAGCTGTATTATACATATGTCTATGCTTATATATGGACGTGTAATATATTACAAGTTATAATACATTTAGAAAAACCGCAAGCTAATTCAAAAGTAAATAATATAACCAAAGCTATGACAGGAAAGTATGATATTTAATCACGCTAGAAAATTTTTAAAAGTAAATAAAACTTGATATGAAAATGAATGTTAATTCTGAAATCGTTGACTGCTTCTAAATGAGAGCTTCGTGCGCGCGATTATATTTATATGTTCTTAAATAACCTCGGGTTTAAGCTCGCGCCTTCTTACATTTACGCATCGTTACTATCGCTTAATCAATCGAGAACTACAACACAACATCATCATCATCATCATCACCATGACGGGTTCCTTGCCCGGACAATGTGACTCTTCCTCTCCAAAGTTTCCTGTCTTTCATCAGCTGCCGCAGATCTCCAGGTTCACAGTTGGTGTTGTGCGCTATTTGCTGGATGTAGGTGGATCTAGGTCGTCCTTTGCTTGCTCGCCCGTGTCCTGGAGATTATAGCAATACATCACTCAGCAATGCATGTTTGCTCCTAAGAGAATGATTAGCAAATCGTAGGCGTCTTTCTCTGAAAGTATTAGATATGGCAGGAAGGTTGCTATGAAGTTGCTGCTTCGTGGGATGATTATGCCAAGATATATTTAATAAATATATTTAATAGTATCGTTACTCTGTCGTGTATGAAAAATATGCAACACTAGTAGGACCGGCGTTGCCCAATGAAACCATGCCTCCCTCGGAAGAAAAATTAAAGTACGGTTGTTATTGATGTCGATGTTGTTGTTGTTGCCCAATCCAAACCTCATCTTGTTAAGAATGGCTTTCAGAATAGTCACTCCAACAATATATTGTTAAGAGCGCTTTTCAAAATGAATACTACAACGTCATCTTGTTTAGAACGCCTCTCGAAATGGTCACCAGCAACATGTAAAGAACGGCTTTCGGAATAGACAGCCCATTTTTGTAGTGGAGTGGTTGTCAAAATATTTGCCACAAATCTAATGTTGATAATCACTGTAAGGATTCCCGCACGCAATAACTTTGAACAAACAAATACATGTGGGGTGGCATTGTCGGTCGTATATAATTAGATTTGTTTTTCACTCGTTCCTACTAATGTGACGGAACGTGATTTAAAATGGATAATACAAGGATTTATATCGAGAAAACTACTTGTATCCGCTAAATATAAAGAAGATATACTTAATCAGTTTACTGGAAAATTTTCTAAAAGGCGTCATTTTATAGAAAAGTATGTAGGTTGATCTAACGTAAAAAATGTATCTAAAAAAATTGGGCTATAATAAAAATAACCGCTTGTACATAAAACAATAAATTATATCGTTGTTTTTGTAGTTGGTGTTGTTGTCCCACCACAACCTCTCACGGTTAGAACAGCTTTAGGAATAGATAGCGTCATCCTGCTTACGTAATGCATGTCTTTCGGATTGGACATCTACAAACTCCTCATGTTTGAACGGCATGTTGAATGATAATTTGCTATATCCACTTTTCAGACGATTTTCAGTGTAGACACCCAGTCCTCTGAGTATGGTGTGTGTGGGGGGGTTGACAAATGTTTGCTCCAAATATAAACGTGATAATTGCTGTTAGGTAACCACATGCAAAAACAACAAAAAAAAAGGAAAATATTGTTATTTTCATGAAAATGTGTCTATAATTGGGCAATAAAACAGCATCATAACATATTAGGGGGTTCACTTAATTCTAAGCAGATAATTCTTAAATGAAAACTAAGCAATTGTACGTGTATATATTATTGTTATTGTTCAGGTTTTTTGCTTGTTTTATGGATGTATCTGCACACTATAAATGTGCGCATAGGTATAGAAATGCATATAAACAAAACAAGTAAACGAACCATGACGAAACAAAGTAAAATAAGAACATTAATAAATGACATAAGGTATTAAATTTGCATACGTCACTTTGTAAAATGTATAAAAGTGCACTTTGAAGATAAATAAATTTCAAATTGAATCTTGTACTTTTATTTTAAGCCTATAGTAAAAACATTTTGTTCAACAATTTTCATGCCTTGGAAGAAATGCTTTTCTAACTTGTATCCTATCTTTTTAATATTATATCTTATTTAATTTATTAATTTGGATTAACAAAAATAGATGAATGTGAGTTTGTATGTCTTCATAACAACTCTCCTACTCTCTATTTCAGGTTGTATTTCCCCTCACACCACAACTCATATTTTCCAACCCTTCTTTGTATTATTACAGGTCTGAATATTCTCTTTGTTTCAGTTTGTAATTCTCCTCGCTCCACAACTCCTTTTTGCAACTCTCCTTTTGTCATACATGTCTGAATAATAAGAAAATCTGATTTTTTTTTACAAAATCTTAAAAGTAATTTTTTTAGTTTAATTTTTTTAAACTTCTTTTAGAATAGAAAATTTTGCAATTCAATAAGGAACGTATTTCATATAGGTTTCATAAACAATATTCAGTAGATAACGAAAAAAATAGAGATGAAAATTTCAAAAGGGGTGTATAACTGGTTACGCTCAATAGTAGTCCTCGCTAGCGAAAGACTTTGTTATTGTTATTCTATTATTATAATTATTATTATTATTATTATTATTATTATTATTATTATTATTATTATTTAAAAGATGTTGTGTCCTGCGCTTTTGCGCGCGGACTAATATATATACATAAGATATCACCTATATTTATAAAGCAACAGATCCGTCCGTTTGTCAAAATAGTAACTGACAATCGTTAATATCCAATGAATTTTAGCTTATTTGGATGCTATATTTTAATACAAATTATCTGGCTGAAAACTAAAGCATATGTATATATAAAAATGAAACGTCTTGCTCGTTCGGCTTAAATAAACTAGAAAACTACAGGGTCGTTATCCGTCATATTTTGTAACAGAGATTGTAGCTAATGTAACTGTGTTTTTAAATATTAAAAATTTCCAAATGTTACCATATAAAAAAAAATATTGGACATCTTTCCTTTTCGGCCGATTCTTATGAGATCACGAAAAATAATTATTCTGAATATACGTTCTTAGAAACAATTTTTAAACAATCGTAAAAAGAGTAAAACAGAAATTAGAAATAAAATAAATATAGCTAAAAATAAAATAATTTGTGCATATGTATTTAATGAACAAGACGCAACTCAGTGTTCGACACGGATTTCTCCGGAACATGACGTCCACATCTCGGGTTTTACTGCTGCTTAACGCACCATGGTGACCAGGCAATCACAGCGAGCTGAAACTTTACGCGCGTACGCGCGCGCCTAATTCATAGAAGAAATCTGATCGCAATTGGAAGAGAGAAAAAAAGAAACCAACAAACAATTCGACCGGTGGATATGTGCTCCTTCCTAGCATAATAAAATAATAAAAAAATACTTTAACGAAAAAGTCGCTGCTTTATGTTTAAGACTTGTCCCAGCGTATTATACATACGCCATCCCCGCTATGTTAAAAATAACTTTAGGAGTTAAAACCCCCAAACCTTGAAAGCCGTTCAAACATGGGGTAGGATCTTAAAATGTAATTATTGGACAAAAAATGACATTAACTACAAACATTTGTTTAGAAATGCAAATGAACGGTAGGTTGTATATTGTGTGTTTGGGGTTTTTTTTAGTGTTTTTTTTTCTGTTGATATTTCTACATATGAAATTTTCCTTCACTTTTTCTTTCACAAAGCGCTGTTATTATTTTATCGGCAACGTTCGTCTTTATCCGGCGTTTGACGTCATGCGCCGGTAAAAGCCGAGTCGAACGCTAAAAAATTAATTACACAACACTTTATATTTTAATCATTGTGGATTTCTTCAAACAGTTCTTTGGGAAATACATTTTTAAAATAAAGCGGTGCTTCTGCACCTATATTACGCATTAAAATCACATTTTTTAATATCTTTTTTTTATTAAATCGTTATTGAAAGTACAGAAAACGTGGTCGTGTCATGGGTTGTGGAAAATCTAACCCCCGAAAATAACGGTTACTCTGGATAGTAACAAAAATAAAAATGGCCTCAGTCTCGAAAAGGTTATTTTATACTGATTGAGAAAAAAAAACGGTGAAGTCTTGTTCACCCTCTTTTTCTCTCCCTCTCTCTGTCTTCCACTCGTAATATGTCTTTCCAGCCATCTCTCCTTCTCTCTTGGTCTCAATTCCTTTTTCTCTCTATATCACCCTCTCCATCTCTCTAACACTCTCGAACTTCATATATCTCTCCCCTTTTCTCGTTTTCTCTCTCTAGCTCCCACTCTGTTCCAACAATCCCTCTCCTTCTCTGTATATCTCTCAATCCCTCTCTTTCCGTCTCTATTTCCTTCTCTTTCTCTGTTTCTCTCACACGTTCTCTATTCTATCTATATGTCTTCCTCTCTATCTGTCTATCTCCAATCTCTCATCGTATTTTTGTCTCCTAAATTAATTACAGTGTATAAGGCATTGCTAAAACATGGGTAACTCCTAGTTAATCACCTTATTTACTTACAGTGAGGATAGAAGTTATTTGGAAATTACTGCTACTTGAACATCACCCCGAGTAACTGGTAAAACCCTTCTAATAAAATTGATTTTGGAAGCTATTCGGTGACAAAATATCATAACCGTAACCCTTGCTGCATGCTAAATACCTGCGACCTCGCTACCAAATAGAATCCTTACTTATTCTAATTTGAAGCTACTATTACCCATTCAATTTTGAAAAAATCTTATGTTCAACATATAAAAAAACAGTATGAGGAAAATATCGCAGAAATGGAAACATATTGTTTGGGATTAATGCACAATAGGGCAGGTTGGTTTCCAACGTTTTTCAGAAAATCAACATTGCACTGGTGATGATAGTTGGGGTTTGATGAGATATAAACAGATACCAACAATTAGATTCCTATCTTGAACAGAAAATTGAGCATTTATTTTTTTAAAATCATGTGGAAAAATGCTGAAAAATCCTTCATTTTCAGAACATTTTACCCAACACTGACTTTGAAACTTCACTATTTTTATAAAAAATTCAATTAAAATTGACATATTTTTAGGAAATTCATTGAAAGAAAAATCAAGGTATGTACTATAATTTTAATTGTGAATGACAATTAGCAAAAAATCTCAATTTTTACTGCATTCATTAAATAAAATTGTAAAAAAGCTAATTAGCAGCTAAGTCTTTAAAATTTCACAATTCAAAAAGATATGTGAAAATGTATTACACAATATAACATCTTGATACAAGTAACTTGCCCATGTATTTAAAGTTTTTTTTATTAAAGACAATATTAAAAACAGTTATAATAGAACTAAATTGTTCTAGAAAATTTGCTTTTGAGGTACGATTACTTTGTAATAGTGTGTTTATGTCTTACTTCCTGCCCATATAGATCTTTCTGAGAAAAACAATAAAATTTGACCAGTGTATGGCTACACAATTGATAGCAGTAATCTTTTTCAGTTATTTTTTCATTAAACCTTTTTAGTTCTTCACGATTTCTGGAAAGAAAACACCAAAAACAATCATTTAAGAACACTTATTTTTAATATTTTTGTAATGTAATATGAAAAAACTGACTATTGTTTGGCTAAACTGAGAAAACTAATAAAATTTAATGGACAAATATTTATTTACTTTATGGAAAAATCGTTTGAATGCCCTCTTCTCTGACATCAATTCATTCGTTTGAGTTTATCATCGATAGAATATTTTCCAGTAGTGCAAAACACTATATTTTGAACTCTTTAAAGCAGTAATTTAGAGTTTACTTAACCGTTTTGTTCTCGGAATCCTATTAAAATATACTGTTTTTGATTAAAAAAAAATTATGTTTTGATCCCAAACCAACTAACTGCATACACTTGGATGATAAATTTGTACTAGAATGTTTTATTTATCATAGTGGTCCATAAAAACATTAACCGTGTGGTTAATGTTAGCCATCTTGCTTTATTCAAGGGCCTAAATCCTACGCTGCATATCTTAGGTAACTTCTCCTCCAACAGCATACTCTAAAATTAATCTCTGGTATTCTCTTAAATAATTTGTTTCTTATGCTGTCAGATAATCGGGATGGGCTCTTTTAATAATTCTACTTGAAGTAAACCTTGAAAACTATTGATACAAAGTTTACTCACAGGACCAGTAAATGTTTTGGGCTTTCTGTTGCCCCATCAATTAATTTAAAAATTACTCTAAATGGCAGTTCTTCTAGTGAAACCTAAAAATAGCAACATTTGCATGCTTAATAATAGAGACAGCATAGATAATAAATACCAATATATTATTGTATTTCCCACAAAAAAGGAACATAATTGCAGGTGAATCGATAGAATTAATTTTACTTCCTTGCTTAGAAGACAAGTGCAGATTATTTGCCTTGTTTGACAATTTTCTGTCTTGCACTTAACTGCAAAGTCGTCACATCTCAAGACAGGAAGTTTACAGCTACAAGAAGATACATCAAATAATCTGTCTAGCAGTTCCGTCATTCTTTTCAATTTCGTTGCTACAAGAAATTTTCTATCAATCTATTTTGCCCTCTTATCGCCAAATATATTTACTGCCCTATATAACGTTCCCTTAACAAGGGCAATTGTGGGTCAACTGCTTGCCGAATATTAATTAAATCCTTTGCAATTAACTTAGAAATCTCATTATTTTTGTAGTGGGGATAACTCTTTCGAGGAAATAACTGAACTGGATGGAGTGTCGTTTAGTGGGGGGTACTGTTACATCCAAAAGACAAGATGGACCAGAAAATTTTGTGAACTTTGGTTAAAACTGAACGTTTTGCTTTTACTGACATTCTAATCTGAAAAGTAAAATACATAAATGGGTTATAACTGAAGGAAATGGTATTATGCTATCTCCCAGTTTCATATGTAAAAAAATAAGTGCTAGTTATATATAATAATAAACAACTTTGTAGAGTTGTATAAGATGTATTGAGGAGAGAGGGCCTAAACCAATCATAAGTATAGTAGCGTTTAGTTTAGATATTTTTTTAGCCAACTTCAGCTCCTCCTTCGAGAAAATGAATTTAGCCATAAGGAAATTCATTCTTGCTGTAGCTGTACCATTTTAAACGACTGTTTAGACTTTGAAAACAATGCTTTTACATCTATATTAACATGTGTTTTAATAGTATTTTCAAGTTAAATGTAATTTTTATTGTATTTTTTATTAAATTGTTAAATGAAAGTACAGAATAGTTACAACATATCATCCCATTCCCCGTCATGTAAAGAATAGCCTTCTAAGTAATAACGTTATTTTAGCACAATAACACAGATACATAAGTACAGAACAACATTTAAAGCACTGCCCTTATTTATTCGTATTAACCTTTGTGTGTTATCTGATTTTAAAACTATAATTTTAGGAGAAAAGTACTGCTTAAAACAATTACTCTCTAAAAATTAAAGAAATAACAATTTGCTACTAATCTTTTGCAAATATGTTTTATTATAAGGAAAAACTGAAACATGAACGTGGTTATGTTTCATAAAGAATGTGTAGATTAAAATTACATGGGCTATTTTTTTATAAAACTGGAGTATTACCATATTCTCATAGACATTTCAAATAGAATTAAATGTGAAATATTAGGTTGGTGAAAAAATTATGTTTTTTGACGTTCATTTGGACGTCTAAAATGACATTATATATTCACGAACAAAAAAAAAAGATAAAACAAATATGTTTACGTTCACTGCACACACATAGAATATAATAATGTATATTTTAAACGTCTTTTTCGTTTCTCCTTTCGAAATAATTAAGCTTAAAAATCGTAATGCTTTCAAATTAAATAATACACAAACGTTACTTTTCCATAGCAATAACGAGTGTGTATTTACAACAGTGAAATCTAAAATGTTCCCATCCCCAAAAATTCCTGAAATGAAAAAGCAAATTTGGTCCTTATTATTTAAATACATAATTTTGCCTTTACAGTAAATATTTATTTGATTAATTCATTCTCCTTTTTATTTAAAAATGTAGTTTAAAACATATTCTAAATAATGATTCCATTTCCCAACAGTACGGATTGTTTTGATGACGGGAGAATTGGCAATTCACTGAAAAACTTTTAATAGCTTCAATTTTTCAACTTTTAAAGTCATTTCCTCAAGCAAAGATAACGATTTTGAAAAAATATTTCTTGTAGGTGTTTTCCTATGTCAGACCACAACTATTATCACCAGTACATCACCAAGCTGCCAAAATACACCTGTCCTAATGCACAATGACATGCAACCAATTACTCGAGGTTCTTGGTCGATCCTTGCAAGATTTGTGTGGCGATGTAAGACCATTTGAGAATGCAGTAATATTGCTTGTAGGAGATTTCAGACAACTGTTGCCTGTTATTCCTCCGGTAACACCAGCACATGAAATAAATACGTGCCTCAAATACTCTACTTTTCCGTGTCATATGAAGACATTAAACTTAACTCCAAATATGCGTTTCCAGTTGCAGACTGCTCGATCTGCACAGGAATTTTTTCATCACTTGTAGGAAATTGGACGGGGGAAGATGCCGGTTGATCCGAGTTAAGAGCGAAATTCCTTGACTCTTAACTTCTGTAGTTTTATTACATCAAAACATTGCCGAAACGTATTTGTATAGAGAAAAGATTGAGAATTGATCTGAAATTAGTAAAATCATGAACGCTTTATTAACCGATTCCCATCTATGCTTCCATTCAGTCTTCAAAGAGAAAAGATAACCTTTAGGGGCAGTAGCGCCGGTAATTGTGAGGTAAGGGTTGCGCAATCGCAAACCATACCTTTCTTGAATCGGCACTGTTTGAGTCTAGTGGCAAGGAGAAGACAAGGCGACTGGGAAAATGCCAAGATAAGCGGAGAGCGCATACAGGACTTGAAAGTACCAAATCATCACCATTTACTACTGACCAGGTTCATCATTGCTAAATTCGGTGATCCAGCGGGAACCGGTGTGTCAACGTGATTCTGCCCTATAATTAACCGATTAATCTGTAACATGTTATGCTGTGTCGTAAAACACAACGTTTCCCATCATCTAGAATCTTGACAATAGGAATAGTCGTGTTTGTAAACTATTATTATCAGATAATTAAAAAAACACCGAATGTTATGTTTTCTTTCAAATGAGCGATAATAGTAATTTAATTAAACATACATCAACCTCCATTTTAGTAATCAATGCATTCTATATGTTATTTATTAAAAACATTAAAGATATTTCATACTGACGTAGTATAAAAGCGTGCTTATCTAACAAAAACAGGGTGATTGGCAAAAGTAATAATATTTTACACTTAAACATAATCGTCCGACTATTGCACACACTAAATATTATTAATGTACAGAATAAGAATTATTTTTCACTTTACTTCATTGGTTCATTATGTCGTAATTTATGGTGTTATCTTTTCATTATGAAAACCATTTAAATGCTTAGATAGAATTGACAAACCGTGTGTTTTATGTGCCAATATTTTACGCTTGATAGCATTCATATCATAGTCCTATTATGAAAATGACCACTCTTAACGAGATTGTTGGTCGTAATTTTACTTTTTTATGAAGTAACGAAATAAACCAATCTTTACAGACTTTATAATGTGTGGCGTCTTTCAAAAGATTTATAACATTAGTAATTTAAGAGTCAATTCATTAAATTGTGTTCACTCAATCTTCTTCCCTTTTGACTAAAAATACGTGAGTAACTTTGTATTTGTTTTTTATCGTGCCCACATTTCCAGCTTAAAATCTATTTTGTTAATGGAAGTCATAATCATTCGCAATATATCTATCCTCATTATCTGATTTATTTTAAAGAAAGACTTGTGATAAGCATTTATATTAATATATATATATATATATATATATATATATATATATATATTGTTTAATTTTGGATGCCGCTTTAATTATGTGTACTTCTATCTCATCTAAGACGGTCATTTTTGAATTGCAAATGAGATAAGCCTGTTTGGAATTAGACATACGCACATTAAGTGCATGTTACAATTATCCAAAATTCGCTCAGCATAGCCATTCTCAGTTATGAGTAAGATGTTACTTTTAAGCACAAACGAAGGCTCGTTTCATTAGACAAAACATAGGTATAGATCGAAATGACGCTTTACGCCTTTTAATCCGCGAAACTACAATTATTTTCACACTGTCTGCAGATACTTTGCGAGAAAGGCATTGCCAATAGTGTGTGTTGTAAGAAAAATCGATCAGGAAACATGCATTGTGTAATAGTGTAAGAAACGTTAATAATCGCCTAAAGCAAAAATTATGTAGGATCTATTTGTCTCCCACGCAAATATTCCTAGTTAATTTTAGTTATTATTTTTTTTTGTTTGCAAAAGAAATTAAGATAAAGCAAATACAAGCTCGCAACATTTCTTCTGTGGGGAAAAAAGTTAGCCAAGAGAACGTTATTATATCACCTATACAAGCCAATGCTCTCTAAATATTAAATATTTAATCAATACTTACCAAAAACAGCTTCGAAGACTTTCTGTAGGAAAACTAGTTTTCCCTCGGCTGGTTGAATATATTAAGTGGTCGACGAAAAACAGCTGTGCCAGTCAACGTTGATAAAGTTAGAAAGAGAAAGAAATTAGGTTCCTCACACGCATGCATATAACTAATAATCATTTATCTATAATGAAGATAGATTACACATAAATTGTGTGATCCCTAGGTATACATATATCTAATATAGTATACGGTTTCACGACCACAACATAGATGTAGAATATGTCTGCTTTTGTTAAGAGAATACCACATTAGAATATTCCATAACAATAACGTCTTATTATCCGTAACCGTTTGAAATGTCGTTAGTTTCTATACTCCTGTTATGTGATTGATCAAGATATCGATCGTTAACGTTCTCATTTCTTGTTCTGTATTCGCACTTTACGTGAACAAGTAAAAATCCCACTCAAATATAATCCAGACTCAAATCATATACACCTGAAACGTGTTTTATATCATCACTTTATATGTGTATAAGGGAATAAGAGTATATCAAAAGAAACAAATTGAAACTTAATAATCAGATTCGTTTACTTGATATTTAAGTACAATAGGACCCCAGTTTACGACATAAAATAGTAAGAAAATACAATACATTATATAATATAAAAACATTAAAAAAACAATACCGTACGGCGGGGTAAATGCCGTATCAAGGTGCTGAAAAAAGATCTTATTCCACATCGTAACACGAAAAAAACAGTATCCTAGGGCCAGCGTGTCCCGGCATTTTACAGATATATTAACATTAATTTTTACATGTATATGTTTTCTTCTGCAGAAATTCCTTTAACAAAAATACTCTGAAATGTCTTTACATAAGAATTTATCTTTGGTATTATTCCATTTTACAATCTACTGTTTTAATCTTGAGTGTTATTTACATAATGATTTACCAGCTGTAATAACCAATATTTAGAGTGTATCTTATCGAATTCAAATCATTTAGTCAAGTTCTTAATACGTACGTTATGGCGAATAGAACCCTTCATTTCCCCTACTTTTCGAAATCTTAACTAAAAGAAAATAGTATTCTAAATATTTCTTGCAGCGACCATTGATCATTTAACTTTCCTTGACTGTGATATAGAACTGTAGCATTCGTATGATTTGAAATTACGTACAGATTACAAACATTGACAGAAATATCCCGGAATCAAACAGGTTATTTTTGGAAGAAATGGTGTTATAACAAAGTTCCTTATTTCCCTGGTTTTTTGTGTATTTTTTACAAATATTTTGAAACGTATGCTAATATTTCTATTTTCTGTTCATTTGACGTGTGTATTACTTTATTGGAAGTGTCTAAAATGTATATTTTCGATAATAAAACAGTATTCTAACTACATATTTCTAATTATATGAAATACAGAACATATCCAGTAACAACATATACACCAAACAAGAACGAATTTCACATGATTTTGTTTAAGGAAATATTTATTTATCAACTAAACACTTATTATTACGAATAACTTAGAATAACCTCTTGATAACTGATGATGCCAATCGGCCACTTAAAATTATCAGAAAATAGAAAAAACGCATAATTTACAAAACATTTGTTCAAATTCGACGAAAATCAAGAAAATACGACTTTTTATGCTCACTGAGTGTACCAAATTCCATTTCTCTGCGTTTGATAGCAATTTCTCAATCTGAAAAATATACTGACCTGCAATAAAGCGATACACAGAGTTTATATATATATATATATATATATATATATATATATATATATATATATATATATATATATATATGAAAGAAAATGGAATGAAATACGAAAGTAATCGAGTGTTACTACATTCATTTGATGGGTTTGCAGTGAGTGAATAAACAATGTTGAGGCAATTGCTTGTCTAAATGCATGTCACCAAACAAGGGGCGCAAACATTTGGTCGCTGTAGTTATTGTCTTTTAAGGTAGTTACGGAACATTCATAGCATAGACATTGTGTTAAATGTAAGTTTCTACGTAATAAGAAAAATACATGTTATGATAATAGTAAGAATTAAAAATAATACTCGTAGTAAAAAGAATATCAGTAGTGTCCATGAGCATTACCTGCTTACATTGAACCACTGTTTAATGGGGTTTTAGCGCCTAATTGCATTTGAACTGAGTTTCTCTGCAAATCTCAATTTTATCCAATGTTAGACTTCAGTGGGCTGCTCTAGAAGAAAATCGATCGTGTTAACAGTCACTTCATCGTACTAGCGCGTACACTTGGCCATATCGGTAGTCTACGAATATATGTAACATGTTGTTGTTCTTACGCTTTAAAAGAACACATTCATATTTCATGACATGAGCGAAATAAAATACCATTCTATACGTGTTGTACACGCGTGCAAGGCGTCACAAATGAAAGACACCATAAGTAGTTTAAAGTGTATGAAGATAATATTTATTTATCATAAAGAATACAGGGGCTACTAAAGTGGCATAAGAAGAACATGTTCGTAGACTTCGGTTAAACATGGTATGAATGTCTCCATCTATTCTCGGAAACTAATGGTATTCATAGGTCTAATTAGTTCCACTTTCATCTAAAAATGAGGATGCTTTGCCACCCACTAACACCCTCCCGAGCTTTTCATTCTCCTGGAATGATCGCATAGCTCTTTTATCTGGGATTGGTCTCAATCCTGTCGATCATTTTACCTTTTTCTGGAGGACCGGCGTGGTCCAGCTTCTTGTGGTGTTACCAGGTCGAACGTGCCATATATCTGGTCCATTACCTCTTCTTGTTTAGCAGGAGGTTTTCTTTCGTCCTCTGTGATACGTTTCTGAATTTGGTTCAAATGTTCCTTGTGAGTAAATCTTGGGCCTTCAATAATGTAAACCATCCGTACTATTTTTTGTGTGTCTGGACAATACCTTTACCCCGGTAAGTACCTCGTTTTAGGAAATATAGTATTCAGCGGTTCTACTTGTTTTGGTAAAATTTTCTTGAAGACCGATTAATTTTCGTCACTATATTAACTTTGCGATCGACATCTTCCATGGAGCGCTTTCATTTGGCGTAATTCGATAAACATGTAAAAACTGCTAGAGCGCCTTTTCGATGGCGTTCCTTTAGCCTTTTCCAGGGCTCTTTAATGCGTGTCTCTAAACCTCTCTGTCTAACGGTTCGATTAGGGATAATAGTTTGACGTCGTTATTTAGTTAACCTAGAGAAGTTTGCAGAACTTTGGAAAATCTGCTGAGGTTAAGTGCATGCCATTGTCTGAAACTATACAGTTGGCCTCACCAAGCCTAGCATGCAATGTGTGAAGAGTACTGAGTGTAAAATCCGTCATTGCACTTTTACATCGAAATACCTCAGGCAATTTAGAAAATATGTCTACCATTATTAAATAATAGTTTCCATTTAATGACCCTGCGTAATCTACGTGTATGTTTTGTCATAGCTGGTCCGCTTTAAGCAACACAATAAATTGTATTGGTGCGCTTTTGCAGCCAATGCGTATCCCTTACACGATTTTTCCGTGTCTCCTATATCAGTGTTCATACTCTTCCACTAAGCGTAGGATCTCACGAGCGTCTTTATTCGAGTAGCCCCAGTGTGCCCCGTATGGACATTCTTTAGGATTTTCATTTGTAGTGTAGATGAGGTTGCTAATTTTTCTTGGAACAATAGTACCTCATTCCACATAGAATACACTTTCCGCGCCGGTTCATTTGATTGAATTTTTTGTTTCATTTCTTTGATGAAACTATCTTTTTAAGCCTCCCTTATTATATCTTCCAAAGTAACTGGTAGTTCCTTGCTCGTATTACACATTATTTGTGCATAGTCCTTTTCAGGTTGTAGTGGCGCTATTACTGTATCTTCCAGCAGTTACCGTTTTAGGGAGTAATCACGACAATCCGTCTGCCTGACTTAACTTTGAAGATGTAACAAATTCCACACTGCAGTCGTAATTCAGTCGAATGTTCCCCTGTCCTTGCATTCTGTTGCCTGTGTAAGTTGGCAGATGTTTTTAAAGACAATGATTGTTATAAGCGGCTTATGGTAAGTTTGTAATTTAATTTTACGACCGTGTAAAAATCGGTGGAGTTTTGGTACCTCGAATATGATACCCACTGCTACCTTTTAGATTTGGCAGTAATTCTTCTCGGCAGGCAATAAAGTTCTCGACGCATGGGCTATCTGCTTAGTGAACCCATCCGGCATCTTTTGTAGAATGCATGCTTTGATGCCATAGGATCTTGCGTCGGTTGTGACCATCATCTCTTTTTCCGAATTGAAATGAGGCAAGGATAACTCTGACGTTAATACATTTTTACCTTCATAAACCCTACCTTGCACGCAGTCGTCCAGTCTAATATTTTTCATGTTTTAATAGTACATTCAATGGCGCGCGCAATTAATACATATTCTTAGCGCACACTTGGTAATAGTTCACGAACCCTAAAAAATCTCTGCAATGTCGTTACGTTATGGGGCTCTGTCATCTCTTTTATAGCTATGGAGTTATCCGGATCGGGTTTTCCACTCCTTATCTATTATATAACCCAGGAATTTAATTAATTCTAAAACAATAATATTTTCTCCTTCAATGTAAAGGCGTAGTCTAATATACTGTCAAACATTAAAATACATGCTCTCTATGCTGTTCAACATTTTGCCTACGCATGAGAACAACGTCCAGATAGCCTATAGCGAAATGCAAACCTCTTAGATAAGTATTCGATTACCTGTTAGAAAATTGTTGGACCTACTTTCATACCGAATGTTAATCTATTGAATTTATAAAGTCCTTTGTGAGTTGAGATACGCGCAAATTCCAAGCTATCTTCCTCTACTGGTATTTATAGGTACGCTTCGCTTAAATCTATTTAAATTAATATCCGCCATTTAACTTAGTGAATACTTCCTCGTGGTTTTGTGGCAGATAGGGGTGGTTCTTGAGCGTTATATTCAATCCGGTAGAGAAATTCGCCCATACAGAAATCTCTTTATATTTTGTCAAATATACAGTGATGGCTGCCCACTCACTATAGTTAATAGGGGTCAAAATATATATGTTAATTAGTCTTTTCAATTCTTCCTTAATTTTTTCCTAGAAGCGAATGGTTTTACATGATTATTTATGCTTCATTCGGCAATTCGAATCTCACTTTATTTTTGTGCAGCCACCAAGCTTTGAAGATAAAAAAAACCCTGGAAAATATTTGTTAAGATCTTTCTGGAGTTTGTCGGCTTCGGCCGCTAAGTCCTCGACTTTTGGACAAAGATCACTCATTGGCGAGTCCCATAATTCAAATTCTTTATCCAATCATTCCCGAATAATTTCCTTGCCTTCCTTAGAACGGACACTTTTAGCTTTTTGTCGTTCTTTATAGTGATACATTAACAACTACTTCACTCTCAAAATTTATTTTTTCACTAGTTACCGATCTTGCAACTTTATTTGTCTTTGTCATAGTGGGCTTTCTATACGCGATCATGCGTGAAAATCCATAATCTCTTTATATTTATATTCCACATAATCGATAAATCTTACCCTGAATCGAGTTGCAGCTTCACTTCTGATTCTAAAAGTAACATATTTCCTTATGTTCTCTGAAGTGTCAATCTGTGCAGTTTTTACGTAGCTCTTTTTTGCTATTATTGCTCTTAAATATGATGTCTTATGCTCTGCTCGCTTACATAGGTCACCTGTTATTTTCCTTTGCTACTGACACGCATTGTACTCATGATGTCCTCCACATTTGCTACAATGCGTCCTACTATTTTACCTATCCTAAAAGTTTTCTTAAGCGTTCCAAAATTTGTTTATGGACGTTTACGCTCAAATGCTGTTTTTTCCCAAACGCTTACGAGTAGTTTTTCTAGTTTTAAACGAACTTTTGGAAATAAATGCATTTGGATTTTCGAATTTCCCACCAGTATTAAAAAAAATATTTCGAATTACCACTCGTGTTCTTCTTTCTTGAATCCTTTTGGTCGTCAAATGCTGTTTTTTTAGAGTGAATCCTTGCCCGAATATCCGTAAGCAAGTTGTTGTAACCAATTGTTGTACATTAGTCCGTAAAGTTCTTGAATCATCCTCGTCAGGCAGTTGTTGAAGACCCGTGCTAGGAGTCACTAATAAAATAAACCATGATTAGTTTAAAGTGTATAAAATATAATATGTATTTAGCATAAAGAATACAGGAGCTACTAAAGTGGTATAAGAGGGGCGTGTTCGTAGCCTGTAGTTAAACATAATATGGATGTCTTTATTTAGTCTCTGAAACCAGTGGAAGTCATAGGACTGGTTTATTCCACTTAATTCTGAAATAGCGGTGATTAGTCCCCCACGCCAATACGTAATAATATAATAATAATAATAATAATAATAATAATAATAATAATAATAATAATAATAACAGAACACCACAGGTTTCCAATCAGATCGGTTGTTTACTTGTGTGAAAGCTCCATGTGAGCCAATAATAATAATAATAATAATAATAATAATAATAATAATAATAATAATAATAATTATAATAATGGCATGAACTACATGCACACACTTGATGGAAACGCCTGCAGATGTAAAACATGAAGGAACATTCAATGTAATAATGAACACTGAAAGTGTATAATTGTAAGATAACGCCCTTTTCCTTGTGAAGTTCACATAAACGGGCATCTAACAAAATCATTCGGATGGACTAAGAGATTAGAAAGATCAAAGATACAAAAAACAATAGTCAAATCTCTGGTTGCGGAGGGCACAGAAGATTGAAACCTTGTCACCAGAATCTCAGTGAAAAGCAATGTCCGGCGCCAATGATAACTCAATTGTAACGGCTGTTGAGATTACGGAAATTCTCTTGGCAAAGTTATTGGGAGAGGTTGAGAGTACTGCACGTCTGGGGAGATTTGTTGTAACTCAAACTCCACGGTACACCAAAGAGCAATATTGGATGAGGACTGTGTGGTTACTCCCTGTCAGTATATAATAATGCTCTTAATAATATAAGATGTAACGGGCGATCATAACCGGTGTCTGGATTAAATTACTTACTGGTGTAAAACTAGACTTTTTCTTAAGTTCCGTTTCGCTAGCAGCCATGCGTAATAGCTATTTTGTTTAGTTATACGAAAAGTGGTATCCCCTCCTAAAAAAGCTGGTTATTTTTTTTTTTCGTAAAACAAATGAACAGATTTGGCATGAACAAAAAATGTCAAACGTTTGTAAACACTGTTATATATTTACGTATATTTTATAAAAAAAATTAATAACACTTATTAAAGTACGTTTTTAATTAAAATATTTATTTATTTATATTTAATAGAAAATATATTACAAAAAAAATTCTGAAGACAATAGTTATCAATGGTTTGCACCTGTTTTTGTATTATAGAAAAATCACTTACAAAATAAAATATAAATAGATATTTTGTCTCATCCTTTTTTGTTATAGAAATAGAATACAATGTTCTTAAATACTTTCATTATTTTTATTAATATAAACATAGATGACTTTATTAAATATCTTATATGTCTTTATATCTTTAAGAAATAGAATACTATTTTTATTTAAACTTTATTTATAATATTATACAAAAAATTAGGATGACGTGGAAATGGGGAATCATTTTACATTAAAATTTTATTGGATAAAGATTCTCTTCACCAAAATTACTTTATTTGAGCGAATGGCATTATCCGAGAATTTATTTAAGTTATTTATGTAACCTGAGGGTAGACATGTATTTTTATTGAAATAATATTTTACGCAATAATATTTTGGTGAAACCAAAAATAGGCTTAGGCATGGCTTCTAGTTAAATGAACCGAAACAAAAGCTAATGTGGATTAGAAATCGGGAACATGTTACATCATATAAACCAGATTTAAAGAAAAGAGAGCGTATGTTTATCGGGTCCCAAATAGTATAAAACAATAGAGTTTTATTGCTATCTTCATGGCAATGTTTAATCGTGTTCTACACAAACATGATATATTAGTTCCTAAGTAAAATTTTAACCTAAGAAAAAGCAGTACACGTGTTTAACATCCAAAATCTTTAAAGGGAAACAAAAGCAACAGTAACTTTCTTTAAATTACATCACCATTAAATGAATCATGCGTTTTCGTTTCCGTTGATTTCTACATTTCGTAATATTTTTGAAAAAAAAACTCTAAAATATAACGGATATATATAAATAAATAAAACAAAAAGTAATGCAAAAGAAAAAACAATTGTAAGTTTTCAGTGTCTTGTTTTGTGGTGACAGATTTTTTTTTTATTATTTTCATGGCTAAATTAAATCGTTGTCAAACAAAGCTAAAGGAATACAATTTTGTTATGCAAAAATCAAAATCAAATTAAAACTAATTGATCAATATAGAGAAAAGTTGTGTATAAGTACTATGCATTGTTTTTATATGTAGCTGAGCATGATGAGGAACAATAGTTTCATCTTGTCCAAATCGATAACATAAACATTTAATATATAAATTATCTACGTATCTACTAATGTTTTTTTTTATGATTTACACTCTGTTGAAGACGTTCTTATTGCATTATTCTTTGTAACCGACAATTTAAAGGCGTTAAGATATATACAGAACTTGTTTACGGGGAATAAAGTACTAGTGAAAAGAAAAAGTAAATATGTAAATAGAAGCATAGGAAATATTAAATAACAGGGTCTTTATCTGTATGAACATGTGTGCGGTTCGGCGCAATTGATATTTGCCGAACTGTACGGCTCCCAAGCCAGCAGTATAATCAGAATTTCCCAACATGTCCCTTTATATATACGACAGGGTGGAGTAGACTCCTCTGCACGACCACGTGTTTCTCCTACCGCGATCGGTGATCACCTGACCAGTTCGAATAAATGTGCGAGTGAGTACACACCGCAGTGGTCCTCTATTTTGCACAAGGCTAGGTCTGTTCAGCATCTCGGATTCTTAGAGGCCCTTACAATAAACTGTTGCACACCTTCACCTGTTCTTTGCAAACAGATGGACCACATAAGTTCGTTGAACGTTTTTAAACAGGCGCCACCAGGTTAATTTCTACGCGGTGTCTTTCCCCCCCCCCTCATAGAAATTACTTCATGGCAACATTACTTCATTCCGACATTTACTTCTGAAGACAGCCGGGTAGAAGTACTTCAAGTTTATTCACCGTTCCCCCCTTTTCTTTTTTTCTCTTCCTTTTAGTCGATCTTCTTTCTTTTCAATATAGTTTTCTTACTTTTAGTCGATCCTGTTTCTTTTTACATTATAGTCGATCTTTTTTATAAGGTTTAAAAAAAACTAAAAAAATGTCCCACTTTGCTTAATATATATATATATATATATATATATATATATATATATATTGAGGATGTGTGTAAGGACACTTCTCAACTTATATACTCAACAGAATTGCTGATCTACAGACATGGAATTTGCCATATAAAGTATTCATATATGTAAAAAAAAATTGATCGGCTCTCATTCGGAAAAAAGGCGGCTCAGAGATCCAAATTCAAAAATTGATACTGTGGCATAATCGAATTAGTATCTATATGTAAATTGGTAGGCGACTGCGTATGTCGTAATCATTCTCCTTATGTATATATATAAAAGGCAATAGTAGCACGCCCGTTTTGTATGTCCGTCAATTTTTTTTTACAGGGGATGGCTCTCGAGCACGTTTCTATTTTTTAGAACTTTCCTTCTAATCTCTAAAGTATGATATCTACGAACTGACGTCTTTTCTACATTTATTTTGATCGACTTTTATAAAATTCCATTTCTTCCGTCAATTCGCGTGTTTTTTCGTCTTTTTCGTAAAAGTAAAGCGAAACTGATTGACGCTAAGCGGTCACGGGCTTTTCGTGCCAGGATGACTAAAAGTAATTAGCTTTGATCAGACAATTGCTAACTATTTGGAAGTTCCACCTTTTTCGGGGGAGTTGGATTCCCCTAACATCGTGCGGAAACAAATAAATCACACGGTTGAAAACTGAACTGGCCTTCAGCCAACGGTCATTTTTGTCGCCTTCGTGAAGTCATTAAATTAGCAAGTAGCATTTTTGATTGACATCGATGAATTCGAACAGATTTCACTCAATCTTGCTTCGTAGTGTAGTGCTGAGAAGCCAGGTTCCTTACATTTTCCCTTCCGCTTGGTCCTAAAGAGTTCGAGATTGTCTCCATATTCAAACTTTTCCTTTTTGAAACACACACCTACAAACACCCGGGAAACGCCGGGCACTCCCGCCAGTATATATATATATATATATATATATATATATATATATATATATATATATATATATATATATATATATGTATATATATATATACATATATATATATATATATATATATATATATATATATATACTAGGCTACCCGTTACCCATTGGGTCACTATGTTATATTAGCTACAGGATTAATGTATGAGCGTGAGACTTGTGACGTAAAGAAAATAGATTTTGTGACATATCAGAAACATTTCTATGAAAGTATATTAAAAATGAAAAAACAATATAGGTAGATTTCTATGAGTCGTTCTGTTTTAATTGTTTTTTTTTGTTTTGTTTTTTAAATAGAAACTCACAACCATTTAATTATAAGTGGTTTGCCATAATTATAGGTAAATCTGCACTATTCTAAATCATGATATATCGTTTAATTTAAACGTTAAGAAAGAAATATTCGGACGCTGAAAACGTACACAGTAAAAAAATACGTTGTAAAATGCTCTTATGTTTGACAAAGGTTAAAGTAGATTTATTTCTAAGAAAATTGCGTTAATATATCTGAAACGTAATACGAAAATGAACGATGTAACCAAACGCAGAATGCATTAACAATTATTTAGGCAATTAAAACGCAAAAAAAAAAAAAACAATTAGGACGCTGAACACGTACACAGTAAAACACTACACGGTTAATGAGTCAAAGTAGATTTTTTTGTAAGAAAATTGCGAAAGTTTACTTGTAATACAGAGTAGTTGCAAACCATCCTCACCCTTCCCATATTAAATAATAATTTCGAAATAATAACGTTAATGTTTCAGTGCACAGATCAAAATCTGCAAAAGAAGCGATTTTTGTTTATTTGTTTACGTTGTTATGGGTTAATTTTTAATCGCGCATGCGCAACCGCGTGTCATTAACCGGAAAGTGCGTTATATCACTCGTTACAGAGTCATTTGAGTCTTATAATTATATATATATATACATATATATATATACATATATATATGTATATATGTATATATATATATACATATATATATATATATATATATATATATATATATATATATATATATATATATATATATATATATGCATTTATCATTCCCGATTAATATGTAATAGGCAACATACAGTAGCGTCCGAAACTTAGGGACAACATTTTAAAACCTTATATTTGTTAGAAATAACTACTGTGAAAAGCTTTTTTTTTTACCACTGGTAGTGGTTATTATCCATAATAACAAACTAAAATTTGAATCATTTGCAAAGACTACAAAAAGAATTACAATAAATATTTATTTATTTACAAAATATGAACGTCCAAAAGTAAGGGACAATATTGTGAAAAACAATGTAAACAGTATGCTATATTCCATTTTTTTTAATTCCCTCTAAAGAATAAGTCTTACTTAGCCATTTGTAAACGTTGCATCAGCCGACACTATGGTGAAACGCCAACTACTTGTTTACTCTGTGAGACAAGCTATTGTGAAGCTACATGAGGAAAACACACACCATTAGAGAGATTTCAGAGAAATTGAAACGTTCCAAGCGTATTGTAGGTAGGGTTGTTATATCCTACAATGATACTAGGAAAATAGTTAGTGATTTTAAAACCGGAACGAGATGGAATAATGCAGCATATGCCATTAAGGTATCATTTTAGGTCTTGCACAAAAATTAAAAGGGTTATGAATAGTATATTCTGTGTTAATGTGTCAAGACCAACGGTTTCGAGACGACTGCAAGAAATATGGCTGTTTAATCCACATCCAGGGAAGAAACCACTTGTTAGTTCGAAGAATAAGATGAGATTAGAGTTTGCAACCAGGTATGTTATTGGGACATATACAAATTGGGCAACAGTATTTTTCATTGATGAAAGAAAATTTAATTTATTTGGAAAACCTGGAAAAACAATGTAAAGATACCTATTGGTGAAGGATTAAGTGCAATGTGTACTAGGAAAATTGCCAAGTTTGAGGACGGAAGCGTCATGGTATTTTTAATGTTTTTAAGACACAGTGAAACGCCCCTTGTCCGGTTACAAATTCGTGTAAACACATTGTTAAAGATTATGTTGTGACAATCATACAGAATTCAGGTTGCGATAGAGCCCATTTCCATGCAAGATAATGTTCCATGTAACAAAGCAATCTTAGCGAGCAAGATTTCGAAATTATGTATTGGCTACCGCAATGTCTTGATTTAAATCCAATAGAAAAATATTTGGAAGAGCTTAGGAGTGAAAGTTATGAAAAGAAATCAACTAACTCGGAGGATTTGTGGGTTAAGCTTCAAGAAGAAGTGTCAAAAATTAGTATCGAGGATTGGCAGGTACTGGTTCGTTTTATAAGCCCAAGATGTGCAGCTTACATTTAGAAAAAAGGCTCATTAAATAAATACTTATTTTGCATGTATTTTTTTTATTTTTATCTTTTTGACTGTTTACATTTTTTTCTCAATGCGTCCCTTACTTCTGGAAGTTCCTATTTCAGAAATAAATAAATAGTTGTTATAATGTTTTTTCTCAACTATGCAAATGATTCAAATTTAAGTATGTTATTATGGATGATAACGACTACCAGTTGTCAAAATTTCAGTTTTCGCAGTTATTTTTCTAACAAATATTAGGTTTTAAAATGTTGTCCCTTACATTTGGGCGCTACTGCATGATTGCTTACGTAAATGAAATAAAAAAGTATATATGTTCATACAAATTTACACAGAAACCAATACACAAACGCAAGTATATATATATATATATATATATATATATATATATATATATATATATATATATATATATATATATATATATATATACATCGTTCTTTCATAGCGTTCGGTCCTGGATATGACCTTAACCTATATCCGATGGTGAGACCCCAGCTTGCGGGCTTTTGGGAGTGTGGAACAATCCTTTAATTGGCATTCCTCCAAGTTCACTCTGACCCGGAATGGTAGTATCTGTTAGGGTCGCAACTATGGATTAAAGAGAAACCGACTTAAAAGAACAAATATACTCTATGAAAAAAAATTATCTTCAAAATCACTTGATTCGGCATTAAATAACATGAAAAGGTTTGATATGCCGTAAAACAAAAACAAACACACAAACAAACTTTCATAGCGTTCAACTTTTCATCATGTAACATATAGATAAGTATACAGTAGTTCTTTTCTAAATAAGGAAACATAAATAACTACTTTAGGTCAATTTGTCGCGTGGAGATTTTACGGAATCGTAACCGACAATTTTGTCCAATTTCCTAAGCAAGCAATTAAAATTTGGTGGTTTTGAGTTCCATTTACTCACGAGATTGGTTTCTATGCAATTAGATTTCGACAAGAATACGACGCTTTGAGGATTGAATACAGTGTTACTATAATCTTGTTTGCACCTTCACATGTCATTAGAACACGTCATGAGAACATATAAAACTTGAATCACCGGTCGCCGTGTGGAAATGCTATTTCCCTTCAATTTACCACCGGAAGTAAATACTGGTTTACGGTAATAACTTGTGATTAATGGCTTCTCTGCCTCTGACTGAAGAATGTTGTCTTTGTTTAGACAAGCCAGCTTCTGGCTTTATTATGAAATGGCATTACATAAATTTATTTTGACTTTAGTTACGTTAAATAGAAACAGTCTCATACGTTTCGCGACATAAACTAAAATATAAATAATGTAATTATATTTGTTTCATATGATATATGTTAAGTCACATGAATAAAAGTTTGATTACTAATTTATAAATGTAATTGGTTAGTATTGCGAAAACACTATTATAATTACACACGCGCACACACACGCCTACACACACGCACATAGTCATCCACATACAGTAGTGTTTCGTTGTATCACAGTGCGGCTAGAAAGGCAACTACATATAGCCAGAATCAACCCCACCCGCCCGTACCACAGTCAAGGGTCATTACTATTACGTTATTCGGCGGCTGCCGAAATAAACGATGTTTAGACATCGTCCGAAATACCTAAGCTCAATTATTTACACAAAGAGCATCGCTTCATACGCTAATGGTAATTCGTGTATCACTTCTCAATATGATTAGCTCAAGATAAAGAGCATAATATTCAACAAGCAGTACTGTTTCCCTGCATCACAGCTCATCAGAGCGACTATATATATATATATATATATATATATATATATATATATATATATGTATATATATATATGTGTGTGTGTGTATATGTATATATATACATATATACACACATACATGTATATGCATGTATATATAAATATATATTATCTATATAAGAGCCAGATGCTTCCAAGAATGGGATACTGTTGCCACATATGGGCAGGAGCTGCTAGAAAAGACTTGTCCTGCCTTGATAGGGTTCAAAATAGACTTTGTAGCCTGGTGGGAGATGTCCTTTTCTCTTCGCTGCAACCTCTATCTCACGGAAGAGATGTTGCGAGTTTGTCTTAGCTTTATCGTTATTTTCATAGAAAGTGTTCGACTGAGCTTCAATCGATGGTCCCCCCTCGCCAAACTTTCACAAGAAACACTAGACTAGCTGAAAACATTATCAATAATTTTCCCCACTCTTTATCTTTGCCTAAACCTAAACATAGATTCCATGAACAAAGCTTCTTTCTTAGAACTGCACGCTTGTGGAATTGTCTTCCTTTTTCCTGCTTTCCAGCTGTCTATAATATGGTTGTCTTCAAGTCCAACGTGAACAAGTTTCTGATGAGCCGTTCCACTTAAGTTAACAAATTTACCGAACTTCCATTACTATCGATTACTATATTGTCCTTTTGACTCACTACACTCTTTAACCCTTATCCTTGAGTGGCCTATGGGCCTTGATACGTAGTTTCGCCTATGTAAAAAATATATATATCGTATCATCTATATACTGTAATTTTTAAGTATAGTTAATAACAAATAATGTTACAATTAATAATAATAATAATAATAATTATAATAATAATAATAATAATAATAATAATAATAATATTAATAATAATGATGATAATAATTCTGATTTCGTTTATCGTCGTCTCTTTTGAAAGGAATGGGGTTCCTTTCCAGAGGATTTTCCTAAATCTCGTCTCCAAATTAGGAGCTTCAAACATCAACGGTTTTTCTAGGGATGTTGATGGTACCAACAGTAGAAGAGGTCTGAAGGCCGCCTAAAACATCAGGGATTTGTAGTTTTTTCAATTATTCTTCAATGCAATATGATAATACTCCTAGCATACCAACTACGACTGGGATTACTTGTGATTAAATCCCGTTTATACGCCTAATCTCCAAGGCCAGTGGAACATAATTGATCCACTTCTCATACTCCTTCTCTCTCACATTCCTGTTCCAGGTCACTAGGAGGTCTACAGCCTGTTAGTTTTTTGAGACCTTCTGAATGGCGACCAAATCCGGACGAGTATGTTCCAATTGCTCAGTTGTTATGACATTTTGTCCCACCATACCTCTACCTTGTTATCCTTACTTGTTCTCATTCACTCAGGCGCCGCTTCAAACCATTTTCCAGCACACTTCACCCCAACCTTCTTACACACCTCCCTATATATCCGGAGTCCCATGCGACCGTGTCTTTTGCAGTACTCTCTCTGGGCCAGTCCACTACACCCTGCTGCAAGTTGCACAATTAATTCTGATGTCTTACCATAAATCTGGCATTCTGCAGCAACTTGCTCTCCCAGAACCACATTTTTGAACAATCGTGTTCCTAATGTCTGCCTTTTTGCTGCACAAACAAAAGCGTCAGTACTCTTACCCAGATACTGAGCTCAAACCCATTGGCATAATCTCTCATCGGCCACTTCTGCTATATCCTGAAAGAACCTTTCATGTCTTTTCTTCCTAGCCAGGTTATCTGCCCTTTTTCTTTACATACGTTTCACATAATCAGACTTGGTCTCACATACCTCGACGTCATTGGCCACAAACGTAAGCATCCACTCATCACTTCTAACCACATGCTCCTTCATGTATCTCCTTGCTTCTAACACTATCTTTTACACTTTTCAATCCTCTCCCACCGTCTGTTCCATTTGATACAGCCTTGCTACGCTACTTCGAATGTGAAATACACCAACCATTTCTAACACTTTTCTTTTTTGATATCCATGGCATGCAACACCTTGTCAAACGATTCTAAATCCCTGCACTGTATCTCAAAACACTGACTGCGTATGTATTTACTGCTTCTATTAGGTTTCCTCCATACAGTTTCAACTTTGCAATTAGTTTCACTCTTCTAAGATACCCCTTCCTGACTTTCTCTTCTATTTATCTGTCCATGCTGCCTACACCCTCAAACACTCCCAAATACTTATGTCCTGTATCTTCTATTTCTTTCATGATTTCTCTAGTTGGCAGTACTAGTCAATTCGAATGAACTTTTACTACTCTTTCATCACCAGCACCGTACATTTACTAATCTCAAACTCCATCCCAATTTCTTCTGACTATGTCCCCACAAGTTCTATCAGTCTCTTCATTTCTTTTTACTTTCTACCAAATATTTTAAAACCATCACTAAGCAGTAGATTTTTGAGGTGCCTTACACCAGATCCAAAGTTATACCCCAGTGTTTCTTTCTTCAAGAGGATGCTCAGTGGCATCATTATCATTACAAAAAGAAGTGAGTATAACATATATCCTTGGAATATTCCATGTTTAATGCCAAACTGCCCATCATCTCTCTGTTTGCTGTCAGCACCCTTTTCCATTGAGCCATACTTGTCTCCAAAAGCCCTAATATATTCGCAGCAACCTTCATCATCAAAAGTGTTTCACGTATCCATGGATGAGGAACCATGTAATAAGCCTTTCTCTCATCGATCCATGCTACATTCATATTCCACTTCTTCTTCTTCTTTCCATCCTGCATTAATGCTTTATCAATCAGTAATTGCTCCTTTGTACCTCTGGAGCCTTTCCGACACACTTTCTGCTCATCAGGGAAAACACCATTGCTCTCAATGTGTTCATATATTTTTTTCTGCAAAGATTCCAGTTAACAGTTTCCATATTAGTGGTGGACATGTAATTGGTCTATAATTATTGGCATCTGTTCCCTTTGCAACAAATTTACTACAACTATCGATTACTATATTGTCCTTTTGATTACGGTACACTCTTTAACCCTTATCCTGGAGTGGCCTCTCGGTTTTGATAAGCGATGACGCCTATGTAAAAAAGGATCTTTCCTGACCAGTGTAGTCCTTTCCTTTACCGCCCAATCAAGGTCATCTCCCGACTCTATGTTTTTCTTGTCTTTCGTATTAACTCAAACAATCTCAAAAAAAGTCATGCATTTTTCCACGGCGATAACGACGACGACTATGCACAAATTTAAACATATTCATGATTAAAAAAATCAAACAACTCCTTTCCAAGCGAAAAAACTCCCCGGAAAAACGTTTTTCTTGTATTTCCTATTAATGCAAACAACAACAGCAACAACAAGAACAACAATAATAATAATAATAATAATAATAAAAATAATAATAATAATAATAATAATAATAATAATAATAATAATAATAATAATTACCAAGAGCCGCTTATCGGCGTTGCTCGGTGCAAGTAATCCCCGTTCCGTTAACAATTAAATGACGGGTGTTCTTTTGCCCATCCCTCAACATATATATATATATATATATATATATATATATATATATATATATATATATATATATATATAGATATATATATATATATATATATATTAAAAACGGCTCTCAGCATAGACATCTCCAACCTCCTCATTCGGCTTTCTGAACAGACATCCCATTTTGTGAGGGGAGTTTCAAAATATGTGTTTCAAATTTCACCTTGATAAGTGTTGCAAGGATACCCACCAGCAAATACTAACACAACACATTTGAAGGTAGCAGTGTCGGTCCGATTGAGTTAGATTTGTTCCTACTGCGTGCGTATTAATCTGGCGATCACTGATGCAGATATTTATATCTCGGAAACTATTTTCATCTGCCAAATATTAGTGTGGTTTCTCAATCAGTATAGTCGATAATTATTAAGGTTGTCATTTTAAAGAAATTTTTGAGGTGCAACTAAGGTAAAAAAAATACCAAAATAAATGTAATAAATAATAATAAATAAAGGTAATGTCTGCGCAGTGTCGATAATGAGTCAGAAAATAGAAAAGTACTCAAAATACCAAACAGAAAGGATAATTTTTTCAGAAATTAAACATAACGGTTATCAGGATAGACCCCCACTTTTGGGAGAGGTTGATTGTCAAAGTATTTGCCCAAAATTTCACCTTGATAATCATTGTCAGGATGTCCACCCGCAAATACTATAAAACAAAAGTGGAGAATAAAACTATTCGCATATGCCAAACATAAATGTATTTTTTTTTTTATCATCATAGTCGAAAACATATACGGACAAGATAATTAGCAGGGGAAAATCTAGCTAATCGGATGAAAAAAAATCTAAGTAAGTTAAGTGCCCAACATTAAAATTAAATGTTTAAAAATGTAAATAGATAATAAAAAAGTAAAAAAAAAATAGCAGCGTGTAAATTTCATATATAAGCAATAGTACTAATGTTTTTTTTTTAATTTTTTCAGGGAATGGTTGCATGCAGTTTATGTGTGCATAGGAATGTGTAATATCATAAGTATTTAATATTTTTATCACGTTGTATTTGTTTTTTTTTTGCTTTTTTTCAGAACGATTGCCTCTTGTAGTAACTTCCGCAATATTCGGAAAGATTTGAAGCGTTCGTTTATATATTAAGAGGTAGACTCCGGGGTAATCGAATTGCCCTAAAAATGGTGCGATTCTTATTGTATTGCTCCTAGGATAAAATGTAGGATTTTATTATAAAGTATAAATGTATCTTAAAGTTCGTTCTAAACTTATAGGAGATAGTTTCGAATAGGTTAGACATAATACATTTCTATGTGGAATCTGTTGTTGCAAATCTATAGCATTTTGTGTCCACATGAGAAATTTCAGTCAGCAAAATATTATATGTGGAGTTAATAACAAAACAAAGAAGAATGTACTTGCATTGAAATATCAATATCTGTTGTTATCTACATATTTCAAATCAAACATTGAATAAGCAGGATATCAAAAGATCTCATTGAAAAGAAGAAACTGACAAATAATGCATTAAGGCAATAATGACTATGTTGGGTATGTAAATGATGTACATGTTTATTGAAGTATAACAGAAAAATAAAAAAAATGTGAATATCGCTTCTCATCAATCACGATTAATACTACTGTACACATCGAGTACTTCATTCAAGAAGGGTTATAATCCATATTTATGAAACTAAAAACAAAAAAAATACGATATGGTTTAACAAAGACCGAGATATCAGATGACTAAACAAACGAGATCACTACTACAAAATTTTAACTAAAACAACGTTAGACAACGATTGAAATAAGAAGAAAAACTAGGCAAAGGATGTAAGACAAATGCAAGGAAAATATAAAGAACTGAAAACGACTATACAGACAATGAAAAGTTTTAGATGAAGCATATAAGCATAAAATTTAGATCCATAACTGCAGATAATGATAAACACAGAAAACAACCAAGGGAGATAGCAATGTTTACGTCTACTTATTTTTGACTACGATTTTTTTTATTTTTGATCACGACGATAAACGTTATCCTAATATTTAAGGCAGTGAAATATATACTTATACTAAGTCACAAAAATTATATACTAAAACGTTTTAGAGCAATTTAGCAGAATAAACAAAACCAGAAACATTGGTAATTTTATATTCTGTATAAAATTGTCAGTAACATTATTCGTTAATGCAACCTACTATTTAGAAAACGGATCAAGGAAAATAGAAAGCATTTGTAATTATGACTAATTTTTCACCTATCCTGGCCAGGTGCTTAAATCTTTCAAATCAAAGATCTATTGACTATTTGAGAACGTCAGCGTATACTGACTTTCTCATTTCGTTATTTTTACCAGTAAGTTCATACTAATTCCGTTTTTTAATGATGATGTCTCTTTTACTTACGACTTTAAGGACTTCATCAGTTTCCTCTGTGGCTGAAATGCATCCAATACTTATGGAGATGTTATATTCCAATAGTGTAAGACAGATTTACGTAACAACCAATTAAGAGACAGTCCTTACTTTCTTCAATTAAAACATAGACAACGTTAATTGATCGGTTAATATATTGCTTTTGTAAATTATATTTTAATGGATTGTAGAAGATACTTTTAAATGTGAAAGTGATGTTTTATTTTTGTTGTATTTCAGCAGTTATTCTGAACGTTGAATAACTGGTTAACGTATTATTTTTGTAAATTAAACATTCTCATATTTAGGGAAGATGTAATTTAACATTTATATCTTTTAAAATTGGATTAAATTCAGTTTCACTTTGACTGAACCACAACGTACTCTGTGCAATCACTTTTTGTTTTTGGTTCGTTTTGTAAAATTTGATTAAATTGCTTAATAAAAGACTAACACATGCTTTAAAAAGTGCACGTTTTCATGTTATTTTTATGGGTAGAGAGAATGATATTAGAGTACTTTCTCCAAACAATTATTTCATTTAGAACTTATTTTCATTCGTTATTATAACTATATTAGCTTACAGATTACCGTATTTGTCAATGATAACATTAAAGTAAATGTAAGTGATAATATTTTATTTTAAAATTTATTTTACGAATTCGACGTGGCTGAAAAACTGCATATTGATTAAAAATAAACGTTAAATATTATGTTTCTTAAAGTCTTTAGATTTCAAACAGATTAACATTTAAATTAATTAAAATGTAATTTGTTCAGAATCTACACTATATAGTATAATGGGATTATATATGATAAGTATTTAATGTCGTGTATTTAACGCAATCTGAATTTTTATATATATTATCCAATGGTAAATAAGTGTCGAAAAATTTTGGAATATATGGCTCTTATTTAATTGTTAATACATTTCATTAGAACACACGGGAATATGCATTTTAAAATTGATGTAAATTTAATGTCGGTGTCAAGCGTAGATAATTTAAGCAAATATTAGTCTCACATTTTTAGTATTTTCATATGAAAACCCCATTATTAAAGTCTAGAAGGAATGTTACAATCTTACACGATTATAAATGACGTAAAATAAAATAATTTCACTACATTCAGTTACTTCTTCAGAATTAATGTATATTTTCTCAGTTTAAAATAAATGATTGAGTTTGAAAATATTTATTTTTTTCCAGTTTTAGAGGAATTCTCAAGCAAAATTATACAATATTATTTCATAATATTTTAGCATTTTTGATATTTTTTCCCGAATAGATTCATATTTCTGTCGGTCTTGCAAGAATTATCAATAGAAATGGAGCATTAACAATACGAAAAACGGGTAGTTTCTGAATTTCAAAATATCCTCACCAAGTTTACACTCTATTTTGCTTTGGGAAATTGATGAGTTGTGTTGTTTAATTAAAGGCCCAAAGGGAGAATATTTAATTTTTCGGAAAGAAAGTGTTTAACTACCACTTCATATTGTATTTTTTTCAGATTAAGTGTTATCGACGTGACCGTTTCAAAAATGAAATAATATCCCTCTAACCGACAAAAAATAGAAACTATGTTGTTAGGAAATGACTTAACAGCAAGTATACTGACTGTTTCGTGTTCACATGCATGCATGGGGATATTATTATTAGTACGCACCAGATGATTCACTCCCCTCCGGCTCCAATTCAGTTGCTGTATCGTTCCAATAACTTCCAAAGTTACAACTGTTGTTGCAAAGAAAAAAAAAAGAGTACAAAAAAACTAATTTCACTGCAGCAGCGTCATCCGCCAGTACTTTCTATAGCCTCGTTTTCACGTATGTCTCACATTCCACAGAGGCCTGTTTTGATAAAATACAGAGTCCTCCAAATTTGCGTATTTGCATATGTGCACGAGATCATACGAGATTCTGTTAGACTACATTGTTATATAAGGCGCAACATTGGACCCTTTTCAGCATCATGAAGCTTCCTCGGCAAACCGTACACCGAGACCGTTTAAGAGAGGTCTGCGTTCCCACATTTCCGCTCCCTCCCCAACGTCCTCATCACAGAGAGAACAGGGTGCGGTGACCTTTTTTCTTCGGGTGCTTCTTCGGAGAGGGGGGCCGGGAGCTTCGTCCTCGCCTATGCTTTCGAACTCGGTTTCAGGGTTGGTGAAACTAAGTCTGCTAATCTCAGGGTAGCTGTTTGACGAAGTCTGCGTAAACCAGAACGATGGTTCACTGTTCTCGGATCCAGTCTCGCTCTCATAGCCGAGTGGCGGCTACGCTTGTGATGTCAATCGAAGATCCTTGATGTGACGGGGCATCCCATCAACCCGCAACGATTGCTGGCTGATCACCTCAGTAACCCGCCCCGTTCCGTAGTGTGCGGTACACTTGCCGCGGGGGTTCTTAACCCAGACGACATCAACCTCTTTGATACCCTGTGTCTGTCTGTCTGTCTGTCTGTCTGTCTCTCTCTCTCTCTCTCTCTCTCTCTCTCTCTCTCTCTCTCTCTCTCTCGGGAAGTGCGCTGGTTTCCATGCCTCTCACCCGAACGTGATAACTGTGCAATGCTTCGGCTGGTGCAGTAGAGGGTGAAATCTCCTCTGTGTGGATGACATACCAATAGACCGCCTCAGACACCGTGTACCCTAGTTTCGATGGTTTTAACAGTCCTGTGATTTCTCTTAATAATTATATACCCCAGCTGTCGGCGCCATTGTCGGTTAGTATGTCAGAAGACAGACCACGCTGGAGGGAGACATATTCAAGCTCACGGACAACGGCGACCGAGTCCTGCCGGCGAAGGTGCCGCCACAATGCAAATATAGACGGCCCGCAATCGATGAACGTCAAAAAATGCCCACCGTTGTGGTGAGTTACGTCCATTGCGAGCCTGTTAGAATTTCCTCTCACACTCAGCTTTCCCTTCTTCAACTGGATCGGTGCTGGGTCGATAAACCGACAGGTTTTGCAACTCCTCGCAACAGATTTCACGTCCCTCTTTAACATATAGGGGACGTCCAACCTGGCGAAGTAAAGGATTCGCTTTACACGGGGTTGCCCGCTTTGGCAATGGACATCAGCAACACGGTCCAAGCTAAGCCGACGCCCCACTGCGGCGCAATTCACAGTGCCGCTTCGTCCACTTTATTTCGGATGGTCCAGCCAACGGCGTGGCACTCTGGTTAGGCGATCAGCGCGATTCTGACAGGACTGCACCAGTGTCACATCTACGGCCAGGTTGAATTACTTGATGATCTCGATCATGGTAGCAAGTCGTCTCCCTATTAGCATTTCGGTCGATGCCTTCGTTGCCAACCGTGCTTTCCCACTCAAGGCCTCAGTTATACACCGATGCACGCACGTAGAATCTGTGACGATTTGAAGCACTCTGGGCTGCCACTGATGCGCCAGATTTTCACCTTTTGAGTGTAGCATCAAGCCCAGCAAAGTGTATCTTCCCGGCGTCATTTTCTGGCTGAAGCGAGCAGGCATATTCTACGAAAACTCTGTCGACAGTCAGAGCAACGCTCCCGTTGACACACCAGATCTCTCGCACGGGGTCGTCCTCGGTCACTCTGGCGATAGCTTCAACTAGCATGCTTCTCAGGGCAGGATTGCCCACCTATTCGTCCCATCCCGCTGACATGGAAGTCGCAGGTCGTTTTATGACTGCCACCACCACGCAGATCCACACTCACACGGGGAAGGGGCTGACCAGTTTTCCGCAGATGGAAAAAACGCTCCGACGCGTAATGTTGGATGGAACTTCCGGAATGTCACGCCCTCTTGCCCAGTGGAGTCCGTCTGCGCTGTTGCTCACATGCAAGCCAAGAACTTTAACTCCGTCTTGCAGGCGCTCTGTTTCCTCACACGACAACCCGAAGTTCTCAAAGTGCTATTTCCCAGCCTGGGAAATATACGACTACGTTTCCTGTGGAATGGCTTCATCCTGACGCCGGATCGCCTGCATAATAGCTGTCATAATGTTCGGGGCCTCGTTCAGGTCGAACCCCAGCCTGGTCAAACAATAGCGAGTCCCTTTGACCTCGACCGTCTGAACCGGCCACAGCGATTTGTCGGCGCGTATCTGCAAGTAGCCTCTTCGTAGGTCGGGGATTGCTATGTACGCCCCTGCAGCCGCTACTCACTCAGGTTACGTGCGCAGCCGTCAGTCCCCGCCGTGTGTGGGCCCACGTGTTTATTGAGTTCCCGGTGATCCATGAGCGGCCGTACATTCTGTTTATTCTCTTGCCTAATGGCGATCTGGGGGATCAGCCCCCTTGATGGCCCGAGCTCATCCTCTGGGTACGTAACCAATCACTCATTATCCATCCAAACTTGGAATTCTGCCTCGTACTTCACCTTGAGCTACGCGGGAGGGGGATACTTCGTCCGTGTGGAAGTCGGGTTCGTCAAGAGTGATTGCCTCATATCCCTGTTCTTTGCGTTGGGAAAATCTCACATCACCGACGCCCTCCATGGTTATTCCACCCAGCTGTGTATTAGTGTCCATTCTAAGGAGAAGGTCGTATTCTAGAAGCTCCCTGTCGATCACTAACGCATTTACAGCCACCGGGGGGCATCGCCAACGCTTATATGGACAATGCTCATTTCAAAACACACCAGCGAGTCTCCGCCAACGATTAATACTGGGACCTACTGTTTCGTCCATGCGGAACAACATTTCCTGTGTATGAGGGCTTGAGTGCCTCCGGTGTCAATCAGCACTGAACGCCTACACCCATCAATCCGTACTTTCACTACAGGAATCACCTTGCCCAGTGTTGCTTGTGGGAGGGTGCTACGTAGTCTGGATTGTCGCATTGGTGACAGAGTCCTCGTTTTCGTGCTCTATAGTCCGGGATACGCTTCGCACCGCTTCTGCAGTCTCTGGCGAAGTGGTTGGGGCCACCACATTTGTAGGCGATTCCAGTGCGTCAAAGCTGCTCCACATCGTTCTTTAGCGTCGACGATGCCCGTAACAGCCGACTGGCGTAATCCGGAAGCCCAGACAAAAATATGCGTGCCAATATTCGGTCGCTTGCAACGCCGAAGGGAGCAGCAAGCTTCTTCAGGTCGGTCAGGTAAACGTCCGCAGTCTCCCCTGACCAAAACCGAAGTGCAGAGAATTGCCTCCAGGCAAGAGAAGTGTCCGCACCGAATGCTCCTTACAACGCTTGTTTTATCCGTTCCATTGTCGCCTCGTCCCCAAGATGCTGGTACACAACATAAGACACTTTAATGAGCCTCAATGGGATGACCATAGCTGACTTCTTAATTTTGCACAACCGACAAACGCGCTCGGCCTTATCCAGTCATTCAACCACCGAAGGAACAGCTGTGGACCCGTCACACTCTAGTAACTGCTTCAGGTCGAATGTGTCCATGGTAAAAAATGTTCGGCGAAATAGCTTGTTGTTGCAAAGAAAAAAAAGCGTACACAAAACCTCAGCTCACAGCAGCAGCGTCGTGCGTCAGTACTTTCTGTAGACTCGTTTTCACATCTGCCCCATCTGCTCAAGTGGCCGGTTTATAAAAGCAGAGTCCTCCAAATTGGCACATTTGTATATGTGCACGGGATCACACGAGCTTCTGCGAGACTGCATTGTTATATAAGGCTTCAGGCGCAATCTTTGGTCCTTTTCAGCATTCTGACGCTGCGTCGGCAAAATGCACACCGACGCCATTTGAGAGGTAAGCCTGCGTTCCCACAATTTTCGCCACAGATCCATGGCAGTCATTTTGTGTTATCCTGTCAATAACTTCGTCACAACCTTAATTGTCTCATTACGACAACCTATAATGTTCTTCTCAAGTCGCAGGGAGCAAAATTCTAACTCTGGAAAGAGTAAAAAATCTATCTTGATTCACATCTTCATAAAATATTCTGTGATCTTCTCTGAGCACCATTGAGAAAGTACCAAGCCCATTTTCTGCGTTGTCAGTTTATCGCATATATCTGTTTGAAAAATTTTAACACTGACTTCAATCATTGGATTTATTGTCTCTATAGACACGTGACGTCTCCTGTTCATGCAATTCTTAATTTTGACAATACACTCTTGTGGTCTTGCTTTCTTACTGCTCCCACATCTCTCACCATTTCTCACCGACTCCCTGTTTTCCTGAAATCTCATGTAATTAGAAAATGATGGTCGATTCATTCAAGTTAGCCAGAAAGCCGTCTGATGCATTCCATACGTATCTGTGGCATTTTCACAAGTTAAAAAAACCACGCCTTGATTCACATCTATTTTTTATACCTGATAATTTCTCATATAGAGGATTTTTCCTTTACGGGATAAAGACCCGACTACTTGTCGCAGCATTTTTCAATACTTCTTCATAAATATCTTTCTTTTTTGTGGTTATGATTCCACTTTTTTTTTGTTTTACATATCAGCAATTTTGGATCTCATAGGATAACCAAAATTAATGGGTTTAGCAAGCATAACAAAACTATAATGTATCTAGGTGATGCTTTCTTCGCATAATACTCATTAAAATGAAATGCATACAATAATATGATATAAAGATTATAAAGCGATGGACGCTTTAATTATACAATATTAAACCTGTGTCATTTATTTATTTAAAGTAGGAAAACAATGATGAATATTTATACTTATAAATATATTTACTTTATTTATGATTAGAAGATTTTAATGTCGATGTGATTTACACATACGTGTATGATCATCATTGACGCACAGCTGACCAGAAACAATGTCCTTGTTCTTTTAAAAAATATTCAAGATTCTTAAATTAATTCATATCAGGGTGAAGCATTTACCTACAAGTTTACCTTATGCTTATATATATATATATATATATATATATATATATATATATATATATATATATTTTACACAGTGATCACCACTTATCAAGACCCGGAAGCCACTCAGGGATAAGGGTTATTGCAAGTACATCACGTTAGTGAGGAGATTTTATGAAGTGTTTAATTAGGGGGGCGGTTCATTAGGAATTTGTTAACATTAGACTTGAAGACATCCAAGTTGTAGTCCGGAGGGAAGCAGGCAGACGGAACAGAGTTCCACAGGCGTGCAGTTCTAAGAAAGAAGCTTTGCTCATGAAATCCGCGTTTTGATTTAGGCACAGATATAGAGTGGGGGAAATTTTTCACAGTGGATTCAGCTAGACGGGAGTTTTTCGTGAAAGATTGGCGAGGGGGGGCCAGGGATTGGATATATATATATATATATATATATATATATATATATATATATATATATATAAAGAAGTCAAACTAATTACCCTAGGGACCCGATTTCGAATGTCACTAAATAAAGTAATAGACGACGAAACACGTGTCAGTGGATAAATATATTTTAAAAATATTATATATATATATATATATATATATATATATATATATATATATATATATATATATATATATATATATATATATATATATATACCGCTCCCCATGTGGGGGTACCCAATTGCTTAAAGGGAAAATTATTCCCAACTCGCATTCAGGTAAAAATACACTTTCGTTAATAATGTAATTCATTCAAAACGTATCGCAAAAACAAACAAAAATAACATCTAAACAAACTGCGATATGTCCTAACTGTCGGCGAGATGGACCAGTAGGTAAAGAGGTCAGGCTCATCACCCTAGGGTCCCGATTTCGAATCTCGTTAAATACAGCCATTCTGATGAGTCGTAGACGACGAACCACAAGTCAGTGGATAATTATATTTTAAAAATAATATATATATATATATATATATATATATATATATATATATAGGGCAATTGCTCTTGACATATCAGCAGCCTTTGATAAAGTTTGCCATAAAGGTGTAGTTCACAAGATTCCAGCTATGGTATAGCTGGAAATGTCTTGTGAATCATAAAATCATTTCTCTCTGATAGGTTCATAAGAGTAGTAGTTGATGGGCAAAAATTATTATCTCACAGTATAAATGCTGTAGTCCCTTAGGGATCCATCCTGGGCCCAAGTTTTTTCTTTTACACAGTGGTCACCACTTATCAAGTCCCGGAAGCCACTCAGGGATAAGAGTTATTGAAAGTACATTAGGTTAGTGTGGAGATTTGATGAGGTGTTTACTTAACGGGGCAGCTAACTAGGAAGTTGTTAATGTTGGACTTGAACACATCCAAGTTGTAGTCAGGTGGAAAGCAGGCAGACGGAACAGTGTTCTACACACGTGCAGTTCTAAGAAAGAAGGTTTGTTCATGGAATCCACTTTGATTTGTTGCCGTAGATGGTCGTGTTATCAGCATATATGTCAACGAAGTATTTATTTATGCGTTTTGGGAGGTCATTGATGTAGATCAGGAAGAGAGTTGGGCCCAGGATTGACCGCTGAGGGACTCCAGCAATAATACTGCAGGCCTCTGATTTTTGTCCATCGACCACTAATCTTATGAACCTATTTGAGAGAAATGATTTAACGATTGAGAAAACATTTCCAGTTATACCGTAGCTGGAAATCTTGTGAAGTAGACGCTTATGCCATACCTTGTCGCACCCTTTGATATGTCAAGAGCAATTGCCCTAGAAAGGAGGCCTTTGTCAAGAGATTCACTAATCCTGTGAGATATAACCGTCAGAATATCTGCGGTAAATCTTGCAGAGCGGAAACCATATTGCGTGTCACTAAGAAGCTCGTTTCTGCTGAGGTGGTTGACTATTTCTCTATTTAATATGGATTCCTGCAACTTACTCATAACACACAGGAGACATATAAGTCTGTATTGAGAGGGAGATGACTTATCACCTGAATTCTTAAATACAGGGCAAACTGATGAGGTTTTCCAGGGAGTCGGAAAGCACTTCTTCTTAAGGCAGCGCTTACATGTTTCGTAAGTATGGGAGTAAGTTCTGGTTTAAGCTTTTTTAACACTTTAATTGGGATGCCGTCAGGGCCAGTTGCTTTACTGGAATCTAGGTTCTTGATTAGCTTGGCGACCTCATGCACGGATATTTGTGTGTTACCTTGCGTGTTCTGTGTTATAGGAGGAAATATGGGGGCTGTGATGGCCTTCGTCGCATAGGGTAGAATTAGCCTTGTCTGACGCTGACGAGATGACCTCTGGTCCTTTGATTATGGTTGGGATAGAACGCACACTTCTTTTCAGGATCCTATCTGTTATTTGTCAAAACTGGTGGGAGCCAAGCCGCTGGTCAGCTACCTTGGATTTAACAGACTGGGCATATAGCTCTCTTGCATTTTTATTACTCTTCTACAGTGGTTGCTGGCAGTCCTGAAAGCAGTTTTAGTCTCAGTGCATCTATTACGTTGGTAGCTATGGAAAAAGTGATTTCTGTGCGCGATAGCAGCAGCACATTCTGGGAAGGACCATGGCTGACTGTTAGGTGTTTGTTGGAATTTTTTAGATAGTATGAATTGGTCTATACCTACAATACACCATTCAGTCAGATCTGATACTTTTTTAACAGTGAGTGCAGAGGTAAACCAAATATTAATGAACGGAAGCTGTTCCAATCAGCCATAGAGTATCGGTATACAGTACGGTCGAGGGGTACGTTTGGGGACTTATTACATTTCGTTTTTATCTTAACTGATACGACGGAGTGGTCAGAGGATCCTAGAGGGGAATGGACGGAACATGAACATAGCTCAGTGGAAGTTGAGAGAAAAAGGTCTAGGAGGATTGCATATTTACCGGGTGTATCGGGCACGCGGGTGGGTTCGCGAACAATCTGAGCGATGTCATAAGCAATGGTAAAATCATGACTAAACCTCCCCTCATCGTATTTCTTATTTAGATAGGTCAGCCATTCCATATTATGGACGTTGAAGTCACCACAGATGTATATGTTAGCCGAGGGATGTGAAGACAGGATGTGGTCTATTTTTCTCAGATATGCTCTTAAAGATAGTAACTCCGTTGTTGTGGGGGCGATAGAGGGCAAGTATAAATGCAGTGGTGTTAGCAAGGGCAACCCGGATGCACATATTGGGTAAAGTAGGATCTTCTCTAGAGATATCCCTGCCACACGGGAAACCACCTTTAATGTAGGTACATATTCTATGGCCATGGCGATATTGGGTGTCAGATTTAGCTTTTTTCCTGATCTTTTTTTTTTTTTTTTTTTTTTTACAAAGGCATCACCACATTATCAAGGCCCAGAGGCCACTCAAGGATATGGGTTAAAGAGTGTACAGTAGAAGTTGGTCAATATAGTAATCATTAGTAATGAAAATTTGGTAAATTTAATAACTTATATGGAATGGCTCATCAAGAACTTATTTACTTTAGACTTGAACAAAACCATATTGTAGTCAGCCGGAAAGCAGGAAAACGGAAGACAATTCCACAGGCGTGCAGTTCTAAGAAAGAAGCTGTGTTCATGGAATCTACGTTTAGGTTTAGGCACAGATAAAGAGTGGGGGAAATTATTGATAGTGTTTACAGCTAGACGAGTGTTTCTTGTGAAAGTTTGGCGAGGGGGGACCATAGATTGAAGCTCAGTTGAACACTTTCCATGAAAATAACGATACATCAGAGACAAACTCGCAGCATCTCTTCTGTGAGATAGAGGTTGCAAGGAGGAGAAAAGGACATCTCCTACGAGGCTACGAAGTCTATTTTGAACTCTATCAAGGCAGGACAAGTCCTTTCTAGAAGCTCCTGCCCAGATGTGGCAACAGTATTCCATCCTTGGACGTACCTGGCTCTTATATAGATAGAGAATAGCATCAGCAGTGAGATATCTACTGGATCGATAGAAAGATCCCACCATTTTCCAGCGGCCTTGGCAACAGATTTGATATACGTGTTCCATTTAAGATCAGGAGTAATGGTCAAGCCCAGAAGCTTGTAAAAACTTGACGCCTCCTGAAGACGAGAGCCATTCATTTCAATTGATGACAAATGTGGATTAGAATGTTGATGATGTAAAGAGAGAAGCTTGGTTTTAGATGCATTAAAAGTAACCAGCCACTCCTTTCCCCATTGTACTACGTGCTCAAGATCAGAGGAGAGAGAATTGGAGAGAACTTGCTCGTTTACTGTCTTAGATGTGGTACCATAAATGGTAGTGTCTTCAGCATAAATGTCTACAAATGATGTAAGGATATGATTTGGAAGATCATTAATGTAGATCAGGAAAAGAGTTGGGCCCAGGATGGATCCCTGAGGGACACCGGCATTAATACTGTGAGCTTCTGATTTTTGCCCCTCAACTACTACTCTTATGAACCTATCAGAAAGAAATGATTTAATAATTGAGAAGACTTTTCCAGCTATACCATAGCTAGCGATCTTATGAAGTAAACCTTTATGCCATACCCTATCAAAGGCTTTAGATATGTCAAGACCAATTGCCCTAGAAAGATTGCCACCGTCGAGAGATTTGCTAATCCTATGCGATATAACTGTAAGGACATCTGCTGTAGATCTAGCAGAACGGAAACCATATTGAGTGTCACTAAGAAGGTTATTTTTGTTGAGATGTTTGATTACTTCTGTATTTAATACAGATTCTAGCAACTTACTCATGACGCACAGGAGACTTATTGGCCTGTACTGAGAGGGGGATGAGCGATCACCTGAATTCTTAAATACAGGGCATACTGATGAGATTTTCCAGGGAGATGGGAAACTATTCTCCTTAAGACAACGTTTAAACAGTTTTGTAAGTATGGGCGCTAGTTCAGGTTGAAGTTTTTTGAGTACTATAATTGGAATACCATCAGGGCCAGTTGCTTTACTGGAATCAAGGTTTTTGATTAGCTTGATCTACATTAATGATCTTCCACATCACATTCTTACATCATTCGTAGACATTTATGCCACTACCATCTATGGTAGCACATTTAAGGCAGCAATGACCATGTTCTTCCCGATCCTCTCTTTTCTGGTCTTGATCACGTGGTATAATGGGGAAAAGAGTGGCTCGTTACTTTTAATGCATCTAAAACCAAGCTTCTCTCTTTACATCATCAGCGTTTTTATCCCCTACTAGCATCAATTGAAATGAATGGATCTCGTCTGTGGGAGGCCTCATGTTGTAACAATCTTCTGGGCTTGACCTTTACTACTATTATTAAATGGAACAATTACATTAAATCTGTTGTCAAGGCCGCCAGAAAATGGTCGGACCCTTCTTATTATATTAAACTATAGAATAAACAAAATTGTCATTTAATGAATGTTGCTTAGTTTAAAAAAATATATATTATCTATTATATAAAATTTTGTCGGTCACTTATTCAAATAAAAATGTATGTTTCGCAATCTATGACTATTTTTCTAGTCATCTGAATGTAATTTTTCAAACATATTTGAAAATACTAAATAATATTTCCAAGGAAAACGTATTTTTTGCTGTAAATGCCATTTTAATAATAGGCAATGTGTTCTATCGGCAAAACTATCTCAATTATGTAAAAACGCTAATGCTTTAAAATATTATCGTGAATTATCTATAATAGAAATCTAACTGTCTATTAAATACGTGCATGTATATATGTATGTATGTATGTATGTATGTATGTGTGTGTATGTAGTCTGCCTAAAACTTTCAAGGGAGGCGATAGATTTTGACGAGATCAGTATTATTTTTAAGCTTTACTCCTCATAAGACAAATATCGGAGAATTTGCCACAACACTAATTTCTTTACCCACAATTTGGCACTTTTCCACATGGGGGGGGGTCTCTTATCGCCGATATTTTCTAAATTAATCACCTCGTTTTGATTGTCTAGCCTTAATTCAAACCTACGTCATTTGTGTGATAGGCGCAACAGCAAAGATATCACAATTTTTTCACGTACTTTCCTTCGTCGAACCTTCCTTACTACTACCACTTTTGTTTTTCTTTTTGGCTCAACACACACCTCCAAACAGACAGGCAACGCCGGGCACCCAGACTAGTATAAAATAAATTCTAAAACCGAATATTTTAATTCGGATAAAACATTAATACACGTGATAGGTAATATTTATTAATATGATCGATAAAATTACTAAGTGATATCTTACTCAGAAACGGTGTATTCATTTCGAAAATAATCTCACATTACGTAAACAAGATAACGTATATTTTACCTAAAATGATAAGAAATCTCCAAATTACGAAATTAATTTTATTTGTATATTTTCATATTATAATCACGAATAAATTAAAATCATTGATTAAAAATTTCAATTATATTTCTGAATCTCAGCATATTCGAGAACTTACAGTTAGTTTCTGATGTATTAAATATACTATCAACTGATAATGATGTAAAATTTCGTATAAAATTCTACGAGTACACCAAATCTAAAAAATATTTTAAGCGTGGGGAACACGATCAACTAGTTTTTAAAGAAAAGTGAATACGACTAGTAAATTAGTGTCACAACTGTTTATTTATTATGCAGTATAAATTAAAATTCTAGTATTTGTGTTATCGAATAGTTTTGCTGTATTTTTTTTATTTTATACTAGCGGTGTCTGTGGAAAGTCTACCCCAGCATAATTGATGTGTAATATATATTGTTGCTGAGCATTATGTGGAAGTTAAACGTTAATGTAGACCCGCGATGTTACTGTAGCCCTTTTAATAAAACCGTAAACACTTTATCTAATTAATCTGATTAATATAGTGACAGAATAAGTCTAGTTATTACGGTTTATTTCAAATATTCTCATACGAGTCTGTGATTTGTTTCGTTTGTATGAACGCCTTATACGAATGGAAACCGCACTATATCTTTATGCCATCCTATAACAGAACAGATACGCATTTTATCCTTAGCAGAAGACAAAGAATGTGGTTTTAGGTTTTACATAAGGCCCAAAAGCAGCATAGCTTTTTTAAAAAAAAAATTTTATTTTCATTGCATCTAAGGTGATCGGAAGATCATATTTAGTAAAAATGAAAAAAGATGCTGGTAATACACTATGAGCATTAGACTAGATTATTATTAATTTAATATTCCTAGCATGTTCTCACTAGCCATTCTTTTTTTAATAAATAGGATATCATGATGGAATAATTTATTTTCTGAAAACTGTGACACACGTTCGTACTTACGCACGTTATAAGTAATACCGTATTTATATATATATTTCTATACAGTAGGCAATAAGATTTTAACCTACCAGTACGAGATTCTTTATTATCCCATAGTTATCACATTAATGGAAAATCCAAACTTCTCAAACATACGATTTGTCGATAATCATTCGTGCGTAACGTAACCAAACCGACGGGGGTAGTTGGTAATTTTGGATAGCAGAGTTTGGAGCTAATAATCCCGTCCGACACCTATACACAGCTGCCATTATTCCCTACATCTTAATATAGCTTCCCATGCTAATTTGGAAGACAGAGAAAACAATGGAGACCTCACGCTTCTGAAGTTTACTGAACCTACGCAAGTAATTTCCCATACATAACCCTGGGCTTTTGATAAGAGGAAGCCTCGTACCGGCTTGCACGCCGGGCAATCAATTATTCCGCTAATCGAGAAGATGAAACGCTTTATAAAGAACCATGTTTTATTTATCATGCTAATTGTGCACTCGGGGTTATCTCCCTTAAATGGGCGAATAGATAAAGTCATAAACGAATTGAGAAGAGACGTTTGGCTCAGTGGCGAGCGTTATCGGTAGATGAAGTCAACAGTTGTAAATGTTTGAGTACCTCAATAGTAATGCAAACAGGTATATGCAAGCATTGTTAGCAGCACAGCGGTGTGGAGGTTTCGTTGACCGGTTAGATGTAAATAAATGAAGAGGAGAGATCTTTGCGAGAAGATCAATACATGTAATGTTTCGGTAACACGCGTCTATTGATAATATCAACATACGAATGAAAAAAAAACTGTAATGAAAGTAATAATAATGATCATAATAGTAATTTTATTATAATCATTATGATGATGATTTTGATGACAATGACACCAAAAATAACGATATAATAATAATAATAATAATAATAATAATAACAACAACAACAATAACAATAACAATCCATAAATCTTTATTATTAGCGGCGGGTAAATCACAAATGCATATGGTCTCTTGAAGTTTGGATAAATACATTAGCAGAATAGATGTCTGAGAGTGATCAAAAACATTAGAGGATGACCTCCAATCCGTAGTGGAATAGAGACAAAAATGGATGGGTACATTCAATGCTGGCAGGACTAAACTGGTTTCCTTCAATAATTACAAGACACCTTCTCTGCCACGAATAGAAATCGCCAGGGACTCTTTACCTGAGAGTACATCTTTCAAACTCCTTGGTCTAACGTTCACAGGAAACATGAGTTGGAACAATTACATTGAACGCATTGTCAGGGCCGCTGCGAAGAAGGTGAACTCTCTCTCTCTACCGTGCAAGAAAACGACTAAAACCCGAAAGTACCCTGTATCTCTATAAGGTCATCATTCGCCCATGGTATGGTTGTCACATTTGGACTGGTGCATCTGCCACCAGTCTCTCGTTCCTAGACAAGGTTCAAAAGAGAGCCACCAATCTGATAGGCCCTGAACTGGCATCTAAGCTTCAGCATCTGCCCGATCGACGAAATGTTGCACCCCTCTGCCTGTTCTACAAGTATTTTAATGGTGAATGCTCTGACGAACTGCAGACACGTGTGCCCCAGGACGTAGACACCCTCGGCAAGCCCGACAGGCAGGTAAATCCCCCACACATTAGAGATCCCTAGATGTAACAGGTATGTCTACACCAGTGGTTTCTTCCCCAGAACCGCTAGGCTTTGGAATTCGATTCCAGGTCCCTGCTTCCCCAACTGTACTGACGTGCAGAAGTTCAAGTGTAACGTGAACCGAAATCTTTCTGCCCACATCCCTACATAGTGCCCCAGTAGTTGTTGCTCCTGATAGTAGCCCCCTACATCAAAGTGGTACTGTGCCGTGTTTGAGGTGAAAATGTAAAAAAAATGTGGAATGGTTGTTGCTGCTAACTTATTGGACAAATTCAATCGCTGATAATACCAACGTGCAAGTGAATAAGAATATTGAATCAACGTAATAATAATAACAATAATAATAATAATAATAATAATAATAATAATAATAATAATAATAATAATAACAATAATAATAATAATAATAACAATAGTAATAATAATAATAATAATAATAATAATAATAATAATAATAATAATAATAATAATAATAATAATAAAGAACTGTGAGGATTTTGAATTGGTTTACTTGCTGAGGGTCGGTCGGTGGGAAGGATTGCTGGTAGCTTTGACCAACACTGCCGGTGGTCCGTTAATCAAAGAACCCGAGTGCCTATTCTTTACAAGTTAAATAGACATTCCAGTTACACGGCATTCTACGATCGATGGGAAGAATAGGAAAATCGGAATAGCACTCATATGAGGCCAAAACTCCTATTTTATTTGGAAAAGAGCATTATCTAACAAGATTGATCATTCAAAAATACCACCAAAGAAGCTAACACGTAGGCTTGGCCACAACGTTGAATGAAATACGATTTGCAAGTTATTGGTTACCACAAGCCAGACAGGCTTTTTAAAACGTGGTTAGTAATTATGTGAAATGTAAACGCTATAATGCCGTTTCCTTTTCAATACCAAATTTGACCAACTTACAAGCCCCTCGGGTGAATTTTGCCAGGCCCTATATACATACCGGTGTGGATTGTGCTAGCCATATCTATGTTAAAGGACAAGAAAAAGACTATAAAACGTACCTTCTCCAATTTACATGTATGAGTATTAAGGGTGTGCATTTGGAACTGGTTCCAGATATGACTGAGAAATCATTTATTCGGGCATTCATTAGGTTCAGAAACATGAATGGAATCCCTACACACCTTTATTCGGATAATGCTCGGACATTTAATGCTGCTGCCAGAATCATTAACCGGGGCAAGATAGCGGACGAATTCAAGGAAAGGTTTAGCCCATCTGACTTAAACATTGCACAATTCCACTGTTTTCACCTTGGTACGGTGGTAGTTGGGAGAGGTCTATCAAGACCATAAAATCTTGCTTATATAAAGTAATAGGAAGAGGTAAAGTAGATTATGTTGGTCTACGAACAAATTTGTCTGATGTGCAAAGGGCATTAAATAGCCGCCCCCTGACATATAGAAGGTCTGAGGATGCTGATCTGAATGTCTTAACCCCTAACACTCTCATGAATGCGAATGTTGGTCAGGGAATAATAATGCGGTTTGAAAACCAGGACCTGGAAACGATCGATCCTCTTAGTTGAAGGGACTTGATTTAAACCCTGCGTTCCCGAGAAGAAAGCCTGACTAAATTTAGGAAATTTTGAAATGAGTATTATTTTTTGAGTCTCAGAGAAAGAGCAATGAGCTTGGCTGATGTTTTCTTTTGAAGATAAAGTAAAACCAGGGGATATAGTGCTCATAAAAAAACCCTCTGAAGACGAAACGTTTCTGGTCTCTAGGTGAAGTTCTGCAGCTAATCCAAGGACGTGATGAATTGGTGCGCATGGTAAAGGTGAGGAAAGGAGATGGAGCTATAGACATATAGCATCTCTTTCCTCTGGAATTTTCTCAACAGCCTGGAGAACCTGACCCTATATGCATGGAATCGTCGAGTTCACAGGATATAAGCCAGGACCCTCAACGGAGAGAGAGAGAGAGAGACAGAGGGGTACTATAATTTGGATACTAGACCAATGATAGCCTGCGAATGATGCAATGACTAGTTTCACTTCAGCTGTGTGGATCTAACTTAAGCGCCACCAGAAGATAAACAATGGTTTTGTCCGACTTGCAACCCTCAAGGAGGTGTAACTGGTACACCCAGTTTAGCAGGAGTCTAAACAAACTGTTTTATTCTCTTAAATACTTTTTTTATTGAGGGGAATTTGTGAGAATTTTGAATTGGTTGACTTGCCGAGGTAGGTCGGTTGGCAAGGAGGAGTGCTGGTATATGTGACCAACATGTCGTCCGTTAATCAAAAAACCTGAGTCCCTATTCCTTACAAGTTAAATTGACATGCCAGTTACGCGTGAATCTCATTGACTGGGAGTAGATAAAATGAATGGTCGCTGGACAGTTGTAGTAGTTGTTGTTGTCGACAAAGTACACTTCCACCATCGTTAGTCATGTGTTACTTTTACAAGGAAAAACAGCTTGTCAGCAACGTCGACATTTCGTGGCAAGACTTCATAAGTATTTTCTCCCTCCCTACTCGTCGGCAAGCTAATTCCGACAGGGCATTAAAACAATAATATTAATAACAGTAATACGAGCAATGATAATAATTGCAACCATAATAAATGTATAATGAAAAATAATAATAACAATTTTTTAATTCGTTTTTATAAGTGACTAATTATTCACAAAAACAGACCTTGTTCCCAAGATGTTTGGTAATACAAACCTCCTCAAATTCCCTTTAGTGTGATTTTGCTTATACGCACAATAATTTGTGTTCTTGTAAAGATATTCCTCTGATCTTGAGCACGTAGTACAATGGGGAAATGAGTGGCTGGTTACTTTTAATGCATCTAAAACCAAGCTTCTCTCTTTACATCATCAACATTCTAATCCACATTTGGCATCAATTGAAATGAATGACTCTCGTCTTAAGGAGGCCTCAAGTTTTTACAAGCTTCTGGGCTTGACCATTACTCCTGATCTTAAATGGAACACGTACATCAAATCTGTTGCCAAGGCCGCTGGAAAAATGGTGGGATCTTTCTATCGATCCGGTAAATATCTCACTGCTGATGCTATTCTCTATCTATATAAGAGCCAGGTACGTCCAAAGATGGAATACTGTTGCCACATCTGGGCAGGAGCTGCTAAAAAGGACTTGGCCTGCCTTGATAGAGTTAAAAATAAACTTCGTAGCCTCGTAGGAGATTTCCTTTTCTCTTCGCTGCAACCTCTATCTCACAGAAGAGATGTTGCGAGTTTGTCTCTGATGTATCGTTATTTTCATGGAAAGTGTTCGACTGAGCTTCAATCTATGGTCCCACCTCGCCAAACTTTCACAAGAAACACTCGTCTAGCTGTAAACACTATCAATAATTTCCCCCACTCTTTATCTGTGCCTAAACCTAAACGTAGATTCCAGAACTGCACGCCTGTGGAATTGTCTTCCGTTTTCCTGCTTTCCGGCTGACTACAATATGATTGTGTTCAAGTCTAAAGTAAATAAGTTCTTGATGAGCCGTTCCATATAAGTTATCAAATTTACCAAATTTTCATTACTAATGATTACTATATTGTCCAATTTCTACTGTACACTCTTTAACCCTTATCCTTGAGTGGTCTCTGGGCCTTGATAATGTGGTGATGCCTATGTAAAAAAAAAAAAATTACCGATGCCATTGAGTATCCTTAGAATTATAAATACAACTCCATGCTGGGATCTTTTTTAATTTGTTGTTTAACCCCGGTCGTTTTATCATCACTTGGCCAGTATAACCTATTTCACGGAATTTGTCGTCGTAGACTTATTAAAACTAAGCAAATCTCGTGTCCTGCGATGCATGAAGTAGCCAAAGGATAGCATCATACATTGTCCAAAGCCAGATCCACAGTCTGTCTAGCCTCTTCTCATCGCGATAAAATTTTCTTGGTAATTTGCTCTAAGTACATATTTGTCTTCCTCTTCTTCTTGTTCAATCAAAGATGAATTCTCCATAGCATTTCTTTAAAGGCACAATCTTAGACATGTCAGAGTCAGCCTAGGCATCGCTTTAAATTATTTACGATATTACAGATTGGTTAGTACAGGTTTCATAATTCTTTTTGGAGAACACGTTCTATATATTTTACTATAATAACTGCAATGTTTTCTTTAGGATCTATTTGATAACGAAATGTGCTTTGACGTATATTTGGAGAGGGGTGTATGGTTTTATTTGCTGGTGATTAGTCGTTGTTTCCTGATAGCATATTGGTTTCCGCGCTTAAAGCCGGTGCTGAATATGTTGAGTGTTTTGTTCAATGTTGTCTTATTTTTTTATTACTACACTCGTTTACTTAAAGCTAGTTCAGTTTATTATGTGAGCGTTTCTACTGCACTAATAAGAGCAAATAATGGTGCGTTAACTACAAACGGAAGTGTAAATATTCCACAGGTCTTAACAATTTTAAATGTTGCGACGGGTAAGTAAAACAATTATCACCACCGCCAATACTACAACTACTGTTACTACTACAACTACAGTAATAAAATTAAATAGATACAAAACAAGTAAATAATATTGCAAAACAAGTAGGGAAGGAGCAGAGGATGAGAGCCGATAACAACGCCAACTTCGTGTAAACAATTCGTAAACCATTACAAAACGCCATCAAAGGTTGAAACCCAATTACAGGAGACGAAACCTGGCATATTCTTCCTAGGCGAAACTGGAATAGGGCCGACTACCTCGCTAGATGAGTTCATAATTAACGGATACTCTACCCTAACATCTAAATCTGAACCACAAGATCGCCACGGGCATGGAATATGTGCCTACATTCAAAATGGCTTCCCATGTGGCAAGGAATGTTTCCAGAGAAGACCCTAATCTACCTTAAATGTGTTTCAGGGTTGCACTTGCTTACACCACCGCATATGTATATATATTTTCCCTCTATCGCCCCCACAACAGCGGAGTTACTGTCTTTAATGTATATCAGAAAAAAAATGACCACATCCTGCCTGCTCATCCCTCGGCTAACCTTCACATTTGCGGTGATTCAATGTCCATGAGGTGAAATGGCTGACCCACTCAAATAAGACAGATGATGAGGGGATATTTTATCATGTTTTTTTCTATTGCTTATGATCTCTCAGATTTTCCGCGAGCCCACCCGTGTGCCCGATAGTACCGGTCAGTTCGCAAGCCTCCTATACCTTTTTCTATCCACATCCCCTGAGCTATGCTCGTGTCCCGTTCTATCTCATCTGGGATCCTCCGAGCACTGCGTCGTATCAGTTAAGACAAAAATTAAATATAATAAATCTGCAGACGTACCTCTCCACCGTACTGTATACCGATACTCTATGGCGGACTGGGATAGCTTCCGTACATTCATATCTGATCTCCCTCTCCATTCCATGTTTAAAAAGAAAATGTCCTCTATAGTATCAGATCGGACCGAATAGTTTCTTTAGGCATAGACCAATTCATACCATCTAAAAAATTACAACAAAAACCTTACAGCCAGCCATGGTTCTCCCCCGAATGTGCTGCTGCCATCGCACACAGAAATCACTTTTTCTATAGCTATCAACGTAATAGATGCACTAAGACTAACGCTGCTTTCAGAACCGCCAGTAACCACTGTAAAAGAGTAATAAAAAATGCTAGAGAACTATATGCGCGACCCGTTAATTCTTAAATAGCTGAGCAGCGGCTTGGTTGCCACTAGTTCTGGCAAATAGCAAATAGGGTCCTGAACAGAAACATGTGTTCTATCCCAACCATTATCAATGGACCAGAGGTCATCTCGACAGCATCCGACAAGTCACAACTATTTGCCAAAAACTTTGCGTCAAATTCTTCCCTGTGTGACGAAGTCAATCAACTCCCCACATTCCCTCCTATAACACAAAACACGCTATGCAACATACAAATATCTGTGCGTGAGGTTGCCAAACGAATCAAAAATCTTGACTCCAGTAAAGCAACTGGTCCCACCGGTTTTCCAATTATAGTGTTAAAAAAATTACAACCAGAACATGCCCCCTACTTTCCAAACTGTTTAAGCGTTGCCTTAAGGAGAAGTGCTGCCCAACACCCTGGAAAACCTCATCAGTATGCTTTGTATTTAAGAATTCAGGTGATAAGTAATGTCGCTCTCGGTACAGACCAATAGGCCTCCTGTGTGTTATGAGTAAGTTGCTTGAATCCACAAAAAATAGAGACGTAGTCAACCACCTCGGTAGAAATAATCTTCTTAGCGACACGCAATATTGTGTCCGCTCTGCTAGATCTACAGCAGATGTGCTAACGGTTATATTTCATAGAATTAGTGAATCTCTCGACAAAGACTTCCTTTCTAGGGCAATTGCTCTCGACATATCAAAGGCATTCGATAAGGTTCGGCATAAAGGCCTACTACACAAGATTTCCAGCTACGGTATAACTGGATATATTTTCTCTATTATTAAGTCATTTCTCTCATATAAGCTCATAAGAGTAATGGTTGATGGGCAGAAATCAGAGGCCCACAGTATTAAAGCTGGAGTCCCTCAGGGCTCCATACTGGGCCAACTCTCTTCCTGATCTATATCAATGATCTACAAAAAACCCACTAAAATCTTTCGTTGACATCTATGCTGATGACAGGACAATCTATGTCAACACATCAAAGCTGTAAATTATGATGTTCTCTCTGATTCGCTCTCCTCTGATCTTAAGCGCGTGGTACGGTGGGGAAAGAAGTGACTGGTTACCTTTAATGCATCAAAGACCAAGCTCCTATCTCTACATAAGAAACGCTCCGATCCTCATCTGGCATCAATTGAAATGGATGGCTCTCGACTAAGGTAGGCCCAAGGCTTTGATAAGTTCCTGGGTTTGACCTTTACACCTGATCTTAAATGTAACACATACATCAATTCTGTAGCCAAGGTTGCTGGGAAAATTGTGGGATCCTTCTACCCCTCCAGGATATATCTCTAATGATGAAATTCTCTATCAATATAAAAGCCAAGTACGCCCACAGATGAAGTACTGCTGCCACATATGGGTGGGGATGCCGAAAACAGCCTATTCTGCCTTGAACGAATACAAAATAGACTTCGTGGCTTGGTGGGGGATGCCCTTTTCTCTACCCTTCAATCTCTTTTCCACAGAAGAGACGTAGCGAGCCTGTCATTGTTCTATCGTAATTCCATTACAGGTGGTCATCCGAGCTAAATTCTCTGGTTCCCCTTCGCCAATCTTTTTCAAAAAACATAGGAGTAGCTGAAACCAGCGTCAATATTTTTCTTTACACAGTGATCACCACTTATCAAGGCCCGGAAGCCACTCAGCGGTAAGGGTTATTGCAAGTACATTTCTTTAGCGTGGAGATTTGATGAAGTGTTTACTTAAGGGGGCGGTTCATTAGGAATTTGTTTACGTTGGACTTGAAGACATCCAAGTTGTAGTCCGGAGGGAAGCAGGCAGACGGAACAGAGTTCCATAGGCGTGCAGTTCTAAGAAAGAAGCTTTATTCATCGAATCCACGTTTTGATTTAGGCACAGATATAGAGTGGGGGAAATTTTTCACAGTGGATTCAGCTAGACGGGGTTTTTTCGTGAAAGATTTGCGAGGGGGGACCAGCGATTGGAGTTCAGACGAGCACCTGCCATGGAAATAGCGATAAAACAAGGATTGCTCGCAACGTGTCTTCTGTGAGAGAGAGGTTGCAGGGTGGAGAAAAGGCATCTCCCACTAAGCAACGAAGTCTATTTCGTATTCTGTCCAGGCAGGATAGGCTGTTTTTAGCAGCTCCTGCCAGGATATGGCAACAGTATTCCATCCTGGGACGTACTTGGCTTTTATATAGATAGAGAATTGCATTATGAGTTAGATATCTTCTGGAGCGGTAGAAGGATCTCACCATCTCTCAGAGACCTTGGCAACAGACTTGATGTACGTGTTCCATTTCAGATCAGCAGTAAAGGTCAAACCTAGAAGCTTGTCAACACACGGGGCCTCACCCAGACAAGAGCCATCCATCAGAATTGATGCCAGATGGGGGTCAGAGCGTTGATTATGTAATGATAGGAGTTTGGTTTGGAAGCAGTAAAGGTAACCAGTCACGTCTTCCCCCGCTGAACCAGGCGCTCGAGCTCAGAGGAAAGAGAATTAGAGAGAACTTTGTAATTTACAGCCTTTGATGTGCTGCCGTAGATGGTCGTGTCATCAGCATAGATGTCAACGAATGATTTAAGTATGTGTTTAGGGAGGTACTGGATGTAGATCAGGAAGAGTGTTGGGCCCAGGATTGACCCCTGTGGGACTCCAGCATTTATATTGCAGGCCTCCGATTTTTGTCCATCTACCACTACTCTTATGAGCCTATGGGAGAGAAATGATTTAATGATTGAGAAAATATTTCCAGTTTTACAGTAACTGGAAATCTTGTGAAGTAGACCTTTATACCATACCTTGTCGAAGACCTTTTATATGTCAAGAGCAATTAACCTAGAAAGGAAGCCTTTGTCAAGAGATTCACTAATCCTGTTTGATATAACCGTCAGCACATCTGGGGTAGATCTTGCAGAACGGAAACCACATTGTGTGTCGCTAAGAAGGTGTTTCCTGCTGAGGTGGTTGACTATTTCTCTATTTAATATAGATTCCAGCAACTTACTCATAACACATAGGAGATTACTGGCCTTTAATGAGAGGGAGATGACTTATCACCTGAATTCTTAAATACAGGGCAAACTGATGAGTTCTTCCAGGGAGTCGGAAACCACTTCTCCTTAAGGCAGCGCTTAAATAGTTTTGTAAGTATGGGAGAAAGTTCTGGTTGAGACTTTTTTAACACTATAATTGGGATGCCATCAGTGCCAGTTTCTTTACTGGAATCTAGGTTCTTGATTAGCTTGGCGACCTCATGCACGGATATTTGTATGTTACCTAGCGTGTTCTGTGTTATAGGAGGAAATATGGGGAGTTGATGGCCTTCGTCTCATAGGGTAGAATTAGCTGCAAATTTCTTTGCAAATAGTTTGGCCTTGTCTGACGCTGAGGAAATGATCTCTGATCCATTGGTAATAGTTGGGATAGAACGCACGTTTCTGTTCAGGAGCCTATTTGTTATTTGCCAAAACTGGTGGGAACGAAGCCGCTGATCAGCTTCCTTGAATTTAACAGACTGGGCATATAGTTATCTAGCATTTTTTATTACTCTTTTACAGTGGTTGCTGGCAGTCCTGAAAGCAGCTTTAGTCTCAGTGCATCTATTACGTTGGTAGCTATGGAAAAAGTGATTTCCGTGTGCGATAGCAGCAGCACATTCTGGGGAGAACCATGGCTGGCTATAAGGTTTTTCTTGTAATTTGTTAGATGGTATGAATTTGTCTATGCCTACAATTAACCATTCGATCAGATCTGATACTATAGAGGACACTTCCTTTTTAAATATAGAGTGCAGATGTAAATCAGATATGAATGTACGGAAGCTATCCCAGTCAGCCATGGAGTATCGTTATACAGTACGGTGGAGGGGTACTTCTGGGGACTTCTTAAATTTCGTTTTTATCTTAACTGATACGACGGAGTGGTCGGCGGATACTAGAGGAGAATGAACGGAACATGAACATAGCTCAGGGGCAGTTGAGAGAAAAAGGTCTAGGAGGCTTGCGTATTGATAGGTTTATCAGGCACACGGGTGGGCTCGCGAACAATCTGAGTGAGGCCATAAGCAATGGCAAAATAATGATAAAACCTCCCCTCATCGTCTGTCTTTGTTGAATAGGTCAGCCATTCCACGTTATGGACGTTGAAGTCACCACAGATGTGGATGTTAGTCGAGGGATGTGCAGAAAGTATGTGGTCTATTCTCTCAGATAGGCTCTTAAAGATAGTAACTCCGCTGTTGTGGGGGCGATAGAGGGGCAATATAAATGCAGTGGCGGTAGCAAGTGCAACCCTGAAGCACGTATAGGGTAAATTAGGATCTTCTCTAGAGATATCCCTGCCACACGGGAAGCCATCCTTAATGTAGGCACATATTCCATGCCCATGCCGATCTTGGGGGGGGGCAGATTTAGTTGTTAAGTTAGAGTATCCGTTAATTATGAACTCATCTAGGGAAGTGGTCGGCCCTATTCCAGTTTCACTTAGAAAGAATATGCCCGGTTTCGTCTCCTGTAATTGGGTTTCAACCGTTGGAAGGTTGGAACGTAGACCCCTTATTTTGGAGAAGGAGACCTGGTAGTAGCGGTCTACGTTGGAAGATGGGGTTCTAGGTTTAATCGAGTTTTTATTCCGGAGATATTTCATGTTGAGGTTTTGGGATGTGTTTAATAGGTCGGCATACTTGGTTAAAGCAATACAGATAGGGAAAGTAAGAGAGAAATAGACAGGATTTTTTTTGTAGCACACGAAAATGTAAAACCGTAAAAATTACCACCTAGTATGGCATCGAGAGGCCCCACCAGAGACTACTGCATGGTCCAGATCCACTTACCAAATGGCAATACAGCAGTCCAAGTACTTTGCGCCAGCTGATAGGACAGCCTCCTTAGTGGTTTATGCAAGGTTCTAGTCCCTGACTATCCGGCGGATAACGTAATTTTCCCCACTCCTTATCTGTGCCTAAATCAAATCGTAGATACCATGAACAAAGCTTCTTTCTTAGAACTTCACGCCTGTGGAACACTGTTCCGCTTGCCTGTTTCCCTCCCGACTTCAACCTGGTTGTCTTCAAGTTCAGCACAAACAAATTCCTGATGAACCACCCCCTAAGTGATGACACCTTACAAATTCTCCAATACTATTGCTACACTATCCCATTGATTACTGTACACACAATAACCATTATCCCTGAGTGGCAATTGGGCCTTGATAATTGGTGAACTCAATGTAAAATATATATATATATATATATATATATATATATATATATATATATGTATATATATATATATATATATATATATATATATATATATATATATATATATATATAGCAACAGTGGACAAAAGTTTTGTAATTTATGTATTCAAATATCAGTGCGGTGCTGACTATGATGGCTGCAGTTTTCAACGCCAAGGGCTCAGACTGGCCCAGCATATACTTGCACGATTTCAGAATTCGTGTATGTCTAATAACAACGTATCGACGAGCACATCTCGGCGTTTACGCAATACGCACACACGCTCTCTTAGCAGATCCGGGCACGCACCGATTCATAAGTCGGTGATCGGGAAAAAAATTGCTCGATAATAAATATATATATATATATATATATATATTTGTATAGGATTTTTCGTTTCTTATACACATATTGCGTATGTGTATATTGAATCATCTGCATACATTTAATTTACAATTATTGACGGTTAATTTTTTTTTTGTCTAATCTTCCACGTTAGAGAACAAAACAATCTACTTCATATTTTAAACGATAATTACCACATTTTCTTTTCTTATCGCAACCGCCGATGTTTTTTCTTGGCAATATATCAGTTGAAAGACGTCTAAAGGTGTATTTGTGTTCCTTTTTTATAATCGCTAATTTAGAAATATGCAAATTTACTCTTAAATCGTTTTTATTAACGAATTACCGCTTTCCTCATAATGAATTATTTGTTTCCCAGCTCAGCATGTCTCCGGATGTCTTGTTCAAAGCTATGATTACCTTTTTTACCACAAAATAATTGTTTAAATATTTCCAGAGTAAAATGCTTGATATACATGATGAAATTGTACGAGTTAGGGGTAAAATTACTTCATTTAAAGAGAGAGTTGACTTTTTGAAATCCTTTTTGGATAATTATGTCGCCCCTTGTTACACTTCCCGGTGTTTTGTCAAAATAAAAGCCAGGACTGCTCTTAATTTTGAACGTGCTTTTATCCAGGATAAGTGCACGAACTGTGGTCACATACTTGAGTTTACTGTTGCTACGTACCACCGGCTTCGGTCATTTAATTTGACCAGCCTCTCGTTCTCCAAATATCTATCTTATGTTGACAATTATCGTAGAAACAAAGCCCGTTCCAACCATCAGATATACATAGATATGATTACTCGTGCCAGGCATAGTGTGTTCGCTCTTCCACACGGATAAACTAGTATTAGCCAGAGGTTGAGCCTAGGTAAAGCGAGGATTCGCTCTATATGAAGGCAAATGTAGCTAACCTCGCATACAGTTTTGCCAATTCTTCTATCAAAATAAATGGATTGTATGGAACAAGACTATTTATCAGGCTGCCAAACATTGAAAGTATACTAGGGATATTTATATTACTAAATTGGAGAAGGGTGCTGGTGTAGCCATTCTCAATAGCAATGATTAGAGCCGGAACATGCTAAATATTATCAATGAGAGCAAAATATTTAAGAGGCTCGGTGACACTTCAAAGGACAACAATTTGAGTACTGAAGTAAAATACAAGAAAATTTGTCAGTAAGGACACTTATGAAAGCATCCGACCTGTAGGTTCGCAGCAATCACAGATGTACGGGCTGCCCAAGATCCATAAGTATACTATCCGTTTTAGGCCCATCTTATCAATGATTGTATCAGCTCAACATAAACTTACAAAGTGGCTGGCCGAAATCCGGGATCCTGTGCTGAACAAATTGTCAAGTGATTCCCGACTCGTTTCGATTCGCCGCTACCATGCGTGAACTGGAATGTAGTCCTCAATCAAATGTACTTTGTTCCTTTGATGCCACTATGCTATTTATGAACGTCCCACTTGATGAACTGATTCAAATATGTGACGATATGTTATATCGTAATACACTAAACCCTCCTGATTTTCCGGAGAATATTTTCCTGGAACTGATGGAAATGGCGACTATGTCGGTCAGTTTCAGCTTCAACAATTAAATGTGGCTGATGGGTGGCAATGGGCAGTCCTCTGAGTGCTAGCCTAGGTTTCCAGGAGTCTGTGTTATTCACTCGGGTTATTATACCGTTTTGTAATTGGCGATACTTTGATGACACTTTCGTCACTTTCAAGTCTCCCAATTAAGTGAGTTAATTTTTCCTGTATTTGAATAATCTCTACCCAACTTTAAAATTCACCATAGAGGAGGAACGCAATGAATCGCTTCCCTTCTTGGATGTTTTGGTAGAAATTTATCTAGCACAATATACAGGAAACCGACTTTCACGGCCTGCATATCAGTTGGAAATCCTTTGCCCCTATGAGAGGGGAAATCAGCTTGATTAAAACGTTTGTTCCGTTTCTGTCTGTCTCCTCTTGGATCTTCCGATTACTCTGTTGTATCAATTAAGATAAAAATGAAATGTAATAAGTCCTCAGACGTACCTCTCCATCGTACAGTATATCGATACAATATGGCTGACTGGGATAGCTTAGTACATTTATATCGGATCTACCTCTGTGTTCCATGTTTAAAAAGGATGTGTACTCTAAAGTATCATACCTGCCAGAATGGTTAATTGTAGGTATAGACTGTTTTGAACCCTTGAAAAAATCCCAACGAAAACCTAACAGCCAGCTATGGTTCTCTCCAGAATGTGCTATTGTCATTGCGACCAGAAATCACATTTTCACTGCTTCCAACGTAATAGATGTATGGAAACTAACGCCGCTTTCACGGATGCCAGCATCGATTGTAAGACAGTAATAAAGAACGCAAGAGAGTTGTATACTCAGTCCGTCAAGTCCAAAGTAGCTGGCCAGTGGCTTGGTTCCCACCAGTTTTGGCAAATAGTAAACAGAATTCTGAACAGAATCGTGTGCTTTATCTCAACTATCATCAATGGACCTGAGGTAAACTCATCAGCATCAGTCAAATCCAAACTCTTTGCAAAGAACTTTGCAGCTAAGTCTACTCTTTGCGACCAAGGCCGCCAACCCCTAATATTTCCTCCCGCATCAGAAAACCCGCTTTGTGATATACATATATCTGTACGTTATGTTACCAAGCTAATCTAAATTGTCGATTCCAGTAAAGCAAAAGGCACTGATGGTATTCCAATTATAGTACCTAAATAACTTCAACCAGAACTAACGCCCATATTACAAAACTGTTTAAACGTTGTCTTTAAGGGAATGGCTTCCTATTACCGTGTAAAATCTCATCAGTATGTCCTGTATTTAGGAATTCAGGTGATCGCTCATCCCCCTCTCGGGTAAAGCCAATAAGTATCCTATGTGTCATGATTAATTGCTGGAATCTGTGTTAAATAGAGAAGTAATCAACCATCTCAGCAAAAATAACTTTCTTAGTGACAAACCATACGGTTTCCGTTCTGCTAGATCTACAGCAGATGTATTTACAGTTATATCTCATAGGATTAGCGAATCTCTCGACGGTGGCAACCTTGCGAGTGCAATTGTGTTTGACATATGTAAGACCTTTGATAGGGTATGGCATGAACATTTACTTCACAAGATCACTCGCTATGGTATAGCTGGAAATGTATTCTCAATTATTAAATCATTTCTTTCTGAAAGGTTCATAAGTGTAGTAGTTGATGGGAAAAATCACAAGCTCACAGTATTAATGCTGGAGTCCCTCAGTGATCCATCCTGGGCCCAACTCTCTTCCTGATCTTCATTAATGGTCTTCCAAATAACATCCTTACATCATTCGTAGAAATTTTTGCTGACGACACTATTATCTATGGTAGCACGTCTAAGTAAGTAAACGACCAAGTTCTCCTGATACTCTCTCCTCTGATCTTCAGCACTTGATGCAATGGGGAAAGGAGTGGATGGTTACGTTTAATGCATCGAAAACGAAGTTTCTCTCTTTGCATTATCAACGTTCGGATCCCTTCCTAGCATCAATTGAAATGAATGGCTCCACTCTTGATGAGGCGTTAAGGTTTGACAAGTTCTGGGCTTGACCTTTACTCCTGACCTTAAATGGAATAGATACATCAAAACTGTTGCAAAGGGCGCTGGAAAATTGGTGGGATACTTCTAACGATCCAGTAGATATCTCACTGCTGATGCAATTATCTATCTATACAGGAGCCAGCTACGTCCAAGGATGGAATACTGTTGCCACATCTGGGCAGGAGCTTCTGGAAAGAACATGTCCTGCATTGGTAGAGTTAAAAATAGACTTCGTAGTCTCGTAGGAGATATCTTTTTCTCTTCCCTGTAACCTTTATCTCACAGAATACATGTGGCGAGTTTGTCTCTGCTGTATCATTATTTTCATGAAAAGTGTTCTACTGAGCGTCAGCCTATAGTTTCCCTTCGCCAAACTTTCACAATACACACTCGTCAAGCTTAAAACACTATCAATAATTTCCCCACTCGTTATGCGTGCCTAAACCTACACGTAGATTCAATGAAAAAAGCTTCTTTCTCAGAACTGCACGCCAGTGGTATTGTCCTCTGTTTTCCTGCTTTCTAGCTGACTACAATATGGTTGTCTAACGTAAACAAGTGCTCGATGAGCTGTTCCACTTGTTAACAAATTTACTGAATTTCCATTACTAACGATTACATATTGTCTATTTTCTACTGTACACTCTTTAACCCCTATCCCGGAGTGCACTCTTGTCCTTGATAAGTGGTGATGCCTATGTAAAAAAAACGTTGGGGCACCGTGCGTTTATAATTTGCAGGGCTAGCAAATTAGAAGATGAACTGAAAAAGATAATAGCTATACTCATTAAGAATAGTTATCCCGAGTGTATTTGTGTCAGGGTTTCTCAGAAAATCAAACACTGAAATTTCCCTCGGGCCACCAAAATGTCCAATATATTTAAAGCTCCCTGTCATATGCGCTACCAGTAAAGGCTTTTCTGATAGGATAATATCTGAACAAAAGTTTAGTAATAGATAAATTCAAATGTCACTACGGTGCTGACTATGTGGGTCGAAGTCTTCAACGCCTGGGTTATAACAGGCCACTAATATACCTGCACGATTTCGCAATCCATGTGTGTCTAATAAGAAGGTATCGACGAGTGCATCCGGGCGTTTAAGGAATACGGCCGGATGCTTACTTAGCACAGCCGGGCACTTATCGATTCACGAGTCTCCGATCGGAAAAAATATGCTGGATAATAATTTATGTGGAGATTCTTATTAGGATTGTCTTTGTCGTATCTTGCACAGGGCTCGGTCTAAACATTTGCTGAATAATTTGGAGGCGTTGTGTGTAACGATGCGTTAGCTCTGATATATATATATATATATATATATATATATATATATATATATATATATATATATATTTGTGTGTATGTGTGTGTATTGAGTAAGATAATTGATAATTTATATTTAAAATTAAAAATTAAAGATCAGTTCTATAAGGAGGAACAAAACCAAATCAATAAATTTTACGATCGTTTCGAAAACGATGTTTTTATTGAGATAGACCTTAAGTCATCGACAATAATTTAAACACATAATTATTTGAAACAAAGTCTCCTCATCAGTAAAAATATTAGGTGTTATTTTTAAAGTCACCAAAAATACGCCTAGCATTTTTTTAAAGTAAGGCAGACGTATCTGGAAAATATTTCAATATAACGGAAAATAGTTACTTTTTCGATGTTGATCAGTAAAGTAAGATAAATTGAGAATAAAAATTAGAACACAATCATAAGGGTAAATTGTGTTTAAATGTAAGGCTATTATAAGCTGTTTTTTAAGAAACTGTAACATATATATATATATATATATATATATATATATATATATATATATATATATACCTTAAAATAGTCCGCCTTTTAAAATTTATAAGTATCATCGTCAAAGCATTCATTTCGATAGTAAATGTAGCTTATGAATGCTTGAAAATGTTGAAATGTACACACTTTCAAAGGGAACGCCAATGGAATATTATTATCAGTTTAAATTCGTTAGTAACGCCGAATTTTAAATTTAATAAGATATTTCAAAAGCAAAGGGAGATAATCATATTCGGCTAGGAAAATAAATAACTTAACTAACTAAAGGGAGATAACCACTAATTATTTATGCTGTTTTTTAACTCAATATACAGCTCGCAAATCAAATATCTAAATAAAAATTATAAAAATCGAAATACAATACAACACAAAATTAAACCGCAAGTATTAGCCACTAACACAAATAAGAAACAAACCAAAATCCGTAACCGTAAAAACAGACATAGGGATACCCTATTGTTCAAACCTCCATATTCTTAAAATCTTGAAATAAACATAGCCAGGAAATTTTTTAAAATGTTAGAAACACTTCAAAGCCCCTTATAGATACAATAAAATATTTAAGAACACAGTCAAGTGTCTTACGTAACTATGTTTAAGTAGCTTAATCGCCATATATATTTATAACTTACTAACTAGCTCTACCTACGTACTGAACACTATTGAAGTAAATATTAACAGTTTAATCATAAATTTATACTTTCTTATATTAATTTCATGTGAGTAAATGGAGTAGTTATCGTCACATAACCGGAGTTAAGCAACGTTGAACCTGGAATTCTACGCGCTGTATGTGCTATCCTCTTATCTCGGCATTTGTTTCCAGTCGTCCTGCACTTCACTTGCCACTGGTATTTTACAATATATATATATATATATATATATATATATATATATATATATATATATATATATATATATATATATATATATATATATATATTTGTAGTCATCGACATACAGTCCTTTTTCGTTGTATCACACCTCATTAATGCCGCTAGAGTAGCATCTCTCCCAATCAAAGGATTGAACCTAGAACCTAGAATATGCATTAATTGTTTTATTTATATTGTATATTAGTACACATGTTAAAAGCTATTTTATTATTTGAGGCTTTGCCCATAACATAATCTCTCCTCAGGACGATCACTTATTGAAATCGCTGGAGAATATAACTGACGGAAATAAATAATTGACCGTACTAAGCATTTGCTTTACTTGAATCTCTAATCCCACTCCAAAACTGCTGCTCGATGCATGCAAAGTGGTCGAGAGTAATCTGGAGCATTGCAAACGTTTTTTGTAGAATTGTGTAATGTTTAAAACAAAATGTTAGTACACATCGTTATGTTAATTTTTATCACGTGAATATTGAATTTTTGGAATTCTCCAGCTTTGTCTATCAGGTTTCGGTTGGGTGCATTTCACTGTAAGTGTTCGTTTGAAAGTTAAATTATTAAAAAAAATTGGAAGTCATCCCATAATATGGACGGGTATAAAAAATATATTTCCAAGAGTCTACGAAAACTTAAAATGCCTTTGTAAAAATGTCTGGAAATTTATTGAAGACACCTCATGTATTGTATTATTTTTTGGAAATATTTGCTGTGAACAGAGTGTTTAGGCCGTATCATTACACTGTGTGTAGATAAGAAGTAATATGAAACATTAGTATATTGTCAGTTCTCATGATTTCGAAAAACTCTCAACATTTCACCGTGAACAATTCATGGGTGCAGGTGTGTGTACAAAAAATCTACATGTTCGCAGTATACATGTTTTATCTTAAAGTCAGAACACTGGAAATATAAATTGTGCCTTTACTCCTTAAAATAGAGTGCAGCTTCGGAAAAATAGTCATTAGATGGGTACTTTCATTTTTATTGGTTTATTGGTCGAACTGTCGTTCTATCTTTGTGTTTGCCTGTTTCTTTTAATTGACGACTTCATTCTTGTACGCTCTAAAACTCAATGAGAAATGTTTGATATATCATCTTCTGTAATCTGTTAAATAATGAAAAAAAAACTGTGTTATTATCTCCTAGTCTGTTCAAATTAGTTGGGTAATTTGACTCATTACATTTTAATTGTTATAGTTCTATAAAGAAGCAAGTGTAGATTGTCAAATACATTTACGAAATTAATCCTGAAGAGATTACTAATAATGTTGTTAAATGGTATGTCGTTTTAAGTACATCATTTGAGGAAGCGTTGGAGTTCAAATATTATGCTTGGTAACATCTGGCTACATATAAATTGAAAAAAAATCTTTAGCAATGTATCAATGTGAATATATAATATATGTCAATGTAATGTTTTACTGAATCATCTTGATAATCCTAGAAATTAGAAAAAAAGGCTGCCATTTATTTAAATGTAACTTAAAAACCTATATTCCTAAATATTTTCGTTTTATTTATAATCTAGTAATATTTACTTAAGGTGTTATCTTTTGTATTTTAACCTATTAAGGTAACAATGTTTTCAACTTCCGAAATATATTATTCGCGTAATTATTGGGCATCCTGTTTCCAAATCAGTACATAATAGCAACGAAATCTTGCACAGTTGACTCTCAAAGCACTATTTTTTTTTCAAATTTAGATATTATTAATCCAAACAACGATAAACAATAATATGACTACCGTGGGTCTGTTTTTCGTGTAGATTTTTGCTGAATTTAACACATTCACACAGACAAGAGACCGAGCGTTTACTAAGCATCATTCTTTAGTGTCTTCAGCCTCCTTCTATGAAAAATAATTTGGCGTTACAAAATACACCAACGTCTTTGAAACGCGAATTTTCAAGATTGAATCAAAACATAATTTGCATGTTCACTACTTACCATAAAATATTTTTAAAAGTTAATACTGAGGCTACAAATCTTATGGCCAATAGGCATAGTCTTTCATATTACGGAGTTTTCCTCTACGAATCAAGGTATGTGTACCAATTATAATATTCGTTTTCGTTTTTTCATGTTACTCATGCGCATTATAATCAAGTAGAGCGTGTTTCTATTCTCTTTCTTTTTATCCGATCGGGGTTATTTACACACCAATTAGCCAGATTATTATTATAATTAATATTCATTTATATTTGTATCTAAATACATTTCTATTTTTTTTTTAATTTATAAAATGCCCATTTAGTGCACTTGTAGTAGTAGTATTTGTTTTAAAACTCTCTGAAAACTCAACTGTAGCTCATAATATGAAACTTAAAGACGCAAAATGGGAAAATATTCATGTTTATACAAATTGTTGCATATAGTAGTGTAATGATTTTAGTCAGGAACAATTGAAATATCTAATAACTACTGAACCTGGTAAAGTTCCAATATTGAATATGTTTTAGTGAACAGAGTATAAGTTTTTGACATATCTTCGTTAATTCTAATCACATAAATATTTGTTTGAATTCTAAAGGTAGATGTGCATACGTTATTTCCGAATAGAGGTTACGTAACATTTGCTAATACAGTGGCGTTGAGTATTAAAAAAAATCAGAAAATATGACTCGAAAATTTTGTTTGTAACAAATACTTGTAGTTATTCATGATAAATCGGATGCAGAAAAATATGTCATGAATAAATATTGATACGTGTGTCAGCAGAGAGTTAAACCAACACACTCCTTTAAAATCGATGTATGTGATTTTTTTATATTCAGCAACAGTTCCCCCGATAATGATAATCCGGATATATTATATTTAGGGAAAGTCAGGTTGCAATCACTTTCCTATACTGAAAGAAAAACTTGGTATACGACTCAATATATATCGACAGATTATATAGACAATCACCTGTATAAGATGTGCCGTGCTTTCAATTATATTAAATGAATTCGCTAATCAAAGTGAACTCTAAAAAGCCCAGTTCAAAAGTATACATTCAGCGTGGTCTACATCTTGCCTACCCTGTCCATTTGATGGACATATTTTGCCCTTTAAAAAAATGTTTGTATTGAATGCATGCGTCTATGAAAACATAAAATGTATAATATCTTTACGAGCATAAAAAAAATATTGCATAGGAATTTTAGATAATAATTCGAATAGCTAACATGTGTTTCTCCGTTTCCACATCGTACTTTACGAATAGACATGCGTTTGCACAATTCTAAAACAAGTCATCGATCGATGAGCATTTGCGTTTATTGGAGACCTTTGGAAGACAAGGAATAGCACTTCAGCAATCATCCTCATCATGATATTAATAATCCAATCTCTGAATCAATATTCCCAAGATGTCATATAAATTACGATAATAGAATCGGTAATTGCGTGCTGGCAACTTTAATATTATCTTCAACAAGTTAAATATGAAGCTCACCCAACCATGAGCATGTGTTATATTTACTTGCTATGCGTCCCCTTTCACTCCACGCAGCTAGCAAGCCGTTAAAAGTGTAATCTTGTAAGCCTGGTGATAGAAGTGTCCAGATAGATACGAGAGTAGATAGACTGGTTTAGGATAGTAAATCAATTTGAACATGGCAGATGATCGGAAATTTTACTTGCATCTATTATCGGCGAACAGACGACAAGGGGCAAGAATGCCATTCCAAACACGTCCGGAATCATCGCAGGTATGTTATTTAAATATAGTAGTGGTTTAATTCCAGCCTGCCAAAAAAACTTCCTCGCTTTGTTAAGTATAAGATAGATGTAAGTTCATTGTGTTAACATTATCCATTCATAGTGTATTCAATATCAACGAGGTATTATTACAAAAAGAAAGAAAAAACGCACGGGTTACTTAACAGACATACAGCTTATACACATATGTTTTACATTTTAGACAGTTGGATGTATATTATCTTTTTAGTTTTCTATGCATGTATATAAGAATCGAAATAGTAACTATGTAGACGTGTTCGTGCGCATGTGTGAGAGTGATGATCTTGCAGTAATATTATACTGTACAATTTTCCAAATACTGAAAAATTCATATTCTCAAAAGCCATGTCCAATAAAAATGTGTAATATTTAAAAACGTTTTAGATATATTCGATAGAGATAACAAATAAATAAACATATAAATAACATATTAACCTATTATAGAATTTTATGACAAATCCTCGAAAAATGTAGCTTTACACGTGTTTTGCTTGGAATTCAGAACCATCTGGATTAAAAATATACATTATTAAAAGTAAACATTTTTCTCAGTCTTATAGAAAATTATAGAAACTTCGTTTCTTGTGATAACTGTCAACTGAACACAAAATACGTTTACAATTACTTTTTTCCGATAGTTCTATACAGTCATAGTACTATATAACTATTATTCGATATTGTTTTAAATACATATATTATGATATATTAAACGTAAGAATAGAGGTGTTCCTGTTTATAAACACATAAATATCTTAATACAAGACAAATAAGGATGGAAAAACTTGAATATAAAACACAAAACAATAAAGAGAAAATAAATATTAAAATGAATATTAAATAAATTTCAATATTTATTTATCTATACAAAATGTAAATAAGAAATTATAATATGGTTGAAATCGGATAAACCTAACTAAAATGTATAACCGATTGTGATACATTTTGTTATACTATATATCTATAAAAGCGAGAATGAGTGTGAGCATATTTCTCAACCTATATACTCAATACCTTTTAATTTACAGCCATGACATTTGGTATATAGGGCACGCGGAAAGAGTTCTCATGACAGATTACTTATGTTTAGAATAAAAAGGTTGTGAAACTTCGTAAATATCATGACAATCTAACCTAATGGTTATCGTACTGCCTGTGGGTTTTAGTTTTGATCTTTACCTCAGTATTGCTTGCTTCCAAGACGTGAGCGGTTAAGAAATAAAACATCACACGTGCATGCACACGTCTGTTTTACTTGTGTTTTTATAAAAATATGTGTTTACGTTTTATACACCCGGAATTTCTGTTAATTATAAAGAAGAATACTGCTATAATCAAAATATAATATTCATCAGTATTCACAACAGGGCAATACTGACTGGCATGTTAATATATATATATATATATATATATATATATATATATATATATATATATATATATATATATATATATATATATAAACCAACAGGTTTTTGGGAACTAAATGACATCTTAAATATATGGGAAAATAAAGTGCTACAGCAAAAATTACGTAATCAATGCATTAATAGGTTTATAAATTAATGAATACAATAAGCATGTTAATTGTATACTTTTTCGACATCAACGTTTATCATCATACATGTGGTTAGATTAGCAGAGACATTGATATTAAGCGCCATTGAGGTATATTTACATATAAGTTTCGCAATGCATTGTAAATGTTTACTTGGTGATAATCCTCTACTAAACTCGACACTGCTCTTTGTCACATGTTTACAGTTAGTCATAGTACGCTGTTCAACAATAAGTGTTGTTACTCATGGGTGCTCGTTATCTTAACCTGCCAAACGTATACATTAAGCGTTCAAACTCATCGACTGACAATAAAGAGATAAAAAGTGAATTGAAATTTAAGGTAGTCCTGAAAAATGCACCCGAAACGACTTTCAGCTAATGTATATCAACGTTAAAGTTATTGAAATATTGTGCGTTATACATTTGATTCGTAAATATATCATGTGGGCTGAGAATGAAAACAGACAGTAATGCACGATATTGCCAACTGAATGTCAGTTCTTACTCGTTTTCACGCATCATATATTACACAACAAGTATGTAATTGGCTGCATTTCCACTATCGTGAATTCAAATTTTATAGTATCTACCCTATTCACATTCGCAATAGTAAATATGGAAATGATATGAGCATAGCCACACAAGAATCGTAACTGGCGTGTGTTTGATGTTTACGCATATAAGTCATAATTGTCATAGGTTGTGTATGACGAGTGTATTGCAAGTCTTAACCTGATACATTGCCCGCACAGTAAAGATAAATACTTATCATGCGATGGGTATTTCAACTTAATCTACCTAAACTGTATGTACGTATATAAATAGGAAAATATGGTTCCCAACTTTACTTTTGCTCAAACAGAGAAATGTGTCAAAGAGTGCCAGTAAAAATGTGAGCGTTGCGGGAGAGGTACCAGGCGTTTTCCACTCGTAAACAGTATGTAACAATAGCGGCTTAGGGCGGTGGTGCTTTGTCAAGAAAAAAAAACGAGTGTATGGATACATTGCGTCAATGGCGGGAGAGGGGAATAGTGTTACTTGGGCAGGGAAAATTGTGACAGCTACGGGGGTGCGTTGCCCGATCGTAAAATCTTCTTAAATATGATCAATTGTGAGAACGTGGTAGAGGCTAAATATCTTACGAAGAGGGCCGGACAAAACTTGTGAGAAGGAGCTAGACGCAAAAAAGTCGGATGCTATCAGCCAGGGGCAAAACTGAAAATAATGTAAGAAAAAGAAAAGATATACTTACGCGTACTCATATAACTGAAGTTTGTAACCGAACACTTTTACCAGTGTGACCACGATTTCCAGGATTCTATTATATTGAAAAGCCAATTATTTTGAATGAAAGAAGATAAGGACAGATTAGCCCATGCGAGGTTGTAAAATCGTCGCAAGTTTTTTTTTATTTGACTTTCTTTTCAAAGAAAATAATATATTTAACAGGAAATCATTGATTATTTTGTCTAATTTTTTTGATTATTACTTCTCAAAGAAGTCATGCTTTCTAACGATGTTGGTGCGTGTACGATACGTACGATCAAAGATTTTAGCAAAAATGCAAACACACACATTTACACAAATATATACTTTTTATATAATAGAACATAATACCTTGGCAGAAAACGTTAAAAAAGTGTGCAATTCTAGTTCACCAATGAAAAAAGGTATTTATGCAGATCAAGCTGGGAGCACGTTATGATAACACAAAGTACACTCAATTCAACGATTACCTTGTGAACTCGGCGTATGGAGAAATCACTGAAAAACCAAAATACCAAAACTAAGGGTAAGGATAATGAGTAAACGTTAAATAAAATAATGTTTAGAATGATAACGGACCTGTCAGGATTCGAACCTGGAATCTTCAGATCCGTAGTCCGACGTGTTCATTATTCTACAAGTCCTGTCCGTACGCCCAAAGAGATAACCGCCGGTGTATACATACAATAGTAAATTCCGTTTACATGGGCAGATAACTTTTTCGACTAAAACGTATTTGACCAAAATCCCTTATTTCCGGCTTTTTGTGTGAGTCGGCGTTGTTCGTTACGAAGCATATATAGATGTAGGGACTCACACCTTTAAGGAAAAATATAATTTTTCAATTCGGTGCATCCATGTGAAAGTTTTATTTGTATATATATGCACACACATATATAAGTAAGTAAACATTTAGAATGTAATTAATAGTATAGATAATCTTACGATTTTATAGAAAGTATTAAATTTTAACCAAAACCGCGAATAAAATAACCACAATTTAGCATACGTATTCTTTATACAGTGTTGAATACTAGCACTGGTTTAAGTCATTGCTGGTTCCTTTCAGTTCCGCCCGTTTATAGCTTTGCGGAAATAAACGTTTAATATGGGAAAATACGAGTAAAGGTTTTGACAGTATTTAGAATGAAATACGTTTCCAAAGCATATTTCTCCTTTGTTGTATTTTTGTTTTTTTTTACGTTGTAAGCGCTCAACAGATTGCGCATGAGTACGCAGTAATTTTATATTGGAAAATGCCTTGAATAATGATCTCTCGATGAGAAATACCCTGAATACCGGAGAGAGAGGGACGATGTCGGGTGTAGGTGATTGTAAATATATAATAACGAAGGTAAATTTAAAAAATCGGAGTTCAAGTAAAAAAAAAATATTTACACATGTAAAATTTAAATCGACTTATAAATCTGCAGGCAGGTATGATCTTGAATAAGGCAAAATGAAAAGAAACGACACATTTAACTTAACGCTTCAAGTAAATCGGATCAATTAAGAATATGAAAAAAAAATACATGAAAAAAAGTCAATATCTTCGGTTTGAAAGAAACCTTAGTTCTTTGAACAGATTTTCGATGTAAGATATCCCTTTGTTAATAGATGGAAAGTACAAGGAAAGCAAAAAACCAAATGATGAAAACAGAACATTTTAAAGTAATACGAAAAGATTTAAGAAAAAAAAATTCTTTGTTACATCGAATTGTCTAATTTTTAGCAATATTTATTTCGATATAAGTAAAAAAAAATAATAATGTTAATATGTTTCATCTAACTTTAAAATAGATATGTTAAGATCAGCATTTGTTATCTCCCATTCAAAGAAGCGAAAGCATTTCCTTTTTGCAATATTTTTTCTGCAATTTCTGGCGTTTAAACTCTAATTTTTCGATATCATCATCATCTTTTCCACATGAAAAGTCTCAAAATAAAATTAATTTATTCTGATTTAATCGATTTTAAAGAAAATCGTGACATAGTTAATACTATCTAACGACTAAACTGCATGTTTGGAGGTGATCACAAACCATGTATTAATATACTGCTGCGATTGCACGAATGGAACACGACGAAAAGCTGAGGGAACCCGAAAAAATCTTTACTGACACACAGACATATACACGCGTACACATACACATACACACATACACATGTATATATATATATGTGTGTGTGTGTGTGTGTGTGTGTGTGTGAGTGAGTGCATAGATCATCGTATAACCATTGGATAACTCTTACTGACGTAAAGAACATTTAAAAATAAAATGGTCTAGCATTAAGGAAAAGCCGCGATGTACGAAAAACGCTGTCTCTGGAGTACTGTATAAGCTCCCTTTTTCGGTTCGAGCACACTGGATTCTGTGACTGTTTACATGAACGACTGTTTTATACAAATATCATGAGCTTCTGTTGTGTCATGGATAAAGCAACTATTAGCTAGACGAATGTAGGATAGATCCAGAATTAAGGTTAATATAGTCCTAGTAAAACTGACGGAATATATTACATTACAGTGTCTCTGTAAAATCCCTTTCTTGGATCGAGCATTTTTCGTAATTTCTTACTTTAGTGTTAAGAAATATTGTAAACAATTAAATAGAGACCTGTAAGGGTGACTGATAATGTTTATTATACAATGTAACATATCATTGTCGACGACGTATGCTTCAATGGACTGATAGTAGGGCCTATTGAATATCAACTCGGTAGTTTTGTTTTGGCCCCAGATGGGTGATGTTCTTGCGACATAATTGAGCTATGCCATAGCTAAACAGGCTGTATTAACTTATGTAGAATTAGAACATATTTTTTTTGGTAATGGAATAAAAATGAATGTAGGATAGATCATTGGTTTCTTTAATCCATGGATGTAGGATATATCATTGTTTTCAATAGGATATATCATGGATTTCATGAGAGGAAACTTTACGGGTAATTATTCATTGCACATGAATTGAAAATTAAATTTTAAATGATAGTGTAAAAAAAAAACACTCTCTTGTAAAAAATAATAAGGATACGAGAACAGTGTAACATGCAATGAATACAGTCTTATTGCCAGTGGAAATGCAGGTATTTAAAGCATATTCCAGATAGTAAAAGTGCAGGTAGAAAAAACAAAAAGCGGGAAAAAGAAGAGATGTAAAATAATAAGAAAATCAGCTTATATCACGGCTCTCAGTGTAGGGATGTGGAAAAAGTTACCAGAAAACTCTTTAAAAGATTACAAGGATTAACGTAAGTGAACTATTTATAAAGGGGGCGAAGCCGCTTTCAAATAAGAAATTAACTATAAACAGGACAATCCAGCCGAACTGACATCTAAATAAAAGAAGAAAGATCCAGGGAAAGAGATATAATTATTATATGAAATATTAACAGCATAACATAATTTACTACATACATACATACATATATATATATATATATATGTATACATATATGTATACATATACATACATATATACATCTACATATATACACACTTATACGTATATATATATGTATATATATATATATAAATTTTTAATTTTACAAGACATAAAATAAGTATGACACATTTGTTTGCAAGTTTATTTTACTTGCGAAATTGATAAATATAAATACGATAAAGTTTTAAAAAAACGTTTAAAAAATGATATTAATAATGAAAAAGAGAGAAAAAAGAGCAACACATAACCTGCTATAACCTAACCAAAATATCCTAACGGGGTTAAAAAGAAAAAGAAATACCTTAGCATTGGCAATGATCGGCTACGGAAAGGCGTATGATTGGACCCACCAAGCATTGATAATAGAATGCTTAAAATGTATAAAATACCAGGCTTTATCACCAAGGCGATTGAAAACGCAATGACAACATTGAGACTGGAATTGACAGCTGATGGGCTACACACAAATTATCATAGTAAGAGGCATCTTCCGAGGATATTCACTACCACCATTACTGTTCATCATAGCAATGATTCCCCTAAAACCGGATACGAGTTCCCTAACACGAAAGACAAAATTAACCACCTGATGAACATGGACGATCTGAAACTTTTTGCAAGGACAGAAAATGAATTAGAAATATAAATAAAATCCACTAGAATCCTCAGCTAGAATATCCAAATGGAGTTTTGTATGGAAAAGTTCGCACAATAGTTATAAGAAAGGGAAAAGTAGAGAGGAGTGAAGGCATGGATTTACGCAACCAACCCGAAAGGAGAGCACTAGAAGAATAAGACGCCTATAACCCCCTAGGAGTACTGGAAGCAGACACCATAAAAGCAACAGAAATGAAAGAGAGAATAGGAAAAGAATACTTCAGGAGAAAAAGAAAACTGCTCAACACAAAATTATATAGTAGAAACCTAATAAAGCGCATAAATACATGTGCAGTATCACTAGTAAGATACTCTGGACCTTTCCCAGGGTGGAATAAATAAGAGCTGAAACCTCTCGATTAGAGGACCTGAAAACTCATGAGCACTACACCAGAAAAACCACGTTGACCGACTCTACGTAAAAAGGAAAGAAGGCGGGGTGTTACTGGTGTGTATAGAATACTGGGTGAATGACACGAAAATGAACTAGAGAAATACGTAATGCAAAACACTGTAAGGACAATCATAGCGGCGAGAGACACTAAACAATTAAAAAAAAGACAGAAAACAGAGAAACAAAAGATAAGACCAGAAAAGATAAGTGGGGAAAGAAATAACTACCCGAAAGCTTTATAAGGATAGCAAAAGATAAAAATAACGAAAACACTTGGACACTGATACGAAAAAGGATACATAAACCGAGAAACCTAATCCCTAATAACTGGAGCACAAAACAACTCGATAAAAAACAACCACATCAAAGAAAATATCGACAAATTGCTACAAAAAACAAAAAACAAATGAATACTCTGTGGAAAAATAGACGAAAGGATAAACCATATGTTTAATGAATGCAGCAAACTGACCCAAAAGGAATACACGAACATACACTAGCACATGGGATGGATAGTACACCGGGAATTATGCAAACAATTGCATTTCGAAAACACAGACAAGTGGATCAAACATAACTCCGCAACAGTGCAAGAAAACAAGAGCCATAACATCCTACTGGTGTGTTTTAAATGCTTTTAACTACCGTTGAATTGTCACGGGCCCTGCTAGTATTGATAATTATTGTGGAGAACAAAAATAGTGATTAATTGAAAACTTAAATAATCAATTAGTAAGATCATAGTTAGAGCTCTTAAAAGATGATAAAGCTTTTAAAGTAATAAAAAGTATATTAAAAACAAGTGTGAACATCAACTTAAATGGAAATATAATTAGGATAACAAATAAAAGAAAGACTATAGAGTAATAAGTATACAAACAAACTAGTGATAGAAGCTATAAAAAACGATACAGTAAAAACGGGATGGATGCGTGTATTTAGGAGGTAAATATAAATTATAAATTGTCTACTATTTATTTTTAGTGCAAAATTCCACCCGGGAGAAAATACCGTTGGTTTGCTATGATATATGATTAATACAAATTTATAATGTCTAGATACTTAGCCACTATCTTATTAAACTTTAGAACTACATTTTACATAGATTCAGTCGATGTAATAAATCCTACATTACACCCTTGGTGCAACAGCTTCGACATCGCAACATCTTCAGACGAAATTGTTTCTATTTTCCCCTCTAAATCTAAGCCGCACTCACCGTCCCCATTCACTACCGAGAATAAATATACACATTACAAGTATATTGTTCTGGCACCTTTCGTTACTGGATAATACCCTCATAGAAATAATATTATCTTTCCACTACCAGATTCGAGAATAATGAATTCTCTCTACTGAAATTCCCACAATTCTTATTGGCTTAAGAAAGTACAAATGGAGTGGTCTGATTAATCACTTTCTTACATAAAGGAAGACGTCAGACCTTCACAAATACGGTCGCCCTCTCCACAGGAAGCATTACTTGTAAAGATATAAACATGTTTTTAATATTTTTCCTATTTTATACTCAATTTTTATTATTTACATTTTTTATACATATATGCACATATTAACATCGCGCATATATTCCCCCACAGAAGGAAAGCAAACACACGAAATAACCAAGAAACAGAGCATTATTACTTACAGATTATCATTGTTTATTTTTCGTTTAGTTGTTGCATTAATCGCTTAGAATAAAGTTTACGCTGAAATATTGCACGCAGGTGTTTGATTACAGACGAATTATAGATACCATTTTCTTTAAAATGAGGAATTTGTTCTTTTGGTTTATGGTCTTTGCGCATCGAGATTCTGATAGCGATTATCATAGTTAAATTTGAGCTAATATTCTGTCAAACATCACTTCCACTGACATGATGGGGTGTCTTCTACGTGGGACGTTCTTAATAGGGGTACGTTACGGGTAACCATTCTGAAAGCCGTTCTTTACATGATGGGGTTAAGAGTGTTCATTCCGAAACCGTTCTTAATACTAGTAGGTTGGCAATATCTATTCCCAAACCCCTTATAACTATGTGGAGGTTGGGTTAGGGAAACAACAACAACAACAACAACAACAACAACAACAGCACAGCAGCAAAAACAACAAAAACAACCGCTGCACTTTATTGCTTTTGCAAGGGAGGGGAATGTTTGTTATTGACCGATTGTTCTTTTTAATATTTTGCGCCTACACACTTACCTTTAAATGACGACTTTTATAATTTTCCTCTATGCTAATTAACAAAATATAATTTATTTTTGGCGAATACAAGTAGTTATCGCGATATGAAGCCCTGTATGATGCACGTTATATCACTGACCGCCAGATAAGTACGCACGGGCGAGGAACAAATCTAATTATATTATATATTATTTCTTGCTTTAGAGAAGTGCGCGTGGGAATCCTGACAACGATTAACCAGGTTAAATTTGTGGCTGATATTTTGACAATCACCCCCAATACAAAAATGGTTTGTCTATTCCGAAAAACGTTATTAATATTAGTATATTTTAAATATCTATTCCGAAAGCCGTTTTTAAAATTAGGAGGTTATGAGTTGGGCAAAAACAGCAACAAAAACAGCATCAACAAGCTAGTCTAATTCTTCTACGAGGTGGATCATGATTGTACCGGGCAATGCCGGATCACGTGCCATGCTAATATACAGGGAAACAAATGTTTATTTCCATGAGAGAACATTTATAATTAAAATATTAAAAACGTTATAAAAATGATAGCAAATTAAATTGGTAATAAAAAATGTTTCTTGTAACAAGCGGATTATAAACAATATAGTAGGGATTAGTAGTTGGGAATTAAGTAAATATAAAGACTCATGAAGCTAAGGGGGACAGTTCTATGAACATTAAAATTAAGAGTAGAAAAACGAAGAAAATATATAGGATGGCTATTGAGTAGAAGTATTTCTTATGGATTTATTTGCAATTAGATTAAATAATTATAAATGATAATAGATCAGTTCATGAGGACCAAGTTATAAATAATTTACAAAGACCAGATAACGCATATATCAAATTAAATCCGGCATATTGTATGTGAACTTTCAAAAAAAAATGAAGCAAATAAAATTAAACTTGAAGCACGTTTAGAAAGCCAGCCAACGGCAAAGATTTTTACATGAAAAATATAAACAGATGTTTATCTCTATTAATCAACTCATCCTTTACTCCCCTTTATCAATATTTTCTTTTCCTTTTTTTACGACGGCTGGTGAGACTGTACGTAAGAATAAATCCCTTCAGTGTTATTATACGGTCTTTTATTTTCTATAGAGCCCAGGATTGCACGTGGCATGTGCGTAGAGGAGTATTTTATTAGTTCCCACGTATTCACAAACGTTGGTTAATAAAACAAATTGAAACACTATATAAAATACATTATGAAAGCCAGATTACGTAAAGATTTAAAAAATAAATCTTGCTTCCGGGCTGTTGTAAAACTCTTGCTTTCAGGGCTGTTGGAAATCTGCTTTTGTGCTACCAGTATTCAAGAATACTGGCGAAAGAACTGACCCAGCAAATTATCGCCCATTTGCCTCCTCCCACATTTTGCCAAAATATTTGATACCTTAATTAACCATGCTCTATTCCATCATCTTACGGATGCTAACCTTCTGAGTGACCACCAATATGGATTTAGACAACCCGTTCAACAGCAAACATCATAACTGTAATCTCTGAACGTATATACCATTCTCTGAACAAAGCGGGGGAGGGCAGAGCGGTGGCTCTAGATATATCTAAGGTTTTTGACAGCGCATGGCATGAGCGTCTCCTCAAGAAAATTAGATCATACGGTATCACTGGTAGAATACTTAACATAATTAAATCCTACTTATATAAGAGAAATATCCAGGTTGTCCTCGACGATCGTACAATTTAAAAATATGATATAAATGCGGGATTGCCCGAGGGGTCTATCCTTGGACCTCTAATGTTCCTGATATTGATAAATGACCTCCCCGACAAAATTGCCTCTGAGATGGGTATATATGCTCATTACACCACACCCTATAACAGGCACGACAGGAAAACAAATGAACTCATATCTAAAAAAATTGCAGAAAAACTAGAGGATGGCCTCCAATCTGTATTGGAATGGGGACAAAAATGAATAGTCACATTCAATGCCGCCAAGACTTAACTAGTTTCATTCAATAATTACAAGAACCCTTCTCTACCCCCTATAGCAATGACCAACGACTATTTATCTGAGAGTACATCTTTCAAACACTTTGGCCTATCGTTCACAGGAAACATGAGTTGGAACAATTACATTGAGGGCATTTCCAGGGCCGCTGCAAGGAAGTTGGGCTCTCTATGCAGTGCTAGAAAACTACTCACACCCGAAAGTATCCTGTACATCTATAAGCCCACCATTCGCCCATGTATAGAGTATTGCTGTCATATTTCGGCTGGTGCATCTGCTACTAGTCTCTCGCTCATTGACAAGGTTCAAAAGAGAATCACAAGGCTGATAGGCCCTGAACTGGTAACTAAGCTTCAGCGTCTGTCCCATCGATGAGACGTTGCATCCGTCTGCCTGTTCTACAAGTATTTTAATGGTGGATGATCTGACGAACTCCAATAACTTGTGCCCCTACGATGTGAACACCCTGGACAAACCCGACAGCGTGCTAAATCCCACTCCCACACTATAGTAGTTTCTTCCTCAGAACCGCTAGACTTTGGAATTCGATTCCAGGTCCATGCTTCCCCAACTGTACTGATGTGCAGAAGTTCAAGTGCAACGTGAACAGACATCTTGCTGCCCAAATCCCTACATAATACCCCAGTAGTTATTGCCCCTGATAGTAGCCCCCTCCTCCACAGTAGCAATATGCCTTGTTTGGGGTGAGAATATAAAAATATATAAAAAATAAATAATATAAACGGATGTTTATTCGTTTAAATCAATATATATCGGCAGATTTTCGCGTGTTTCAAGATTTCTTTCCCCCATTTTTCCCACGCCACATGTTGACACTACTTGGCGTGGTAAATCCGTTTTTTTTTGGTCAACCGTGTTTTGTATATAAAGTCCAAGATGACATTTGGCATATGTGGAGAGAGTTTTTATTTGTTTTCTGTGTTTAAAATTTTAAAATAAAATGGGTCTATATCTATAAAAATATACCTTCCCCTTCTTTTATTGAGTACACTTATAACCTCGTAAAACCGACTTGTATATATATATATATATATATATATATATATATATATATATATATACATGTGTGTATGTGTGTGTGTGTGCGTGTCTCTGTGTGTAGAGGGACACATTTTAACTGGTGTTATGGTAATAAAAACGTTTATTTTAGACAGTAGTTTGCGAAATATTTCTGGGTTAATTATTTTATTAATTTTTTTTGTAGAATTGTTTTTATAATTTTATTTTGATTATCCGGACTATTCATCCGCAACTGGAGTGTTTTTTTTAACAAAGCTCCGACAACGTTAATTACCAACTCTTTTCATGTGTGATTTATCTAACTCAGGAATATAATTCCCCAGCAATTCCTGACAGAACGACAGCACCATGTATCAAATGAAGGGTCCGTTAGAAATTTCGTCCGACAAAGACTTCGACAAAATGTTTGACAGCATTTACCTAAAAGCTGTCTGAGCAGAATTTTGTTTATATTACATTTAATAAGAAAATAAGAAATCCATATACTTTAAATAAATACTATAAAGTTAATCTTATACTGATAAACAATAGTGCAAGTTTAAATATATTCAATAATCACACTTATATAAAGTTTGCACATCTCTGTTTTTTTTCATGATATACAAAAAAGATGCAAATCTTGGTCGATAATAATTGTGCAATTATCATGAAGTTTAAGAGAATGATGCATCTAACTGATGTTTTGCTCATATTTACAAGCATATGCGCACGGTTAGTGACAGCTTGTTCTCTAGAAACGACAAAAAAACTGCCAAAATCACAGGTAAAAATTTGAACTATTCTACCGCTTTATTAGTTATGAGAGCCACACACATCCCAAAATGGAGCTTTTCGGCATGCCACATGTTTTCTTGATGAAGTTAAAACCGGCTTCGAAACGTAGTGTATGATTAATTTGTATCTCCTCTGCAGTTTCCTTTCCCACAAGAGAGACATTACAAGCATGGCTTTGCTCTATCTATATTTTTATGGAAAGTTCTCGGCTGGGCGCCAATCTATGACCCCCTGCCAGAATTTAGCTACAAACAGTCAATTAGCTACAACCACGAACAATTTTCCCCATTCTCTATCCCTATATTTACCTAAATCTAAACGGAGATTCAATGAAGGTTTCTTCTTAGAAATGCCCGTTTTGTAACACTTCCATTGTACTGCTTCGAAACCACAACAATCTGATAGGCTTCAAGTCTAGTAAAAACAGTTTTTTTGAAGTTTCCCCGTTTAATAATCAATTTTGTTCAACATACAACATGAACGATTGATATGCTATCCGCTTATATTCATTAAGCCTTATCCTCGAGAAGTTTCGGGACTGAATAAATGAAACAAACTTGTAGAAAACAATAATGGCATACAACACATGAGACCAGAGCAAAAGAAACATCCAAAATACTTCAAAGCAGTAACGAATCCAAACAAATTTAAATATTCATACCTTAATTGAAAAATAATTTACTTATCATTTTATTCATGTTCAAATCATATTAAATAAACTTGTATAATATCCGTTATCCATAAAAACATAGAATCGATGTCCATGAAAAAATGCCGTTATGAAATAGGATATATATATATATATATATATATATATATATATATATATATATATATATATATTAGTAGAATTATAAATATAACCAGTTAGAACTATGATGTTTCGAATCATTTCTATAGAGGAATAATATACGTTGCCATAAACCATATTTTATTATATCTATTAGATTACATTTAATATATATTTGATTGTTTTCTATTGGAGTATATAAAAATATTTGCATCCATTTACTAACAAGCTTAGCAGACACGATATTTTTTTTTACACATACGTTCCATAGGTTATTGACGATGATGCTTATAAATAGTCAAGTTTTAAAACCGAAACTCTAGGATGTTTTACTAATTTTTCCATGTATTGATGAGTATTATTTATATAGTTATTAAATACGGACTATTATCCTCAACTACTCTTAGTTTTTATTTAACGACGTTTTGGCCAACTATTCCTCTGGCCTTTGTCAGATGGAAAGCGCGACGGGATAGGAAGCCCGAATCTACTAACTGCATTCTCAGCAATTAATGCCATCTGCAGCTGTTGTCGTCTACTCATGTTTTGATTAATTAAGCCTCTAGCCGGCGCTGGGTAGGATTGAAACCGCTATCTTTAGACAATTCACACCTGGAACCATAGGGATCAACGTCTCTATCCACGACTCAGAAGGGCAATCAAAGTTGGATTATTGGTCTTATAAATCGACGTTTATTCATTATCTGACCTTCTTGCCCGTCGCGGTTACAATTTCATGAAGATCAGAGGAATAGTGGGCTGAAATGTCGTGATAAAACACCTAAGAATAGATGAGAATAATAGTCCGCAATAAATAAATTTATAAATAATACTGATCTCAATAATGTATCCCAATATAATATATGTAACAATGTTTTATTCTGTATATGTTATATTGTTATCGTAATCTTACACACAAACTGCAAACAAACAAATAATAAGCTATCGTTTTTTGCTTCATGAGAAATTTCTCGCAATCGATTAAAATCTCTTAGAAGTCTTCATTAATTATTTTGTGTACATTAGATAACACGCAACTTAAGCGAGGTAAGAATAATAGTTCGATAAGGAAATAAAAATTGCGTGTAAAGTAGCTCATTATATCATCTTGATAGAACTCGACAAACATCATGACACACTTTGCAGAAGTGAAGATGAAAATCTTAAGTAGAAATGATGGGTTAATCTGTATTTAAACGATGATATAGACAAAGGTTGCTTGCTTATGCATCTTAATTGCAGAATACGATGAAAGCATATATATATATATATATATATATATATATATATATATATATATATAGCGAGAGAGAGAGAGAGAGAGAGAGAGAGAGAGAGAGGGAGAGACAGGTATATTAGTGTTGGACCGATAAAGCGGAATTGGAAATCTTAAAAATCGGAAGATTTTGGGGGGGGATCGGAATCGGCCAAATTGATGTTTATTTTCTAATGCCAACATTGTTTTTTATAGTGTTTTTATTTAATTTCATTTAAACAAAAATCTCCCATTGCTGGTAATAATAATAAGATAGGGTACTCCTGCAGTATTTTACCCACCGATTTCACGATCTTAGCCGAGCGTTGATCGACATCCGTCGGAAAACGCCGGAACATGGCGAGCGGTACGATACTCTATCAGCCAATCAAGGCGCTTCAAACGAACGCGCAGCAGACGAATAATTTTCATTGAAATTACACACACATAGCGTTTCATTTCAGTTATTTTACTGTTCAAAGTAAAAATACACAGCCTTTCATTTCAGCTATTTAATTTAGCGATAAAAAAACCCGGGAGCTGTTGGAAACATATTTATGCGAATTTATGTGGAGACAAAAATTTGGACACAACCCTTTTGTCTCCATAATAAATCAAATCGCGGAAGGCTGCCCGGTTTGGGAAGGAGCTTCTTTCCACATCCTCTGAAAACCTTTTGCTCCCTACTTTGCCTCTGCAGTCAGTAGAAAATCTTCCAGTCGGAACTAAAGATAAACAGTAATTGTTGTCCCCATCCTACAAACCTTACAATACACAAAAACATTGTTGTTACTGTTTAATAACGTTTTGTTAAAAACAAACAAAAAAACAAAACATTGAAGTGTTTATTATTACCGTTGCTTCCCCCCCCAAAAAAAAAACAGCTATCGGAAAACAAAATGAACCAAAAAAAAAATATTCAACAAAATAAATTTATTTTACTTTAAAAAAAACTTACGGTAAGTGTTTGTGATTTATTTTATCCAAATTTTTGTGTATTAATTTTATCCATTTTGTTGTGTGCGTGTGAAATATCTTTTCCTTGTAATGTTGTTGCTATTCACATACTTTTAGCGTTCTTGCACCGTAGCTCCGAATTTTCGGCTTTCATCGGCGTTAACGCCGAAAGCGTTCGTCAACGCTCGCCTAAGATCGTGAAATCGGTGGGTAAAATACTGCAGGAGTACCAGTAAAAATTTATTGATTTTAAATACCAGTAAAGCTTAAATCGAAGGCTAATCATGCATGTATTTTAACGATTAGAAAAATATCTGCATAATAAACATGTATTTTTACGAAAATCGAGGAAAATATCTATGTTACAGTAAAATATAATTTAGCACAGAATCGGTAATTGTATCGTAATCGGGAAAAATATTGGAATCGTCCAATCACTAATATATATATATATATATATATATATATATATATATATATATATATATATATATATATAAACTGAGATGTGTGTGCCACAGACGATTTCTGATTGGTTAATCCAATAATCACATCTCCTAAAAAACTATGGTTCGTAGGCTCTTAACTTTACCATAAAATATTATGGCTTTATTTATTGTCCATCTTGGAAGGGTTTAATTTTTTTTCTAGCTTGTTATTTACAAATTAAAAAAATACGAATCTTACACAATCTTACAATCCAACCTACGACATCCACGGCCGCCATTCTGGTGCTAGCCGCAGATACGTACACAACACGAAAACAATGTTTTGAAAATCTAGCAAAAATTAATTTTCCTGAAATTTTTCAATATTTAAAAATAAATTATGCCGGCTGATAAAATTTTTTAACTTTTTTTAAAGCTAGAAAGATAAAATTTAAAAATACTTATTTTTATGTAAAACGCGCGGTCCCTCGTGGTCTTTTCATTTCGGGTTTGTATTACTGTACACATAGATTCGAAAAAGTTGTCAAAAAACAAATATATAACAAATAAATGTTATCAAAGGCAAGATAAGTTACTTTTCTACCAAACTGGATATATTTTTCGTGTTTTTATTCAATATAACACATTTATTTAGTTCGAAAAACGGGTTTGTATTACTGTACACATAGATTCGAAGAAGTTGATAAGATACGAAACAATACAGCACGAAAACCCGCGCACACACGCACACACACTCACGTCCACTACCGTCCTTGGCTACGTCACGTTGTTATGGCAACACGATAAATACACAGTAAATTTGATTTTCTTCATTTCTACGCAAATATTACGCAAATATAAATCATATAGAATATATGTATGAATATAATTACACGTAATAGTTAAATAAAGATGATCATCGTATAAGAGAACCGAAAAAAAACTGTTAGGGAATTTGTATAAAGTTGTATTTTCTTTTTAAATAAATAGAAAAAAGGGGTGTTGATAAGACTATCGATACTTATACAGTTTAGTGACGGCATTAAAAAATGGAAATATTGAAAAAAAAATTTATTGTACGTAACTGTTATAGACTGAAGTTCTCCGAAAAAAAAATTCACTTCATTTGATCAAGTAGTTTGTTCTTACAGCGAAAAACAATTATTTATCACGACGACGTCAACGTGGCCATTTTGGAAATGAACCTAGCAGAATACCTCCATTTTAGGCCAAATTTCGCAATCTAGCCTTTTTTTTCTCGCCATATTGAGATGCGGCGGCACAACACATCTGCAATTTTTTTACGTTTTTTTTCTTTTTTTTTTTAAATCTGTAATTTTTTTGCGTTTTTTTTTTTAATAAGAATACTATTGAATATGCAAAGAAATTGAAGAATGCAAAGAATTGAATAATTTTTATACAAGATTATTTTCGAAACATGCTCAGTTGGACACGCATGGATAACTTCGAAACTTCGTTTATTTACTTCTGTTACAAATTTAAAAAAAAAACACCCCAAAAATGGCATCTGTCTTCGCAAAAAAAAAAAAAAAAATCTCATTCTGGTGGGGGGGAAGGGCCAGATTGGCCAAAAATGGAGGTATTCTGCTATGTACGGCAGTTACCTGCCCTTGGGGAATTCCTGGGCCTGCAATAACATTTCCAAAATGGCCACGTTGACGTAGCCGTGATAAATCATTGTTTTTCGCTGTAAAAAAAAACTACTTGATCAAATGAAGTGAAATTTTTTTTCGGAGAACTTCAGTCTATAACAGTTACGTACAATAATTTTTTTTTCAATATTTCCATTTTATAAAGTCGTCACTAAACTGTATAAGTACCAGACTATCATTATACACAAAAAATATAGATTTATTTCTGGGTAAAGTTCCCCCGGGTTTTCCTTTCACTTCAGTAAATAATGGTCTTTTGTTATATATATGGCGTACTATTATCCTTATATATATATTATGTTTATGTTTATATATATATATATGTATAAGTGATAGTGTCTGTGTGTGTCTGTGTGTGTCTGTGCGTCTGTGTGCATTTCCCTACGCTAAGACTCTGTCAATTTAAAGCCTACAGATTCGAAATTTGATATACAGGGTACTGAGATTTGGGAAAATCGATGTGATAGGTTTTCGACAGAAATTTGGCGATTAAGTGGTCAATATTCAACAATTAGACCTTTGAGATCTCTACAAAACTCCTCCTACAATTTAAGGTCTGAACACGTGATATTTTATATATAGATTCCTTGGACATGGATCTAACTTATTAACTTTACTTGATCCCTAAACAATAAAGGTTAAGAGGTCATAATAGGGGTCAAATTTTAAAAAAAATGACCGTTTTTTTTCCTCAGCATACACTTCAAAACACCTGGGCAACGCCGGGCACCGATTGCTAGTATATATATATATATATATATATATATATATATATATATATATATATATATATATATATATATATATATATTCATATATGGGTATATATATATATATATATATATATATATATATATATATACATCCACGTACAGTACTGTTTCGCTTTATCACAGCTCATATATATATACATATATCTATATATATAATTATTATATATATATACTGTATTTTATATATATATAATTATTTTTCATAGTAAATAATTATATATATATATATATATTATTATTATTATTATTATTATACTGTTGGTAGAATTTTTCAGTAACTCATAACAACAACACAATATGTCATTCGAAAGAGTGCTCAATGCATGAAACAGAGCAATATATTGGTAAACATAAAAGCAATTTCCAGAAAAAAACTGGATAATATAGTGAAGGAAATTACAACCTCCGAAGAAATATATGTAAAAGCGGATAAAACTTATAACTTCTACAAGCTAAACAAACAGCAATATGAAAGTTTGATACTTAAAAACATTACTAAGGACTACAAGAAAATTAGCAATGAGGATATTATCACATTAATAAACAAAACAGTAAGGAAATAACGGATACGTTAAAAATAAGTGATAGAGTAGGTAAAATTACATGCAACTAGGCTTATATCCTTCTAAAGGACCATAAACCAAATTCTAGTACAAACCAACTACCAGACTGATGAATCCGATGCGTCCTGAAATTGGAAAAATTAGCAAAAAAAAAAATATTAGAAAAAACAAATTTAATAACTAAAAAGCACTTTAATTTAAACCTTTGAATAAATACCTCCGACTCAATAAGTTGGTTTGTAAATATTAAAAATAAGGAAAGGGGCGCCTTCATACAATTCGATATCTGTGAATACTACCAATCAATTACTTATGATTTATTTGAAAAAGTAATGGCATTTGCTAAGAACTACACTGGTATTTCTAACGAAGAAATTGACATCATAAAAAAATGCCGCACCACGATTTTGGTCAATAAAGACCAGCAATGGACAAAAAAACGCTGGTTGTAATTATTTCCGGGTATCAATGGGATCACTGGATTCAGCGTAACTCACGGACCTTGTAGGCTTGTACATTTTACTCAGTCTAAACAATAATAATGATATTGAAGAAGGAACAATAGGACTCTATAGAGATGACGGTGTAATGTTCATAAAAAACGCCACCCGTATAAAGTGCGATAAAATTAGAATGATTATACACAAAAAAATGAAAGAATTTGGTCTCAAAGTAGAAGTAAATAGTAATTTAAAACAGGTAGATTTTTTGGATGTAAGTTTTGACTTGCAAACAACTTATTATAAACCATATTTGAAAGAAAACACAAGTCCTATATATATTAATCCAAAGTCGAATCACCCACCTTCCATCATTAATCATATCCCAGCCTCGATAGAAAGGAGAATTAACAATAATTCATCTAGTGAATAAGTTTTTAATAGCTATAAAGAAAGATACAATGTAGCATTAAAAAATAGTGGTTTCAAAAACGCAGACATTACATTTTAAAAGAATAGTAATGATGAACGCAACTATAGTAATAATAATTATCGTAAAACAAGAAACAGGAAAATAATTTGGTGTTTATCTCCCTTTAATAGTGCTCTTAAAACTGGACTGGCTAGGAATTTTTTGCAATTGCTAGATAGGCACTTTCCCCCAGGTAGTATATTAAATATTATTTTCAATAGAAATACTATAAAATTGGGTTATAGTTGTTGTGAAAATCTTGAAAGAATTATTAAAACGCATAATAATAGGATACTAAAAGGCAATAATAGTAAAAATACTGGGGAAATAAATCATAATGATAAAGATAATAATTATAAAAATACTGAAAAATGTAACTGCACAATTCTTAGTACTTGTCCCATGAATAATAAATGTTTAACGCAATCAGTAGTTTACCAAGCTAAAATATACCCTGAGGAAAATCCTAGTGATATAAAATTTTATATATGTAGTACGCAGGCAACTTTTAAAGAAAGATTCTATGGGCATAAAAGTTATTTTACTAATCAAAAATACGAAACAGACACACCATTATCACTTCAATATTGGAAATCAATAAAGGAGAATAAAACTCCAAAGTTAGAATGGCGGATCATAAGAAGATTGAAAGTATGTAATTCATTACATGCACCGTGCTTTTTCTGCCTTCATGAAAAATTAGATATAACGAATTTTAAAGACCGGGAGAAACTATTGAACATTAAACAGGAAACAGCTATTCCCTGTAAACATTTACAAATACATTCACTGAAAAAATGATAAGAATATTAACGAATTGATCATAACATCGGCTTATATATTGTAATATGCTTTATTATTTATTTCAGGATTGTAAACGCTAAATCTTATTTACTTACTTATTTATTTTAATCGCCAAATCTATTTTAAACGCTAAATTTTTAACGAAGAATCTATCAAATTTTATAATAATTTTTAGTGAAATTTTTACCGGGAATAATATAATTAGACTTAGTTACTAATATACTTAACCATATTATAAGAGTAATTTGTATATATATATATATATATATATATATATATATATATATATATATATATATATATATACATTTTCACTTTGTTTGTATATATGTCGGTAGTTTTTTGTATTATATAGAGAAATATCGCTAAATTTATAGTTTAGTAATATATGTATATATTTATATCTCGATTTTAAGTAGAAAAAAACCTTAGTTAAATTTATGAATTGCTCTGATATTGGAGTAATAGTTCTAAAAATCCGTATTAACAAAACAAACGAAAAACAATTATAATTATAATGGTTGGAGCTAGAAAATTTAATGCAAACTCATAATAAATCTGCTTCAGAATTATACCTTGAAAAACCTAACATTATTTTGTGAATAGGTTATATTTGTTTTGATATAGGTTGTTAGTACCCCTTCTTTCTTTTTAGAATGGTTCAACCCTGTAAAGTTTACTTTAATATAAAAGGATGGTCTTTATTGAAAGTTTCGTGGATGGTTTTTGGCCTGATGAGGTTATTTTCCCTGCTAGGGGGTCATTGCAACACGTTTGCTAATGTGTAGCCAATAGCTCTCCAACAATCAATATATATATATATATATATATATATATATATATATATATATATATATATATATATATATATATATATATATATATATATTTACTATAAAAAATAATTAAATAATTGCATACACTAGTTTTTTCATTCTTCGGGAATCATCAGTGGAGGGTGTCTCGATTAACACCGGTCGAGTAATTCATACCGGAAGAAAATCCATCTCTTACGCTATTAGCAAAGACCAAATGCAGTCAGTCACAGTTAACCGCGATACGTTTATTTCTACATGAGTTTAATGTCTGTTAAAGCAATCTAATCATTCTATGATTACCTGTACATTCGAGTTAAATTGATCCACTTAAATTGAAGTACTCAAAAATAGGATACGAGTTTTTCAAAAGAGCCGACATAATTATTTACTAAACGTTTTGTTTTTAAATACGTACGGACACTAGTATTTCCTTCGGATCGGGAATCATCAATTAATGGTATATATATATATATATATATATATATATATATATATATATATATATATATATATATATATATATATATATATATATATATATATATGTGCGTGTGTGTGGGTGTGTGTGGGTGTGTGTAATTTAAGACCGTAAAATGTAGTTTACATAACAATTTAGTTCGACGTGATGCTCAAATGAAATATATTGTAATTTATTTAATCCCCAGAATTTTAAATAAATCCGTTGTTCACACCAAAGGAAATATATAAGAAAATTAATATTATTTGCTGGTGCTGGCATTAATTGACACATGATTACAATAATGTAATGGATCATTCTGTGCAAAAGTTTGTAAAATTGACACAGCATTGCAGGATAACTAGTCATAAATGCATTTTGTGCAAACAGTTTATATATTTATTAAACAGAAAATAGAAATGTAGGATTAAACACCCAGGAAAAGTAGGGAGATATCAAGTATTATCAATACGAAACTATCATAGAAGTTGACATTCACACAGAGTTAAAATAAAAAGAAATCTGTCTAATAATAAAATTAAGACTGGAATAATCCGAATAGTTTTTAATAAACAGAATTTGTGTAATCCAGGGTTAAAACAAATCTCTTAACAAGCAGTCGAAGAGTGAAAATAATCTAAATGTTGAATTTTTTGTTATTTACAGAAAATCTTGGGTGTGCAAAATGACCCCACGGTCGTCAAATGTGGAATTAACAGATAATGAAAAAAACAAATTTCGCAGAAAAAAAAGACGAATATGAAATTACAACTTACACGGAAACCCTAAAAAGAAGGAAAAAATTAAAAAGTGCAACGAGAACAGTAAATAGAAAATTACAATATATACTAAAGATTCACAACGTAGACATGGTGAACTAAAAACAGACAAAATATGTGTAAAACTGCACCCAACTTGCGAGGAATGTAACGAAAATAAGAAGGAAAAGAGAAAACATTACAAACATATTAACATCGTATCCATAATCTGAATGCTGTTAATAATCATGACGATATTGATGATAATAATACTAATAATGCTATGAATAATAGAAATGACCATATATATATATATATATATATATGTGTATGTATATATATATATATATATATATATATACACTCTTGTAAATTCGTTTTGTGTGTGCGTGTGTGTATGTGGGTGTATATTGATATTCATATTAAAACCCCTCTTTTCTATTTATTTAAAAAGAAAATACAACTTTTTTATAACTGAGTTGTAGTGGAATTGCATTCACGAGCAAAAGGTCTAGCTAATTTGTATGTTCTTTTAAAGATTCATTTTAATTAATACCTTATTAGTTTATTCGGTTTACTTATGGGATGGCTATCTATAGTTAACTACTAGCATGGGTGTCCGGCGTTGTTTGGGTGTTTGGAGGTGTATGCTGAGCAAAAAAAACAAAACAAAAAAAAAACGTCAATATCTTTTAAGTTTGACACCTATTATGACCCCATAATATTAATTGTCTTGGGCACACATCGAATTATTAAGTTAGACACATGTCCAAGGAATCCATATCTAAAATTTCAAGTGCTTAGAGCAAAAATTGTCGGAGAAGTGTGGTAGAGTTCTACACAATCTAATCGTTGAACTTTGACCCCTTAACAGCCAAATTTCCGATCACATAGATTTTCCCAAATCTCATTACCTTCTATATCAAATTTTTAGTCTGTCGACTTAAAATTGACAAAGTTATTTCGTAGGGTATTGAACATAGACAGACATACGGCCACTTTAACTTTTATAGATATACGAGTATGGGTGCCCGGAGTTGCTCGGGTGTTTGGAGGTGATTTTTCTTTTTAAAACTTTGACTCCTATTGTGACCACTTAATGTTTATTATTTGGTGCTCTAATGCAGTTATTAAGCTAGATCCATGTCCAAGACACCTATATCTAAAATTTCAAGTGTGTACAATAAAAATTGTCGGAGGAATTAGGTAGAGTTATCAAAGGTAAAATTTTTACCCCTTAACGGCCACAGTTTGGCCGAAAACCGATCACATATATTATTCCAAATCTCAATATCCTGTATATCAAATTCCGAGCCCGAACACTAAAAATTGACAGAGTTATTGCGTAGGAAAATGTACACACAGAGACAGACGGACACACAGACACGTTCACTTTTATAGATATAGTAGCATTTTAGCCCGGCGTTGGCCGGTTTTTTTTATGTGTCTGAGCAAAAAAAAAAAAATGTGGTAGTAGGAAGGCAGGCTCGAAACCGTACCGCGAAGGTGGAACATAACGGGGTTGGGAAACCTGGCGTCCTTGCGGTTACGACCGTCACCAAATCTGCTGTGAATTACGTTAACTTAAAGGCTAGACAAGCATGAGGAGAGGATAACTTTAAAAAATATCGGCGAAAAAAGCGCCCCCCTGTAAAATGTGGCCAGTTGAAGGTGGAGATATTAATTTTTTAGCCAATTTTTCGATATTTGTCGTATAAAAGTCGGACGTTAAAACGATAATAATCCTGGTAAAATCCGTTGCCCCTGTCTAAAGATTTAAGAGAACATTAAAAGATGCATACATACACGCATTTATATATTAGTACCTAAACATTTTCGACCCAAACAGATGAAAACCTTGCCCTATCTATGAATACACTTTTTGTAAAATTTCAAATGTTCAGACCAGAAATTGTCTGAGTAATTTGGTAGAGACAGAAGCGCTCAATTTTTTTTTTTAAGTTTGACCAATAGTATTACCCCTGAACATTTATTGTTTTGGGCTGAAATAAAGTTATTAAGTTAGACCCATCTCCAAGGAACCTATATCTAAACTTTCCAGTTTTTAGACCCAAAATTGTCGGAGGAGTTTTGTATAGTTCTAAAAAGTCAAATAGTTGAACTTTTATCACTTAACAGCTATATGTCTGGTATAAAACCGATCACAAAGATTTTTCGCATGTCTAAGTACCCTGTTTATCTAAGGTCGAGTCTTTAGACTTAAAATTGACAAAGTTATTGCGTAGGGAAATGATCACACACACGCACACACGCGCGCGTTCATTTATATATATATATATATATATATATATATATATATATATATATATATATATATATATATACGAGCATGGGTGTCCGACGTTGCCCAGATGTTTGGTGGTGTATGCTGAGCAAAAAATAAAAACACAAAAACGGTCATATTTTTAAACGTTGACCCCTATTATGACCCCTTAAAATTTACTGTTTTGGCTCTAATCAAGTTATTGAGTTTGATCCATGTCCAAGTCACCTATATCTAAAATGTCAAGAGTTTAGGCCCAAAATTGTCGGAATAGTTTGGTAGAGTTCCCAAAGGTCTAATCGTTGGACTTTGAACCCTTAACAGCAAAATTCTAGTCGAAAACCGATCATATATATTTTCGCACATCTTAGTACCCTGTATATCAATTTTCAAGTCTGTAGACTATGAATTGGCATAGTTATTGCGTAGGAAAATGTACACAGACAGTCATACAGACAGACAGACACAGACACGGAGGCACGTTTACTTTTAAAGATATACTAGCATGGATTTCAGACGTTACCCGGTGTTTGGAGGTGTCTGTTGAGCAGAAAAAAACGGTCATATTTTATTATTTTTACCCCTATTATGACGCCTTACATTTATTGTTTTAGGCTCAAATCGAGGTATTACGTTAGATCCCTGTCCAAGGAACCTATATCTAAAATTTCAAGTGGTTGAACCAAAAATTGTCGGAGGAATTTGGTAGAGTTCTCAAAGGTTAACCCCCTGAACTTTGGCCCCTTAATAGCCAAATTTTTACCCGAAAACCGATCACAATGATTTCCCAAATCTCAATACCCTGTATATAAACAGAAAATTGAGACAGTTATTTCATAGGAAAATGTACACACATAGGCACATATGTTCACTTTTTTAGATTAATCAAAAATATATACGTATACATAAATATGTATGGAAAAAAACAATTTGTGTTTACTATAAACTTTTCACGCAAATATTATGCAAGTATAATTCACGTAGAATATCTGCATGAGTGCAATTAAGCGTTTTAGTTTACTAAAGACGATCACCCCATGAGAAAACCGAAAAAAACTAACAGGGAATTAATTAAAATTAATGTTTAAAAGAATATGCATATTAGCTAGATCTTTTGCAAGTAAATGCAATTCAACAACCCATATATAAGAAAATTGTATTTTTTAAATAAATGGAAAAAAGGGTTTTAATTAGTATATCAATACACACAAAAGAAAAATGAATTCATAGGAGTATAGATAGATAGATATAAAAGTGAACGTGTATGTGTGTATGTGTGTGTACAATTCTAAGCGCAGTAACTCTGTCAATTTTAAGTTTACCGACTCGAAATTTGATATACAGGGTACTGAGAGTTGGGAACATCTTTGTAATCCTTGTTCAGCCAGAAAGTTGTCTATAAAGGGGGCAAAGTTAAACGATTTGACATTTGAGAACTCTACCTGACTACTCCAACAATTTTTAGTCTAATCACTTGAAACTTTAGATACAGGTTTCTTGGACATAGATGTGACTTAATAATTTTATTGGAGCCAAAAACAATATATGTAAAAAGGGTCAAAAAAATTTAAAAAAAAATACCACTGCGGCCTCTACCAAATTACTTAGAAAATTCCTGGTCTAAACATGCACATTTTACATAAAAGGTATTCATAGATAGGGCAACCTTTTTAATCGGTTTCGTTCGAAACATTTTGTTACCAATATATAAATGTATATGAGTATGTTTGTATGTCTGCCTAAAACTTTCGAGAGAAGCGACCAATTTTTAAGAGATCAGTATCATTTTGAACTCCGAATTATCTGACGACAAATATCGAAAAATTGGCTTAAATCATTAATATCTTCATCTCAAACTGGACACTTTTCTACAGGGGGGTCGCGTTATTCCCCGACATTTCCGAAAGTCATCCTCTTCTTCCGATTGTCTAGCCTTAATTTAACCCACGTCACTTCCGGTTTGGCGGTGGTCATAACAACAATGGAGTTAGTTGTTTTTTTTCCTGTTCTTGTCCTCCTTCGCGCTTATTTTCCCACTACTACAATGTTTTGTTTTTCTACTCAACATACACATCCAGACTCCCAGACAACGCCAGACTGAATTGCTACTCTCTCTCTCTCTCTCTCTCTCTCTCTCTCTCTCTCTCTCTCTCTATCTATCTATATATATATATATATATGAGCAAACAGTACGGTCAGTATACGTCTTATATTTGGACATAAACATAGTATTGAAATGATAATATATTATTTACAAAAAGAGTGAAAAACATCAGCGATTAAGAGCACAAAATTTTTTTAGGTGATTAACTAATGATTTTACAATACTTAGTAAGCAGGTAAGTATTTAATATTAAGACGCTTTTTTTCCACAAAATTTCAACTTTTAGTTGTGTTCAACTACTTTCTATTGCTTTTCTACGTGTGTTCAATACTTCGGCTGGGGGAAATTTTGTGGAGATTTAGAAATGTATATTTTAATTATATTGTTGGTCAACAAAAAAATAAGGAAGACAGGCTGTTAGATCCGGTAAGTTGTGAAAACTAATCGGGAATGTGAATGTATGTGGCAGAAAACTGGATAAAAGAAAATTATATGTGGAGCTATAGGATGTGTCTATGTGACGTTAAAAAACTTGCCAAGTATTGTGGAGGACAGTAACGCATATATATTTATATATATACATATATATATATATATATACATATGTATATATATATATATATATACATGTATATATATATATATATATATATAATATGAAAGATAGGAAGAGAGATGAAGAGAAAAATAAATACCAATACATCAAAATATAAGGGAAATTATAGCCCAATTATAATTAAATAGACATGCTGTCTTTATAGACATTGTTTCTCAAGATCACTTTTTAAAGTAATGTTGGGAGGAATAAATTGAAATTAATGTACTTTTTTAGTTGGATAGAGAGTTTTACTATCTGTAAAAGCATAGCCATCATATATAAACATGATTGGGTCGTTTTCATGAAGTGATTCGGTTTTTTAGTCAATTTATATATCGATATGATGTATAATGTTACTGGAAATTATGTAATAAACAGGTCTATCAAATTTTAAGTATGTAATACTGATGCGATTCTCTATCTGTATAAAATACAAGTACGTCCAAGGATGGAGTATTGCTGCCACATCTGGACAGGAGCTGCTAAAAACAGCCTATCCTGCCTTGGCAAAGTACAAAATAGAATTCGTGGTTTTCTCTTCCCTGCAGTTTCTCTCCCACAGAAGAGACGTTGTGAGCGTTCTTTGTTTTATCGTTATTTCCATGGGAAGTGCCTGTCTGAGCTCCATTTTCTCGTCCCTCCTCGTCAATTGTTCACGAGAAACACCCGTCTGGCTGAAACAATAATTTTCCCAGTCTTTATCTGTGCCTAAATCCAAACGTAGATTCCATGAGCAGAGTTTCTTTCTCAGAATGCACGACTGTGGAACTCTCACCCGTTTGCCTTTTTCCCACCTTACTACAACTTGGATGTCTTCAAATCCAACATAAACAAATTCTTGACAAACCGCCCTCTTAAGTAATACACTCTATCAAATCTCCAGTACTAATGATTACTAAAATACTATCTTATTGATTATTGTTCTTGCAATAACCCTTATCCCTGAGTGGTCTCCGGGCCTTGATAAGTAAATGTAAAAAATGTAAAACAAAGAACAGAAAACAACAAATATATTGACTTAATAATAAAATATGGGTAAAATACCAAGAAGTATTCCATTAAGCAAACTAAAATTTAAAAGAGAAGTCGATGCTAAGTAAAATACGACAGTATAACGAATAAATATCCATGATATGACAGTGGATTTATCCAAGTTTTTTTTTAGCATTGGTCTTATAATATGTAATTGATGTAAGAAGCCAATATATGCATTTTGTAGGAGAGTAAATGCGTCAGGTATTTGAAAGTTTGAACAAACTGTAAAATTGCTAACGGATGTAGAAAGCGAAAGCAATTCACATTTTGCTTGCGAACTAATTGTACTAAGAATGATGTGAGAAGGATGGAACTAGTGTTGAAGGCAAAAACAAAATTTTCTACGTTTTATCGATAAAAGTGATAGAGAAAGAAAGAAGAGGACTAGAAAGTAAGTAATTAGTAGACTATGGTAAATGACATCGCATACAGTTTGTGGAATACAAGAATTAAACAACTATCAGAAATCAAGCTAAGGCATACTATACATTTTTGTGAATATTCAACTTTCTATGCATTAGGGACTATATATATATATATATATATATATATATATATATATATATATATATATATAATATCCATGAGTATCGCTTCATTTGAGGTCAATATTCTTTTTTAATTTTCAAATTGCTATGAAACGAAGTACATTCTATTTTATACATTAAGAGACTATAACAGGATGGCATATTACGCTGATTTTTGTAGAATTAAAGTAAATAGTTTTTGAAGTATGCTAATTCATCTATTTTCTACTTATTTTAAGTGTTTATAATTTTATTGCAAGTCATCTAAACGCTCAGAAAGGGTCGAATTTCTGTTAGTGAAAAGGAACGCGTTAGTGTTGGCCTTACAGAAGGGTTATCTTTTTAAGGTCCTGCCAGGGAGCTTGGAAAATGGCAGAAAATTGTTTCCATTCGTTGAAAATCCAAACATAAAACCAGATGGTTGGGCTCAGAATGACATGAAAACCAGCTTTAAAAATGTTCGTTTCGCCGATAGGCCAAAACAACAGTTGATGGACCTGGTAGGTGGGCCAAATTTGGACTTCAGTTTGATTTCCTACCCCCCATCTATTTTGTCAACAGGGAGATGGGGGCGTTATGTTTTGGACTGGAATGCTGTGCGATGAACTAATGTGCCAATTTCGATTGCGAAAAGGTGTCAAACTGAGAAGCCAGACTTCTATTTTATTTTGAAACGAGCATTGCCGACCATGGCTTAACGACTTTCCATTTATTTTTATGCAAAACACCGCACCATCCCACTAAGACCATGCTACATCATCCTTCCTTAGGTAATTAGGCATTAGTGAAAAAAACTTGGATGGTTATCTTGTTCTATGGACATTAACCCAAATCTACAACTCTTTTAAATAATTTACATAAAAGTTTATGAAAGAGAATTTCATTTTCCTCGAAAGGTGGACATTGATGGAAGATTTTGTGATATTTCCTGGGGCGTCACATCACCCCTCGATTGATATCATCAGTCGACAAGAGTCTATACAAATTTATTTTGAAAAATGGGAGTAATTGTGACAAATAAATATATCTAAAAATGAAATAATGTAAAATTTGTTCTTGTTTTTTTAATGATGGTGTTATTGAATATAAGAATATTTTTTTAATTTTCGAAAATGCACTGTTTTAGAAACATTAAATGAAGTGATACGTACTTAAAATTATTAAAGAATTGAAGTATTTGAATAAATATAAAAGTATTTGTTCAAATTCCACAAAGATTCAGTAAATAACGTACGTGGTAATGTTTTACAAGTGTACCAAATTGCATTTCACTGCGTTTCATAGCAATTTCAAAATTTAAAAAAAATATTGCCTTGCAATAAAGCGATGTACAGACTATATACATATACATATACATATATATATATATATATATATATATATATATATATAAAATGGTAAATCTGGTATTTTTACTTTCATGTTTACTTATAAAAATAAATATATAATATAATATATATAAATTTACAGAGCAGATTTTGTAAAACAAAATATTCAAGTGTGTTGATGAGATGTAATTTTATATCTATACTGCACATACATTTTTAACGTATTTTTTTAATATCCGCATGTATTAATATGTGGAATAAAGTGTTGTCCAATAAGATGTTGACTTTGTTAAGAATTGCTTGGTGATCGTAATGTATTATGTCATGGTATTTTGGCTTAAAAGTTTATTTTTAATTCTTATTACCAAAATCTTAGCTTCTTGTGACCCCGATTTAATTTTTTTAATTCACTAATGTAGACATGTATGTCTGCACTTTCACACAATGTTTCAGGAAGATTCCCCCAAAAAATTGGATTATGTCACACCATTTTTATCATTCTTACTAGCCCGCGTTATAAAAAGCTGCAACCGGAACTCTTACCTAATTATTCAATTGATGTCTTAAATAGAAACGTTCTTCAAGATTTTGGAAAACCTCATTAATCTCCCAGTATTAAATATTCTGGAGATCGTTCTCATGCACGCAATAATAGATCAAATATTCTTGTATGTTTGATGAGTAAGTTGTTTAAATTATTTTTCAATTATGAAATTTTCAACCATCTTACAACAACAATTACTCGGTTAGAAACAATATAGTTGCCGTGCTGCATGAAATCTGCAATTTCACATAGAATGAGTGAATAAATCGACGGAAGTTTTCTCTTTAGATCAATAGCTCTTGATTTATCAATATCAGGTGGTAGCGAAAATGTCTACCACACAATATTATCAGTGATAGAAAGCGGGAAATGTCTTCTTGGCGATTGCACTGTTCCTGTGATATGTTTACACAATTATTTATCGATGAGCAGAGGTCTGAAACTCAAAGTAGAATGTTTTCCTTTATTACTGATCCAACATGATTTCAAGTTTTTCCATTTCTTTCAACTAGAAGTTCCCAAATCCTATTCTTAGTATGTGCTTCGAAATATTCGTTGACGCTATTAATATAAATGGCAACACTTCAATGGCCCAAAAGTACCAATATTTTTCCGAGTATATCTCCTCATACTTTGAGCCCGCCTTTCCATGGAGGAAATGTTTGCTGGTTTCCTTTTACGCATCCCCCCAAAGTCCATCTATTAAGCATAAGAATGTTTGACATCCGGCTGGCCCAAATTGATATTAATAGTCCGGGCTTCAATGAAACTCATTGAAACGTACGATTCTGTCCTTCAATTTTGACCAGAAAAAATACATAAACTAATGTGTCCAAAATCGCAGGAATAAAAATGCTACGTCGCACTACGGCTTTGGAAATACCTCTCTCGTCACAATCGTCTACCTGAATGATAGCCAAATTGGTTCTGAAATACAGTAGTATTGCCATGGTTGAGCAGGAGATTCTCGTAACACACGTATGCGTTTATTGAATTCACAATTTAGCATATGAGGTCATTTTCTCCCCCATGCCAACTTTTTCGTATATAAGAGACGTTGTGGGCATGGTTTTGATTTATGGATCATTTTATGAAAAGCACTTTTCAGACCATTCGTCTGTAGTTTACGCTGTTTTATTCTTAGGAACAATATTCCTCTACTAACTCTCACTAACTTCAATATTACTTAATTTCAAGTTGTGCCTTAATTTTAAACCCACATTACTAGAACTGCCTGACAGCTTCTTTATTTCCGACTACAATGGAGTCTTCTTAAAATCAAATGCAAACACGTATTATTGAGCTAATAGAATGTAATATTATTTCTACCTGGAAAAATTAGAACGCTGTTGTCTCAATGAAAATCGTCCACAAATTAACCCTAATGTTCAAGTGGCTTTCGGACATTTTTAATTGAGCACACTTTTGTAAAATTTTAATCGGCTGTCTATTTCATTATGTCGTTTCCATCATCAAATAAAGTGATTACTTACTGTATCTTGAGCCGTATTTTATTGTACGGGAGCCTTGGGCGTTGTTTTCTTGTACGGGAGCAAAATAAGCGACATATGATGATTATTATGTAATATTGGAACCACATGCTGCAGTAGCCTTTTTTAAATCTCGGAATTGGTAGTTCCATACATGGGGAATGCAGAGCAAACTCTTGCAATGTAATCATTATTCACACAATAACATGGCTGCCAGCAAATTTAATAGTTTTCATTACACACCGAAGAGAGTTAATAATCTGTTCTTAGGCGTACGTAAATTTTGTTGTTAGGACTACATTTACTTGGACTCGTCATTGAAATCAAAAGTATAACATTGTGCGTGAACCCGACGAATATGTGCCTTCGCATACCCCACACCTGCCCATCGTTTTGCTATGAAAAACAGGCATCGTGCATTTTTAAACCGTGAGCAACCGTTTATTTGAATACAAATGATTTGCCCCGCAGTTTAAATTAAGGGCATTTTTCTTTACATCTACTTCCTTTATCAACACTTTTCTGATGCTTTTTTAACATTTACTTATGTTCCCCTGTTCATTACAACTATCGCCTTTTTTTATTCTTGGCCCCTTAAAATATTCTCATCGTTTGCATTCTGTTCTATTTTGATGGATATTTTTATTGAGATTTTCTTTGAATCTATCTGTCTTTAGTTCCATGTTATCCCGTGTTTACCCTCCCATTCTCATTTAAATCGATCAGTTTATTCCTCTCCTCTACACATATATATTCTTCTTCTAACTATACATTCTCTCGGAACCATTTTGTTTTCTTTTTATATTTCGGTGTTCAATGTTTCTATATTATATTTAAAAGTTATATGTATTTACTTGCAGCAATATTTATGCATTTCCTTCTAACTTATTAGTGTTTGTTTCTTATGTTTACTGCGCATTGTCAAGCCGTATATTTCCAATTGCATTATTTCATATTTCTCATAAGAGTTGTACTCCCATATCTATTGCACTATCATTCCTTTTATTTCAATTTGCATTTTTCTATTTGGAGTGTTAATTCCTCCACAAATAATTACTTATGCTCGCGGTGGTAATATAATGAATCTCTCATGCGAGTTCATTGTCTATCGACTTGCAATACATCTATGTATCCATCGTATTTAAAATTAATCCATCCCCGTATATTTTAACAGGTTTGAAATACAATGCAAGTGATTGCTGGTGGATGTTGTCTAATATTACTACAACTCAACAGCCAGTGCCAGAATATATATATATATATATATATATATATATATATATATATATATATATGCACATATATATATACATATATAGGGCTACTTCATTTAAGCACATGCATTAATATCCGAAGATATCAGTTTATGCGTAAATTTTCGGCATTTACTTAAACAGTGTTTAATAAATAGGTAAAGCTAGAAAGTAACTTATGAAACTATATATAGTGAATTAAGCTACACAGAAAATTCCGCGTTTCATTCTCGTTAGGATTCGTTAAGAGTATTCTGTATAGTTTGACAACCGTATATCGTTTCATAACATACTGCATAAGTCTACCTATGTATTGAGCACTGTTGAAGTAAATGCTGGAAATTTTCGCATAAAATTATATCTCCTTATATTAAGTTTTGTGATAGCATTAATTAGTTAATATATATATACATATTATATATATATATATATATATGTATATATATATAATATACAGCTGAATGTTATATATATATATATATATATATATATATATATATATATATATATATATATATATATACAATATACAGCTGAATGTTTGTGTGTGTGGTTGTGTGCCTGGTCACGAATAGGCTCCTATATGGATGACTATTTAAAAAAAACTGATTACATATAATGACAGAATATGTATTTAGACAGAGGAATTGGTATGTTTGATCTGGCAGAACGGTGGTTCATTAAAATTGTGGGGTCTGCGTTGACGCCTGGTCCACAAAGTATGGAAATAAAAAATTAAAAAAAAAACATTTACAAGTGTTTCTGTTATAGATGTACGTAAGAATACTTTGATGAATATGTGAACTTAAACAGGAATGGTATAATAAAATTGTGGCATCTGCGTTCACGCATGGCTTCCATGGAATGGAAATAGGCACACACTTTAATAAAGACGTTTCATATCTATCTGCGTAAATATAGTTTGATCATTATGTTTCAGTTTGAAGAAATATGGTATAATACAATTATGGGGTGTTCGTTCGAACCTGACTTCCATGGAATGGAAATATGTCGCAAAGTTTAACAAGTTTTTTAATATAGATCCACAGACTATTGTTATAAGTGTTTCTGTGTGAACAGGTATGTTATAATAAATGATGGGGTTTATCTATCTAATTTTTACTTTCATCAGATTTTGCTTTGGTTTTGATACCCGCAAATTCGAAGATATCTCTTTACAACCCTTCTTTTCATAACCTATCATACTATCATAAATCAGAGCCAATTTTCTGTAGGCTGTTTTTCAACCCAGGCAAGGACGGGTACTTTTACTAGTATATATATATATATATATATATATATATTTATTTATATATATATATATTTATATATATATATGCATATATATATAATAGATCTATTTTATCGTCATTTATTTATAATGGGTCAAGGAGTGGCTGGTTACTTTTAATGCATCGAAAACCAGCTTCTCTCTTTACATCATCAACATTCTAATCCACATCTGACATCAACTGAAATGAATGACTCTCATCTTCTGGGTTTGACCGTTACTGCTGATCTTAAATAGAACACGTACATCAAATCTGTTGCCAAGGCCGCTGGAAAAATGGTAGGATCTTTCTATCGATCTAGTAGATATCTCACTGCTGATGAATTTCTCTATTTATATAAGAGTCAGGTACGTCCAAGGATGGAATACTGTTGCCACATGTGGGCAGGAACTACTAGCAAGTACTTGTTCTGCCTTGATAGTGTTCAAAATAGATTTCGTAGCCTCGTAGGAGATGCCCTTTTCTCTTCCCTGCAACCTCTATCTCAACTAATAGATGTTGCGAGTTTGTAATTGATGTATCCTTATTTTCATGCAAAGTATTCGACCGAGCGTCAGTCTATGGTTTCCCTTCGCCAAACTTTCACAAGGAACACTCATCTAGCTGAAAACACTACCAATAATTCCCCTCAATTCTTTATATGTGCCTAAATCTAAACGTAGATTCCATGAACAAAGCTTCTTTCTTAGAACTGAACGCATGTGGAATTGTCTTCCGTTTCCCTGCTTTCCGGCGGACTACAATATGGTTGTCTTCAAGTCTAACGTAAATAAGTTCTTGATGAGTCGTTCCATATAAGTTAACAATTTTTTACGAATTTTCATTACTGGTGATTACTATATTGTCCAATTTCGACTGTATCACCCTTTAACCTTATCCTCGAGTGGCATCTCGGCCTTTATAATTTGGTGATGCCTGTGTAAATATATATATTCTTTGAATGTCATGGCTCTTGTGGGCTGCGACGTTTTTTGGCTGTGGAATTTTATATATATATATATATTTATATATATATGTATATATATATTATTAGTAAAATACTGTAAAATACGTAATTTATATCAAGGAAAGATATAGTAGGATGCCCCCGCCTTCATTTGACCCTCAACCAGAGTTATATATATATATCTTAGAAGAATTCCATTTCTTACAACACAATAATAAACAGTATCCAATACAACTTTTTAGTGAAATAGTTATGTACAATCCCGTAAGTTAAGTAACAATCAGATATATTAAGGGCAAACAGTATAGAAGCTGGCCGCCCAGGTTCACTGTCGTACAATTCACTTACACGTTATATTTTAATTAATGTAGAGCGTGTATCTATTATTATAGAATCAATCTTCTATTTATATATGTGTCTTGGCATAATTTTGTTTGAGGGCTTATTCGCAAAATAAATAAATAAAACTTTAATGACAAGGACATTCATCAAAAGTTGTCTGCGTTTGTTTATAATATACTCTCAGTTGATATTAGAGCTTGACGATCTTTAACATAATCTTTCCTCTATTAGAGATACAGTGAAAATTTATTACAGGGGAGTATTTTACGTATATATATATATATATATATATATATATATATATATATATATATATATATATATATATATATATGTATATATATATATATATATATATATATATATATATATATATATATATATATATAAGATTGTTTTCGATTTTCGATATTATCCGATGAATTTTTGTACCAAAATATTTAACAACATTACCTACGTGTGAAATGTTGCGAAAAACAGGCTTAGCCGTTTCGGACACTATGAGAAAAGAATTCTCACACACAAAAGTGATTTTCAAATAATTGTATAATAGAATAGGTCATAGGCCTACATACTGAATTATTATTGTTATTGATATGTATAATCTATAGTCCTGAGGAATAAAACTGAACGATTAAGAACGATATAAATTTCATACATAAAGGAATGTGCGAAACGAGTGGTAATATTGTTTTCATTTTACACATTATTATTATGGTAAGGCCATAATGAAGTACTCAAAAACAAAGTGTCTATTTTGATCAGACTAAAGTATGGTGCCCCTCTACAAAACACTAATATGTATCTCCCAATTTTAAAGCATTTAATCGATATCGTTTAATTTTCTCTGATGCAAAGGGGAAATTATTTTAATGGAAAATTAAGATGTTTATAGAAAATGTTTCCTAATTGCTTTTAAATTCTATGAATATAATATATTTATTGGCAAAATGTAAATTCCTTTCAGTATTCTAAATGTGTTACATGATAAGGGCTGTCCCCTTTTCATGTAAGTATAAAAATAGAGAGATTACTTAAAATGAAAATAAAATGAGAGAAAGCAGAAATCGAACCTTGGATATAAGTTTTAAAGAACAATAGGTTTAAATGGAATGTCCAGTAAATTGTGAATTCTGATGAAATAAATAATAAATAAACTATTCAATTGTTAGAAAGAATATGGATAATAAAATATGGGTTAAATAAAGTAGATATGTAGGTTGAAGTCCTTTGTAAAAAGATCAAAGAAAAAAAGGTTATTGGGAAATCATAATGTCGGAAACGTGCAAAGTCGCGCATGTTGGTGGCACGTGAATTTTGCTCACGTTGCCGGACATGTATGGATTTCTCAATGTAGGAAGTGAGAGTTAGTTAGTTAGGGAGTTAGTCAGTGAGAAACTCAGACAGGATCTGGGAATTCAAACGTCTAGGAAGCGAGACGATCACTTTAAAACTAAAATGTGAAGCTGTGAATTCTTGATGATGAAAACCACGGCCGGTCGTGAAGAAATAAACCCATCATGTGTTTTGATAAAACGTCGTCTTGTGTTTGTGATTCTTACAAAAAAGTAAAGTGAAAATTGTATTATATGTCTATATATTTGTATTATTGTGTCATTAAATACACGTCTCGACATCTCATATCCACAATGTGAATACATCTCATATCTACACTAAGACTGTCTGAGGACTGTCTACACAATGTCTGAACACTATCTCTTCACTCTAAGAGTTTCTTCTTCTACACGTCTAAGTAAAGAACATTTGTAATATATATGAATCTTTATTAAACGAACAATCTCTCTCACAACATCTCTCTCTAGAACTCTTAAAACAGCATCTCTCTAACTAAGATACAACATCACTTGTAATAAGACTCTCTCTCAACGACAAACACTCTAATAAGACTCTTTCTAGGCATCACTTATAGTAGGACTCTTTTAATGAAAACTAAAATATAACAAATGGACTCTAGGCTGCAGCATTTGACAGATACTGTAATTCGAAAACCAAATGCATCATGTGTTAATTAAATTCGATCCAAAGGCAGGGCCAAGTAGTTTAGCAGAGATCTTAACATTTGAATATTTTCAAGACTCTTTATCAATATTTTTCTAAAAATGTAATTAATTTCTTTACAAAATTGAAATAATGACTACATTTGAAAGGTTTTAATGGCCGTTTATGCGGAGTGTAATTTTCTTAAAGAGACGACTAGTAGTAGTGGTAGTAGTAGTAGTAGTAGTAGTAGTATAACTGACTCATGCAGAGAATGATGTATTCATTCTCAGAATTTATATATAAAGTTAACTTTATTCATATGACAAAATACAGTGAAAACGCACACGCTTAATTTGTGTTAAGTTATAGCGCGTTCACTTCAGTTTCGACGAATTGAATATTTAAAACTACTGTATCTAGACGACAATAGATACGTCATTACACGTTTTCTGTTAGGTCTCTTCATTTCTTTTACCGATCCTTCAATCTGCTAAATGAATTTCCATATGAAAGACGAATCAACCTTTTTTAACTCTAGTAACTTGAACAAACACAGGGGTTAATCTGGATGACAATCAACAGTCCGTTACAGTGGGAAACACCACCACCTCTGTGAAGCAGAAAGAAATGCAGGGAGTAAATAGTTTTCTACTGGGAGATGATTCCTGGAACTTCTATATTGTAATGTTATGACTGTCTGCTTGGGGTAAATTTAATTCTCTTATGACTGTATCATAGCAAGTCTAGAAGAAACCGTTTCTTTTTGTTATCTATTTATTCCCCATCGTGTTTCAAAAGTGATTTTAATATGTTATGATATCCTATATACCCAATGTGGTCTTTTATATCCAGCGATGCATGTGGTTATTGGCACCTGTCAAAAGAAATAAAATCGAATTAATGTATTGTACTGAATAATAATAATAATAATAATAATAATAATAATAACAATAATAATAACAGTATAATAATAATAATAATAATAATAATAATGTAATAAATCTATAAAACATGAGAATCTGTATATTCGTAATGATGTCCCTACTTATGTAACGCTATTATGCTAAATAAATATTAATAAGAATTCCACCTCGACATGTGCTATATTTAACGTTAAAGTATACAAAAAGTTTATTTGGAAGTTGCTTTTTGATTTGCTTAATAGATAATATACTGCCGGGAACCTTTTTTATAATTTTACATTTTTGGTTTAGGAAATGAATTTAAGTGTAAAATGTGTATATGCATGGATTAATAAAAAAATGTATTACATTTTCTGTACATAACATTTATAAAATATGGGAAAATACTTTTATTAGGGTTGATTGAAAATCGATCTCACAAAGTTTATGTTGGTGAAACCGCTAAACTTATTCAGCTATATTTTGATGAACTCGGAAATCGTTATTTTGGGTATGGTGATCTGTACGGAATTTCGAAGCAAAAAAAAAAATATTACGCATGTAGTGTAATCGTTTCCGTACAATTGTTGTGTTTTAATAAAAAGTAATACCAAACCTACACATAAATCCTGGGTATCTGTTTTATTGTAGGTCCATGCTTTTTTTGGTAATAGAGCAAATATTTTGAAAATGATGATACTTATTCTATTTTCTGGTAATTTTAAGTGGGTATCACTTTATTACTCGCCTCCCAAAATACATAGAAAGAATTGATTGCCAGCTAGTAGAAAATGAAACGTGTTGTTCGCCTTACAGTAATCGCAGAATATTCGAGTCCAAATATGAGACCACCACCTCCCCGTTTTACGACGAAATCGATGAGGGGTAGGGAATACAAGAGGCCTCCAAACTTTTTTCCTAACAATCTGGTCCATCAAGGGTTGCTCTGGCCTTATCGGTGAAAGAACATTTTCAAGGCTTGATTTCCTGTATTTCTGAGCCCAAGCCAAACGATATTCCTTATGAGTTTGTTTTAAAACAGGCCTTGACATGGGCTTAATGCTTTTGGAAATTTCGTTTAAGATAATGCAGGTTGTCTCTCCGGACATGGAAGGTATTCCAGCCGTGTCAAATATAGCAGCATTATTGCTGACCGGCTGCTTGATAAACTGACAACGAATTTTTCAAACATCACGAGCAGAGACTGTCTTTCTTGTCATTTTGTTCTTCCTTGATTTGAGGTTTGAGTTTTTAACGAATGAAGACAATGCTTGTTTATCTCTTTCAAGCTTCCTCGCTAGATCTACGAGAGATACTTGAAAGAGATAAACAAGCAAGTCTTATATTTTATTTTTAAATTATAATCTATATCCATGGATTTGTGATCTTCCATTGCCGTGTCATCGCAAATTGATTTTTTCTATACTACAATGCGCCATCATACTCAGCCAAGGCTACGCCATCGTATCTTTAGTCATAAGGCATTAGTGGAGAAACGTTGATGGCATGGCCAGCGTATTCTCCAGATATAAACCCAATTGAGCAACTCTGATCAATAATTTAGATAAACGTTTATGAAGGGGTTGTTCAATTTTTGTCGATAGATGAACTTTGGAGGAAGATTTTTGAAGTTTCCTATAGAATCACAATATCTAAAATCCGCCTATTGATATCATTATAGGTAGTTTTCGTTAATCAAAATATGTGAAATTGTTCCTGTTTTTGGTTTTATTGTAACTGGATATATTTATTATTTCATATAAATAAAAAATATGAGGTAAAAATATTGATTCATTACGTAAAATATACATTTGTAGGCACTTGCAATAAAATAATATACACTTAAAATTTAAAAAAAGTACTACAATCAGCATATTGTAAAAATTTCTTCGAATTCCACAGAAATAAAAAAAATAAAGCACCTCGTGCTTTTTAGCGTACACACTTCATTTCTCTGCGTTTTATAACAACGCCAAAATAAAAATGAATATTGACCTACAATAAAGGGTTATACACTGAAAATTATTGGCTAATAGAATATGATCATAATTTTCCAAATAATTTTAAAAATGCAACAATAATAAAGGAAATAAGCCACCATGTTATGATCATCCAGTGTTCTCAATTTTACTCCTCTGCGTTTCATTACAACGATACACAGGATTTAGTTTGGGGAGGACTGGGCCAACTTAAGCGGAACATTTTTTAATAGCACAGCCGGAATATGAGCGAGTCCATATGCATTTGAGGTGCCCAGTTTTTTTTATAATATCTTAGAAAAGGGGGTTATCAGATCATCTATTGTATCATCTATCCGAAAAGGAAATCACGGAAGGGTTGTTTTTTGGTCCAATGTTGATTTGGAGGCAAACAGACTGGCAGAGATGTTAGCCTCCTCGGTTGCTGTGCAAACAATCTCATGATAATTGAATAGTGGATAAATTGTTGATTCCTTATTATTTACTACAATTCCGTAGATTTTACAGAGTTTGCGGGTTGTAATTTTTTTGCTTCAATGCGTTTCTGGTCGTTTCGGTATTTTCTCTTTTAGCTGTCGCTATTTCATTCCTGCTATTACTTCTAGCTTCTAAATACTTTTGGCTGTTTGTACTGGACTTATTTCGGTTAAATTTGCGGTATGCATGCTTCCTTCGAGCAGGAGCAGCTGTACAAGTAGAATAAAACATTAGGGGGAAATGGGTTTGCTATAAAATTTGTGTGTGGAAACACGTGCTTCAATTCAGTGGCCTCAGTTGTAAACTATTCAGTTTAGTTGCTACCATTGCCGCGGTATACACAGTTTCTGGACAAATAGTTCGAGTCCGCGGATATAGCCTTTCCGATTTTGGAAAAGGATATAAAAAAGTACAACAAATGATAATGACAGAAACTAATCAATGGATGGTAGCATCCTTTAGATGCTTCACATGTAATGTCACTTATGTTTAATTCAAGGCCGAATATATAAAAGAGGATTGATATTGGGTTGTATTGATGTGTAAATGGTATAAATTTATGATATCAAAGTTGTCATATTCATGTTGCAGATATTGGTGATATAAAACTCTAAGCAAGAAACTCCTGTTTTTCTTACTGCACCAAATGATATCAATATAATTAAAAGGATTTTTAAAACTTATTTTAAATGAGACTAAATCACACGTGTACAAAGAAAAAAAACCACAATGTCTACATAATATAATTGTATGTAATCATGTTATAAAGTAATGTTATGCAAAGAGTTTAAACACAAATATTCAAAGATTAGATGAATCGTCGAAGTTTAATTTCTATAAAACAATTTTTGTTTAGTATAATAATGTGACTTATGAAATTGGAAGGTAAAGGTGTATTCAGTCAATGGTGTTATTTCTACCCCACCTCTTATACGTATTCCCTCTCGACGTCTTCACTGATTTTAATAAATTCACTAAGAAGTAAACATATTGTATTTTAACAAAACACACGATATATTCATTAAACCATTCGTTCTCTTGACGTACGTTTTTGTGACATAGTTGTGTATAAATGCTATTACATTGGAGGGCATGCTTAAAAGAGAATTCGTTAATATAAGATCGGATATTTCACAAGATAGAAATTCTTTCTTATCGTTATTTTGCTGATTTAAAAAAAAATTCTTGCAAGTATCATTTAATTAATAAAAAATAAAAAAATCGAATAACCGGCTCATTTGCTAGGATCTATTTTATATTGATAGTACTATTTCGCTTAGTATCTGCTTCTGCATTTAAAATTGAAACATAATATGTTATATATTATTTCATGGTGAAATTTCATAGGTATAGTCTCCACCTTTTGGTGGTGTAATGCATTATCTAGTCTCTTTTACCTAACTATATCCACATGAGTAATGATTTGATTGTAAATTAATATTATATACATTTAACGTTAATATTCACAGCTAACACGTTATCAGAGTGGTTAGTTAGTGTATACGCGTCATATATTCAGATTTTATTATGTAAAACGTGAAGACAGTTTTGTGCTAGTATATTATATACACGTATGAAGTTGAATTTTGTACATTCCTGCTATATTTATACAGAGAACTGATGGTTTTTTTTATAGTAAACTGTACTAGCATGGTGAGGTGAAAATATTGCATAATTTTTATTATGATCGCAAGCGATGTAATTTAGAACAAGTTTCTACTACAATACCTTTACTCCATATATTATTTTGAAAGGCGTGTTTTTTTTTTCTCGCTAATCGTTTATATTACACTTTTTGGGAAAAAAATCAACTTTCACTCCAAACTGGGAACAGTGCCACTTTGTTGTAGGGGGCTAATATCTTGGTCATTAGTTGCAGGGATACTATGTATGGAGTTGAGTAGCAAAATGAGTGTTCACATTACACTTGACATTCTACATGTCAGTACACTTTTGAAAGCAGGAACTAAAAAGAAGAGAGTAAAAAAATCTCGCCGTTCTGGAGAATAACAATTAGAGTTACATCTTCCTTACCTCTACAGACATGCATTATGTAGGGTGGGATGTTGCTGCTTGCCGTGGTATTTACGCAGAGGGAGTAGTATGTCGGAGCATCCATCATTAAATACGTGAATAACAGTGACAGGGTTGCAACATTTCGTCGATGAGATAAGGGCTGAAACTTGGATGACAGTTCAGGACCTATCAGGTTGGGGATCCTCTTTTGAACCCATTCCAAGAGCGAGAGACTAGTGGCAGAGGCATCCGCACAAATGTGACAAAAATATTCTATATATGAGCGGATGGTTGCCGTATATAGATATATGATATTTTAAGGCGTGGGTAACATTCTATCACGGTAGATAGAACCACCTTCCTCGAAATGACCCTGAGAATGCTCTCAATGTATCTGTTCCAAGCCATGTTCCCTGTGAACATTATGTCGTAGAGATGTAAAAAGTACTTTCGGGTAATGTAACTTTAGCCATAGATATTGGTGGTTGAAATGGTTTCTTGTAATTATTGAAGTAAACAAGTTTAGTCTTGGCAGCATTGATTGGGAATCTCCATTTTTGATCCCATTCATCTACAGATTGGATACTTCCTATTGTGTTTGTGTCATTTTCCTCGATATGTGTCCATTCATTTTCTCCTCGTTCCTGTTTAGAGCGCGGACATATGAGCAAATATACCCCTATCAGAGACAATTTATTAGAGAAGTCCTTAAGGTTTTCTTTTTAGAAAGTTTAATACAAGATGGAAAAGAAAGCCAAATCATATAATTCTCTTATTTCACGTCATGACGGAAAGCTCTTGAAAATCTGGTGATATTAATTAAACGTTTGACCAAGAAGTCACCACTGAACGCAGAACACAATGGTGGTTTACCTTGAAGATGGCAAGCGTAATCGTCGATGTTACAAGGATCAATTAAGAGACTTAGTCGAAGCCAATTTAAACACAACTGTTCAAGAAGGTGTTCATGAATTAGACGTTACATATACGACGATATTCACCTTCTTGAAAGAGTTTGGTCAGACAAAAACTATTGATAAATGAGGACTTCACGAATTGAAGGCTAACAAAAAGAAACCTTGTTCTGAAATATAATTTTCCCTTTTACGAAACAAGAAAGACCCGTTTCTCGACAAGGTTGTAACTTGCGATAAAATATATTTCCTTTATTTTACGAAAGCGGGCGACACTCAGCTCAGTGGTAAGACGCTTACTAAAGTCATTGGGACTTCCAAAAGCATAAAATGCACCAAAAGAAGGCCATGCTGACCGATTGAGTGTTCATTCGGTCTCACACATAGCGGATACTTTAACGCAAGCGACACCATCACGGCGGAGAAGTACTCTCAAAAATGGATGAAATGTATCAGAAACTTCGACAGCAACTTGCATAATTAATCAAGAGAAAAGGTTCAAATCCCCTCTCCACGACAATACTTGACCGCAGGTAGCAGAAGTTCAAGGAAGTACGCTACTAAACAGTCTCATCCGCCATACTTACCAGCATTCTCCCATACCGACTATTACTTTTTTAAGTATCTCGACACTTTTTTTTTAGTGTGAGAAGAGCTTAAAAAACCTAAGCGATATAAAAAAACGCATTCAGCAACTTCATCGCAACCAGCACTCAAGATGCTCACGTGTCTGGAATAGCACTTGTTTGTGTTGATTCTCATGATGTTGTGTTCGTTCATTAAACAAAAGTTTAACGGAGATATATTCATCTGAATTTTTAAGTATAAACTGTAAGAAATTCTTGTCAACCTGATACATTTTTCCTCGTGTTCTGAAGATGTTATATATCGACAAGTATTTTATCTTTTTATGCGTCATAAAAGTTATAGACAACAACGTTCCAATGAGATTCCATACTTTTGGACCAATGGCAATATCTCAGGGCGTAATTCTGAATAAACATCTGAAATACGATGTTGCAACAATAGATATATTTTAGTCAATTTCTATTTAGACCTCGGGCGATCCCAATCCGAGACAAAACAAATGTACGCCTACCATTGGCCAGAGGATATTATTACAAATATACAAATACTGAGTGAGTAAACTCTACTCTTACGACATGTAAGGAAATCGTGTACAGCTAGTCTAGCTTGAAAACACTTTACATGCTAAATAAAACATAAAAAATAACAATAATAAAAAAAATATGAACTTGGAAATGTTCAATCGTGATAAGATTCTAATATATTTTGAATCATGCATTCATATAGATAGTGCTGGGAAGGTTTATATCAGTAAATAACTTAAAGGATTTCTTTTTGCTCATATGTACTTTAAAAAATCTTAAAAATTATGCCTGGTGTCTTATGGTCAGAAACGCACGGTCAGTGTTTTTTTTATGTTTAACGGAAACCGATTGAATAGTTTTGTTTGCTGATGTCCAAAATATGTTGTCAATATTTTGGACAAAAAATACTTTGATTATAGAATTTGTTTTCGCCACTTATCAAGGAGAAGAGGCCAGAAGATGTATTGCAAGGCTTTAACGAGGAGTGTGTACAGTAGAAATTGGACAATGTAGTAATCATTAGTAATGGAAATTCGGTAAATTTGTAAATTTATATGGAACGGCTCATCAGCAGCTTGTTTAAGTTAGACTTGAAGACAACCATATTGTAGTCAGCTGGCAATTAAAGATTATGTGCATAACATCGTATATTTTTCTAGTAAATGCATGAATTTAATGTTAAACATAATTTCTCATAGACAGTTCATGGGCGCACAAATTAGTTAGGATATAAAAAATATAGTTATAAATTAGCACATAGCAATCAAATGTGAGATAAACAATCTGTATATGTATGTATACAACTAGAAACACGTTCGAATATTACTTGTAAACTGTTTTATTTTATACTTGTATTATTAGTTGGGAAAATTATGCACAATGCAGAAATATACTGACTAGTAAACTGCTTACATTTTATCAATGTTATCAACTTTACAATTCGAAATTAACAAGAACACCTATTCAATGTCTATTAATTTATACGACACGTATTTATTAAACTGTTTCTATTCTTGTTAAAACATATTAAAATTTATCAAAGCATTCGGATTGTTTTTTTCTTTCTTATCTCACACCCATGCATACTCCTATATGCATATATATATATATATATATATATATATATATATATATATACTCATACATACATACATACATACATACACACATACATACATACATACACACATACATACATACATGCATTAAGTGTCAGGTATAGACTGAAAACATTTTTTTAAAATTAGGAGCCATCACAAAAATTGGAAGCTCGATATGCCGGTTAGAGAAATCAGAGGTTAATAACGTTTAATGTTTGAAATGAAACTGCAAGATGTATTGCAAAGCTTTAACGAGGAGTTGAATAATAGTAAAAATAACACCAACAATAGCAATAATAGTAATAATAATAATAATAATATAAATAATATTAATAATAATATATACATATATACACATACTTATATATATTTATATATATATATATATACACACATAAATGCACACACATATATTAGTGATAATAAGAATAATAATAGTGATAATAATAGCGATAATAACGATAATAATAATAATAGGAAGAAGGATAAGAATAATAATAGTGATGATAATAATAATGATAAAATCATAGCAATGATAGTAGTGATGATAATAACAACAATACTAATAATAATGATTAAAATAATGGTATTAATAACCATTCTGGTAACAATAATAATAATAATAATAATAATAATAATAATAATAATAATAATAATAATAATAATAATAATAATAATAAACCTAATACTGTATATCTTGATAGAGGGGTACTATAGTATATAGGGTTTGTAAGGGGGAATGGAGGGCGCACCCGTGTATACACCTGTGCATGTGTGTATGCAATTGTGCGTGCTTAGAAAATGAACTTAAATATATGTCGGAAGTGTAAATGTGTGGAATCTGAAAAAATGAAATAAAATGAAGTAGAAGACCTTACGTAAAAAAAAACTTCTACTGGGGATCCTAAGCCGTTCTTTCACCGGGCATAATCACTCTTCCCTGTGCCCTGTGGGAAATGTCTTTGGAGGTTTCTACTTTTATTAAAAGAGTGCTCATTTAGCGGTCCCAAATCTTTATTGAGCCCGAAGATGTGGGTGTTAAGTTTCAGAATGAATTTCTTTTCACGTTGCCTTCTTTTTCGCTGTTTCCGAAAGTTAGAGGCTGTAAGTACACATTGTATATGGTCTATGCTGTGGTCTGGGAGGATGTAGTGCATTGCTATTGTGTGTTGGATGGATTTGCCCTAATTGTTTGTTTGTGGTTGTTAAACGTAAGCGGAACTCTCGGCCTGTTTCCCCCACGTAATTACTCTTTGTGCATCCAGTGCAATATATTGTGTAAACAACATTGGGACTATCGCAAGTGAGCGGAGGGAGTTTGAATTGAGTGTTTGTGCCCGGGAGTGTAAATGTGTCGCTAGTATTTATGCGTTTGCACACTTTGCACCTGGGTTTATTGCATAATTTGTTTCCTAGTGGTGCGGAAGTGTTGTGTATTTTTGTGGATGATAGAAATGACCTTAGATTTGGGGGTTGTCTTCTTGCACTGAGTTGAAGTGTGTTGTATATTGTGTTGAGGGTTGGGGCATGCTGCAGTAGTCTGAATACTTGTTTAAGGGGTCTGTGGAGTGTGTCTGTGTTATTATTGTTATCAAATACCATTGATATTTTGGGGGATGACGTGTTACGTTTATATATAAGCAAATTTATCCTGTTTTTATGTTCTGCTTTCCTAATTTATTCTTAAATTATTCTACGGGGATAATCTCTTTGAAGGAAGTAGTTGACCAGAATTCCTACTTGATTTTCATACTCGATTGGGTCTGATCAGATTCCTTTGCCACGTAGGCACTGGCTGTATATGCTAGATTTTATGTTGATAGGGTGGCAACTATCAAAATAAAGGTAACCGTGGCCATCGGTGGGTTTGGTGTAGAGTGATGTGGTAATGTGATTTTTGTGTTGTTTACTAAAACGTCTAAGAATGGAATGTGTTTGGGGGAGTGTTGTGTCGTGAATTTTATGCTGTTGTGACAGCTGTTTATATATTGATAGAAGTCCCGCAATGCCTCTTCGCCATGCGGTCAAATGAGAAAGATGTTATCTATGTACCTATAGTAGCGTGGTTGTTTTAAGTGATAAGTGTGAATGTATTTCTGTTCAAATATGTGCATGTATATGTTGACATTACTGGGAGCCATTTTGGTTCCCATGGCTGTGCCTTTAATTTATAGGTAGTGTTAGTTGTTGAATGTGAAGTTGTTGTGTGTTAAAATAAATTGTACAATGTTGCATATGTCGTTGATGTTTATGTATTGTATATTTTGAGTGTGTAAGAAGTTCTTGCACGCATATATTCCGTCCTCATGTGGGATGTTGGAATAGAGTGAGGACGAATCCATAGTCACAAGAAGTGCATTGTTTGGTATGGTCCCTATCCTATTTAAAACTTGTAGATTATGGGTGGTCTCCTTAAGGTAACTGGGGATGTTTGACAACAGCGTGTTGAGCATGTTGTCTATATACCCCGAGATTTATTCTGTGAGGGTTCCAATACCCGAAACAATGGGACAGCCAGGTGGTACTATTCTGAGGGCCTTAGCTATGCGGTATGTTTTTGAGGTTTCGTTAATCGGTGCCTCAGTGTTTACTGTGTTACCGAATGAGAGGTGTGCGTGTGTCGTTAACTATATTGGGGAGTTTATGGAGTGTGGAGATAGTGTAGAAGACAGCTAGGTTTGGATAGTCTGGCACGAATTTCTCGATCGTAGTTCTAGTGTTATGGTCTAGATTGCTAATTAGGTTGCTAAGTTCAGATTTGAATGTGAGAGTGGTCTCAGTGGGATGTAATTTGTAGAATTCCTTGTTTGCTAGTTGCGTGTCTATTTCTGTTATGTAATCGTTAGTGTTTATGATGGTGATTGCCCCAGCTTTGTCTGCTTGTTTTATGGTTATGAAGTGATTGTTTCGTAATGATCGTATTGCTCGTTATTCATCCTTTGTCACATTATAATTGTTGTTTTTTTGTGACGGTTTTCTATGATGACCTTGTCTAGATGTTTTGTGACTGTGATGCTGTGTGCGTCTATGTTTAGGTTGCGTCCCCTTGGGGGGTACAATGTGTGTTTTATAAAGTCCTTTCCTGTTTGAATGAAACGGAGTTGGTGGTTGCCAGATAGTTGTTATCATGGAAGTATTCCTTCAGGTAATTCTTCTGGTATAGCCTTCCATATTGTAGCATAGATATACTGGATTAAGGCTTTTTGATGGGCAGAATGAAAGTCCTTTGCTTAATAGTGACGTTTCAGTTTCCGAGAGTCCGTGGTCTGAGAGGTTGGCAAGGTTGATGTACTGTGAACTTTTAGTGACTAGATGTGTATTGTTACGTTTAATTTTAGTTTCGTATTCTACTAAGAGTGTACGTTTATTTGTTTTTTAAAACGCTACTGTAGATTTCGATAATTGATATATACAAACATATAATATTGGAAAAAATTAATAAAGTGAAGTAAAATATATATCTTTAAAAATACATTATATATATATATATATATATATATATATATACATATACATATATATATATGGATGGGGGTGTATAATAAATAGATAGAGGGAGAGAGAGGGAGTTTTTATATATATCTATATATAAAAATGTTGGTTTGTTCGGAGTTAATTGTCTAAAAAACCACTGGACGGATGGCTTCCACGTTTTGGTATAATATGTTTACTATATCCATGTGTGTTTTTATATATTCCTTTTTAATTATAACATTATTCTTAATTTTTCTATGATAAATAGGTGGATTTCTTTGTACCGAGAGGCCATTTTGTTATTTAGGGACAATTATTTATTACCGCTTCCTGTCACGTGACCAGTGTTACAATTTAGCGGTTTTTCTGCTAGATCTGGAAGTTTCGTTTACGATCTAGCGGGAAATTCTAGAAAATCTGGAGGTATTTGGAACCCAGACACCCGCATTAAATTGCTTGAAAATACTTTAAAACATAAAATAAACTCATTCATTTAAGTAAAAAACTAGCATGTGTTGCCTTTGGTAACAATTATTTGTTGATTATTTGTTTTGTTTTTCACCTTTTTTTCGACTAACCATTTTTAAATCTCACTATAAAATCGATTTTTCCAAGTACATTTTAGGTGGGGGCCATTCCAATCTCCCCGAAGGTGTTTGTATTACTGTACACGGGTTTGTATTACTGTACACATAGATTCGAAAAAGTTGTCAAAAAAACAAATATATAACAAATAAATGTTATCAAAGACAATATAAGTTACTTTTCTGCCAAACTGGCTAGCGATTTTCTGGACATTTCTTTCTCCTGATCTCGCGTTTTTTTTTTTAAATCTCAGTTGACAACATTGTATCACTAAAAAAACACCACAGGCTTAATGTAAACAAAACGTGTTTACAATATCGGTAAATTTTCAATGGGTTTATTGATAATGCCACCATGTGATTGAATTTAATTTAAATTAACCACACGTGGTCGCAAAATGAATGCCGACGCTCAAAGTGTATACACATTTTGATTCCTCCCTTTACTTAAAAATTCACCAAAAATCAGGAAATTCACGAATTTTAATGAAAATTGCAGTATTTTTCAAATAATGATCGCAGAATATAATGAACTAATTATTTTTACTTAATTCTTGGTGAAAATGTTTTATTTGGTTTAAAAAAATACATGTAATAAAGTTATGGTTTTCAGAAGTAAATAAAAGACGCAAGAATTCTTTTTTGCTTTTTGTTAAGCATCGTAATTTGTAACAATAAAAAATAATTTTTACAGTAACACCACGAAAAAAGCCCCTAAAGTCCGTATTAATGTATTCGATATAACTCGAAGAAAAATGAATTATCGGATACTATTCAGGAAATTAAAGATTCAATTAGATTCCTATTTCAGTCACCTAAATTATTTAGGGTGAAATGAGTTTAGGAATTTATAGCTAAATCTAAATATTTTTTTTTAGTAAATATCCAGATACGCTACTACAGAACACCGACCACTCTAAATTGTTGGGGGGATGTGATGTTGGGGCGCGCGCGCGCCAACATCACATCCGCTCCCCCCCCTCCGCTCGCGCCCCCAATGTACAAAGTAAAATCTTCGGAAAATGTTAAATGGTGTTCTAATTGGTAAATATCGGTGCGTTACTTACGGAAAATTTGAAAATTCGATGTTCCAGGTAAAAAAAAGATAAATTACCCCCCTACTCCAACTTGGTGTGCTTTCCTTTTCTTATTTTTTTCTTTTTCAGCTAATTTTAAATTTTCCACCCAAAAAGCGCTATAATGTATTTTTGAAAATTAGAAAATTCTATGTCCTGGAAAAAAATCATCTCCCCCAACATAGTTTGCTTGTTGAAGCCGTCGTTTATGCTGCAACGTGCATGCGGTTAGCATAAACGGGAGCTGCAAAATGGTGGAAAGAAGTTCGTGGGTTCAGGGGTAAATACCATGCAAACGGTAAATTTGCCCCAAGTTTGACTATCAGATTCGTTGTCAGCGACCTCAACTACCTATAAAAAACAAATTAGAGTGGTCGGTGTTCTGTAGTAGCGCATCTGAATATTTACCTTTTTTTTCTTGCTTAAAAATAGCTTTAGAACAGTAAGTTAGGTAAACTGTCTTTTTCGTTTAAAAATGGAATTATTTCCCTTCGTTATTAACTTTTTTTTAATTTTTTTTTTTTGATAAATATTTTGTTTTTATATATGTTTTTTTATAAAGTACAATTGTTGAATGTTATTGTTTTGATTATATTTGTTTAGTGGGCACAATTAAAAAATTAAGAAAGATTAAAATGAAGCAAAATTTAAGTTTCCGTTCCATTTTTACAACAACCGTAAAACAGTGCATACTCAGCAAGTTTTATCGTAATTTATAAGCATATTGAAAAACTAAATCGACATTTTTTATTTATTTTTTTGCATAATTAATGATGGAAGTATTTTTCTGTTTATTTTCTTAACATCTGTTAAAAAATAATTTGTACATTCTCTTGAAAAAAGAATCACACTTTTCTCTACTTTCACATGTGTTCCATTTTAACAAACTGAGCCACAGCAACGCGTTGCCGGGTACAGCTAGTATATATATATATATATATATATATATATATATATATATATATATATATATATGTAGATTTGCTGTAATGTTTTTAAAGAATTATGCGGGTTTTCTATCGTCTTTACATTGAATATCTTTTTTTAGGAGATCGGCCTTATTTTATTTGGAGGTAAACGAATATGTCCATGTATTTTTTTCTTTTAAAGAACTTATCAACGGCTAAGCATTTTTCGACGTCCTTCTTCTCTTCAGCATAGCTTTACTTCATGAATAGATCGAATCCCGGACCATATATGTTACAGTCCGGAGCGTAATCCATTACGCAACAAAAATGTGGATACTTTTTAATGATAATTTTATTCCATATAAACATCTGTTGATTTATATTGGATTTTTGAAACGATAATACATACATTTTCGTAGAATACTGTTATAAAAAATAATGAATACATGATACCATTACTTACGTCCAAATTAAATAAGAGCGATTTCCGAAGAAAAATTATCTTTAAGTTAAAGAAGCTAGTAAACCGTATTTTACTTAAACATTCCGCAATTAAACTACAGGAGGTTATAAGAGATGCAAATAATCAGTGATATTATCTATGGCTTCGTAGTGTAATGGATTACGCGCCGGACCGTAATACATATTACACAGGAATTGATCCCAAGGAGCAGCCAAGCTACGCTGAAGAAAAGTAGGACCTCGAAACTTGCATGTGCGTAGATTACTGGTTCAAATATATATATATATATATATATATATATATATATATATATATATATATATATATATATATATATATATATATATATATATATATATATATATGTGTGTGTGTGTGTGTGTGTATGTATTTATATATATATATATATATATATATATATATATATATATATACCCGTTAACCTCCCAAAAAACGGGGCCCTACTCTAATTAGGCTCCGTTTCGTAGTGCTTTATCCGAATGAAATGAAACTTTGATCATAACTAGTTTATATATTCAAAACATCACATCAAACCACTAGGATGTTTTTTTTTTTTTATATCCGTTGACTGTAAACTGCTCAAAAACAATTGAATGACCTCTGTTTTTTTGGGTCATCCTGTATATATTATATATGTAGGACCAAACTTTCAGAAGTGTTATCAATACGCAAGTCGGAAGACACTTCATAAATAATTACCAGTGGGTTCATTGGTATAATACGGGGCGGCTGAATTTTTTTGTTGCTTTGTAAGGCACAATTGAAACATTATCGCAGACTTTTGCATGCAAAATTTTATTTAAAGGCATTATATATATAATTATTTATAACATCAACGTTAGGTTTTCTACAGTGCAATGTAGATTCACCACTGTTGGGAACATGGGAAGTTTCCTCCCGATGCATCAGGATAGGTACCCAAGTAAAGCGGCAATCAATCGACTTGATTGAAAACCTGGGCGATTTACTGATTGTTATGACAATAAAAATATTCGTCTTTGGAACTTTAATAGATGATCATTCTATCCGGTGAAACGTATAAATAGTATATCGTTTACTTTTTGCTCTGGTATGACATTGATATTTAAAGCTTAACTAATTTGCATATTTCTTTGAAAAAAGGAAACTTAATTAACTACGTAAGAATTTTAATAGTTTCCTGTTAAATCATTGGGTTTTTTCTATTACGTTAATTTCACGTTAGCATATTTCTCCATTGTGCATAATTATGTAGAATTTAAGAAGAACCGTCTATAAATTTCAAACTTCTTCGTAACTTTTACTATGTAACGGTTTTAATCTATGCGACGTCACTCTAAATTGGTCAACTCGTCGGATATTATAATTTTTAATATCACTTTGTCTAAAAGATTTTTAGCTACTTTTAGATTATTTGTACGCCTCTTCCAACTGTGTTGCATTTATTCCTATTTAATTAAATATTGTCATTTGATGAAGCTGTTTATAAAATTGACCAATTTTTTCAACTTACATCATTAATCGCGAAAGCCACTTTTCAGAATGATTTCAAAATTGAATTAGACAATAGACCATGTAAAACCGGACTTTATATCACAAATTGGTTAGTTATGGTATTCTTTGGCAAAAATGTCGATCCTCATTTAAAATATCCAACAAAGTATATTCTTGTCGAATATGTGTTATAACTATAATGTATAGAAGAAAGAACGTTGTCACTTCGTCCAACGGAAATAATTATTGTAGCTATATTGGGGTCCCTTAAGAAATTTATGGTTGACCACTGATTTCATTGCAAAGATAGTTGCCTCACATAAATCGTTAAAATGCCTATTTCTGATAAAGCCGACACGTACGCAGCAGTAGAAATATCTGTTTTCACATTCTACATGGCAACATTTGATTGTGTACTAATCAAATATACATTGGATATCCGACGATTGTGGATTTGCACTCGTGTATTTACGCTTATCTTTTTTAGATATTTTCAAATTTGAAACTATGTTTCCAAGAAAAAAGCAATGTCTTTATTTATTCATTTGTTACCGATAGTTGTACTTGTCTGTGATTAGATGTACGTTCATCATTTGTTAACGTAGTTACGGCGTAGTATCTCTATGAAGAAATTCAGTTTGTTGGTTACATAGTCTATATGGTAATAGTAATACACGGCTATATTTCATGAGTACTTTATTTAGTTTTTTATCGAATTTGAATGCATAGCATGTATCTTGATACGATGAATTCGTGGTACAAGGTTAAAACATAAAACGATTAAGATAGCCCTTTTTACTGTTCTTATCAATATTTTAAGATGAAAAAGAAATGTCTAACCGGTTTGTGTGTATTTTAATTTCGTTTTTTTTTTTAAATTAACTTTTGCTTACACGGAGGCCATTAACCTATCATATACAGTGTAAACACAAACACACCTGACATGCGTAGCGTATATATGTAGTTTTAATAATTATATATTTTAGATAAAACAACATAGGACATGCCATCAACACACCAATCATGGATTACATCAGCAGCAAAATCGCAACGATCTTACATTTAGACCCATCGAACAAGGATCAGCATGCTCATTAAACAGACAAATTCGATTTAGTTTTGATCCCGTAAATAATAGCTAATGTATTCAATATAGACCTCAAACGTACTAAGTCGACTAGATCTGTTAATTATCTACGTGCATATATATATATATATATAGTGCATATATATGTTTATATTTACATACATATATGTGTGTATATAGACATATTTATATGTATGTACATGTGTGTATATGTACATATACATATATGTGTGTGGATATATATATATAGATATATATGCAGCTGTGCATATATATATATATATATATATATATATATATATCTGTACATACATATACACGCACACACACACACATACACACACACACACACATATATATATATATATATATATATATATATATATATATATATATATATATATTCGCGCATTTTTATTGAAGATCTTCGTTCTTCTTTTTATGATCTTTCTTTCGAATTTTTCTTGTCTTCGTACAAGTAATTTTGTTGTGGGATCTAAAGTTCTTATAAAGTCCCCTAGTTCACCGAACGTTTTCAGTCTCGATTGACCACTGTCAGGGTTGTTCTTCCTGTGCATCCTACTTATTGATTGATTTGTTCTCTGTCGTTTTACTGTTTACATTACTAATTTACTACGAGTTAGTCAGGATATATCATATTTAGTTAAATGGGTGTTAAAATATTTTCCTCCAAATGGTTATTTCATACAAATTGCGTTCAAAAAACATATTCGCAGACACTGTTGATGAGCGTATGTTATAGTGTGGGGAAAATAGAAACAGACATACACACGACCTACATGTGAATCGCCCACATGTCTGCCTGTTATTCGTGTTGAACAGGAACAAGAAAAACACAAGATGGCGTCTGTGATATTTAACATAAACTGTTTTATGTGATCTCGCGAGATTCCCGTATGTTAATATAATAAAAGGCAGGTTGCTTGGAGGTGTATGGTGTGAGCTATGGCTGTTCGGACCCTTAACAGGTGAGGTTACAAGACAGAGGGTTACTCAGTACATTCAAACGAGTGAAGGAGGTTCCAGTTCTACAAGCTATTTTCGGCATGACTTCGGGGTTTGATCCTAAGCTGATTCTACTTTTTGATGGCAGCAGCGATGAGCAGTCAGTACAGGAGTGGGTGGAAAAGGCAAAATTGATATGCCAGCACAATTGTGTGAAGCGTCTGGAATGCGTGGTCCCACTTTGCCTCGCTGGGGGCGCATACACTGTATACTAGCAGCTAACGGTGAAAAGAAGGCAGATTTCACCTGCAGAAAAAACGCGCAAACGCAGCGTTTGCATTAGCTCCGGTTGCTGTACGGAAAGAGTTTATGACACGCAACTTACATTCCGGGGAGCCGGTTGATGTTTATCTGGCAGAACTGAAGAAGCCTGTGGTCCTGTTCGGGGGAATGTCAGAGAAAGGCCTGGTGTGCGCAGTTATTGCAGGATTACCCGCTGGCGTCGAAGATCTGCTCCGATCCTCATCCAAGTAGACGAGATGGATATCTCCGAAGTATTAGTACGGGCGCGGATGTTACTAAAAAAGAGCGCATCCATCACAATGTTTATCTCAGGACCTGGATACAGTTAAAAGCTTCTATAAGTGTGGCGGTCCCAACCATTTGCCCCATGATTGTCTCTCATCGCGCTCACTGACTCGTAGGCTTAGCAGGCTTTAGTGCTATAATTGTAAAACCCGGGAACACCTGAACCGTGACTGTCCGAGAAACGGGCAAGAGGAGGAAGCTACAGCGGCAGTCTTCTCCCAAGATCGTCATTGAACAAGGCGTTGCCCACAGTGACTGTGCGCGTTTACGGACGTAAATGTCTCGCCCTTGTAGATAATAGTGCACCAGACCCTGGTGCACAAAGCCTGTTACGGCACTTGGTACAAGGAGATAGTTTCTGTGCTAACCATAGGCGGTGGGCCCCTGGCCTCTTGTGGGGTGAGCGTAATCAGCTCAAGCATCGGCGATGGGCCTGCATTACTCCTGCAAGTCCTGTTTGTGGACAGGGAGCTGCTTTGATACAACCTACTTCTAGGGGTGGATTTGATTATACAGCTGGGTGGAATCACTGTAAACTTCACCCGCAAGATAGAGTTCTCCCGACATTAGAAATGTGTTTGTGTCGCACTACCCTGGACAAGCCTGACTTTCATGCAGAGTACGCCAGAGAAACGAACACGTGGATGGCATCATGGAAGTGAGCTGGCGATCAACCACTTATATTCTTACGGAAGCGACTATCAAAGTATCTACTTAAATGAGGCTCAGGGGGGGCAGTATGAAGAAGAACTGGGATCAACAATATATGGCTACTTTCATACCCAGAGGATGAACCCGCCCCCACCCGAGGACTGAATCCGCTGATTGCTGTCTTCCAAGATAACAAACAGAAGGTCCAACCCGTCATGGACTACCGTGACCTTAATGAACATGTTGGACCGTACACAGCAGTGGCAGATATTTGTGCACTCATATTAAGGGATTGGCCGCAACAAGGGTCGGACGTGACAATTCTGGACCTGTGCAAGTCCTACCTACAGATATGCAATGAAAAAAACGTGTGGGCATTTCAGACAGTGGATATTGAAGGAACTCGCTATTGTCTGACCAAGCTAGGGGTTGGTCTCAAAGTGGCACCAGGCATTATGGCGGCAATTATGCACACGATGCGGCAACAGGATGAGGCTGTGCGCCAGGTAACATTGTCTGACATTGACGATATCTTTGTAAATGAGAACACCATGTCTGCCCAGTCAGTAAAACCACACTTCGTGAACTTCGGACTGATATGCAAGGAACCGGACCGTCTGCGAGACGGGGAAAAGTACTTGGCCTGCGCGTGAGCGGTAGCAAGGAGGGACTCTACTGAAGGAGAGGTGGTGACGTTCCGGAAGTCCCATTCAAAATCACTCATCACAGCGCTTTCTTTTTCTGTTTGTCGAAAGCTTGTAGTATGACACGTTTAATTAAGTGTCAAAAGGTTGACTGGCGAAGTTAATTAAACAATAATTAATTAAATTATAATATTAATTGTTTTATTGAACAGTATAAAATTTGTTAAGGTAGCCAACATTTTTTAAGAACCAAGTGTAATAAACTGTCATTGAGTGCAAAGAGATGGCGACCTTAGCAAGAACAGGAGTTGACCTATAAATCTGTCAATAAAACAAAAACCATCTGTAGGTGTATTGACCTTTCAAAATTATAAACAAATTATATAAGTAAAATTAATTCGGTTTGGAAGTCCGACATTTTAAGTGCAAAGAAATTGGGAATGACAGATAAAACAAAAACAAAGTGCAGACGTTTGCACCTGCTAAAAAATCATAATTTATCAAATTATAAACAATAAATATATTTTTAAGTTGGCAATCATTTTTGGGTCGGCCTAACTTAACATTGAGTACAAGCTTGGCACAAGGACTGGGCGGCTATACATTATTCATCAACTAATCACAGAATTGCTCCGTATAACCCCTCCCAATGATTGCAACTAATTGACCGATTATCTAAAACCAATCAAAGGCTAACCCGAGTGATTGTTACGACGATAGCTATTAGTCGGCAATCCCCATTGGCTGGCCAATCAGACACTGATTGTTCAAGTATTCGGGCCAATAAATAGAGGATACCCAAAGCGAAAAATCGAGTTGGTTCATTTTTTTGCCGCCGCTTAAAGAACCAAATCCGTTGCCATTCTTCATCAACGCTGCTTAATTGCAGTCAAGAGTTTCTAAGAAAACTTTATTCCGCCAGTCAACCACAATCACCCCCATTGCGTGGTGTTTGAAGATTGTGTTAATAAACGTTGTTATTGTTTATAACAAACGCTTTCAGACATTTTTCTTTGATTGCTTGGCAACTTTTCTTCCCCCCAGCAACAAATTCAACCTTCGTCGACTGGGCCATACTCATCTCTTCGTTCTACGGATCTTAAAGCAACGTGGGCGTGGAAGGATACAGAGAAAGACCAGTCAACGTATGTGGTAATCACGAAACCATCGGCCAACTCGGGTTCGTGAATATATCGTACCACATGTGGTTCCTCAGGACGCAGGATTGACCCTGGTTAATTACCAGACGGATCTCGTCGCATCTGTGTCGCAGAATCCAGTATCGGCGCTTCAAAACACAAGATCGACACTCTGTATATTCACCGGCACAACGACACTCCACCCAGAAACCAGCCTAGGAAGCAATTAGCTCAACCTACTCAAGCCACTCACCAGAAAAATCCACAGAGTCAGGGTAAGTGACTATTTTTCTTTGTTCTTTGCATTCATTGTGCATGTTGGTTCATTTCTAAATAGCTTCTAGGTGTGTTTATTTTTTTTCTTAATATAATGGCTACTTCTCGTTCAAATATTTCACCTATGTTGGTAACAGCTGGATCAAAGATCCCATTTTTTTCTGGTAGACCGGCAGATCTGAAACCATGGCTGATGGCATTGAAAAGAAAACAAAGGGGCCATAATTTATCGGACCCTGAATTGATTAACCTAGCCTATGACTATTCAGATGGAGTAGTGTCCGAATGGATTGGAACTTATCTTGATGACCATTCGGATACTTCCAGTAAAGCCTTATTCGATGAAATCACAGCACAGTATGGAGACTTTGTCAACCCTGCTGATGCTGCTCGAGCATTGATTAAGGTGATACAAGGAAAAATGAATCGCTTGCAGAACTGGCTAGTAGAATGTCAAGTCTTGCAAGGCTGGCTCATAGAGACTCTGAACTGAGAGAAGGGTCAGCTGTACAGGTACAGCAAGCTGAATTCTTCATTGATGGAATAAACAATACTTTCATTAAGGAAGATGTGGCCAGAGCCAACCCAAAGACACTGTCGGAGGCTTTGTCATCAGCCAGAGAAAGTGAAAGGCTTTATGAGCGACTTCGGGGCTGTGGGAAACAAGAAAAAATGAATAATAAATTTTCAGGTAGAAATCATTGGCAACAGGAGGGAATAGGCTCTCATACAGTACTAAGGGAACCAAAGGCGGAGGGTTACCATAGAAAATGGTCTGGAGAGAGTCATGGTTGTTACAGCTGTAGACAACCAGTAAAATAAAAGGGGATTACTTCAAATCAGCATTAACGCTGGAATTATTACGAACAAAGGTTTCCAAAGTCTGAAAGCGGGAATGTAACTTACTCGACTTCAGAAAAACGAAACACCAAGGCACCGGCACAAACAAAAAGTCGCAGAACTAACCATATTCAGTCATTAAAAGACAAAAAGAATAAGGGTACTCTTGCTCCTAAAAAGAATAATCCAAGAAATTCCTGCTCTAAACGGGAAATGATTAATATTCCCAACACAAAAGGAGCAGAAGAATATGAATTATTCACACAGGGCTCGGACATGACGTGTAGGGTAGATATTATGGGCAAGCAGGTAGAAGCATTGATAGACTCCGGGTCAGAAGTCTCACTTCTAAGGTCCTCAATTTTTGAAGACCTAAGAGATAGCAAAATAAAGTTGAAAGATTCAGATTTAACAGTAACTCAAGCAAATGGAAAGAAAATGAAACTAAATGGTATGATCCACCTACCTATTAAAATCGGAAAGATTAAGACAGGTTCAAAATTGTACATTGCACGTGACGTAGACCAAACCATGATTTTAGGGGAGGATTGGTTAAAAATAATTAAAGCACAATTATGTTTTAATCCAAATCGGCTAACGATAAGAGGAGTAGAAAATCCCTTGGGTAATAGTTCCGGCGGGGAAATTAAAATCTACACTACGGACAGTGTAAAATTACCCCCACGAACTGCTATCTCCTGCGCAGCCAAACTAGTCCCCTCAGAGCCAAATAAAGAAAACCTATACCAGGTGATTTCAACGGAGGAGGTAATACCGGAGGAGGAAGAAATAGTGTTAGTTGAAGCGATAGTAAAAGAAAATGAGAAGGGAAAGATTCCAGTTATGTTGGCAAATTTGGGTAATAAAACTTTGAGTGTTCCCAAGGGTGAAAATTTGGGAAGGGTAGCGCCAATAAGAATTCGGAAGCAAGTCAGGTACATTGAGAAACGCCCAATTAAGATGAGCAAAAATACAATTAATCCTAAGGACATCAACGTACCTAATGAGCATAGACAAGAGATAGTGAATTTAATTAAGAAGAATATAGATGTTGTCGCTAACTCAGATAAGGAGTTGGGACGAACTCAGTCGGTTCAAATGAAAATAGATACTGGAAACAACCCACCCATAAAAATGAAACCGTACAGAACTCCGATACACAAAAGGGAGTTAGTAGAAGAAGCTGTCAAAGAAATGCTGGAAGCTAAGGTGATTGAACGCTCACGATCTCCTTAAAGCTTTCCCATTGTAGTGGTTGACAAAAAGGATGGGGGACACCGCTTTTCTGTAGATTTTAGAGCCCTCAACAACATAACTAAGCCGCTTGCTTATCCACTACCATTAATAGATGATATACTGGCCCTCTTAGGCAAGGCAATATGTTTTTCCACCCTTGATCTGAGATCAGGGTACTGGCAGGTAGCCCTGGATCAAGATGACCGTGAAAAGGCTGCATTTGTGTGCCACTACGGGCTTTTTCAATTTCGAGTTATGCCCTTTGGATTGGCTAATGCTCCAGGTGTTTTCCATTAACTCATGTCCATAGTACTTGGAGGGTTTGAAGGCTTTGCTATGGCATATCTCGATGACATACTAGTTTTCTCGAGCAATATAAATGAACATTTCCAACACCTTCAAACGGTATTCAATCAACTGAGAAAATATGGGTTAAAATTAAAACTGGCAAAGTGTCAGTTCATGATGGCAGAAACTAAATACTTGGGATTTGTCATAAATAAACAAGGAATCAAGCCAGATGATGATAAGGTCAAAGTAATTCGCTCGATGCCAGAACCTAAAACTGTTAGACAGGTCAGGGGTTTTATAGGCGCAATCGGATATTACCGAAGATCCATACCTGCATTTTCAAGAATAGCTACCCCTCTTATAGCTCTCACAAAAAAGTGCCCGCTTTAAGTGGACAGATGATTGCCAGCGATCATTGGATACGCTGAAAGATCAACTGTCAACGATCCCCTTATTGGCATACCCAGACATAAATAAACCTATGATCTTGTACACAGATGCGAGCGACCTGTGTATTGGGGCATGTCTAACTCAACCATGTCCTGAGAAGGACGGTCCTGTCCCAGGAATACCAGAAGAAGTACCTATCTACTTTCTTTCTCACAAGTTTACATCTACGCAACAGAAGTGGCCTGTCATAGAAAAGGAAGCATTTGCTATTGTATATGCTCTCCAAAAACTTGATTATTATCTAAACGGTGCACAATACGTAATAAAAACAGATCATAAGCCTTTGAAATATCTATTTAAAGCAAAATTGTACAAATAAAAAGATACAACAATGGGCCTTAAAAATAAGTGGATACAACTGTACCATAGAATATCTATCGGGCAAAGAAAATACATGTGCTGATTTATTGTCAGGTATCCCTAATCAGCTAGAACAAGAATCGACGCCTCAAGAACTTGAAATTGATGATAAATTTTATCAAATAAACATGATAAACTCACATAGGTTGGATTATAGACACACCTTAGATGAAACAGATAGAACGGATGAAAACCCCAAAAAAGAAATGCCCCAATTAGACAGATACAAGAGAGATGAAGAAATTAAGACGCTAAAAAGAACCATAGAGTCAGGTAAAGCATCTAAAGCATTTCTAGAAAGATATATGGTACAAAATGGGTTGCTATACTATCTTTCTGACCGAGACGGAGACGTCCGACCTAGGTTGTATATACCCAAACAGATTCGAGCGGACATATTGAGACAGCTTCATGATAAAATGAGGCATATTGATATTGACAAGACGTACGAACTCATAGGCAGGAAATATTACTGGCCGAGGTTGTACAAGGAAGTCACAAACCATGTAAACCTATGCGTTGTTTGTCAGTCGAGGAGCGGCAAATCTGAAATTGCACCCCTTGAAGAAACTGATGTCCCATTTTATCCCTTTGAAAAAAATAGTGTAGATGTCTCCGGACCCTATGGGGAAACTTCACAGGGAAATAAATACATAGTTAGCTTTGTGGATTGGCTAACTAACTGGCCGGAAGCCTATGCAGTACCAGATAAGACAGCTCAGACTGTAGCTAGACTATTACTAACCGAAATAACCCCGCGCTTTGGGACCTCCTTAGTACTGGTATCTGATAATGGCACAGAAAACGTTAATGAAGTAATGAGACAAACAACTGAAGGTCTCAACATCAAGCACATTGTAATATCCCCCTATCACCCACAAGCTAATGATTCTTGGGAGATACATTGGCAAAGCTCACTAAAGACGACAAGGAAAATTGGGATTTATTCCTGACCCAGGCATTAGGGGCCATAAGATTTTATATTAATGAAGTGACCGGATTTCCCCTTATTTTTTACTATTTGGTCGAGATGTAATCTTGCCTATTGATAATCTATTAAAACCCCGTAGGAAATATCTAGGAGAAGATTTTTACCAGATAATCCTCCAAAATCAACATAAGATATTTATGCAAGCTAGGCAGAGGATAAAACGTGCCCAGAAGAAACGAAATGAAAGGGTAAACTTGGGGAGGAAAGAGGTAACCCTCAAAATAGGAGATCCGGTGTATCATAAGAAGCATCTACGACAAGGGAAGCTTGACGAAAAATGGTCTCCTTATTATAGAATAATTAATCAGACAGGTCCAGTAACTTTTGTTGTATGGGACCAAATAAATGGCAAAGTAAAAAAGGCTCATGCAAATGACTTAAAATTAGCAGGAGTAGAAGAATGGGAAATTCCTAAAAGAAAATAAAAAAATCCACGTATGAGATGGACGAGGTGGGTAGAAGCCCCCTCGGAGACTGATTCGGAGTCAGAAATTGAGATTGAGCCAAGCCCAATTGCTAGATCACAAATAGAAATTGAAGAAGTAGGAAATGCCTTTGTGCAAAATGAATCGAATAGTTGGGAGAGTGAAGACGAAATTCCCCTGTCAGAATTACGAAAAAGATATCAACAAAAAGAAGATACACCTTTAAAATACAGATTAAGAAGCTATCAAAATAAAAAAGGGATGACTTGACATCGGGCCAATCCCATAATATAACTGATCACCAGCTTGCATCAAGTTGTGACTCAGCGAATCAAGCATGTGTGCTGGATAAAATCTAAAACCGGCATTATATAACAGAGAGATGGTTATGTAAGTTTCCATGGATGCGTCTGGAAAACAAAATAAAATAAAATATAGAATAGAGAAGGAATATTTAAACAGAAGGCTTCAAAAGTAGGTTTTAAAGTTAGACGGAACCATATTACCTTTCATTAGTAACCGACTGAATTTAACCCCCCATTCTCTTGTAGGATGGCTGAATTGAAGTCCCTACTCCTGCTGAGCATGCTGATAACAGTAGCAGCCCTGCGACATAGTCAGAATGTAATTTTTCGCAAAACAAGTGAGGTAACGATTACAAGGTCAAAATGGTTAATAGTTTTTACGATGAACTTCAAGCCCTATTATTCCTTATTAAATAAGTTGAGAAAAGAAATAGACGAGGTCACCTTAGTAGGAAATGATTTGGAAATTGATTGCATAGCTAATGAAAAAGGGAAATGTTTTAATCTGTGGTGCCCACTTATGCAGGACATAAAGATTATGAAAACTAGTGTGGAGGTTATAGAAAATATTTGGATGGATTGAAACTATTACAAAATAGAGAAAAAAGATCGGTACTTCCCATAATGGGGAAAGCGTTAAACGTACTTTTTGGGACTATAACAGAGGAACAATTAGATGCCCTAAAGAATAGATTGAGGACTTCTGAAAAAGGTCAGATGAAATTGGCCCAAGTAGAAAAGGATAGTATTACTATTCTAAATATAACCAGGGTGGAACTAGCCGATAACCGTCGCAAAATAAATGAGTTAGTGGAGGGGTTTAAGGAAATGCAAGTGAAGCTCGGAAATATCACTGGAGAATTAATGATCCGAGTGATAAAACTGGAAGATTGCACAAGAAAATATCTTCGTTTTTTAACAATCATCGAACAATTGCAGAAAAAGTTGCAAGCATTGTTGGACTCCATACAAAACCTGCAAGCACAATCTGATATGTTAGCTTTGGGTCATTTGTCTCCAAATATAGTGGAACCTTTTGCATTAAAAGACCACTTACTAGAAGTTCAGGCCAAACTACCTCATCACCTAAGATTGCCAGCGGATCCCACAGCTGAACTGTGGTATTACTATAAGTCATTGGGTTGTCTAACTCTCATCGAAGATGGTAGATTGCTGATTGTGGTGTCACTTCCATTGTTGGAGACCGGTAGTATATATGAAGTCTTTCAAGTCATTAATTTACCGATTCCTTATCCACATGAGAAACAGGGATTGGGAACTCTCGCAAAATACAAAATAGAATCCGAAAATATTGCTCTTAATCAAACTAGAGAAAAGTTCATGTTGCTTACCTCTTCCGAGGCAGAAAAATGTACACATGATCTACTCGGAACCTGCGTATCTAATAGCCCGATATATACATTCAGCAATCACCATTTGTGTGTAATCGAATTATTCAAGGATAATAAAAAGGTAATAGGGCAGCATTGTCAAATAGAAGCCCTCCTAGATGTAATGCTGCCAAAAGCTATTAGGATAACAGATGGGGCATGGGCGATAGCAGCGAAAGATGAGTTGAAACTATCTCAGGTATGTACCGGAAAATCTCCAAAAACAATAAAAAATATCTCCTCCGTTGACCAGTCTGCTGGTGCCATTGGGCTGTGGGGTCTATGACGGCGCTATAACCCTTCCTCCCTATTACCAAGCCGAGGAAAAATTTGAGACCAGCGACTCTTTTTTACCATTGATGAATATCACACTTACTAGTAGATTAAGCCTATGGGAACCTCTAATAAAAGGATTTCCAAACATAACTCGGCAAGCAATCCCTAATGTCGTAAGTCCTCTAAAGAAAATACATTTAAGGAAATTAATACATAAACTCGATGCACTTAGAGAGGAAAATTCCCTAACAGAAAGTGAACAAGTAGGTAGTTCTACCTGGTTAATTCTGGTAATAGCCATCATCTTATTAATTGTATCAGTGTTGTTAACATCAAGCCTGATAGTACGCCATTGTTTAAGTAAGCTTAAGAGAAATGAACCAACTAAACTGCACAAGAATGTTGGGAGCTCAGGAACGGTTGTCACTGATCAACAGCAGAGACTGGAACAACAAATCGAACTTGAACCAATAGGTGACATACAAACTCCACAGACCACAAATATCCCGAAAGAAGCCTTGCCATTACCATCGCTGGAGATACTTTCAGTGTACTGATCTGAATTACTTGGAACAATCGATTAAAAATCTTTACAAATGCATGAAAAAAAATTTCCTACAAATGCATGAAAAAAAAATGAAGGACTCTGCAATGAACATTTATTATTATTGTTGTTGTCATTATTATCATTATATTAAAAAAAAGAGATAATAATTCTGCAAAAAAAAAAAAAGAAAAAAGTAAACATTTTTTGTAATATTTTAAAATGTCCAAAAAAAGGGGGGTGAAGAAAAAAAAATGGGGTTGTTTGTTAGGATGAACATTTAATTTTTTTTCTATGAACACATACAAAACTGAACTGTATAATCAATCATTGTAATTATATGTCTTCTGTATGTACCGTTAAACATGATTTACCGACCTTTAACCAAAGGTTAAATGTCGGTAAATGGGGAAGGAGTATGACACTATAAATTAAGTGTCAAAAGGTTGACTGGCGAAGTTAATTAAACAATAATTAATTAAATTATAATATTAATTGTTTTATTGAACAGTATAAAATTTGTTAAGGTAGCCAACATTTTTAAGAACCAAGTGTAATAAACTGTCATTGAGTGCAAAGAGATGGCGACCTTAGCAAGAACAGGATTTGACCTATAAATCTGTCAATAAAACAAAAACCATCTGTAGGTGTATTGACCTTTCAAAATTATAAACAAATTATATAAGTAAAATTAATTCGGTTTGGAAGTCCGACATTTTAAGTGCAAAGAAATTGGGAATGACAGATAAAACAAAAACAAAGTGCAGACGTTTGCACCTGCTGAAAAATCATAATTTATCAAATTATAAACAATAAATATATTTTTAAGTTGGCAATCATTTTTGGGTCGGCCTAACTTGGAATTGTGTACAAGCTTGGCACAAGGACTGGGCGGCTATACATTATTCATCAACTAATCACAGAATTGCTCCGTATAACCCCTCCCAATGATTGCAACTAATTGGCCGATTATCTAAAACCAATCAAAGGCTAACCCGAGTGATTGTTACGACGATAGCTATTAGTCGGCAATCCCCATTGGCTGGCCAATCAGACACTGATTGTTCAAGTATTCGGGCCAATAAATAGAGGATACCCAAAGCGAAAAATCGAGTATGTTCATTTTTTTGCCGCCGCTTAAAGAACCAAATCCGTTGCCATTCTTCATCAACGCTGCTTAATTGCAGTCAAGAGTTTCTAAGATAACTTTATTCCGCCAGTCAACCACAATCACTCCCATTGCGTGGTGTTTGAAGATTGTGTTAATAAACGTTGTTATTGTTTATAACAAACGCTTTCAGACATTTTTCTTTGATTACTTGGCAACTTTTCTTCCCTCCAGCAACAAATTCAACCTTCGTCGACTGGGCCATACTCATCTCTTCGTTCTACGGATCTTAAAGCAACGTGGGCGTGGAAGGATACAGAGAAAGACCAGTCAACGTATTTCTAATCACGAAACCATCGGCCAACTCGGGTTCGTGAATATATCGTACCACAGTAGGTCATTTCCCTGTGTGGTTGGCTCAGGCTGGCTGTTTCATCCATAAAACGTCATGCTACTTCTGTTACATTAGGATGGCACAATAAAGTAAATGATGCCACGCTCCTGAGCATGCTAATATAAAACGTTGGCTGTATGACTCGTGACGATTCTGTGCGAGGGAACTGGTATGTTAACGGGAACGAGTTCACTTTCTGTCTGGACGCTAGTTCACTAGCCCTTGCGGTTGATGACGGTATTATCGAAGACACCTGTTCGCCTCGTCCAGAGAATGATTCTATGCACATAAACCTGGCCGAACATGATACACATTGAAAGGAGTTACCCTGGCGCTTCAGTGGCAAGCCACGGAACTACATATTATCACAGACTCTGCGTGCACTCATCGGTGGATAACCAATGCATTGACTGGAAGCGAGCGAGATGTTTATACGAAAACGGCTCACTACCTTGGTCGATACAATCAAAGATTACAACCTGACCGTAGACGTAACATTGATCACGTCTGCAAGCAACAGAGCTAATGCGCTTACACGAGTACCACAACGGTCGTTGTGGGCTGATACCGGGGATGTTCGGAGACACTGCAACAGCCGTGTTCAGCCGTCGCCTGCAATATGGATGTGGATCGTATCAGTGAGATTCATCAGCAATGCAGACACCCAGGGGTGAAGCGGACACAATATTTTGCCAAGATGGTATACCCAGAAGTAAGAGGAGCAGATGTAGAAAGTTTCTAGACATATCAATCAATCGACCCGGGCTCAATAAAGTGGAAAAAGGCAATTGTGAGTGGTCGGCACGTGACAGAAAGTGGGCCTGGATATCACACATTACGGTGGCAATCACAACCTCACCCTCATCGATTGTGGATCCACGCTCTGCGGTCTGGAGACCAATCGGGTACCAGGACTTCTCCTACATTATTCGCCAGCTGGCATCTGCGTTCTTTGATGGCGTCTCTCCAGGAACAGCATCTGAAAACCCAATATACTAATGCCGAGTCCGAGAAAAGGGAATCTGCCCCAACAAAAAAGTCGCCAATGAAGAAGGACAGTGGTCGTGCGCATTAAGGTATGCTTTCTAGGTCAAGCAGCTGGGAATGCATTCACTGACAGATATACACGGGGCCGAGTGACCGATGTGATGAGAAAGGAATCAGTCTAGGTTGACGGTGTGCCCCGACATCTAGAAACGAACATACACATAACTTACGTGTGAAGCGCCCACGTGTCTGCCTGTCATGCGCGTTGGACAGGAAAACGATAAGAACAAGATGGCGTCTGTGACATTAAACAGAAACGGTCCCATGTTATCTCGCGAGATTCGTGTGGGTTAATCTAATATAACTCAGGTCGATTTGGTGTGGGTGGAGTGAACTTTAGCTGGTCATACGCTAAACAGGTGACGTTACAAGACAGACGGTTACTCAGTGCATTAGAACTAGTAAAGGAGGATCCAGTTCTACAGAGAGTCATTGACATTTCCATAAAAATCATCCGTTATAATACGCAAGTATTTATTTTGTAAACTACTTCATTATTGTGGATCGACAATCAGTAACCTAATCTACAAGTGGGTCCAAAGAAATTCTGATAAAACAAACTGAAACTAAAAAAAATTGATTATCATCTCGTATATCTGAACACATAACAATAAAATAATAACATTATACCTCAGAAAGAAATATAATAGTAAAATTCGAAATTGTATGAGAGTGAAAGATAAACGCCAACTGAGAACCTAACGCAAAAACCTTGGATACAGTATAAATAGTTAATCGATAAATATTCAAATATTCATACCTCAAATCAAAAGAAAAGCATACTTTACTTTGTACTCAATAGGCAGCCTGGGCAAAAATAGTCATGTTAAATATTTACAGGGTTAACACTTCTTTGATATAGACACCTGCAAGTAAACTTTTCATAAATAGGAAAATGTATGGGAGGCCGACAATGGTTCAATTATAATTCATGGGCCGTTTTAAACGCAGGTAATCTGGGTTCCTTTCAACAAAACTTTATAATGATTCGATTTAAAGATTACGACAGACTTGGTCTGAAATGCTAGTTACACTTATTCAACCTACATTAGAGCAGACATGTTTGAATGTAAAATTAGATAAATTTATACGCACTTCGCTTTATTTTATGCAAAATTCCACCGGCCATTTTCGGAATGAATCAATGTTTGTGAGTTATCTATCTATCAATATATCTATCCATCTATCTTCGGTATGTATTTCTATCTATCTCTATCTTTCTCTCTCTCTCTCTCTCTCTATATATATATATATATATATATATATATATATGTACATATATATACATATATATGCATATATATATATATATATATATATATATATATATATATATATGCGTGTGTGTGTGTGTTAAGGCAGCATATTCTAGTTTTAAATTCCGTATATTAAGTGAGAAGACGAACTGTAACTGAGTCCAATATAAACGGAAGCCGATGCGTGATTATTTCAGATTAGCATTTCTTTGTTACAAATTCGTATCTTTTATATTATATCATTTTGATATACTTATATTATATATTGTACAGGTATACATATGCGATCCTTTTATAATGTTATAATTAAACGTAATGTTATCAACCAAAACTTACATTGAATACTACCATAGGATTGGAACCCCTTGAATTATTCATTAAGAACTCAAGTTAAATACTACTATTATACTATAAATATTATACTATTACTTCTACTACGACTATTCTATTACAATGAATAATAATAATAATAATAATAATAATAATAATAATAATAATAATAATAATAATAATGATAATGATAATAATAATAAATTAATTACTTTATTTAATAAAAAATACTCTTCTAAAATATTAACATATGAAGGAGAAGACGGGAACTCATACGTAAGCAAAACTGCAAAATTAAAAGAAATACACAAAATGGCTGATAAAACAAATATACATTTTCAGAAAGATTAAACTTTAAAGAGATAGCATTAGACTGACGTACGAAAGATTTAAAATACTGAAAGGATAGAGCATGTTTGAATACAGCTGATCTATCTGAAAATCAAAACAATAAATGTATCGCATAATATTATTAGGAAATGGAACAGTGGATATTTCCAATAATTGTCTAAATACAAACGGAGAGCTAGAAGATAACTATTGTAATAATTTATAAACTAATAACCTTCCTACAAACAATGAAAAATGCAAAAACAAAGAGAGAGAAAGATGAAAGTATCTAACTTTAATTATTATTTAGTTATGCACACTCAAAAATATTAATCATGAGGCAAAAATCATTTTAAATAGAAAACTGTTAAATCAAGGAGTGACTAGAGAAGCATACTCATAATAGATAAATATTTGACTTCATTAAAACAGAAATAGGAGGAAATTGAAGATGCGTTTGAGCAGACAATCGCACGGAAAGAAATATATGCAGAATTCTTTGCAGTATATTATCAGCAGCCAATTAAAAATACCATCCATCTTATGATACTTATTAAACAATTAAGGCTATGCCATGCCGTATATTTTGTCAAAATTTAAATCTTCATGAACATTCTCGAGCTGTTTTTTAAAATACAAACACCGTAGAGAGTTGGTGAATAAATAAAAATATAGCATTCAGCCGGCGTATTAGATTAAAAAAGACGTTAATATATTTGAACAACTAAGCATAGACATGTGTTCCGGATAGAAACACTATGAGCAAAAAAGAACATGTTTCGATGAGATATTCGTAGACAGGATCAGTAATATTATCGAAAGCAAATGATAATAATTGATTGATAAGCAGTGTAAATAGCTTAGTTTAAATAGTAAAATCCATACCCTTGGAATAAACAGTATATAAAGCAGATTCTGAAATGGAACGACACCTGAGTGCCAGACGAGGATGGTAATACATAATTTTAGGTAAAACACGAGAAAGTGTCAACATACTACTGCAGATGTTATGGTACTAAATACAAACATGTACTAATTAATGGAAAAAAAAATTAATAGATTATAAGCACTGCGAGAGGTATTGTGAAAATTAAAAGTGCAAAGAATAAATAAACTACGGAAGTGAGGTGAAATTAACAATAAAAAAGAGAGGAATACATTGATGATTTCTAACACTGACCAGAATTTAAAATGAACGAAAACTGCTGAACTTGTCAACAAAAATGAATATCAAAATGAGAGAAACGCAGAAATAAAATAGCTTCTGACGGGTTCAAAAAACGACGTATAAATATTAAAGAGGTAAGAGCCATATAAAAAAGTTAAAAAGATATTGTGGTCAGAGTGAGTGCACTATATATATATATATATATATATATATATATATATATATATATATATGGGGGTGGGGAACGGTTGTGTGTTGATAAACATATGAATAATCTATAAATATGCTTGTAGTGTTTAAATTGTTTACAAATTATATCTATATATATATATATATATATATATATATATATATGTGGGGGGGGTGTTCGGGTCCGCTCTGAAAGTGCAAGTTACTTTCATTGACCTTAAATAGATCTGGAAATATTAAAATGGAGTTTAATTGCACATATTTATAAAATATATTTATTATACTATATATATATGCATGTATATATATGTGTATATATATGTATATATATGTATATATATATGTATATATATATATATTGGGGTAATTATTACTGATCGGAACTCGATGTGGAGGGTGGAGGAAGTGAAATTCTGGGAGGCAGTCGTTCTAGCAAAAGGTTTAGAAAAGTGGTTGGTCGACTACTTTTGTAGTAGTAGTAGTTTGTTGTCCACCACGTGGGTCGGACTGAACTTTGCATAGCATCAACTTGTGGGTTATAAAACACCCCTATCGTTGATATGTTAGTTGGACTTTTTTGTTTAGTCAAGTTACACGTTTCACAGTTACTATTACAAAGACAATTTGTGGTTGTAAGCAACGAGGCAATACGTTGCAACTCCAGTTAGCCGAGAAAAGTCGAGAAGGATTCGCCACACAAGTAAAGAGTTTCATTGTTTTTTCCTTCTACGTCGAGTTTAGGTTTAGCCGTTGAGTTGCAGAAACGCTTCAGTCGGTAAAAATCCGACACTTTGCAACGTAACGCAAAAAAAATGAACGACCCAATTACTCGGAGGGAACTAGAGAGAAGGCTATCCCTTCTTCAAAGAAAGATAAGGGCGACTGTGATGGGTATGAAAAAAGAACCTCTAACCTTGAATGTGTTTTTATCCTTTGGAAAGGATATAGAAGGATGGCTAGAGGAGCTAGAGGGTGTGTCTTTTAGTACGGAGGAGCAACTGGCTGCAGAAGAGGAAGCTGAATCGCTAGCTGAACTTTTTCATGCTTTGTTTAGATTTAAGAGAGAGGTACGACAGAGACTGGGAGTTGTACGGACAGTTAATGAAGGAAATACTTCAGAGGTCCCTATAGAAAATAGGAGGTCAACCAACGTAGAACCAACCTTCAATCCTCATAGTCAGGAAGCCACTAGTATCCCAGAAGCAACAAAATCCTTCATCCCAACCGCACATACTTCCTTTTCAGTAGAACCTTTTAAAATCAAACTGAAAGGGCCACATTTCAGTGGAAGGGATTTTGAAAGAAATATAAGAAGTTTTAAGGACTTTCTCACTAAGTTTGAGAATTGTGCAATGTCTATACCATCGGCATCAGGAAAGCTATATTTTTTAGGTGTTCTCTTGAGGGTAGAGCCCTTAAACTTATTGACCACTTGTCCGTATCCGAAGACAGTTACCTAGTGGCTCTAAAGTTGTTGAAAGAACTTGGATGAGGAAGAAATACGTGGGGAAATAATCCAAGGTATATTAGATTTTCGCTTGGAGAGTCCAAAAGGCTTGGTGTGGTTGAAGGACTTTATGATAAAAACGCAGGCCGACGTATGGGAACTTAGAGCATCATACAGCTGTGACTTATATGATGACCAGTCGGCAGGTGCTATTATAATTTCTCGTGTATTGTTTGCAAAATTACCATCCAACATAAAAAATGAACTGATCAGGATTTCTGGAAAAACCTATCCAACATTATCAATAATCCTGTTGAAGACACCAGAAATTATTAAGCGTTTTTTGATTATTAGAAAACCTGAACAGCACCCTGTGACCAAGCTGAGGCCCCCACCTAGACTTAGGAAAGAAAGTTAAGAAGAATAACATTCCTCCCTGAAGTCTTTCAATGCCAAAGTGGAATCAAAACCACAAAAAATGTGAGTTTTGTAAAAAGCACGAACATTCTTCGGAAAATTGTCCCTGCTACACCTCCCATGAAGCCCGGATTACAAGGTGCAAAAAACTTTGGCTGTGTTTTAGATGCCTAAAAAGACACATAGGGGAGCAATGTGCCCTTTGAGAGCAGCTAAAAATAGTAGCTGTAGCAGCTGCACTGTTAAGGGCCAAGTGACAGCAATGTGCCCAGACAAGAGAGGCAAGGTGCGTGTGGACACCTGTGTACATACGAATGACTACAGCTATGGTTTCATGTCTCCTGTAATCGACATAGTATGGAAAGGGAAATAGCCAGTTCGAAATAAATTGTCTCCTGGACACTGGAAGCCAAAGGACCTACTTGGATACCTCTGTGCTGGAAAAAGTGAATAGCATTTCTACAGCTAAAGAAAGTAGGTTGGAAGTGAAAACCTTTTTGGGCTCAGAGACAAGACCTTTTAAAGAGGTCACAGTTTAGTTAAAGCTTATCTCTGATAAAGTTCACACTCTTCAAATTCTGTCCAGTAATTTGAGTCTTTCGCATGAGTTACTGGAACTTCCTCAGATAATTAAAAACTTGAAACCACATCAGTTAGCAACTAAGTACAATTCCCGGGACAGTCATATTAAAATTGGGGGGCTGTTGGGAGTTGACGCCATTCAATTCATAGAACCATTTGAAACCGTCCCCTCCATGTATGGAGCCGCTTTTTCCACATCGAGAGGACGTATACCCTTTGGTAACAGTCGTTGCTTCATGCATGAGAATCAGCTAAAACCAAGTCACAATAAAGAGAGGGGCAAAATTTAATTATACCTCCTTGTTGGACAACACACCTCCACTTTCAGAGTACAAAATTAATTTTGCGCTGAATCCAGAGGAGAAATACCCAGACCCGTTAAAAGCTTGGTTTGAAGAAGGAAACGTCCAGAGAGGACTAGAAAACACGTTTAGCATGGAGTCACTAGGGTTACCTATCACAGAGGAATTCTCCACCGTGGATGAAGAGATGGTACAAAAGTTTAGGAACACTATATCCTACAAAGATGGCCGATACCATGTACAGCTGCCATGGTATGAAGACAAAGTGAAGGATGTGCATTCTAACCACAATGCTGCTTTTAGAATACTGCAAAGAGTAGTTAAAGCCCTCGAGAAGAAAGGCCTCTATGACCAATACGTAGACGTCTTTAGACAACAGGAAGACGAAGGGATTATAGAGGAAATAACAGTGACTCCAGAAGACTTTCAAAAGTACATATGGATTCCGCATAGACCGGTACTAAAACTAGCTGATCAGACGACCACGAAGGTGAGACCTGTGTTCAATTGTTCCTACAAGGGTGTAAATGCTACATCTTTGAATGAGGCAGCCTATCCAGGAGTCAACCTAATGGGAGACATGTTAGAACTGTTGATTCGCTTTAGGGCCAACAAAGATGTATTATTAGCCGACATAAGGAAATCATTCCTTATGATTCGTCTAGAGCACGAAAAGGACCGCAATCGTTTTTGTTTCTTCTTGAAAAAAAGGCGGCAACTTGCATTGTTACAGATACTCTACCATCTTATTCGGTGTCAATGCAAGTCCATTTATATTAAATTATGTCTTAAAATATCATGCAGAAAAAATTCCTGCAGATGAATGTTCCCAAGTACTCAGGTCAAACTTTTATGAGGACAATTTTGTGAAAACAGGAAATGATGTAGATACTCTATCTACGTTATACTCAGCGGTGAAAAAACGACTGCAAGAGGGTAACTTTGCGATACAATCCTGTAACTCGAACAGTGCAGTGTTACAAGAAAAAATGGCGGCAGATGGAACTCTGTCAGGTTTTGATTCTGGTGTGGAGAAAGTTTTAGGGTATTTGTACAACCCTCAACATGATACTATAAAGGTCTGTTCGCACCAATGCGATGTAACCGCATAAACAAAAAGTAAAATGCTGTCTTAAGCTTCCAAAATATTTGATCCCTTGTCCATATATCTTCCAGTGACAGTAAGGAGCAGAATGCTGATAGGAGAACTCTGGAGGCAAAAGTTGGATTGGGATGATGAAGTTTCAGAAGAGTCAAAAAAAATCTGGAAAGCTCTGGCAAAGGACTTAACAGAATTGGGCTCTGTATCATTTCCAAGGAGAGTCCTAGACGACAACAAGCCCCTAAAATTATTCCTATTTTGTGATGCTTCCAAAAGTGCATACGGCTTTTCAGCATATGCTGTACAAGATGGACAGTCTGCACTGGTGTTTGCTAAAGCAAAAGTAGCACCCTTAAAAGGTAAATCTCTACCCACTTTGGAGCTTTTGTCACTGTTTCTAGCATTGAAATGTTTTCCCATTATAAAGGAAGCCTTTAAGAACTCCCTGATAGAAAAAAGTATATGTTCTAAGGGACGCTCAAGTGGTATTGGCTTGGATACTATCAAAGTCGATAACCACAAAAAACATCTTTGCGCGCAACAGGCTGCAAGATATAACGCAAATGTCTGCAACAATCAGGTCAGCGATGAAGTTGGAGTTGAGTTTCCAATACGTGCCAACTAAGCAGAACCCAGCCGACTAAATCACAAGAGGACTTTCCTTTAAAAAATTTCAGGAACGCCTTTCCTATTGCTATGAAGGCCCTGCATGGATAAAGCAGGAAGAAATTCGGTGTAACAAGCTTCGAGTTAGGTTGTCTTTCGGAAGAACAAAAGGAATGCATTTATCCTGCAATGAATTTGTTTACGAGACACAACGAAAGTTCCACAATAGTCTCTGTAGAAAGATTTTCCAACTTCAACAGATAAGTTAATGCAATGGCTTTTGTTTTTAAGTTTGTCAACAAAACGTTGAAGAGAAGTGAGGACAATCACCTTCTGGCAAAAACCTATTTGATAAAGTTGATGCAAGGGGAATCTTTTGCCGCAGAGTTAGATTTTTTGTTGGATCCTGAAGGTAAGAGTCCACCAAACTTAGTGAAAAACTTAAACCTATTCCTGGATCCCTCCAATATCATTCGTTCAAGAGGAAGGATAGGTGGCTCGGAATGGCATTCCTATGAGGTGAAAAATCCAATTCTTTTAGGAAAAAGAGACCATTTAACCGATTTGATCATAAAGGACACTCATCAGAAAAACCAACATTTGGGTTTGCCAATAACCTTACATGAAATAAGGTTAAAAGGATATTGGATACCACAAGCCAGACAGGCTGTTAAAAAATTGTGAGCACTTGTGCCAAGTGCAAAAGATACAATATCACTGCCTTCTCGACACCGAATGCAACAGACCTTCCTAGCTCTAGAGTAAATTTGGTAAGACCATATCTCCATACCGGTGTGGATTACACCAGTCGCATCTGGGTTAAGGGAGAAGTGAAGGACTATAAAATGCATATCCTCATCTTCACGTGCATGACTATCAGAGCGGTTCACATAGAACTAGTCCCATATATGAGTGTATCTTCATTCTTGCAGGCCTTTGTTCGTTTCACAAATGCGAATGGAATCCCCTCTCACCTCTACTCTGACAACGCAAGGACTTTCATTTCTGCAGCCAAAATAATTGATCAGGGATTGATCACTGATGAGTTCAAGGAGAAGTTTGGTTCTTATCATCTTAAGTATTGTACCATTCCACTTTATTCAGCTTGGTATGGTACTTGGGAAAGGGCAATCAAGACAGTTAAATTCTGTCTCTACAAAACTATAGGAAGGGGAAAGGTTGACTATTTGGGTTTATTAACCATGTTATAAGATATCCAGCGTTCCATTAATAGTCGTCCTCTGACTTATAAAAGCTCTAATGAAATGGATTGCCTAACTCCCAACTCTCTCATGAATCCAAATGTGGGTCAAGGTTTAATGATAAGATTGGGCAATGAAGAACTGGGACTAACAGAGCCACTTAGCAGGATCGAGTTAAAGAGAACGCTCCGTCTTCGTGAAATCAGTTTAGAAAAGTTTAGAAAGATGTTGCACGAAGATTACCTGTTGAGCCTGAGAGAAAGAACTCTTGAGTTATCTGACCCTTCCTTTGATAATGCCATCAAAAAGGGTGACATAGTGTTAATAAAGGGTCCTCTTAAAACTAGACCATTTTGGTCTATAGGTGAAGTCCTGGAGTTGATTGAAGGAAAGGATGGGTTGGTTCGTTCAGCAAGAGTGAGAAAAGGAAATCGAGCTACATTAACCCATTCAATCAGGCATTTATTTCCTCTGGAGATTAATTCTCTTTCTGAAAATGTGGATAATGAAATTCTTCATGAACCAGAGAATGTGCCAGATCAAAATATATCCTCCCAACCTGATGAGAGTGTTAGAATCTGGATTTGCCCTGCATGTGCTAAACCAGAAGATTTCAGACCAATGGTGCCTTGTGATCAATGTAATGACTGGTTCCACTTTGGTTGTGTGGGCCTGGTAGATGCACCCCAAGAAGAACAATGGTATTGTCCAATTTGCAGACCAAGGCGTCGGAGTAGACCCAGTTTGTTAGGGGTCTTAAAAGAACCAGAAATTTCAGGTGAAGGTTTCAGGCAAGACCTTAAAAACTGTAACTAAAAGATGAATTCCCTTCTCTTTTCCCTATCTCACATCCCGTAAAAGACATTTTTCTTTTTTCCGTTATTCTTTTTTTGATATTGGAATGTGTGGTAATTATTACTGACCGGAACTCGCTGTGGAGGGGGAGGCAGTGGAATTCTGGGAGGCAGTCGTTCAAGCAAAAGGTTTAGAAAAGTGCTTGGTCGACTGATTTTGCAGTAGTAGTAGTTTTTTGTCAACCACGTGGGTCGGACTGAACTTTGCATAGCATCAACTTGTGGGTTATAAAACACCCCTATCGTTGATGTGTTAGTTGGACTGTTTTGTTTAGTCAAGTTACACGTTTCACAGTTACTATTACAAAGACAATGTGTGGTTGTAAGCAACGAGGCAATACGTTGCAACTCCAGTTAGCCGAGAAAAGTCGAGAAGGATTCGCCACACAAGTAAAGAGGTTCATTGTTTTTTCCTTCTACGTCGAGTTTAGGTTTAGCCTGACACTGTATATATATATATATATATATATATATATATATATATATATATATATATATATATATATATATATGAAAGCCTTTCCAAGCTTTAATCGTAAATACCTATATGTTTTAAATTAAAAAAGCTGAAGAGAAAAAGAGACAGGGTGGTTTCATTAATTTTAATTTTTGTCCTTACTGGATTTGTTCGACATGCTTATCACTGTTCTTAGATAAATTTTCTCGTGGATTATTGTTGATTTAGTATGTTTTATTTTCTTAGTTCATTATTCTTTGGAAACATTACATTCATCAATAACTAAAAAAATAACTTTATTTACAATGTCCGTTGGTGAGTTTGTAAACCCCACTTGTGTTGAACACTGTTGTAAAGCGAATTCACTCACTGCTTGATTGGTTAGGAGAAACGTTCTGTGCGTGTGTTTGTTCGTACATTACTAAGCAGGTTAGCATAGTTGATTATTACTGAAATGGCTGTAGATTAAACCAGTGGCTAGGGATATGTTCTCGTTCAGCCAAACTAATGAAATGCGATTAAGAGAAACAGTATGAATGTGGATGATTATATATTTAGCCCAATCAACTTGACCAGAGCACTGTCGTATAATAATTTGGCACACATCTAAATTAACATTATGAAAAGTTCTTGTTGTTATAATTGTAAATAGACAAGCATGCCGAGCACTGTAAAAGCGTGGGTATGTGTTTATAAATAGACGTTTGATCAGGTTCTTTTCGGGCAACAATCTCATGGGCCGAAAGTTAAATTGCCACTAACATCTAGGTGAGTGTAGCTTCAATCCTTAGCAAGCGGAACTCAAACACCATGATACAGCGAAAGACTGTGTACGTAGATGACTATATGTATATATAAATATATATATACATATATATATATATATATATATATATATATATATATATATATATAATTTCAAGCTGAATGTCTATGTGTGTGTGTCTTGTCACGAATAGGCTCCTTTATGGTTAACTATTTAAAAAAAAACTGATTGCATATGATGATAGAAGATGTATCGAGACACAGGAATGGGTATGTTTGATCCGGCCGAACGGTGGTTCATTAAAATTGTGGGGTCTGCGTTCGAGCCTGGTCCACAAAGTATGGAAAAAATTAAAAAATGAAAAAAATAACGTTTACAAGTGTTTTTGATATAGATGTACATGAGAATATTTGATAAGTATGTTTTAACTTAAATAGGGATGGTATAATAACATTGTGGGGTCTGCGTTCGTGCCTGGCCTCCATCGAATGGAAATAGGCAAACACTTTAATAAAGACTTTTCATATCTATCTGCGTAAGTATACTTTGATAATTATGCCTCAGTTTGAAGAAATATGGTATAATAATATTATGGGGTGTGCATCGTGTCTAACCTCCATAGAATGGAAATATGTCACAAAGTTTAACACGTTTTTTAATATAGATCCACAGAATATTTTGATAAGTGTTTTATTGTGAACAGGTATGGTATACTAAATGATAGGGTTTATCGATTTTATTTTTACTTTCATCATACGGTGCCTTGCTTTTGATACCCCTGAATTCGAAACATCTCTTTAGAACCCTTCCTTTTCATAACCTATCATACTTCCATAAATCAGAGTCCAATTTCTGTAGGCAGTTTTTGAACCCAGTCAACTACGGGTACTTTTGCTAATATATATATATATATATATATATATATATATATATATATATATATATATATAGAGAGAGAGAGAGAGAGAGAGAGAGAGAGAGAGCATTTTAGTCCGGCGTTGCCCGGGTGTTTGGAGGTGTATGTTGAGCTAAAAAAAAAAGTGGTAGGAAGCAGGCAGGCTCGAACCCGTACCACGAAGGAGGTAAAGAACGAGAAGCACCTGATATCTTTGCTGTTATGACCATCGCCAAACCAGAAGTGAATTATGATTAAATTAAGGTTAGAAAATCTTTTGGAGAGGATGAATTTAAACAATATCGAAGAAAAAAGCGATCCGACTGTAGAAAAGTGCGCAGTTAAAGGTTAAGTTATTAATGTTTTTAGCAAATTTTTCGATATTTATCGTCTGAGATGTCTAACTTCAAAACGATAATGATCTTGTACAAATCCGAAGCCTCTGTCGATAGTTTAATGCAAACATGCATATATACATACATATATACATGTATATTGATAACAAAAATGTTCTACAGAAACCGATTTAAAACCTTGCCCTATTTCTGCACACACTTTATGTAAAATTGTCGGAGTAATTTGGTAGAGACGCAGATTGCAATTTCTTTACTTTGCCCCCTATTATGACCATTTTAACATGCATAGTTTTCGGCTCAAATTCAGCTATTAAGTTAGATCCTTGTCGGAGGAACCTATATCTAACATTTCAAGTGGTGAAACACTTAATTGTCGGGGAGTTGTGTAGAGTTCCTAAAAGTCAAACCGTTTAACTTTTACCCCTTAACAGTCAAATTTGTATATATATATATATATATATATATATATATATATATATATATATATATATATATATATATACAAATATACATATAAATATATATATATATATATATATATATATATATTTATATATATATATAGAGAGAGAGAGAGAGAGGGAGAAGAGAGAGAAAGAGAGAGACAGAGAGAGATTCAGCAAATCTGATGAGTCGTAGACGAGGAAACACTTGTCAGTGGATAATTATATTTTAAAAATAATATATATACATATATATATGTATATATATGTGTATATATATGTGTATATATATATATATATATATATATATATATATATATATATATATATATAATAGCTACACCCAGTTTGTCATTTTATATTATTTGTATGAATTAGATTAAAATAAGTTTTACACGTTTTTATTTTCATCACGATGTTCATATTGTTTTTTGTTCTATTATATCAAATTGATTGTGTGTGTAATTAGTGTTGGCATGAATAAACGTATTCTTTTGTACTGGACACTTCTGATTTGTAAAAAAATATACAGACAAAACACGTCGAAAGAGTTCAAAGCTAAAAACATATTGTAGCTTGGAAAAACACATCAAATCGAAATCAAATAAAATTCAATTTTATATTTAGTTGTAATAATGATAGAAACGCTTGAGTAAGACATCAGATGAAACTGTACTCAGATGATTATACAGAAGTACAAATTTCCATTAAAATCATGTAGGGAAACGAACAAAGTAACGACAGCTGTGAGTTTATTATGAGATACGGATATAAATGCAAATAGGCACTAGAAGCACATCAATATATGAAAGACTGTATTAAAAATAAGCGAGAAATTATACCTCAAATCAAGCTAAATTTTAGCAAGAAAATAGGTTTGCTGATCTTTTTATTTTATATATAAACAGAAATAAATCTTAAAATATTAAACATACTTTTTGTTTTTGTTTGAAAATCATTCCGACGTAAAATCAAAAATAAAAATGCAATTTGTAAAATGCAGATGTAAAAAAAAAATGTTCTTAAAGTTTTGTTTTTAGTTACATATTTAAAATAACACAAAAGAAACGTAAAACGTCTTTAATCGCACGTCTTCGTTTTTACTTATTTACGAAAGGGACGGATTTTGGAAACCAAAAATCGTAAATCGGATTGACAGTTTGAATGCCTAAGCAAGACAACTTGAATTTTATAGTATAATAGTTACATAATATTAATGTGGTTGCACATGTGTTATTTCATGGGAATCGCTGATGAAAGGCATAGAATTAATTCATACAACAAGTGTACTAGAACGAAATTTGATTATTGTAAAGATAGGGAATGCCTTTTGACCTTAGCATTTAATAAATGAAAAAAAGGTTCTTGGTAGAAGAAAAAACATGTAGCAGGCCATGGAATATATTCCGAAATGGAAAGCTGTATTTATTTCGGTATGAAAACGGTTTCTAAACATGGTAAGACATGTATCAGTATTTAATAAACTCAAATAAAATGAAGTTAGTTTTTAAATATTTCAGTTTCTCGAGAATATTAAGAGACGAAACAGACGGTAAAAATAAAGTAGATTATAGGTGTTATAATATAGTATAATTCTGCATAGTCTCGTAATATTCATTTAAGCCAGAGTAAGGTTGTGTTTTCAGTCTAGTAGTCTATATTATTTATGTTACCATACAATTTACTTGAATTGTTCTCCATTAGGAGAAAAGAATAGTAAAAGAAAAATTGATCAATCATTCAAGACGATGTTTAACATTTTTAATGCCATTCTCTCAAATCAACGCGGGTCATTGTTCAATTCTGCCAGCCTCAGGGCAAGCTCAGTATCTGATTGGATGGTCAGTATTTTTGTCGCTTGGCGAAGGGGGCTTGGATACGAAGGCTGGTATTGGCACCCGCCGGTCGGGTAATCGGTGATGATATTTTAAATGGAACAATTTTCGATAATAATCACTTCCCATCGGACACTGATCGACGTATAGTCTTAGACCATAACGAACGAGACAAATTAAATTGCAGTGTATTTCCAAACCTTCTAACACTATGTGGATACTAGGTGCATCATTGCAAACCTGAGTTAAGAACATCCACTTATAACTTTAAAACAGTGTGTGGGAAAAATCTGAGGTTTATAAACAATGTACACCCTTGAAGAGAGTTCAATTTGACTCCACGAGAAGCTGCATTAATTAATTATATATGGAACATTTTAAAATCACTCCTGAATCATATTTGAAACCATGCAAACTCACATGAAATTTATAATCACTTTTGCCACAGTTGGTCACAGAATCTAATAATATAGGTGCATTTATTCATTTCGTATAAATCTGTTAATTCTCTTGTTAGAATTATTCCTCTGATAATTTTCTTGTCAGACCTTTGTATAATGACATCAGGGAAAACTGTGGGTGTAATTGTAGTGGAACTAACTGGATTTGAGATGGTGTAATTTTAGTGGGTGTAATTTTTTGTGGAACTAACTGGATTCGAACTTGATACACCAAGTCATCAGTCTGTGTCGTTAACAACTAACTACCATCACCTGCCATTATACAGTTCAGAATTAACGAACACATGACGATAGTATCGCCTTCCTATATGTTTGTAAGAACACTATCTGGATGGGATAAACATGTCACTTCAAGTAGATTACTGCGATTTCTACTCAAATTCCAACGAATTCAAATGCTCCTTTGTCATCATCACCAAAGATAACATGAGGGAATTCATTAATATATGCAACATTCTACCTGTATTAGTTGTAGTATGAGGAGTAATTTTAACGACATTTTAAGCAAAAATTTCATGATATTTTATAGACGTTTTTTTCTGTTTATTCGTTACTCCAAAACCTACATTGAATTGACTAAAAGTTACGAGTTTTTCTTTCTGAGTTATCCCAGTTGTAAACGGCTTACAATAACTTGGCGACATTTTAAGGACTATGGAGATTAATATACTGTCACTAATAACTTCGCCAAACATGTTTAATGAATTTGCTGTTGTTTCGGTCCATATAATATAGTATGTAAGCGTCTCGGATTCTTTTGATATGTCTGCTCAGTATACAAAGAGAACATACGACGAATAATGCAATTTCGACAAATAATGCAATATGGTCAATGCTTTGCAGCCATTGTTTCAGTCTTCTCGCATTATAAGAGGTAGACTTCTACCATCCAAGCATTATATTAATTACACAAAGGCAGTTGCAGTATTCTCAATAAAGTCAGGGTCGTTTCTGTTTTTAGGTCGTGCCTGGATTACCTTGTGTAGTTTTTGGATCCGTAAATATCTTTAAAAAATTACTTGCCATGATTCGAAATGCGATTCTGATCCATCGTAGTAAAGTCGGGTCCATAAACTCTTGAATTGGAAGTCATGTTTAATTTCAGTAAAGTTTTCGATGCGTAGGTATTCTATATAAGACTTCAAGATGAGGAATATTAAGTGGGACGCTGTTTTATACAGGTTGTGGATTTTTAAATTTGCAGCCAAAGAGCAAAGTAGCTTTCCTTTGTTTAAATGAAAACAATATATGATGGAGTACTAAAGATTTTATTTTTATGGAAAATTCTGGTTTCTTTATCGTTGATATTACAAAGTGACTAACTTAGTTTCGTCAATTGGTGTCAGTTTCGGCAAAGTTTCAGGGAGAATAACTCGATTATATAGGCGTCTCGTTGCTGCTTCGGTTACTCGAAACTTTTATAGAAATGTACTAGCTAAGAATAAGTTCGTGATAATAAGCCTGATAGGTACGGTCCAGGAACTGTCCCATTCCCTGTCGAAATGAGGTATACCGGCTTAGTATACCCATGTAAGCCACCCGACTCTCGGATAGGGTATGTTTATCGCTTACGGCCTGAGGCGCGCCAAACCGGAAAATACCGATGGGGGCACCCAGTCAGTTTTTGCTAGGTGCCGATAATTTAGGGGAGCTTGGTTTATATTCCAACTTTCCAAACCCTGTGCCATACATTGCTGAACAGGCCAGCATTTAAGTCTCTAACCCCATTACACATACGGTGGATAAGAGTCTACTTGCTTGTAAACTGGGTAGAAAGTACCATTCAATAATTCCATCTTGAAAATCAGTCCTACAGCTGCGGGACGAGTACCTGGACCAGTACCTGTCGGACTGAGATACACTGTATGTGTATAACTCAGAAGGCCCACCCTCCCAGATCTGTCACTCGGTTTTCAGGCAACCGGGGTATAACGACGGCGGGGGGTGGGTATGCAAATTTCTGCGAAGCAAGAGTGCCTCTTCTGTAGCGGAGCTTACTTGGTACTCCGCTTCCTTGTGCCACATAATAATGTGGTGATTATCATTAAAAATATCCCCCCATTACACTTCAAAAATATTGCAACATATATAATAAAGTACTGTTGAATATTCCCTATTAATGTGGATGTTAAGAATTAAAAAAAAAACATATTTTTGTTAGTTTCTAATACTTAGCGTAAAAATATCGCACATCTTTTTGGAGTAATCTGTTTCTCTTAAATACGTCTTTACAGGGAAGATTTCGGTCTTTTCATTCACATACACATATCTACTAAGATACAGCAATAAACAGGATTATTAGGATATTTGACCTAAATTAATGTAATTATTTCATATTTTTTCTTATATTATACACAATATTCTCATATTAATATAAGAAAAATATGAAATAATTGCATTAGTTTAGGTGCAATTACATTTTTCTATTCAAGGCATAACTATGAATGATGAAATACAGAAATGATTTACTATTACAAAAATATAAGGCAATTTTATAATTCTCATAGAATTATTTGTCCTGAATTTACGTTGTATTTCTGTTCATTTTTATCATATTGTATATTTTATTCATAAATACGCAGTTTCTCATGCTGATTGCCTCTCTACGTTATATTTATGTTCTATGCAATTTTGTCTATTTTATTTAATGATCGTGAGAGCACTATTATAAATCAATAACTTGTCTACGGTACATCTATTTATTTATTCAAATTTCATTTTTTTTTAGTTCTGACTCCCATGTTTTGCGATGTGTGTGGTACTTTTATCCTTCTATCCTTTACTTTTATTTTATTATTTCTTTTCAATAACACTGCCAATTAAATAACTATCAAAAGTCAGGCTGCCTCACCCCAGAAGTAAACAGGGTTTTACATGAATATCTTTGAGTTCGACCACAAGAAAGGTTAATTAATTAATTAATTTCCTTATTGATTTTTATTCTGGATTTCATTTTTTTTACCGGGTTGCCATTGGCTTTTAACAATTTACGCAGTTTTTAAGCAGTACTTGGCTTTAATTCAGTAAGACAAGAAAATTTACACCAAGTTTGACGTAAAACATTTCTTTTAAATCCGTCATAAAACATTGTTATTATATTAATATATCACATAATCACGGATCCCTGGAGGTGGGAATTTGTTGCTTAACTGATTTTCTGGGGGTATGTACGTCGAAAGATCAATAAGTGCGATTAATTCACCGCGGCGATTTTCCTTTATAATGCTTGTAAAATAAACCATATCAGTACTCGTATATGGGTTGCATCTTATTACACTTTGGGTACGTTTAGTTTAGATACTCTATATTTAAACATATCGAAAAGGAAAAAATAAATGTTAGATTAAGTAGACAAGATAGGACAATCACACTACACCCGTAGGTGCATGTTTGCTTTGTATATGTACATGATACTCTCAGGTGTGATTATTTTCTATCACTGTAGACAAAACAATTTACGTTGTAGCAGCATTTGCAAAGTCCTCAATGTATTTGTTAAATTTCAGGTTGCCTATGGATTTTAAACCGAGAAGTTTGTTGAAAGAGCCCTCAGATAAGAGGTAATAATACTGGCTAGCTACAGTTAAAGTTTCTTGTAATTGTTATGAAAAAGTAGCTTAGTTTTAAGAGCATGAAAATTTACTATTCATTTACGGTTCTTTCCACAATAGACTGGTTGTTGTTTTCTAAAGGTTTTACCATTGCCCTATATGCATGCATACCTTTTCGCATCTTGTATACTTAACATATATGAACTCTTGTCAAATATACAAATCTCAGCCACCAGATTATTAGTGGAGTCGTTTATAATTATCATGTATAATAAGAGTTCAGAAATTCCGTTTTTAGACACTACCGCAATACTATTATGTTGCTAGGATTTAAGGGCAACTTGGATTTACCTTTTTTTCTAGAATGGATGTAATCAATTTTAGCATTTATCCAGTAATACTGTATGGTTTAATTTTCATTAGGAGCTATTTCATACAAGCTTTAGTCAAATATTTTGCATATTTCATAAGCTTTAGCATTAACTTCCGTGTCTTATTCTGTACATGGAATATACCGGCAGAGATAACAAAAACATATCTGTATTCTATTGGCCAAGTCTATTCTTTCGATTAGGAAGACGCAATATTTATAAAAGTACTTGACTACTCATTGCCCGTTGGGTCAGTATGTTATACTAATTATGGAATTAATGTATGACTGTAACACTTGTGACGCTAAGAAAATAGTGTTTTTGTGACATAACAGAAACATTTCTATAAAAGTATATTAAAATGTAAAGAGAATATAGATAAATTTGTATCAGCCGTACTGTTTATAATTGTTTATTTTTGAAAAAAAAAAACAAAAGCTCTTACAGCCATTGAATTATGAGTGGTCTGCCATACTTATAGGTAAATGTGCACTGAACAGACACCATAATACTTAATGTTAAATTCAAAGTTTGATATATCTTTTAATTTAAACGCGAAAACAAAAACATTGGGACGCTAAAAACGTACACCGTAAAACAATACGGTTTATTGCCGCGTTCAATATTTATTTGTAGCGCAATTAAAAAAAAAAACATATTTTCCCGGTTATTCATTTATGTTGGTAGTGTAGAACAGAATAATAATTTCTAAATAATAACGTTAATATTTCAGTGCGCAAGTCAAATTCCACAAAAGTACCGATGTGTGTGTATGTATTTACGTTGTTTTGGGTTCATGTTTATGTACGCATGCGCAACCGGAAGTTGTACACGGGATGTGTTTTACACCACCCGTTATAAGGTCATTTGAGTTTTATAATTATAAAGATTAGTTGTAGAGTATTGATTACCGGAGGGCTATTTCAGCTGTGCATTAATTAAGAAGTATAGCAAGGATTATATCAGACCCAAATAACGTGAATGCGTTAAGTCGTTTAAGCTATTATACATTTTCCAAAAATTACGAGTTCCTATCTTCGATGAAGCGTTTCTGTTATTTTACACCAGATTTTATTTGGCTGTGGCTTCTTCACTCTTACAATGCTTTCTAGCAGCCATACATTTTTGCTTAGTTTTATTTGATTTATGGCGAGCTAAATGCATGCTGCTTTTGTGAAACAGCAGCTGCACATTTTCAAGCAAACTAACAGGGCGAGGCTTCATATAATAATTCTAAGAACTTGAGCTTCCGTGCTTGTTTAGAGTAACCAATGCTTTGATGGTACAGTTTTCCGAAGGAGAGAAAATATATTTTCCAATGAGCCTATTTGATGTGACTTTTATGGCTTCTTATTCAGACCATTTGAAGTATCTTGACGTTTTGAGAAACGACTGCTCAACTTTGGGTTATTATTGAAGGAGGGTATAAACTAATGTCAAATGATTGTAGGAGTTTGTTAATAGACTGTACGATGCCACAAAACTCCAAAGTGATATTGATAGGAATATGTGTAGAAGTGTAGCAAGCCCATGACTTGGACACGGATCAAAACCGGTGTCGTCTGTTTAGGAATAAACTATAGAGAAACTAAAAGTACAGCATTCAGCTGCATCTGTTTAACTTGAAGTATTAAAAAAATTACTATGGTGGGTATTGAAATCCACTATAGTAATAACTTTGCATTCTGTATCTTACAAGATTGCTGCATTTCTTCTGTCAGCGACATTGTTTATTATAGTACAGTTCTTAATTAAGCAGAACGACAGAGGAAATAACATAAATTTGATTCTAGATTTTGCAATCAAGTCCAAGCGATAGTTCTACGATTGTAGACTCCAAGCCAATGTATATATGCCCCAGTAGTGAGAGCAGTAACGGAGACATCCTGTCAGTTTAAAGAAGTTAGATGGGATTAAGGATTTTAGTTAGTATTTAGGTTGTTTTCAGATATTTGAGGAGTTTATTAGTGGAAAATCATCTACATTATTGACAAGGCCACATATATTGTTAAAGGCGAACTTCAAGGGAGGAGGCGAATTGGTTTTGTTTGGGTGGGGTTTTTGTTTTGTTCCGATTTTTGTTTGAAACGTGATATCATTTCGTTTTATTGTGGGATGAAATGTATATAAATTTTGTTTGTAATTTCATGTATAAACTTTCCGGTTACTGGTACAAATATGGGCGCAGTGAGTCAGTTTTGATATCAACTATATATAGAAAATAGACTCTAAGCAGTGTCGTGTCTGGATGGTTGTCTTCTCGGCATAAATTGCCGCAGATAACTGCAGGGACAATTTCTATGCGAAACATGTAAGGGAAAACCACACTATGCGAAAAGAGTAGAGACTATCATACGGCCAGTTAGCATCACCAGTTAGACAAACATGTACACACAATCTCTCAGAAATGGAACGTTCGATACAAATACTGCGAGAATGAGTGGCAACCAACTATACTTCATTGGTGCAGTTAGTGGGAAAAATGTAATTCGGAGATGTGATTCATAGTGTTGTGAAACAAGGCCAAGTACTAGAAGGTCTCTGATACGCTACGGCTGCGTCGGGCTGAAAGAACAAAAATAGTATGGAATACAGGTAATGAGCAGGTTCTACCTATTTCTTCTTGAGTAGGTTTGACTCTTTTTGTTAGAGCTACTTCTTATGGTTTTGTGAACTTTACTTTTTTTCATCTGCAATTCTAAAGTTTGTAATATATATATATATATATATATATATATATATATATATATATATATATATATATATATATATATACCTGAAACACTGTTGTGTATTTTTTGCAATCATACTTTTTGGTAAATATGGGTGTTTTTTTTTTATTAAAATGATTACAAAATAGAAAATTAGCAAGAAAGGTATGAGAAAAGCGAAGAAAATGTATATGTTTCACCCTTATCACCGTCTTGCTTCTTCTCTTGAATATATATTACATACTTATAATGTTAAACTTATTTGAAGTTAATCTAGTAAAATAGTCCATCTATCGGGACCCTTCAATGACTCGTAAAACAGTATATTTCAGATTTTTTTTACTTATCTTATATAACGCAAGCTAATAGCAATAAAATACGTTCTCATGATATATACAATAAAATCAAGAAGGCAGATTAACAATAGTTTTCATGTTTTCTGTTTATCATGAGAACTTATTTTATTCTCATTAGCATGCGTAATAAAAGCTGAACAAACAATAATTAAATCAACTCATTATATATTTTACGTTCTTAATCTATTTAAACGAGATTGAGTGTGCCTTTCCCTCTGTTATATAATAAGTTTAAACTCACTTATATTTACTCACTAAATTGGCTGATTGCGTACGAAGGTAAGAAATAAATTCCGCACACACATTTCTTGTCAGTGTTCCAACTTTTATTGCCGATGAGAAACGCGAGGAAAATAAACAAACTAAATGGTACCTCCTTGGTGTAATCACAAAACACACTCACTCACACACACACACATACACACACACAAACAAATATATATATATATATATATATATATATGTATATATATATATGCACACACACCATATATATAGTTCTTATGTATATATATGTATATATGTGTATATATATATATATATTCAAATTTGTATGCATAAAAATCAATACGAAAAATATGTGAATGTTTATATTTTTTCTGTATTTATTTACTGTGTGTTGACGTATAGGAATACAAATGTCTTTTGAAAAAAAACAAGAATGTTTCTTTCAAAAGCATATATATACATACATACATATATATATATATTTATATATATATATATATATATATATATATATATATATATATATATTAAAACTTTTTTCTTTAATTTCATTTAAAAATAAATAGACGTTTGTTATATATCCGTTGTGGAATTACATTCATAAGCGAAAGATGTAGCAAATCTGAAATTTTTTTAAGAATTCATTTTTATTAATTTCCTTATTGCTGTTTTTATTGGATAACAATTTTTAGTAAACTATTACGTGTAATTATATTCATGCAAATATACTACATGATGTATACTTAATAAAT